>NC_087581.1:19943257-20562257 GCF_036250125.1 Pseudopipra pipra | reverse complement strand
CAGAACTGGAGTGCAACCACACTCCAAGTTCCCAATTTACAGTGGAGACTGGACAAAAATGTGCAGTCCTCAGCCCATTACAGCCACAGGTACAGCAGATCCTTCTACATAGCAGACTGGATTCTTAGCGTACACTCTCTGGCAAACCCTTGCAGTAGGCATCATATATGTGTTTTTGCAAGTGGTAATTTTGCACACACTGAATTCTGAGTCTCTACAATAGCTGTCATGCCAGGTGATTTCTCTCCAGATCAGACAACATGAACACTGCACATGATTTCTCAGGCATTTGCTGATTATCCTCACATTTAGGATAGGACAAAAACTCTTTTGCTTTTTCAAAGTATTAGCACATCAAGCCTACAGCTTTCTCCCAATGTCCTGCTAGTCTTAAAAAATACTCTCCCCTAGCTTGTTTCTGAAGCTGTAGCAAGCTTTTGTTAATCTAGGCAGCTTAAGGAGAGATCCCTGAAAAGAAATAAGAAGAGTGATTAAAAGTGCAGCCCTAGTCAAAACTACAGCATCCAAGCATAATCAATGTTGTTTAAGGAGTCCAAGTCAACAAGTTCTGCAAGCACAGTTCAAAGCAACAGAAAAACACAGAATTTTCCACATGCTTAAAAATGCTCTGAAGTCTGATAAAAACTGTATATGACAGTCGAGGGCAAAGTATTGCATAACGCCAGTTTTCATTGTATGGAAATCATTCTGAAATAAAATCTTTTTCTGGACAGTGACTAACAACTGCCATCTTAAAATTAAAATTATAAAATTCTTAAACAAACACACTCTGTGTACTTATGTAATGAGTACAACGTCGGATTTTGCTTTCTTACACACATACAATAACAACTTTCATGTCTCAAAACAAGCTTTGAGATAGGAAAAAAAGTGCAAGCTACAACTGAGTAACCAGATGAAAATCTCTCCCATACCACCAATGGTTTATCTAGTTTTACACCTACATTCATAGACCTGCTTTTGCTGTTATGTTTGGGGGTTGAGTCAGGTTTAACTCAAGGTCAACAAAAGTTTAGGAAGTTGTTACTAAATTGTTGGTAAATTTTCTGTATGCAGTTAGCAGTTAACACATATACATGACTATTTATCTATAAAGTTCAATGGCTTTACAGAATATGTTCTACGGCTACATAACACTGCACAGAGCATTGCCTTCAAAGCTTTTTAAAACTGCTGTGTTCCCAATTATGAATCGGCTTTTAGTACTAGATTTTTAAGCACTTCTGAGTTACCATACCATCACAAGTAATATCAGCAATTTTTCAGGATTTGAAGGGAGAAAAATTATCAAGAAACTTTCATTAAACCTGTAAGACTAAGTAAAAAATACATTTACCTTTGCCAGAAACATCATTATATAGTGTCCATTAGGTTTTCCAGGACATGAAGTTTTGATCAGCAGTTGAACTTGAAATCAGATATTGCCCAGTACTTAAGACATAATGTACAGGAAGCCAGTAGGAAATAATTTAGGGATCTGCTCACAATTAAACCTCTACAAGATTAGATATTAGGAAAAATTACTTATGGAAAGGGTTATCAAGCATTGGTACAGGTTGCTGAGGGAAGTGCTGGAGTCTCCATCCCTGCAAGTGTTCAAAAAATGTGTGGATATGGCACTTGAGGTCATGTTTTAATGGTGAACATAGTGGTAGTTCTATGTTGATGGATGGACTTGATCTTAGAGGTCTTTTCCAACCTTAACAATTCTATGATTCATAGGTATGTAATCCTGTAAAACAGTCTGTTTGGTGAAAAATGAACCACTCTGTACGCGCCAATCTCCACTAAGTGCTCAGGAAGCCCATACAGAAGACCTTCCAGAGAAGGAAGGGAAAGAAAAGAGACAGAGCAGTATTATACAAGTAGGTAGTGTAAGACAGGCACTGACAGCACTTAAAATGTACGGTCATCACATAAAATCGTAGGAGTTAGATTACCTTACCTTGGGAAATAAAGCTCTTGCTATTGAACAAATATCAAACATTGAGAAATGAGAAAGTTTATCTGAACTCACTTCTGTCTGAGCTTCCCATTCATAAGACACCCATGAAGGTTCTTGGTAAACTTTAGAAGAGTAGGACAGCACAGACACTACAGTTTCACAAATTTGGTACTATCAACAGCATGGAAGCTGGGAGAGTTGTAAAGCTGGAGACAAATCAGTGCCCAGTACTTAAAATTAAAACTTGTACTGTAGAGCAAAGAAAAAAACCAGCAAAACTTTTAAATTTTTGGTATAATGTTAGAGAACATGGAGTTGCTTACACTAAAGATTAATAAAGCTACCTGGAGATTATGTATATATAACATGATTTTTTTTTTAAAAAAGGAAGAAAAATGGATAAATACTGGATTTGCTCTCATTTCTGCAATTCTTTCGGGTTTTTTAAAATGTCTGTTCTTCAGTGCCTCCAGCACTGCTCAAGTTCTGCAGGTAGGCAACCAGCTGAAGGAAACATCCACAGCAATAATTTATCACTGACCATGAAAGCTCCCCCAACAGCTGCAAGAAGATCCATCTCTCTAAAGTTTTCCTTTTTTGTCCTTCCACTCAACCCTGAGAAGCTCATTTTCATACCAGGAATCAAGTGAGAGCTTTGGGAGTCAGATGAGGTAACAAAAAGTATACTACCAAGGACAAGTACTCAGCTTTATCTTCATGCATCTCACTCCAGTTTATTAAGTTATTCCAGCGATATAGGTATATTCAGAATTTTTCCAGGCATCCAAGTGATTATCTCTCCAAATTGCGCAAGTAAGTGGATAAAGATACTTTTGAATAAACTTTTATCTTAAATTTGTTTTTAAATTACAAGATTGGAGAGCTTTTAACAACTTAGGAGCACTAAACTACTTTAGATTGAATTTTAGGATAGATATTTACCTATAGTGAAAATATTAAGAAATCATGATAGTAAAAACATTATACTTTAATACTGAATTTTCCTCTGTCCAAAAATTCTTGTCAGTGAAAAGTTCTTCTATCTTTAGAACTAGACAATTAAGCTTAAGATGTACAGCTATTTTCCACATCTAGCCACTGAAAATATTAACCAGAAGCAAACAAAAAAAATCAACCTAATATCAGGTTCTATTCTATGAACAAAGAACCCTGGAATGACATTTCTGAAAGAAACATTCCTGCAACAGCCCTTACATACAGTAAACTAAGCTAAGCTGCATCTGGAATAAGAAACAGGCAGGCAATACTAATCTACATCTAAAAATATTCGTTCTTCTCCGTTCCACTGCACAGAAACCCAACTTTGCCCCACTTGCAACACATGCAGAAATGAGAGAAATGAAGCCTATACAAAACGATTTAGCAAATGAAGATATAATGTCGCTCACGCCTGTTAGTAAAATAAATATAGAAGGCTCAAAAGCAATTAATAACCAGATTTTCTTGTTGGTTTCCCTGGTTCATTGATACTCTCTGTATAGAGATGGTATTTTCTTTGCAATCTTCATCTAAAATCTCCCATGCAATGGAGCTGTGTCAGTCAGATTACTCTTACAGAACTCATGCAAATATTTTAAGGGAGAATATTAAGTGGCTTAACTGTTCAGCTTGATTCTACTGTTAGTTCACACAGTACTTTAATACACAAGTCGTGCTACAGCTAAGTTATAGTTTCCTGTCCTCCTGCACCACCAGTTTTCTTGAGTTTAAAAAATTAGATATTTTCTAGACATGGTCCTCAGGGACAGTATCTGTAGTCTTCAGACCCATTACAAGATCTACAGTTTTAAGGAAAAAAAACAACAACAGAAGAGGGAAAAAATAAAGAAACCCCTTACACAAGCAGAACAAGCACAGCTCTCCAAATGTAGAAGCAGAGAGAGGAGAACCACAAAGTTGCTTTGAGATCCAGAAACATTGCTAGTGAGCCAGGAGTTCATGCACTGCTTTATAAGTAGCCCCAGCAGCGCTCTCCTTTTCAGGGGCATGGAGGAAGAGGATGAAGAGGACGAGGAGGAAGGCTCCAGACGGGATATAATTTTGAATTTACTGCAATCTCCAGAATGCAAACCTAATCCCAACCTGCATGTTTTCCTTGTCAGTTTCACAGACACATTCAAATTAATTTATCACTCTTTAAGATCTGAAGTTCAGTAGTTTCCTTTGCAAAACAATTTTCACCTTGTGATAAGGGCTGTTTATGCCACTCACAAATAACTAATTAGTCCAGTTGATGCTGACTAAACAAGGTGAGAATTAAGCCAAATCACAGGGGGGCCCATAGGTGCTGTGGCTGAGACATAGATAAGGAAAAACAGCACCTGGCAAGTGGATAATGGTTCTTTGATGCTAATCATACTGTTTGGTGGGATATAGGAGTCATAAGACAGTAGTGGCAGGAGTGCCACTCAGAGCAACAGATTCAGACAATTGACTGAAACTCCTTGCTGTGTCCTGACATGAAAGCATAAGACTGTCTGTAAACCAACACCCTCTGTTCTAAAGTTAGTTACATCAATTTAGTGGCTGTAATGAAATCCTTCAGCAGCACTGACAAGTGTCATCATGCACAGCCATGCAGCATGAAGGAATGGAGAATAGAGGGTTGGCACTAGGACATGAAGCCACACAGAGCACTGAAAATGTAAGAGTGGCAACCCTACGTCAGCTTCGGTTGCATAAAATATGGCAGAGTTCAATAAACAATGTAAACACTATTTTCTAATTTGACGCTGTGATTTTCCACGCTCCATCAAGTCTCATATTGCCTACGACAAGAATTTCTGTTCTAATGGCTGTATTTCACAGGTATGAAGCAACAGAGACAAAGCTGGAGCTTTTGACAACAGAGACAGATGAGAATTCTGGAACCTAAAAAGTAACAGAATAAATACAAAATCATAGAATCAATTATTCATGTGTTTCCATTAAAATAATCAGCAATTATATGATAAACAGTGACAGTATTTAAAAATTAGCCTAACTGCTGTTTTTCCAATCATCTTTGACTTTGAAAGGCAACACTCAACTAATACTAGTCATAATTTTGCTATTCTAAACAATAGATCACTTAGCAACTTGTTCACAACAGAAAAAATAAGGAATACGTATCTTCCTTGTTTATTATGTTAATTTGGAACTTGTCTCAAACATTTTTCTGTAGCAAAATAAGGTTTCCTTATATGGCACCACAATCTTTAGCAAGTCCTCCTTGTTTCCTAGCAGTTTGGCTTTAAATTTCCATTTTGCTTCCCTGTAGGGCTTCATACAGAAACCATCACACCTCCTTTTCACTCCTTGCCCCATCAACCAAGTCCACTTTATCTTTCTCCACATCTCCAAGTTACTAATTTTGTCATGCGTCCTTAAAGTGAAAAAGCCTTTCATTTTAGTGGGCCTGGCAGTTGGCATGCCTTTCATTTTCATCTTAAAACCTACTAACCACTTATTTAACATTAAGAAGCTGTCAGTTAACAGTCAGTTTTGAGAGCCTTTGCACTTAACCCTCAGAAATAAACACCCTGAAATAAACCATTAGCACAACCTGCATGTTGACTGCAGACACCTCAAAGCTGAAGTCATGCTTCCACCAATACCTGTGGAAGTATCAAAACTTACATAAGTGAGCAGAATGAACTGGGCCAAATAAACATGCATTTCATCACTACCACCATTAACTCATCATCAAACAATTTGCAACCCCGTCCAGAGCACTACAGCTGCATGCTAAGTTTAAAAAAAAAATCACTGGTCCACTTCAAAATATGAGAATTGGATTCTTTAATTTGTATCAAGGAACTGAATTAAGACTCCTAGAAAGGTAAACAAATTAATTTTATATTCATAAATAACAAATCAATTTGAATCATCCCAATGAGCATTGCAGGAACTATAAACCCTTTTAAATTCACTTTGAGCATGCCAGCAAGTCCCTCCATTGTGACAACTTAGAGCCTAGTAAACTCTATTGAATTTTAGATGCAGAGGTTGAACCTATATTGACCTGTAACTGGGACTGACAGATCTGTTTCCCTGGTTGTTCACATCACACATACGCCAAACACTCTGAGACACCCAAATACCACTCCTGACAGGCTTCCAGTTTGCTCATCAGATCACTGAAGGCATTCCTAGGATGGCTCAAAATCTTGTTTTTCCCAATGACATGCCTTGCACCATAAGGCAACTTCCCACTGTAGTGAGAGTCACAACAATCATAAAGGGCACAATCCATTTTTAAACATACTAGTATGAACACACACTGTGCATGGAGCAAACAGTGCCCTGCATAGGACGCTACAGAGGCTGACAGGGAAAAGGGTACACAGGTCTGCATAGTAAACATCAGTGAAGGAATTGTGCCAAGTGCTGTGCCATAGGAATCGGCCCTAACAGGTGGAAAAGAAGGGCCATACCTGTACTAGGGTGTTTCACGGATAAGCAGCTCATACGAGGAAAGAGCAGTGGATATTGTCTACCTCAGCTTCAGCAAGGATTTCAACACTGTCTCTCACAACATCCTCATACACAAACTCAGGAAGTGTGGGCTGGATGAGCAGACAGTGAAGCGGATTGAGAACTGGCTGAATGGCAGATCCCAGAGGGTTGAAATCAGTGGCAGAGGGTCTAGTTGGAGGCCTGTCACTAAGGGTGTCCCCCAAGGTTCAATACTAGGCCAGTATTGTTTAACTTGTTCACCCATGACTTGGTTGAGGGGACAGATGCCTCCTCAGCAAGTTCCCTCCTGACATAAAGCTGGGAGGAGCGCCCGATACCCCAGAGGGTTGTGCTGCCCTTCAGAAGGACCTTGACAGGTTGGAGAGATGGGCAGAGAAGAACTGTCTGAAAGTCAACAAGGGCAAGTACAGGGTCCTGCACCTATAGAAGAATAACCCCAGGCATAAGCACAGGCTGGGGGCCAACCTGCTGGAAAGCAGCTCTGTGGAGAAGGATGTGGGGGTCCTGGTGGACAACAAGCTGTCCATGAGCCAGCAGTGAGGTCTTGTAGCCAAGAAGGCCAATGGTATCCCGGGGTGCATTAGGAAGAGCATTGCCACCAGGTCAAGGGAGCTCATCCTGCCCCTCTACTCAGCCCTGGTGAAGCCTCACCTGGAGGGCTGTGTCCAGTTCTGGGCTCCTCAGGACAAAAGAGACATGGAACTCCTGGGGTGGGTCCAGAAGAGAATGACAAAGATGATGAGAGGATCTGGAGCGTCTCTTGTAAGGAAAGACTGAGGGAGCTGGGCCTGTTCAGCCTTGAGAAGAGAGGACTGAGAGGGGACCTCATGAATGTATTCAAGTATTTGAAGGGAGGCTGCCAAGAGGATGGATCCAGGCTCTTCTTGGTGGTGCTGAGCAATAGGTCAAGAGGCAATGGGCAGAAACTGATGGACAGGAAGTTCCACCTAAATATTTTTTACTGTGTGGATGACCATGCACTGGAACAGATTGCCCAGACAGGTTTTGGAGTCTCCCTCACTGGAGATATTTAAGAACCACTTGGATGCCATCCTGTGCCATATGCTCTAGGACGGCTCTACTTTAGCAGGGAGGTTGGACCAGATGACCCACTGTGGTGCCTTCCAACTTGACCCATTTTGTGATTATGTGATTCTGTGAACGTGACTGTTCCCAAAACACAAGGGCTGTATCAGTACTATCATTGGGTATTGCTATTGAAATAATGCAAAGAAACATTTCTCCACTGACAGCTCATGTGCTTGCTTTGATTGTGCTGATAAAGACAAGTACAATGTGGTAATGGTACTAGAACTAGATTACCAATCACTTTGCAAACAATATTTCAAGATTTAAGTTATACTTAAGAAAGGCACATACTTCAGTTTTAACCTCAAGATAGGTGTCACTCCTTTACTCAGACAAAAACAAAAAAATCATGTCTCAGGAAACTGCTTAGCATTTTGACAAACTGAGCAACAAAATGGATACCATATAATTTGTGCAGAAGTGTTGGCTCAAATGCCTGTGTGATAAATAAATCTGGAATTTTCTTACTTATTTCACATGGAATTGAATTGCTTACATTAGAGGCTTATACTTAATAACTCAATAAAAACATTCAGCAATAAATGCCTGCTACTAGTCAGGAAGCACCTAATCAAAGACCAGGAATCAGTGCTTGTTAAGAGTCAGTTATTTCAGCATGACCTTTTTTTATGAGCAGGAACAATTTTCCTTACACAGTACTTGAATGAACTGGTAGAGTTCAAAGCATTCAACACCTATGTGTGAACCAAGAACTAGAAAAGCCTCCCTCACCCACTCCTTTCCACAAATATCAGTACAAGCCCTAGAGCTCTTCTGTTCATGAAATGAACAGTGGCCAAAACTAAGTAGGTTCATTAGTTAGCTACAGAATGCTTGTATTGCAAAGTCAGTTTTAAATAAAGTTGTATTTAAAAACATTCTATAGCCTATGCTAAACACAACATACTCCTGCAAAATTGGAGCACTTAGGTGCTCACATGTTTATGTCCAAAAGAGGCTTAACTGAAGCATCAAATACTAGTCCATATAGCAGAAACTGCCATTTTCCACTACTAAAAGATTTTGTGTTTAGAAAGAGAATACACAGTATGATACATGAGTCCATAACCTCATCAATAGAATGCCATGAACAGGAAGTACTAATACCATACTTCATTGCAAAAATGTTTCCAGTGTTTATAAGCAAATAAAGAGGAACAGTTCTTCAAGAAGATGAACAGCATATATGTAAGATAAAATAATTTAGGGTTGTCTGAATCAGCAAAGTCTTGAGTTTGACAAAAACAATAGTCAGTGGCAGAAGTACCAAGACA
This sequence comes from Pseudopipra pipra, assembly GCF_036250125.1. Classification (NCBI taxonomy): domain Eukaryota; kingdom Metazoa; phylum Chordata; class Aves; order Passeriformes; family Pipridae; genus Pseudopipra; species Pseudopipra pipra. Next base: position 20,553,449 of record NC_087581.1, on the reverse strand, counting down.
AAAAGACAAGCAAGATGGTGGAACAGAAGGTAACCTTTACAAGATCTAGATTTCGATCCTATCTGTTAAGGCTGACTTAGTGCCAGGGATTTGAGGAGTACCATGTCCATCTCTGAGCACTCAAGAGCAGCGGTATTCTTTAAATCTAGGATTTAAGGTTGTTACTAAGGAGCAGAAGAGAAGGACTCTTTAAATATATTTTCATGGTAAGTAAAATTATTCTTTGTAAGAACAATTGGGGAAAAGCAGATCGTCTTTCTTTGTGTGAGAACTCTATTTTAGAATAATACTAACTCTCAAATCATGCCAACAATAAAAGTAAATAGAATATGTTAAAGGCCCCTACAACACTTCATCAATCCATCCCAGTAACAGAACTATTCTAGGTTTTGTTGCAACCTGATTTTAAAAACTATAATTAACGTGGACAAAAGTGGAAGATTTTTTTAAAATATCTATGTTACATTTAAGGTCACCAAACACATAATTATCAGTAAAAACTACTTCAGATCTTGCGTGGCCCATCAGGATCCATTGTAAGAAACACAGGCAGCACTTACATTCAGATGTGAGGTAAATCACAGAATCTACCATTACGTGCTCATGTTTCACAGAACTCAACCAAAAAGGATCATTATTTAATAATGTGCTTCAGCACTGGTGTCTTTTTCCTGAAAACTTCTCAAAGATCCTGAGAGTTTTACTATCATACATAGGTAGACATGTTGCCATCTGAGTTGTGCAGTGCTTCTGAAGAACCATGACTACCTTGGACTCAAATCAGCAGGATACCACCTATTCCCAAGCACTGTCAATCATTTCCTCGTAGAAACTTGGTTCCTCCCTACGCAGAGAGCTCTGGATGCCTGGGCAATAGGCTTGCTAAAGCAAAGGAGTTCCTTTAATGTTTTGTAAAAAGGACAAGAACAAATATTGATGTGGAAGGGATGTCTACTCAGATGTTAAAAGAGCACTTGGAAATCCATATCCAGAAGCTGAAACTAAGTTAATCCAAGAGAAATGTTCCTAATTGCAGGTTAACTCCTTTAGTCACACAGTGAAAAATATTACTAGTGCAAAAGCACAGGTGTTCCAGTTTCAAAGACAATCACTGAAATAGTTGCCTAGGACCTCAGTTTACTGCATGCAATCATTTGACAGAGCTATACAATATATATTATTATGCATGCTTACTTTTGTTGGTATGAAAAACACTTCATACCTAAGAAGATTGACATGGCTGCATACACCACAGTAAGTCATGTGTTGGAGAAAACACTGTTTTGACCAATATCACGCAGTACATTCTTTTAGCCTTTTGTATAGACAAGCAATGGTTAGCACTCCGTTGGAAATGAATAGGCGTAAGAAGTAGGAATTGTGAGAATACATTTCAAAGATGATTTATTTCATGAATACTTCACTGAAAAGTATTGACCATTTAAAGCTCATTCTTCAGTTTTTAAAACCCAAGGAGGATCTCAACATATGTCCTCTTACAAGAAGAGCTTCAAGACTAACTATGAATCCGAGACTAGAATATACTTTTTACGGAATAAGTAATTTAAGAGCATTTTAGAAACCCAAATTTTAAACCCTGGCAATATTACCCATAATAGTTTGGTTTGAGGTTTTTTGTTTGTTTGGGATTTTGTTTTGTTTTCCATTTTTTGGGGGGGTTTGCTGTTTGAGGTTTTTTTTAAACTATTAAATACACTATAGAAAGGTGCAAACCCTCTATTTCTCAATAAGCTGAGACTCAACCTAGTGGACAGTCTTAAAAAAACCTTTCCAAACCTGAGCTTCAAAACTGAGCGCAAACTTGAACAGGGATAGCTCTGAGTCTGGATCTTTTTGAACACTCCCATGAGAATAAACAGACACTGCTGCAGTAAAAGGTAGGTCTACCCCATCTCTAATGGCACTTCCCTTGTGCATGTCCCTGTATTTGCAGTCAGCTGGGTTACAGTATTGGATTGGCTCGCTGCACAAACATTGGTGCTGCAACAGACAACTGGAAAAAGCAGTCCCTGTCTTCTGTGGTTCCCACTGTTTGGTGGCTCCATGAAAACTTAACAATCAAGATGTTGGCAAAGAGTACTGCCACAAAGATCAACAAAACAGTGCCTGTGAATCATCAGTATGTAGGTGGAGGAAGAAGAAAAATCTGAGAGGAACTATGTATTTCAAGTTCTTCCCTCTTTATTCAGGTAAAAGCTATTAGACAAAACAAGTGATGTAGACTGCTTAAGTTGGATAACTTGATATCTGCAGCTTAAAAAAAAAATATCATGACTAGTTACTGGAAATGTCAATATATGCTTGTATCTGGCAATCCAGCATATCTATTGCATGTTTAAACACTGTCTCCCTAGACTAATTTATTAACAATTACTGGCATTCACCACTACTTGCCACCAAAGAAGCATGTCAGAACGTAGTATGTTGCCAGAAGCATGTCTGTGATGCAGTTCCAGAAAATCAATACAGTACAGAAACACAGTTCCATTACTTTGCAGAATGGAGCAATATCACCTCTGTGTAGATACAACAGAGTCCATGGTACAAGTCCCACGTGGAATAAAACCACAGCTCCCTCTAACCTTTTCTCCCCTCTAATCTCCCTGTCCTGAACACTAATTTTGGTGGATCTCACATGGCCAAGCCTTGGAAAATATAAAAAACTTGGAACAGAATGGGGAAAAGAAGCCTACCAGCAAAAGTGGATCTAAAAGGAGATTTTTATAATGCAGTGCTTTCACACCCATTGCACCATATCTGAAAAAGCCTTGCAGGAAGAACAGCACAAAACCCCAAACGAGAAAGCATGCTCTTCCAAATTTTTTTATAGAAAGCTTTCACCTAAGTAGGGCTTTTAAATACATGTTTCAACGTAACGTGGTATTTTTGAAATAGAAAAAAAAGAAGACATGAACTCTGATTTTTATTTCTACTTCAAATAATACAGAATATCTTGTCTCTTTGCTCATTATTACAGTTACCTGTTACTAACACTATAACCAAGGCACATGGGGAAGCCTGAGATTTCCCTCAAGTGCGGGACTCTCTCAGATATAAAGTGCACATTGCTAAAACACAGGCACTTTTACATATAATTATGTGAGTTCCATTCCAGATTTGGGTATCCCTACACCACACTCACTTCCTTGCTAAGCACCTCTAAGTAAGAAACTTTAAAGTTCCGAACTAGAAGAGAACATTGGTTCCTGGTAATAACTTTAGGCCTCAACAGCTTCAAACACAGGTATCTAAAGAGTAGATATGGTATCTAAAGGGTGATATGGTTTGAAGCTGGCTCCCTGCCAAGTCTCCAAACCTTACCAAGAACTAAATCCTAATCTGTATGAAATATCTGTATTGTTTAGATGGTCACTGATCTGAAGTACTCTGAAAAACCATAGCCTCAACTAAAATGTTGTCCCAGGTACCTATACTAATGAGACATTACTAGTAAATTAGTTTTACATCATAGGATAATGTTCTTCTTTGTAGTATACTAATGGACAGACAGATTTAGAAAGCAGTGATTTAAAGACTGATCAGCTAAGAGCTTTAAATCAACTTACAGTTTTAAGAGACAATCATAAAGAATAAATGTTTTGCAAAAAAGTTCCCATAAAAGTGATATCTAAAGTCTACTTAAAACTTTAACTAACTAGCAACCAGAAACACTCTAATGCTAATTAAGTGTTATTGCCTCTCCTGATTAGAAGCCCTGTTACAGAATTTCAAGCTATTGTGATCTCTATGGCTTTAAGACTATGTATTTCCTCAGCTATTGGTTTGACATCTGGTTACAAGTACTGCAAAGATAATAATAACTGTGGTAGGGCAAGCACTGTTTGGAAGAGAGAAATCACAAGAACACGTGCACAAAGCTTCTATCTAATGCTTACCTTGAGACACTGAGAAAAAAAATCATCTCAACATGATGAATTGGAAGGACTTAAATGCTTATTTTCAGCAGAACTAGGATTTTACCCAAAGAGTTGGTCTACATAATCTTAATAACGTACAGAAATGCTGAAACAGACCAACTGCAACCTTAAGGCATAATACCTTCACTAAATCAGCACAGAAGTTATCCCCCATGGTGCTGAGGACACTCATTAATATGTTGCCAGGCCTGAAGATCTGGTTTAGATTTCTCACGCTTATTTTGCAGTCATAAAACCTCTGTGACAGAAGGTAATTTAAGCATGGTAGAGGTCTCCACACAATGTTGCCTAAAAAGTAGTTTATGAACCATTTCAAGCTGATTTACACATGGTCTATCTGTCATGGTATTTATACGGTACTAATTCTTTTCAGATGATCAAGTTTTGTGGGTGTTATCTGAGTATTTGTTACACTTTCCACACTGCTACAGAAGACAGCATAACCTACGTTGCTGCTGTTGCTTTCACACAATAAGCACCTCATTTTACCTGAGAAAGCAAGATGGCCAGGAATTGCAGCAACACTGAACTACTGCCAAGAAGCTACACCTGCTCTACTGTCTGCAATATTTCTGTGTCAGAGAAGCACAGCTGATGCAAGTGTTGCTAAGATAAAGTTTTGGGAAAGCTACCATTAAGTCTTGTGGGAGAAAAACATGTTGAAGAACCTGAGTCTGGTCAAATTGAGCAGTCAATAAAGCTTCTGGCTCCTAACAGCTTTGTAGTGTTCATGTCTCGTTACCCAGCTACAGAAAGAAAACTGAAACATTTCAGGGCCAGACTGTAGTTTGGAAATACCTATAAAAGAAAGTTAACAGGCAGCAAACCAAAACCAATTTCCACACAAGGAGTTATCTGTCTCATGTGTTCAAAGAGTATAAATTTTCACATATTTCTAGATTTTAAAACTTCAAGTGGGCTTTGCAAGAATCATGACATCCTACAGTTTAGAATTCATATGATCTCTCAATTCCTCTACTCCTATAGTATCCTCTCTTCAAAATGGGACCCTGGATCCTGAGTGCTTTAAAGAAATGCATTTGACTAACTCCACATCCTTCAAATAAAGTAACAGCTAGGAGTGGATTAAACAGCCACAGACTTCCAAAAATCAAAATACTTATTTCCAGGCAACCGCAACACTCATAAGTATACCCTAAAATACTAATCTTCCACAATATTCTCTAGCCAACTTAAGAACCCTAGTATTCTAATTCTGCCATCTCCAATATATTATATATGACACATATCATAACCACCTTTATGAAGATAACATACTAAATATAGCCCAACAAAACTGAAAAGATGAAGTCAAGTCTTTACAAAAACACCTTGATTAACATTACATGACAGAGATGAGTATATCTTACAGAAGCTTATACCTTGTAATTCCTTATAATTCAGCATGGGTGAAAGGAAAAGGTAATAACATAAATTTAGATATTTGTCCACAGCACAGAAGGCCATAAAGAAAAGCAGATATGGAGAGATTACCCACTAATAAATCAGAAATTAACCCTGGAGATTATGTTTAAGAGGACACCAACTTCTCATCCCTACCAGAATTCACTGGAAGCTGTTCAGCTTTCTCACTGTGTCTAGCAAGAAGTGTATTCATTCCAGCATAAGCAATGATTGCATCATAGTCCACTAATGCAAATCTCTACCTCCCCTGCCCAGAGCCTGAAGTACAATCAGTATCAATGACCAGAAAAATACGGCAATGGGTCCCAACTGAAGCTCAGTTGGCTAGAGCATGGTGTTAATAATACCAAGGTTGTGGGTTCAATCCCCACACTGGCCATTCACATAAGAGTTGGACTCAGTGATCCTCATGGGTCCCTTCCAACTCAGAATAATCACTATTCACTACCTGGTCAATGTATATAACAGCCTAGGCTACCAGTAGGCTACATCTACTACTAGGCTACATCTTGGGTATATTTACTTTAGAGCTGTTTCTAGAGGATTGTTACTGTAATCAAAGCTCTGCTCAAAGAAGACTGTACTACACTGATAAATTCTTCATCACTCAACACAGAGAATACAGGAGAGACATGTTATGAACTAGGACAGAACATACTGAGGTCCTCTTATTTACACCTATGTCTTCCTATTAAAGAACACTATATTCTCTGTGGTCAACCCAACAAAAGGGTGTCCACAATGGTTATATCACTCAACAGTGACTATCAGTAAGAACTTGTGTTTATGCAACAGGGAGAATGAACTAGAAGAGGTGAGACAGACTGGCAAGTAGAGAAACAAGAGTGGACATCTGGCCTATAAAATCCCTAGGCTTGATTCACTTACCTTCTCCTGTGAGATGAGAGACACACACAGATGGTACAGCAGCAAGGAGAATGCCTCCTGAACTGCTCTGGAGACCATTTCTCTAGTTTCAAGTTTCTCAAAAAAATATTTAATAGCAGTACTGGCCCAGTGCCCAGTCACTCACCAGTTGGTATCCACATACACAGTGCATAATTACCTGGCTTGCCTGATGGTATTCAATGTGCCAGTCTGAACTACTGGCAGAACAGTGAATTCTTCAACATAACAAATGAGATTAAGAAAGCCACTGTTGGTTTGGCAAGCTAACTCCCCTCCCCCATCTCAAGTTTTCTGTGTTCTGACCACTGGAATAGGTAAACTCTCCTCCAGCATGTATTACAAGATGACTGTAAAAGCCTACACAGCATAGCAGTACCCATGAAATACCGAATATAATACACAGACCCTTGTGCGGCACTAGTTCAGGAATTACCAACCATTTTGCAACTTGCTTCTAGAGCACTCAATTTTTAAACCTTACTAGAGTATCATAAGACTGTTTTTACAACTGCAGAATTAAGAGTCCAGTCTAGAAATACTCTGACATCCATGGACAACTGCATTGAGAAATTAATACAAAATAGCTACTGAATCAAGACCTCTGCTCTGAACAGTAGCAAAGGTCTGATACTTAACCACAGATCCAGAGTAGGTGCTAGCCCTATCTTGGGTGTGCTCACTCACAGAGAGCAGGAAGCTTATCAGTAATATACCTACATTTCTGGGTTTGTCCACTTTGTTAGAAAATGGTCTGCAAAGGAATTCTATATTGCAATACCCAATGTGTACTGTCTAAAGAGTCTCAAAAATCTTTACTAGCAAATATTGTCTTCTTGACCTCAGTGTGCCAAGATACTTACTCAAATCATCACACCAACAACTGCAGTGTTTAAGATTATTTCAACTCTCTACAGATACGGATTTGTACTGTTTGTTAAGAAGCAATGACACTAAAACACCAGTAGCATCGGAGTTCTCAAGAATGGATGTTTACTCCTCTTCAATAGCTCCCTGGGTGCATAATATGATAGACTTAACTGAAATATCTACAAACACAGTACTGATATTAAATAAATGAGAGGGTTTCCATTATTTTAATTTTAAAAGCTACACAGACCTGTGACTGCCTAGCAGTCATATATATCCCAAAATATTACAATATTATTTAGCTTTTCAGCAGCTTTTTGTACCACATCACTTTCTTAGATATGTAGATAGCTGCAAGTTTGGTTTATTCTGCTTGGATTTTTTTTTAATAGAAGGAGAGATATCAGAAAAATAAAACAGCCTAAGGAATCATTCCTTCCTACATCTTGTAGTGTGAACCCAAGTGACTAGGGCAGAGACAAGGATGCAGCTGTTATCACCACACATTCAAGGAAGTTAATAAATTGAAGAATCCAATTGTCCTAAGTGGCTAGAGGAAAGAGACACCTGTAACTTCCATAGTAATACATTAATTTCACATTTGAATTCCTAAGTGAACAAAATACAAAGGACATGATTTGTAACTTTTGTAGACTTTGAACTATTGTCATGAAGTCTCATAAAAATAGCATCTTGTTAATGCATTAAAAATCTGCCTCCACCTTGCAGTTTGCCAAATCACACCGGGTTTCTGTTGCTTTTGAACATGGATGAGTTACCATTCCACTATCAGACAAGCCCCGTAGCAAGGATTATTTTTTCATCTCATTACACAAATTCGTAAGAATACCATTGTGGAAAGTTTTCACAGGTATCTTTTGTCATTTTTTATCTATTAATTTAGATAATATCTGACTAATTTTACCGATTTTATTCCTTCTCATTTCCTTAAAACCTTAAGTGGATGCACCATTTTACTAGGGGACCTGCTGTAAAGCCTATTTACTTAGAGCCTCCTTCAATTTATTGGGAAATTCACATGTTGTTTGATATCCTCTGAAGACTCCAGAAGAGTTAAAGCGAGCTTTCGCTGTTCTGGAATTTCACCTTAGCACGCCGAGTTTAACGCACTCCTTTTCAGGACTGACCATCCCTTAACGACCCAGGAAAGGTCCTCAAGGTGGGGAACTGGAAGCCAAGACGGCTTTTCCAGCGATCCGATGTGGCTACGGCGGAGGCGAGCCTCTGCGGATCGCGATACGCCCCTCACAGATAGCACCGCTTTCCCTTCACCGGGCTGATGCACAGCACAGATTGCATCAGGATTCCTGCCGCTGGCGCACCCCTCCAGCGAGACCGTTCGCCTCCGTGCGCATCCAGCAGCGCCCGCTCGCACCTCCAGCGCTCCGCGGGCAGCCGCCCCCACCCCCGCATCAGCGCGGCTGCACCCGCGACATCCTTACCCCATGGCGGCCAGCGGCGCCTTGCACCGGCGGTGCCGCGTCCCCGGGGCGCTCCTCGCCTCGCCGGCAGCTCCGCAGCCCCGTGGCGGCGGGGACGCTGCGCTGGGCTCGCCGCAGCTGCCGGGGGCCGAGCGGGGCCGCCCGCACCCTACGGAGCGCCCCCCGCGGGCCGGGCTCCCATGGCCGCCGGCCCCGCCGGGCGCCCGCAGGCAGCGGCTCCGGCCCCCGGGCAGGCGGCAGCGGCGGCTTCGGGGGCGGACGGGTCCCCTCCTGCGGGCGGACGGGGAGGCGCTCGCCTTCTCTGCGAGGGGCTGGCGGGGGCTGCGGCGCTTCTGGCCGGGACGTGCGCGGCCGCCAAGGGCTCCGTGTGCCTCAGAGGCGGAGCGGGATGGGGCAGGCGGTGCACGCAAAGCTCCACGCCGCCGCTCCCCCTAGCACCGCCGCCAGCAGCGCGGCGGACACGGATGCATTCTCCGGAGGAGGCAGAGCGAGCCGTGGCACCGGCGCTGGCATTTGACTCCCGGCGTGAGGCCGCTACCGGCGGGCTGCGGCCGCGCGTCGCCCGCGGGCACCGGGGCGCCGCGCTTCCCGATCCACCCGCCTGCCCACCCCCGGCTGCGGAGATGCGGGGCGCCGCTCCTCCTTCTCACGACGGCGGGCCCGCTCCTCGCCGTCACGCCTTCTTCTGCGGCGGGCAGGAGAACATCGTCCTGGGCCGCGGCAGATCGGTCACTGACGGCGGACGGCGGGAGGGGCTGCCCCCGCCGAGCCCGCGCGGCTCTGCGGCGGGGCCGCGGGCTCAGCCCCGCCGGTGGGACGGAGGGAGGGAGGGAATGAGGGAGCGACGCCGCGTCAGGCGGTGCCCGGCTGCTCCGGCGCCACCGGGCCACTGCCTCTGCCCGCTCGCATCCCCCGCCTCCGCCTCACACCTCCGCCACCGCCCGCCCGTCCCCTCGCGGTGGGCAGGCGCAGCCGCCGCGTGCAGCCCGCTGCTCCGTCCCGCTCCTCCTTGCCGGGGTAAGGAAAGGGGAGGGCAGAGCCGAGCCGAGCCGCGCCCTGCCCTACAGCCCCGCGGCGCACGCGGCCACCTCGCTGCTGCCCGCGGCGGCACCTGCCCGCTCTGCCTCCATCCTCCCCCCGGCCGGCTTTAAATAGAACACGTCACCGCGCGCCCCTACGCACCGACGTCACGGCCCGCTCCGGGCACTGACGTCACCGGGGTGCGGAGGATGATGTCAGAGCGGTCCGCGCGGCCGGAAGCGCTACTATAATAGGGCAGGGCGGCGGGGGGAGGGGGCGGTGCGCGAGCCGCCCCCTCCCGCCCTCGGGCCCTGCGGCGCCGTCTCCATGGCAACGCTGCGCCCGCCGGCCCGTCGGGGACAGCCCGTGCTGGGGGAACGGCCCCTGTCGCGGGGCCCGCTCCGGAGCGCGTCTGCGGCAGCTCCCCAGCCCCCTGCCCTCGGGGAGCGAAGGGCAGAGCTCTCCACTTCGAAGGCGGCAAGTCCCCTGTCAAACACGCGTCCCTCTGTTCTGCGGACGCTTCGCACCCTACGGCGTTACCGGATAAACGGGAGAGAAACGCGGCAGCCATTCTAAAATTGTCCCCGCAAAAAATGTAGGTTACAGCACGTCCGTGCTGGTACTACCGCAAAGGAAGGGCCAGCACTGAGCGTGGTAGGACTACAATATCTAGCTCAGTTCTTCAACGGTGCAATGCAAGCAGCATGTATTGCTGCTTCTGATCCATCAGAGTAGCTCAAGCTCCATCACCACACACTACTTATATGTATATACATTTCATCTTAGGTTCTGCAAATACTTCTAGTAACTCTCCGAGATTCCCTGAATTTATAAACATTAGGTCTAACTGCTCCAAGACAATGCCGATGGCACTGGAGTACTCCACAAGGAACATGCTCTTTGCTAGGGTGAATTTCAATATTTTCATGGTATTTTCCTATTTAAATGATGTAGCCACCAGAGGCACATTAAACTACAATGAGCATAAGAGGGAGATAGCAATACAATACTAGGTGCCAATCCCCACATAAAAACTGCAGAACACCCAAGTTTTACCAATGTATGTTATGGGATTGTAAAGCATGACAAAACCAACCACAGGATGTTCACAGCTGTTGCTTTAACAGAGAGTTGTTTGTCCTCTCATAAGACCTCTACTGGGACCATGTGTATCCCAGAAACAGGCTGGAATGAAAGAGAAAGTATTAACAATCTGATCTCCCTAGAGTCAGATATTTCCGAAAGTTATTTTAATTTACACATCCACATATTTTGCAGACCCTTGTCTCAACATTCTGACCTATAAAAGTAATCAGCTATGGAAAGAGCAAGAATGACAAATTAGATATCAAGGGAAACCTTCTCTAACCAAGAACAAGCATAGGAAACCCAGCATGAATCATTACTGCTGCTGGCAGTAGCAGCGAGGCATACTGCCTCACTGCAGAAAAGAACAGCTTCCTCAGTTTCCCATTTCTCATTTCTCACACAATACCTCATAAGCTAAAGTAAAGCCACTAAGCTAAAAAAACTTGGCAACAGTCTAAGTCTGTCGTGGGCAATTCTTAGAACCTACCCGCATAGTTACGATGAGGCTGCATTATTTTTCTGGACTGTCATTGTCATTTGCTGGTTGGGTTTCACTTGCTAGCTCTGAAACATATAAAGCTCTATGTATTTTCCTCTGAAAATCAAACTAGGTGTACAGGCTTCTGTCAGTAAAACTAGTGCAGTCCCTGTGTTGGGGCAGGGGAGGAAAACAAAGATTCACAACAGTTCTTTCTTCCATATGATTAAAGTGAAAAGGACCATGATAAAAATTAATGAAGACTAATCAGGCATAAACGGCACATAGCGCTTCATTCATTCATTGATGTCAAGTAGCTAGGAATCTATATTCATTAGCTTCTAAAAGTCCCAAATTATATTTTGCATGCAGTAATAGCAGGTCAACAGCAAAGAAACTAAGGCTTTAAATCCACATATGAGTAACTGTTGCATCAGTTTTGTTCTTTCAGCTCAAGCTCACACAGTAATGCAAATGCTTAAGTATTTCATTATGTTCACAGCATTTTGTTTAGATATCACAAAGATGGTTCCATCTGTCTCTGCCTTTCACCTTGTTCACATATTTGTCTTGCATGAAGTATGCTTTCCTACAGTATGTGTGCTAAACCAGAAATTCCCAAGAATGAAGATAAAAGAAAAAAAAATATAAAGGAAACCAAACACACACTGAACCCTGGGGTAAAGAATTGAGTGTTCACTTGAGAATCAGAGGTGTGAACAGAGTTAGAGGCAAAGAAAAATGTGGAATACCAGGAATGTCTTTACTGACTTATGAAATAAGTGCCCTATATATTTCATGCCCTTCTGTAAGTAATAAAATATGAATAGGGGCATAGATATGATCCTGAGCAGGGGAACAGAGCTATAGGGACAAAGAAAGCATCACTCCAATTAAATGTCATTATTCATCTTTTTTTCTTCTTAATTCTTCCTTTAAACAGTGTTAGTTTATTACTACAGCTAAGTGTAGAAGGTCCACCTAATCGTTTATTTCCCTTCCATATTTACTGTTACGGTTCCTCTGTAACTGTCTGACAGCTTTCTCTAAGCTTTCAACTTTGTCTCAATTACACCCTTTTACAATTTTGATCAGTTTCCAGGTTGATTTGGTTGACTTAACATTAGTTATCTTGTGGAAAGAGCCTCTGTTTATGCTTGCCAAGCTTACTGAAATCACTTATCCGTCTTGCCATTTCCCAGATTAACATATGATAAAAAACCTGGTGATCTACGTCAGTTAAGGCAGATACAAAGAACATGCAGATACAAAGACAGCAAGCCAGGTGATTAAATCATAGATCTTAACAGGGGAAACAATAGACAATCATCTCATCTTGAGGGCTGAAGTAATATAACATAGAGAATTTAACAGTGATGAGAAGAGGTTCAACTCTAAGTTAGTTGTTTTGGAGTTTCCCCCTGCTATTTTAGAACACTTCTGTGTCTAGAGCACTTTGATGGAGGTAGTCTTGAGTATGCTGCCTGATGGAAATATACGGTGGCTCTTACTTCACAAAAATACCAAATAATGCTACAATCAAATAAGAGATGGATGGCTTCAGGCATGGAAAAGCACAGGGTGGTACAGGAGAAAGACTGTCATTTACTGCTCTGAAGTAGCATATTCCTGGCATGTATATTCATAGCCAGCTATTAAAACTCAGTTCTGACACCCTTGCCCGGAATGGCCAACCAGCTGGGGCAACACCTGTAAGCTTGGCAGCACTTATCAATACCTCTGAAAGGAGTGCTGTGTTGAAACTCCCAATGGGATACCTGTAGATGGGAAAAAACCCCCAGATGGCTGTGCTGTCTGAATCTCAAGCCTGCTGTGTATCAACATGGCCACTGGCCTGCTCAAAGTCCTGGAAGAGCAGAAGTACAGAGCTGAAAAATCAAGAAACACCAACAAGGTCTGCATTTTGCCTAACCTTCAGTGGTACCTGTTTTCTCCGTGCAAAACCAGATCTCTACCACTTGATTGCACATTGGTTAGGAGGTACCATTCTCATGGAAAAGACAGGGGAATCCCATTTTGCTAGATTAGACACTGGAAAGATGTGAACTGCAATTGCTTGTTCAGCTCTAGTCAACACACTCAAAACAAAGGAATTCTAGCTGCACCAAAACCAGAAAGAAACTCTTAAGGATGTTAAAGGAACCTCTGAGCCATTATATGAGAGTAAAAATCCAAAAATTGGCTTGGTTGGTTTATCAAACTAAAATCCAATATAACATACTATGGTGCTCTCTAAATATTTTGGGTGAGGTTAATACAAGCAAGGGAGCAAAAAGAGCTAATTAACAAAATTAACAAGTATAAAGTCGCTATAAATATTTTTTCTGGTACTCCAAAGGTTGTTGCTCTTCAGGAAGCTCATATCTTCAAGAGTAGCCTTCCCAAACAAGGACTGGGTGCAAAAGAAGCCATCACAGATGGCAGTCATCACTGGCTCCATGTGGGAGGAGGCAGAGGCAACTGTGAGGACAGAGACATCTTTGCTCTGGCAGCTCACAGCCTGCAGGCACTACTTCCTCCAGGGCTCTGGACTCAGTTACTACTGCTGCTCTCTTACATCAGCTGCTGTTTGTTTAATACCAGATGAGTGTAAATTCCAAAATCCCTAAGGAAATCAAGGGTGTTTATTCCCTTTGAAGATAAGGGAGCCAGCACCTCACACTTGCCTCACTTCTCATCCATTGCTGCTATTTAGTGTCTCTTCCCTCCTCCTACTCCTTTATATCTTCTCCTTGCCCTCCTTTCTCCTGTCTAATCACAGATTTCCCTCCCCACACACATGATTCTTACAGTGAGTGGGATCACTTCTCCATCATTTCCCCTTGCAGGATCTGTGTTTAATTTATAAGTGAAGTAGAGAAAAAAGGGAAGAGAGTAAATGTCATCCTCTTCCCTGAGCCCAAGATTTTGTCTGCATTTTCATCACTCTAGAAAAATCTTCACTGTCATATCAGGTGGGCCTGGAGAGGTTCTGGAGCAATTTTACAACCACTATTTTTCCTCCTAGAATAGATGAAGAAACGTAAGTGTTGCCTTATATTCAAGTAAATGCGGTACTCTCAAACTAAGACTAGATTTGATTCTGAAAGCAACCGTATGACATAATTCCCTGAGATGCCTTATAGTCCAATATTTCCAACTCTATCCTATTGCCAGTGAATGCTAATTTTCCAGCACCCACTTCCAACATTTCATTGTCTTGCCACTAGAAATATATTGCACATCTCCTACACAGCTCTGTGGCACTACACCCCTACTGGAATTTTTTTAAGATACTGATCCCCGAGTAATGCTTTCATTTCTTACTTAGGTTTATCAGTAGCTGTTATTTCTTCCAGTGCTTTTTCTGACCATACAGAAAACAAAGTTTATGCCACTAGACAGATTATGTCAGCTTCTCATTTCTGTTTTATTTTGCCAAGTTTATCTAGATACATCACTCAGCTTTGTTTCCCAAAATCTTTGCAGATATTTTTGCAGCTTCAGCTGAAGATTATAAAAATATTGTAAAAAAAATCAGTGTTTTTTTTACATATGAGTTTTGAAATGCAGCAATCATGCAGTGGTCATGGCACTGTGGAATGAAACCTCCCCAACAGTATCCTTTCTTGGCAAAACTGTACTTGCACACAATGAGTCTCCTTTTCTAGTGTGTCCTTTGTGGATCACATCTGAGAAACCACATACTGATAAAAGTTTTTTTTTAGTCATATTTACATTACAGACAATACGATCTGTGTTTTCAGAAAGAATAAGTCATAGCAATCACATGCCATTCTTCTTTTTGGCCCCTCCTGTCAAACCAGACCAAGTTGCTTTCTAACAGAATTAACGAATTCCAGACATCACCCATGAATTCTATATCTGTTTTTCCTCTCTTTGAAATAATAATGTAATATTTTTATTTCTCAGGGTCTGAACACTTGTAGTATATGAAATATTAATTCACTAGTGAATGTGAGATTGCCTTAGAATAATTAGTTTCTGGTTTTAGCAGTTCTTTCCTACTTGTTTTTTAAAAGTTCTTGTAGACCTTCCAATAATAGAGTCTGTGAATATTTGAAAAATTTGCTTAATTTTCTGCCTGAGTTTTCCTTTTTAGAGATAGGTTTTTCTGAGACTTTGAAAAAGTCATATTTGCAGAAAATTATTCTTTCTGTAAATCTTTACATGAAGAAAATCTAGAATTTCCAACTATTTTCACAGACTTTCCATGTGTTTGAACTTTAGCTGCTGCTGAGAATGAAGTCCAAGCATATACAAAGTTTTTTCTTCATGTGAGGGGCTTTTGACCAAGCTTTAAGAAATACTAACATCTACATGCTGTGATGCAGAAAACTGAAATTTGGCCATAAACATGCTGAATATCTTCCTCCCCCCCCCCCTTTAATCTTCTTCCATTCTTCTGGGAGGTTGGTCCAGAGCTGGGGACTGTACTTCAGATGGGGTCTCATGAAAACAGACTAGAGGGGCAGAAGCACCTCCCTCAACCTGGACTGCTTCTGGACACTCTTCTTCTGATGCAGCCTAGAATGCCATTGATTTTGTGGGTTGCAAGTGCACATTGTCAAGTCATGTCTTCTCATCCACCAACACCCTCAAGTTCTCCTCAGGGCTGCTCTTGATCCATTCTCCAGATCCATCCCCAGCCTGAATTTGTGCTTGGGATTGTCCTGATCCCTGTACAGGACCTCACACTTGGCCTTATTGAACTTTATCAGGTTTGCACAGGCCCAGCTCTCAAGCCTGACAAGGTACTAGCTATTCTGAAGAGTGGAGTTACTCTGTTCTGCTGGTGGCCCATGTGGGACCATAGGATGCCACAGGGCGGGATTTATCTTTTATCATTCAGATCTTTTAAGGACATTCAGAGAGTGCACTAAAAGGTTGTAACATTAGCCTATCAAGGGTAAGAAATTCCACAACTGAGGTTGCATGAACCAATATTGTAATTTCCTTTCATTTTGATAAAGTGACATGACTGCAGATATTTTTTGCACAGAATTCCTACCTCATTCAACAAATAGGATGGATCTTCTTTGAAGATGATCTGCAGTGAAAGAAAATCTCCCTACTAAAGAAGGTTTTGATGTGGAAGAGTAAGAGAAATGAAACTAAATGAAAAGAAGAGAGGGTGATTTTAAAGTTATAGTAGCTGAATTCTGTCCTAGGGAACAATACTTATGTGCTTGCTACAATACTTACACAACTCTAGCTGAGGGATGAACTTGAAATTAGCATGAGTGCTTTCCATAGAATCATAGAATGGTTGGGTTTGGAAAGGACCTCAAAGATCATTTGGTTCCAATCCCCCTGACATGGGCAGGGATGCCATTCACTAGATCATGTTGCTCAAGGCCCCATCCAACCCAGCCTGGAACACTCCTAGGGATGGGGCATCCACCACTTCTCTGGACAACCTGTTTCTGTGCTTTACCACCCTCTGAGGAAAGAATTTTTTTCTAAGTAGAAAAAAATTCCATCTTCAAGGAAACTCAAGATTTTGAGAATACTAGCTGTTAGAATTGTTAATAGGATTTCTGTTTCAGCAGACTAAAGGACATACTTACTAAGTGAGCATAATTCGCACACAAAAAATAGCTGAATTAAGATTACACAAACAATCTCATTCCTGTCATCCCCCAACCTTAAACACTTGGCTTTACATTTGAATTCTGTTACCATAGTTCAGCATAGTTTCTCCTATGTCTAAGATTCATGTAAATGGGTTGAGGTTTTTCTTCTTACAAGTCAGTAAAATACAGAAGTCAGACTAGTATCTTCTCTTTCTCCTCCATCTCTGTTCCCATTTTCTTCTGTGTTTTATTATTGCCTTTGTATTTTCATTGTACTTTTATTATCTTGATCTTCCACACATAAAGACCTTAACAAGCTCTGCAATAGCCCTGTGTCACTGCCCACTATCTTGCCCCACCAGCAGCCAGGACACCACCACCCTCATATTGCTTTCAAAGAGCCCAAAGAAAAATCCATTTCCTCTCTCCTTCTCAGCAGGACAAACACCTCTTCCTAACCTTTCAACTACTCTATCTCAGCTTCTGTTGGTCAGATGCATAGCCCATGGGCTGGGTGGTTCAGCTAACAGAACCTTTAGTAGTGTCCCCATCCAACCTCCCCTTCCTTTGGCCATGGCATCCTGGCAGGACGGGACAGGGAACTGCTGTTCAAAGACTGCACTCAAACTGTTGCACATTTAGAGCAGAGTAGATAGAATAGAATAGAGTGGAATGGAATGGAATAGTTAGATTCCTTTCAGTTGGAAGGGATCTACAAAATGATCTGCTAGTCCAGCTGCCTGACCACTTCAGGGCTGACCAAAAGTTTAGGAATGTTATTAAGGGCATTATCCAAACACCTCCTAAACACTAAAAGGCTTAAGGCAGCAACCACCTCTCTAAGAAGCCCTTTCCAGTGTTTGCCCACTCTCTCAGTAAAGAAATGTTTCCTCATCTCAAGTCTGAACCTCCCTGGCACATCTTTGAACCATTCCCATGTGTCCTGTCACTGGAACCCAAGGAGAAGACATAAGCACCTCCCTCTCCACTTCCCCTGCTCAGGAAACTGTAGAGAGCAATAAGGTCACCCCTCAGCTTACTAGACAAGCCCAAAGTCCTTAGTGGCTCCTCACAGGACATGCCTTCCAACCCTCTCACAAGCTCTGTTGCCCTTCTCTGGATGCATTCAAGGACCTTCACATCCTTCTTAAATTGCAGGACCCAGAACTGCACTCTGCACTTCAGGTGAGGCTGCACCATTGCTGAATACAGTGGGATAATAACCTTTCTTGATCAGCTGAGAGTGCTGTGTTTGATGCACCTCAGGATGCTGTTTACCCTCTTGGCTGCTAGGAGACACTGCAAACTTAGAGAGAGCTGCTGTTGACCAGCACGCCCAGATCCCTTCCTGCAGGGGTGCTCTACAGCTGTTCCAAATGTATACTTGTGCCTGGCTTTACTACAGCCCAGGTGCAGAATCCAATATTTGGACCTGTTAAATTTCATTCCATTAATGATAGCCTGATGCTCCAAGCTAGCTAGATCCCTCTGCAAGGCTCTTGTCCCTCAAGAGGTCAGCAACACGTCCTAGTTTGGTGTCATCAGCAAACTTGCTCATGGTACATTCCAATCCTGCATCCAAATCATTGATAAATGTACTGAACAAGGTTGGTCCTAGAATTGAACATTGCTGAGGAACATCCTGGTGGCTAGTCACCAGCCAGATAGCCCCAAAGGCAGCAGCATGCCTTTTCCTGGGCTTGCATAGAGCCAGGCATGTAGGCCCTTGTTTGTCTACTATGATCTCGGAAACGCTCAAAATCAGTGCAAACCACCAGGATGAACCAATTTTCCTAAGTATTTACCTTTCAGCCATATATCTCACTGGATGCTGCTTGACACTATATCTAGCCATGTAAATGTAGACGCTCCGTTACAAATTAACTGACTCAGAAATCTTGTCTGAAAGTTAATACAGACTGCAGCACCCTGAGAAATGCCATAGGGAAGATCCCCACCCATTCTCACCCTGCGTGCTATAGCAGTTAGCTCTTTAAATTCTGACAGAAGATTCACTTACTTCATAGAAACTGTGTAGATCTTAGGAGGCTTTTTTGTGTAAATTTATGTCTTTGCCTTACAGGGAGCATCATGAAGAAGACAAATCATACTCTGAGAAATTAAATGAAAAAAAAAGAGAGCTGGAAGGCCGAATCTGATTTTCAGAACCAGCATGTTAATTAACCACAGAATGTATATTATTGTAGTTGTCACAGAAGAGAATGTAAAACTTTTGACACACACCCTGAAGTGATTCAGTACAGTTTCCTCTCTGTCAAACTATTCCAGTTCTTGTGGTTCTACAGCTGAATAAACTTACCCTAACAGCACTGCAGGCCCCACCACCACACACACTTCCTGAGACGAGGCAGCCTTGTGCCATTCCCTAAACACTTCCCCACACACCAGCTTCCCTGGCTGGCTCAGCTCTTCCTGGGTGGAGCTGGCTGTGACCTGCACAGGGCATCTCTGGCCTCTCCTCACATACGGAGGATATGCATATGCCATGCAGGCCCCCTCCACCCTGTCCCCCTATTAAAAATTATGCTGAAACACCAGAAAATTCAGCATTTTAAATGAAGTGGAAGCGAGGCTAAGAAGTTGCTGCTGCCAGCAGATGAGTAGCAAGATAGTGCCATGGGCAAACTTGTGGCCTACTGCAACATGGCTGTTGGGTTCTCCTGGTGAGCCCACTGGCAGAGGCTCACAGGGACAGTCCCGTCAGCCCTCAGGAGCTGCAATCAGATGCTGTATTGGGTTTGCATGGCCAGGTTTTGGTAGTAGGGAGGCTACAGGGGTGGCTTCTCTGCGAAGCTGCCAGAAGCTTCCCCCATATCTGACAGAGCCAATGCCAGCCAGCTCCAGGATGGACTCGCCACTGGACAGACCCGCAACTGTAAATGCGGCCACTGAAGAGCTGACTGAGAATATGTGAGAGCAACAACTATGCAGACAGCAAGGTCAGTGGAGAAGTGCTTCAGGTGCCAGAGCTGAGATTCCCCTGCAGCCTATGGTGAAGACAGCTGTTTCCCTGCAGCCCATGGAGGTCAATGGGAGTCAGAAATCTACGTGCAGCCTATGGAGGAGCTCCACGCAGGAGCACATGGATACCTCAAAAGAAGGCTGTGACCCTGTAGGAAGTCTGTGCTAGAGCAGGCTTCTGATGGGGATATGCAGACCCATGGATAGAGGAGCCCAGGTGGAGGTTGTTTCCTGGTAGGAACTGTGAATCTGTGGGGAGCCCATACTGGAGCAGCTTGTGGCTGAAGGACTGCACTCCAGGGTAAAGTTACCCACCCTAGAGCGGTTCGTGGAGAACTGTTGCCTGTGGGAGGGACTCACATTGTAGAAGTTTGTGGAGAACTGTCTCCCATGGGAGGGACTCCGTACTGGAGCAGGGGAAGGACTCTTCTCCCTGAGCATCAGCAGAAACAATGTGTGATGAACTGACCATTACCCTCATTCCCCATCTCCCTGAGCCACTGGGGGAGAAGAGGCAGAGCCTGGGAAGGTGGGAAGAGTAGGGGAAAGGTGTTTTTAAGATTTAATTTACTTCTCATTATCCTGTTCTGATTTTGTTAGTAATAAATGCAATTAATATCTCCAAGCTGAGTCTATTTTGCCTGTTATGGTATTTCAGTGAGTGATCTCTCTCGGTCCTTGTCTCAACTCAACAATGAACCTTTGTTAAATATTCTCTCCCCTGTCCGGACAAGAAAGGGAACGATAAAGTGACTCTGGTGGGTTCCTGGCATCCAACCAGGGTCAACCCACTACAGATACTTGCTTTCACATTTGTAGCCTTTATGCATAAGACACATTTCAAAGCACAAATGCTTTATTGTCACGCCTTGCTGAAGAAGTGCACCATTATACTGGTTAAACTTCCATGAAGAACCATTTTCAGTTTCCCTCCTGTAGATTGCCTGTGTTTTCTAAGATTTTACTATTCATGTGATCATACTTTGCAATGTGATGGCCATACTGTACAATTCTAACTTAGAAAAAATGTATTTTAATACCTTGGCCAGTAAGTTAGCCATAATATTATTTTCTGGTTACACATCATACAGTCACCTTAATATAAGAGTGCAAGATACAGTGAGCTACAACTAACATCTGATATCTGATGTTTGCTGAGTAGCCATTAATATGTATTATAATATGTATTATAAATAGCACTCAATATAATTAGAATTCACATAATAAAAGAAGGACACCTATATATATTTGGATAAAGAAGAAGTAATTAAAACCATAGTATACAACCTACCTAAAGATGTAGAGTTAAGGCTTCCATGGCAACCTTAACTCTGCATTTCCTGCCTTTAGAGCTCAGTTTTACTGTACCTTTAATATGGTATTTTACACTGAATACTTTTACCAATAGAAAGATTATTTTGAAACCTGACATTTCTAGGACTCCTAACACTAACCCAATTTGCAAAGCAACATTATAAATTATTCAGAAGAAACTGTACTAATACATGGTGCACAACAAAGACTGAATTTGCCTCAAGCTGGTGTAATGTATTATGGATATGTGGCAGCCTCTTCATAGATAAGGTGCTGGCAGCTCCCCTTTGGAGCTCTGTTTCATTTCCTCTGTGACATTGGCTGAAGAACTATCTGACCTGAAAAACACCATATTAAAACTGAAGGTGAGAAGGAGCATGTCTGCAAATGTAAAACTGGAAAAATTATTTTATTTGAATTACAGCTAATGTAAGAACATATAGGAAGTGCATCTGGAAAAATGCTCGTTGTGAATGCTGTGAAATACTGTGAATACTGTGAATTACTGCTGCATTAGACAGAACTGTTCCAATTTTGACCCTCTAACTTTTGATTGGACTTCTGTAGCTTACTTCAGCAAGTGTGTATGGACACACAGATGTGTGTCCGTTTCTTGGCTACCTGCATTTTAAAATTAGTGTCACTTTTATAGCTTACTAGTAACATAAATGCTAGCAACTTGAAAGAGAGGGACCTAGGTACAGGTACGTAGTACCAACTGTTTAAAGGCTGCTTTAATTAAATGGTTAGTAAAAACTGTGTCTTTAATTATGTCTATTGTAAGGCTCCATAAAAAAGTCCTGAAGAAAACACATTTATACATACTGAAAAGTTTAAAGTAACCTTTAAACTTGTTAACAAAAATATTCTGCTTTCTGGAGCAAAAACTCTTAGACACTAGTACATTTTATTTCAAAGCTTTTACGGTGCAGGAAAATGTTCTTCATTCATCATTGTCTATTAGTATCTGATGGGTAGGTGTCAAGAGGATGGATCCAGGCTCTCCTTGGTGATGCCAAGAAATAGGATAAGAGGCAAGGGGCAGAAACTGATGCACAGGAAGTTCCACCTGAATACAAGGAATAACACTGTGGGTGACCATGCACTAGAACACATTGCCCAGAGAGGTTGTGGAGTTTCCCTCACCGGAGATACTCAAGAACTGTCCAGACACATTCCTGTGCCATGTGCTTTAGGATGATCCTGCTTGAGCAGGGAGATTGGACCAGATGACCCGCTGTGGGGTGGAGATAAAAACCTGAAGGAGACAGTAAAGAAATATAATACAACAGAATTTATGTTGACCACCAACAGACAGCTCTTGCACCCTACTCAGCCTTTGGCAGTGTACACAAAAAATATTAGGAAAACAGAATGCAGGTAGGCAGTTACGTTTTGTTTATTAGCTCACAGTAGGACCTCACCAATTTGTTCAAATCTCAATATGCTGGTTGGGAACTCATAAATCCTAAGTGCATGCTTAAAATTATCAATTTTAAATCAAGTATAAAATAGAGGTAATACTGTATTTACTAAGTGCTTAATTTAAGAGAGAAAAATGTTTGTATCTGTCTGTCCCCCAGTTTGGGGATGTTACTATATGCACAAAGTTGATGAGTAGGAATTGCCTCCAAATACATTAACCCTACATCAATTTTTCTCAGCCACTGGACAACAGTAGAATATCTACTAGATCTGTTGTAACAACAATAAAATTCCTGCTTAAATACTAACCCTCAGAAACTGACATATCAGGCATACCCTTCAAAAACTTAACCTTCCTTTAAAAATGTTGTATAGAAAGGACTTTAATAACAAAATTTACAAAACTTAAGCACTGAATTAATAAAATTACTAGCCAATATACTTATTAATCTAACTACTGCAGAGCATTAACCATTTATCACAACGATTTAATTCTCATCAAATGCATACAGTATGTTTTCTACAGTAATCTAAATGGTGCACTACAAACTACTCATCTGGAAAAGATACAGGGTTCATTCATACGTAGACATCCCAAATAAAGATAACTGTAAATACATATTTTGCATAAATCATTATAATAGATACATTAAATCTATATTTTACAATTTTAAGTTGGAATTCATAGATATACATGTTTGCAGTTATATAAAATTTTCATTTTAATGTTTATGACACTAATTACATCTCATAAATACTTTATTACATATACGTATATATAGTACTGTGTATTACATATGTGTATATAAAAATTAGCATACTGTATGTAATAAATATATCAACTGATCTCTCACTTAAAAGGCATAGAGGAAAGCAAACAAAGGTATACATGAACATCACTAAATCTGGCTGAAGATTGAACATCAAAACTAGGATGCTGCACAATGGGGGGAAAATACTGCAGTTCTGTAATTAATTATTAATTTTTCATTCAGTATTTACTTGCTACACTTTTGAATCTTGCTTTTAATGCTTTTGTGCCTTTTTAACACTGTTTCTTAATGTACATCTAATTTATGTTCTTTGTATTATTATTAAAATCTTGTATTGTTTTCCTGGGGAAAGCTACTTTTTGCCTAGTACATAAAATTTGTTTTAGACCTAAGTCTCTGGTTTGGCTTCAATCCCAGAATATCCTGACTTCTAAAGAAACTGCAAAGCATTTCATATGGGTATCATGATTAAAAAGCTTCTGTCTTCACAGTGGATCCTCACTGCATTAATCCCTGTTATGTGCCACTTATTTCATTGGAGTTACATTTCTTATTTTAATATATGTGCTGTGTTTGGTCTCAGTACAATATAAATAAAAGGGATACTTAAAATGAAGCACTGTATTGACACACAATAAATAAAAGGGATACTTAAAATGAAGCACTGTATTGACACACATTTCATTATTTCAGAACTGGTCGTGGAAACTAATAACATAAAAAATGATAGTATGTTACAGCTGGCTTTGAAACTGAAAAAGTGCTTCAAGTAAGTTGAATAATTCCCAGTAGGGAAAGGGTGAGTACACAAGCACAAGTTTTGTATCACTCTTAATGAGTGCAGTAGTATCAGGTGCTCTTTAATAAGGCTGTTTGCTGTGGTTAAAGTATGTTCTAACCATACATGTCTCATTTCCTATAGTCCTTCTCTGGTACCAAGAGGCAAAGAAAAGAGTATTGTGGAATTTTTTTTAATATTAGATAAAGATTTCCATAGAGGAATTGGGTTTTATTCTTCATTTTTGCTCCTTGAACTACTGAACATTGAGCTGCTTTGACCAAACTCTCCAGCACTGTTTCCCTTCAGATAGTGACTACAGCTGGAGCACTTCAGCTCCAAAAGTTTCAGAAAATTGCAAAAAGCACCAAACAGGGACTTTAATGTTGCATAATTGTTTCCATTCTATGAGAGAGATTGCAAATGGTTTATCAGAGACCTCTTTGTCAATTACTTCTGGAAAACACTCTCTTTCCTATCTCTCAGAGCAAAATATAATTTATGGAGGCTGAATTCAGACTCTGCTTCTATTATAGATCATAAATTTCCTTCATTGATCATTCAGGTTATTTTTTGTTTTTCCAATAAATTAGTCTTACAAACTCCTCTTTTACCATAAATATACCATTTTTATTCTAAAACAAGCCTCTTTTAAGGCAGACACACAGGATCAGTTGTTAGACAACACCAGATAAGTTATTAATGGGTCAGAACCCATTTGTGGGGAGAATGTGTGTGTGTGTGTGTGTGCATGTGTGCGCATGTGTGTGTGTGTGTGTGTGGAGGGGGAAGGGATGGGTTGAACCTCATGGAGGCAAGGTGGTGTCGTATCCCTCCTGGCAGCCCCTGCAGCCCACATGGAACAGCCCCAGAGTTGCTGTCAGTCACAAACAGCCCAGGAAAACTATAACACACCACATCTGCTGGAGCCCCTAACCCAGCCTCAGATTGGCAGGGACAGTGAGAACACTGTTTTTCACCCTGACCTGGAATCCCAGAGTGGCTGGAAGGGTTGGCCATAGAGACCAGAGCAAATAAAACCAAGGGCATGTGTTTGCCTCGTATCGTGGCACTGCCACTTGGACTTGTGAGAGCTGGTCTTCTACAAGGCTTCAGTGGTAGCTCTAAAATCTATCTCTCCCTCTTTCTCCTTCTCTCTTCTTGATCCCTTTGTTTCTCTTTCTCTGCTCCTTTCTTGATACTTAGCGTGGTTTGCAGCTGGAGGGATTAGATCTTGATTTAAGTGTTGTGGATTAATAGTATGTGTTGAATCAGTATTGTAGTGGAACATTTTGTCTAGCTTGTGTGGTGTCCTTTGGAACTTTGGACAAATCCCCTTATTTACTCCCCTAAATGAATAAAGCAATTCCTTGGAAACAAGCCAGTTGCTATCTCAAGATATTAAAGAACCCTGTATCTATATATTAAAGTAAAGCTCTTAGCCAATTCCATGAGTCAGCATCTCCCGGGGCAGGAGTTTTACACCAGTCCTAATGCTATTCTGTTTGGGGGAATCTGTTGGAATCACTGGTGCAAATTCTCAAATTCCTTGTTGTAAAGTTGTTCAGCTGAGTGTCTCTTGTCCAGCAGCCTGATTCCTGACTAAATCCAGAAGTAAGGCTTTGTATGTCTTTTCTGACAGAAGAGGATCTGTAAACTGTCTGAGATCACAGTCAGGGTCAGGAAGTAAGACAGCAGATACTGAAAAATAGAACAGCTCTCAGCACATCAAAGCACAGAGATTTGTCTCATAAGACTGTTGGCAATTTGTAAAATGTCAGGTTATGTCAGGTGCCTCACTGAAATGTGTAGCTATGTTGACAAGTCAATGCAGGTAAGACACAGAAAAAAAATCCTTAAGAGTGAACAGCCTGAACCAGAAAAAAAAAGTTATTTGGTAATATAGATTGATATAAACACAAAATACAAGGGTGCCTTTTGCCAAGGAGCAGGGCAGAAGGAGACCAGGAAAAAACATAGCAACACAAGTTACTTTAATTGGGTAAAGGCATTCCTAAATCTTCTTTTTTCTTTTTTTTTTCTTTTTTTTTCCATTTTGCTGTATAAAAAAATGTTGATGCTTAATACACTGCTATAAACACTGCCTGCTACGAGGTATATTGACTGTGTTAGGTTATATTTATTGTAGGCCCCATGGCAAAAGTGAAAATCCTAGAAGAGTGACATGTTATTGGTTAATGGATAGATTATGGTGAGAAGAGAGGTCAAATGGTCTGGAGAACACTGTTTGAATGGGCTGCATGGAGAACTCCAGCTATAAGGAGTTGTATCACTGACTTCTAACTGTTAAGACATGAAGTTTCTGCCTTGAGCAGAAATTATTCCTTTGGTTCCAAACAAATAGTATAGAAAGAGAGCTGAGTTCCAGATTGTTGTGGTTTAACCCCAGCTGGCAACCAAGCACCACACAACCACTTGCTCACTTCCCCACCAGCAGGATCTGGGAAAGAATCAGAAGGGTAAAACCTAGAAAACATATGGGTTGAGATACAACAGTTTAATAGAGAAAGCAAAAGCTGTGCATGCAAGCAAAGCAAAAACAAGGAATTAATTTGCTGCTTCCCATGGGCAGGCAGGTATTCAGCCATCTCCAGGAGAGCAGGGCTCCATCGTGAGTAACCGTTATTCAGGAAGACAAACAGCATCCCTGGCTTCTTCCTTCTTCTCCCAACTTTATGTACTGAGCGTGGTGTCAAATGGTATGGAATATCCCTTTGGTCATTTTGGGCAACCTGTCCCAGCTGTGTCTCCTCCCAACCTCCCATGCACCCCCAGCCTCCTCACCAGCATGGCAGTACGGAAAGCAGAAAAGGCCTTGACTCTGCTGTAAGTGTTGCTCAGCAATAACAAAAACAGCTCTATATTATCAACACTGCTTTCAGCATAAATCCAAAACACAGCCCCATACAAGCCACCGTGAAGAAAATTAACTCTACCCCAGACAAAACCAGCACACAGATCAAAATCCAAGTTCTGCTTAACTGGGCACTGGTAGGATTCTCAGGAAACAAAAGATCTATTTTTCTACTTGTTCTCTGTTTAAGATATCTTGGGACTGAACTCCCCAAAGGACAACTCTTCTTTCATCCTAATGTGTCCCAATTCAAATCCTTATCACCTCCAACCCCAAATGACACCAGGGCGTTGTATCATTTATGAACCATATCCATTACCCCTATGTTAACTGTGGGCTGAGTTTAGCCAAAGACCCCCAAACCACACCCAAGATGGAAAAGCTCTAAGGGGAGTTCTATGTGATGCCCAAATCTGCCCTTAGAAGCCTTTTGCAGCCCCCCCACAACAGAACCCTTCAGCTTTGTCTCTCTTCTAATCGTAACCCTGGCCAGGTAGCCTTTAAGGTAGAGCTTAAACAGAGAAAACTCAAATTGTAGCACAGATGAAAAAGTTCCAGGAGAGAATTGATTTGGCAGCCCACACCTTTCCTTAACAGCCTGCCTGCAGCCTCGCTTCACCTAGATCTCTAGGCCTTGTCTCTCTTTGAACCTTAGTGCTAGAAGACCTTTAACACCAGACAGACTGAAATGTGGCTCAGATAAAAAGGCTCCCTGAGAATTCCTTCTACAGCCCAGACCTTCTCTCAGCAGCCCCACTTCAGCTAAACCCTTAGGAACTGTCCCTTCCTTGCCCTAAAAGTGCCCAAGGCCTTAACCCTGGGCAAACCCAAACATGGCCCTGATTCAAGTTTTGAGAGTAATTCTTCTGCAGAACCACCCCTAGGCAGACCCTCTGCAGACCCACCAGAACTAGACTCCCAGGAACTGTCTCTCTTCTAACTCTAAAATTGCCCAGAACACTTTCTGCAGTCCAAACTCTCCCTTAGAAGCTTCTCCACAGCGCCATGTCACCTAGACCTATAGATTTTGTCTCTCTCTGAACCCTAAACTTAGCCTTAACCCTTGCCATGTGCTTTGGCTAGTAAATAGTCAAAATGATTGAATAAAAAATTCTCAAGAGAAATGTCTTTGTGGCTGAACTTTGTCTTGCAGCTTCGTTCCATGTATAAATTTGTCTCTCATAAATGTAATGCTAACCATAGCCATGGGCTGACCCTTACACAAAGTTCCCATGCCACAGCCAAGGTGATTAAGTCCTTTCGCAGCTCAAGCCTTCCCTTCCCAGTTCATTTGTAGACCCATTTCATTGGGCCCCTGTGTTTTGTCTCTTTGTTATCCACTAGGTCTGTATGTGAGTAGCCGGTCTCAAAGTGTGACAACCCCAGCGGTTGCCTGCTGTCAGCTGAGCAAGCCTTCAAGCAAGAAACTCAAAACTGAGCAAGACCTCAACTTACTCCTTCCCTCTCAAAGGGGGGAGCTTCAACAGTGTGTGCATAGGTGTGCAGCAGCTCACTGTTTCAGTACCTGCTTATGGCAAGAGCCCACTTCCAGTAATTGTCCTGAAGAAGGAATCATGATAAAAAGGACATTGTGGTGCTGGAGCATATCCAGAGAAGGGCAATAAGGCTTGTCAAAGGTCTGGAAAACGTATCTTATGTGGAATGGCTGAGGGAGCTCACTTTGTTTAGTTTCAAGAAGAGGATGCTTGGGGGGGACCTCATCACTCTCTACAACCACCTGAAAGGAAGTTGTAGTGAGGTGGGGACAGGTCTCTGCCTGCAGTGAGAAGACAAGAGGAAATGGCCTTGAGCTGAGACAGAGGGGATTCAGAGCAGGTATTAGAAAATTTTTTTTCACTGTTAGGGTGGTCAGGCATCGGAACAGGTTGCCCAGGGAGGTCGTGCAGACACCATCCATGGAGATGCTCAAGGAGTGACTGGTTCTGGTGCTGGATGATGGTTTAGTGGTTACAGAGACAGCGCTGGTCGGTGGCTGGATGAACTCTATTCCAGCCTTGATGATTCTGAGATTCTGCTTCTGTCTTCCGAACTTTTCACTCCTCAGGGTGCAGGCATTTCAGCCCGTTCGTGACCTCGGGTTTATCCTAGCACACCTACAATCCTAACTGATTTAGCCAAATACTCTACTTTTGACGCGCTCCTGAACGGCAGCTCAATTACAGTCGGCCAGCACCTGTAGAAAGCAAATCAGCTGCACGGACATTGCTCTCACAGCCCCCGCTGTGCCCGGCTGGCACTGTTACCACGCCTCCTGCCCCTCCCTGTCGCTGTCGCTGTCCCACCCCGCCCACCCCGCACATGCGCCGCGCTCTCCGCCCAACCAGGCCCCTAAGGGGCGTCTGCCCGTAGCGGTGCGGAAGTGGCGCGAGAGCCGGCGGAAGGGGCCCTTCCCTTCCTGCCGCATTCCGAGACCTTCCTGCCGCATTCCGGGCCTTTCCTGCCGCATCCCGAGTCCTTCCGCCGCATCCCGGACGCTTCCTGTGGCTCCCTGCATCCGGCGGACGGAGCGACGCTCAGCTGCCAGAGCTGGTCTCCACTGCCAGCCCTGCTCGGTGCTGCCCGCGGGCCCGCCCCGCGTGCCTCCACCCAGGCTTGGCGTGAGTATCCCGTGTGGATCCCGTGTGGATGTGACAGGGAGCGGTGCCGGGGGTCGGACTTGGGCCGCAGGCGTGGCAGTGGCACCGGACACCTGTCCTGGCGGTGTCACTAGGGGCTGTCGGGGATCCGTGGGCCGGGCTCCCTGCACGGGGCACTTGGCTCTGCGAGAAGAACGCGCTGGTTTGGAAACGGTGCCCGCCGGGACAATGGTACCGGGACTGTAACTTATGAAACTCTTTCTGGAGAGCCTGGTAGTTCCTGCCGATGTAATCTCTGCCGGAAGGCACGGTAATTGTCGCTGTCGCTGCTGTGAGGCAGCGGTGTTGCTGCGTTGTTTTGGTGTGGGAAAGGTAACTCCTCCGCTCTTTCTCTTCCTGGTATTTACTGCTTCAAAGGCTAAATGGTGTTTCTTCTGCACCTCTTGGATTCTCATGAATGGTCCTATTACTAGCTAATTGTTTCCATAAACGGCTTTCGTATCCTGTGTGTGGTGTGAAGAGTGCCTGGTCTGCTCAGAGAGGAATGAGGTGTGTTAACAGTTGTTCTGTCTACGAGAAATGAAAGAGTTTAGACAGCACATAAATAATTATTCATATTAAATATAAATGTCAAGTGACTTTGTTGACATGCAGTTCAGTTCGTTCATTTAGCAGAATTGAAAGTGAACATGCAAATAATAACTTACATTAGTACATAATACTTCCCCTCATCCACCTCTCCAAAGAGAGGAACAAAAAAGAAAGAGGAAGAACTGTGAGAGCATTAATCCTGATACTTTTTATTCATGGAGCTATTGCAGTGATGTCCATGTATGTATTACTGGGTTTTCACTAGTGTGGGTTGTCATCACATGAAGTAAGGAACAAAGTCAAACCTGAGCACATAAACTCCTTGTTACTCATTTTCCTACGCTGTGTGCTAATGCTGCCTGCAGTGACAGTCAAAGCTGTCCCAGGAGGTTAAACATGGCCAGTTTTACCAGAATCAATTCTAAGTTTAAAAGGTAGTAAACCTATATTTTTTTATCACAGAGGCCATTCAGTAAAATATTACTATATATATGATATTCTTAAAGCATGAGGAGATTATTTGCAATTCCTGTCATAATTTGGCTGCTTTTTTATGTGTTGTGTCATGAAAATAATATTAACTTATAGATTGTGATCTGCTGCATCTTCATGTTCTTATGGTGTAGTCAAAGTATTTCTTCCCATATACTGTGGACCTTACTGTGGAATGTTTGAATATGAAACATATTCCACTGTAATGCATTGCTTTTCCTTGAGATGAACATTCTTATACCTTGTGACATGTAATTTTTCAAAAATTAAATTTAAAACAGAGAGGAGCAAATAAAAATCCATTTTTAAACATGAATAAAGTAAGTAGGAATTGTGAAACTTTAGAGTGTACAGTATGTTTATTTAGTTTCTTGTCCTGAAAGGCAATAAAAGCTAGCCTGCAATGACAATTCTCTGTAGCAATTCTTGGAAGTATAATCTAGATTACTTGAATTTTTAAACCAAGACTTTAAAAGGCAACTAGTATTTCTTTTTGCCTAATTTCAATACCATTATTTCTTTTTTTTTTTTTCATGAAGGTAAAAGGATACATGTTCACTTCAAGTAGAAAGGAGCATGTTCCCAAATTCTTCCAACTTGGGTCGTCCACCCTTCCCTTCAAAGCATCAGCAACAGAGTAATTTCTTCAATGTACTTCCTGTAAATATACCTCCTGCTCTTCTTTCTCACCAGCAAACTGTTGTTCCTCCGTTGAATTTTCGCACTGCATTGTAAGTACAGTAAGGTGACGATTGGGTTTGAAAGAAGTATTTCTGTTTATGGCAGATGGTTTTCACTATTTTTAACATGAAACTGCATTGAACTTCAAAAATATGGAGTTGTCACCTGTAAAACAGAGCTGTATAACTTCTGTTGGTGACCTGCAAGTCTTAACACTCGCCTGCATTGTGCATAGTGCATGAAATGCCGTTGCACTGACTGTTAATCCACAGTTCAGTTTTAAAGGGCTTCAATTATATTTGTTTGTTGGGAAGAACAGGGAGAAAATGTGAAGGGGAAGAAACATCTAATCTTGGGTCTATATTTGTAGATGCTATAGTGTTCTTTTGACTTTTGAGTTTAACAGTGCCTTAAGTTATTTTGTTTGCTAACCCCTTCTTACACATGTGCTGTCAAGAATGATAATTTTCTGGTTTTTAATGAAGTACATATCATATACTAAAATATGTTTTCCTTTTGATTAGAAAAGAAAGACTTATTACTTCTAAGAGAAAAAATGACAGAACTTGTAGAGTTTAGTACTCGTTTAACAAGAACTACCAATCCGTAAAAATCGTCTTATCTTAATAATAATAGTTATGGACTGTAGTCTTTCTAGAGCTCTTTTGAGTGGGAACCTTGCAGCTACTCCAGCTGTTACTTCAACTGCTACACTGCAACCAATGACTTATGGAAATGTCAATCCAGTGTCTACGTCAGGTGCCCTCACATCGTTTCAAGGAAGAAAGTAAGTTCTTTGTATGTATATGACTAACACTGGTTGTAATGTACCCATGGTGAAGCTCATCTAGTATCAATTACTTATGCAACTTGAGTTATGTTAAAAATTGCAATACTGAATACTTTTTTTAATGAAACAGGTAATGTGAAGCATTCACGTTTTTGAGAATCTTAGTACTCATAAGTGACTTCCTGTACCTAGGTTTTCTCTTCCAGCAGCTGTAGGCTTGCAGACCTGTGATTTAGGTGATTTTTTTTAATGCTACAATAAATTGTAGTCTGTATGTAATTGACTATAAGCAGATGTGTGTCAACAAATGTTCTTTTCCTGTTAAAGAGTGCACCCTCAAGATTTTATGTCTTGTTTTTCATGACACATTACATGTTTTTCCTGATTTTCTTATTTATGTGATGCTTTATTTTTCAAATACAAAGTGTTAAATTCAAACATACATACGGATTCAGGTATAGTAGTTGATATGAGTTTGTAATAATTCTGTGAATCAGCTGAGAGGGAAGAAAGTTTATGTAACCTGTCTTCAGAACTATTTCCTGTATGCTCTTTCTCTTTCAGATCTAACAGATGAAAAAATAAGTACAATATGTTATTAAGTTATAGCTGAGTAAGGAACTATAATTATCCCATGAACTAAGGAAGTTTCTCATTTCATGCTGCATGCATCTTTTCCTCTTGAGCAGTCTGTTTTATAGAAGGCTGTGCCATGTTGGGAGATTTGCAGTCAACTTAACCAAACGTGCCATTTGGGTTTAAGTTGGTTAGCGCTGATACTTGCCTTTAAGCTGCATCAATTCACTTCCAGGGTAGCTGCACTTCGGCAGTTGTGTGGTCTCTTTTCCCATTCCAGGTTTGTTTCACATAATATCTAGGATGGGCACACCTGTTCTGTAGAATACTTGCTTTTAGTGAAGTAGGTACATCGTTGAATGTTCGTATCTGAACTTTGTAGAAACTGTCTTTTAATCATAGGGTTAAGCTGGGAACTATAGGAATTACGCTCACTCTCTCTCTCTCTCTCTCTCTCTCTCTCTCTCTCTCTCTCTCTCTCTCTCTCTCTCTCTCTTTCTTTCTCTCTCTCTCCCCCCCCCCCCGCCTCTCTCTAGGAGGCAAAGTGAACAAAGTGTTTCACATAATGTCAAACGGCAGCGGATTGATTCACAGAATTCTGACACAACTGTAGTTAACCAAGCCGTGCCTTTACCAGAAGAACGTCAACACTCCTTCCCAGGACCAATTTCAATTCAGTCTCCATCGTTCCTCGCTCGTGGCTCACCAGCTTTAGCTAGATGTGTCCCTCCGTTGCGAGATACTTTGTTTCCAGACCCTACAGAAGCCAGGCTCCCTCTGGCCAAAGATGCGGTAGTAACTTTCTGTGCTTGTGCTTACTTCTGCCTTCTGAGTAGGCAGAATCCAGAGGTGCTGTGGGAGACCACAAAAATTTATGCAAGGTTTTTGACAGTGTAAAAGGGTCTCTTATCGCTGAGCTGTCATTAGAAGGAATATCAATAAATGTAGCTGCTGCTAGAGTTCTGTATAACCCCATGTGTGTGCTTGGGTTTGGAACATTTTTTTCGGGGGTGGGGAAGGTCAGCGTGTTATTTGCTTGTGTTGTTTGGTTTCCATACTAATGTCAGGAAACCTACATATCTGCTCCAGGAAGTAAAAATTGGGAGGAATGGTCCATTTCTCACATGATATGGGGGGGGAAAAGAATCCAGATTTTAAAAAAAACCAAACTCCATGGTAATATGAGAGAAGTGCATTCTGAATAAATACAGTTTTGGGCCTGTAAAGATGTCTTCTACCTCTTTTCAAGAGGATGTAAAAGTTATGGTTGTAGCTTTTCTGTAATATAGAAGAGAATGCCTTCTTTAGATAGACAGTGTAGCTTTGAACTGTTTCTTGTTTTAAATAAATACAATAAAAACATGTGGCTAATCAGTCTTGATACTTTATTTGCATCCACATGAGAGAAGCTTTTTTTTTTTTAGTATGAATGTGCCTGCTGAATACAGCATATAGCAGTATTGTGAAAGAAAAATAATTAATACCTCCTTCCAGCAAAGATCTGACTACTTCTTTAATAGTTTGTATGGGATAAAAAATAAAGCTACTTTAAAGTGGTTTTTTTAATAATTTTTTCACCTACTGGTAGGCAAACTGTTGACATTAAAGTCAGCAGAAGATATCTCTAGTCTTTTACTACCTATTTCCTGAGAGGCTGCTGATACTGATGATGCAAAAATTTCCTAAAATGCCTTTCCTGTGGATAGGCATTTTATAAAAAATTGAACAAATTTAAATTTGAAAACTAGCAGAAGTTTCTTTGAGGGTGTTAATCAATATGAAATTTAAGTGCAGTAAAACTCTAGACAATGGAGGAGGTCATGTGAAGTGATGCTGGTTTTTGCATTTAAAAAAAATAACTTCTGTGTTTGTTTTATGTAATTACATATCTGACAGGAAAGAATGTTCGCTTCTCTGTATCTTTACTTTTTGGATGTGTGTGTCCAGTTAAGTCAACAGGTTTTGGAGTTGTTTCAAGCATGTCGACAACAGGCCTCTGATTTGAACAGCAAAGAGCTCTGCAGAACAGAACTCCAGAGAGAAATTCAGCTAATTTTTCCACGTATGTTTTGAATTTAGTTACTTAATACCAGCTTGAATGTTCTTCAGGTTCGCAGTTTTTCCTTCCTCTCAAACTGTTATATGTCACATCACGTTTATTTGCTGTTATTCTTTTATTACAGAGAGCAGACTTTATTTGGTTGGATCCTCTCTGAATGGATTTGGCACTCGTAGTAGTGATGGTGATTTGTGCCTGGTGGTTAAAGAAGAACCAGTAAGTAATTTAAAACTATGTAGTTAAAACAAGGTCTGGTTTTATGTGTGTGCTGTTAAAAGGCTGGATTCCAAAATGATAAACAGATGGTTAAATCCTTTTGATTTAATAACATATTTTTGCATTCATAATAGCTATGAACTATGGGCCCAGTAATGTTGCAGATATAAATTCAACCCTATAAACCTAATAAAACTTTAAAAAATAAGCTTTGCCTTCAGTTTGTGAGTAAAAAAAAAATACAACCAAGCAGAAGTAAGTGTGTAGAACAAGGAAGAAAATTGTTTAGAGAACTCTAATTTTTTCTAGATGCAGAAACAACTTTTAGTAAGTCAAATTTTTTATATCATTATTTAGATTCATAGCTACCTAGTTTAATGATCAAGTATAAGAAGGAATTTGATAGGCAAAATATCTTAAATAGTTTTAGTGACAGAAAATGTTATGAGTGGAATTTTGCTTGAGAGAAAAGATATAAGAAAAAAGAAATCTAAATAAACCATAATCTTGAAAGAATTGAAGCATCATTTAAACAGAAGGAGAGTACATTTTTGTGTAAATGGGGCTAGGTTATCACCTAATTCTGTGATTTTTAAATTATTTTGAATATTAAATATAGATTGTTCTATCTGGCATTTGCCATGATAAATCTATATCTTGGCTGTAGAATGTGTTGATGTACATGTTCATGTCTTATTCACAGAATTAATTTCATTTTAAAAGCAAAGCATGCTTACTTGGAACACTTAGATAAGAGATATCAACTTTTTTCTTTACTTTTAATATCATATTTCAGGTGAATCAGAAGACTGAAGCGAGACGTATACTCAGCTCAGTTCAAAAACTCTTCAGTACTAAACTTTGTAAGTTCCTGGCTACAGTGAGGTGGTAAGATTATTGGCAATTCTGGAAGAAGTATTGATGCACAATTGCAACTACTGTATGTAATTGCATATTGTCTAGCTTCTAATCATAGTACTGTTTCCAGCAAAGCTATAAGTATTTAGTAATGTTGTTTGGTACTGGTGATGGTAATTAGGAAAACATAATGGTTTTCTTGAAAACTAGTCAACTTCAGTAACAGGTAATATCTCAAATGGCTTTTTAATTGTGGAACACAATGAGAAGGGGGTAGATTTCTCTTTGGGAAACCTCTGTTACTGAACCCTTACTACTCTTTTAGATTGCACTGCTTTCCTGGGAAAAATACTCTTTAAGGATTTGTAAAATAAGATGTCACTGTGTAGAATTGATTTTTTAGGGGGCAGGGAAGGCTTGATAGGTGTGAAAAAATTACCTTAGGTGCCTAATGAAGCAATCACTAAATGTGGATAGTACCAGCAGAT
This sequence comes from Pseudopipra pipra, assembly GCF_036250125.1. Classification (NCBI taxonomy): domain Eukaryota; kingdom Metazoa; phylum Chordata; class Aves; order Passeriformes; family Pipridae; genus Pseudopipra; species Pseudopipra pipra. Next base: position 20,517,147 of record NC_087581.1, on the reverse strand, counting down.
ACAGATAAAACAGATCAATTCATACTTTTTGTAAGCTGTTGTTTAGATTCCCTACAGATGAAGAATTCACACGGGCAGTTCTTAATTTAAATGTGAAAGCTTCCTACTTCAAAGAGGCTTTTGTATCATCCTTTGAATTGTAAAAGAGCCAGACATTTACTGATATCAATGACTTTATCACCCTGTTTCTCAGACTTGTGGTACATTCTTTGATGCTACTCCTTGTATTGATGCTCTGAAAGATCCTGCAGTGCTAAAAGGAACAAACCATGAATTTAAGTGTAATCTTCAAAATTTCCTCATTGGCGGGCGAGCACACAGATTTTAACAGCTCACTTTGAAGAGTTATTTGATAGATGCTTTGCAGAATAGACATTTGATATTTAATGCTTATTACTGTTGTATATTGACATTTGCATAAGGAGTCCAAAACTTAATCTGGGTTTCCCTGGAATGCGAGACTCTCCCGTGCTTCACACAAGAGAATGGAAATAAACATAGTTTGGGCCAAACATCAAAGCTAATAAAGTATGTGCCAAGATGTAAGAGAAACAACAAGAGAAAGAAAGATAAGATGTTACTTAAAATTAAGTACTTGCTCTGGTTTTGTGAAAGACTTAAAGGACAAAAAGAAATAAGGAGGAGATTTGTGATATAGGTAAAGTTCGAGAGCTTTTTTAACCTTTTTCCAGATCATTTCAGTTTTTTCTATCTGTGGCTCTCATGGCATCCTCCTCTTTGTTGTGTGATGTTCCTGTATATTCCAAAATAAAGGCAACAGGAGATGTGATTCTCTGCTTATTTCACCTTAATTCCATGATTGCCAAATGAAGAAGCATTCCAAGTGCTGATTAGATCAGTCTCTTTCGCCATTTGTGTTAGGTAAATCAACTTCAGAACTTTAAGTGCTATCTCTCATCCTTTATATACAGTTAAATGTGGTTGTTAGATTAGTATTTCCTTCTAGGAGGTTTAGGGAGTGGATTCAAAATTTGTTTAAACTCCATCTTATTTCAGTTTCAGGCTTGCAAAAAGTAACAAGTGTGAGCAAGGAATTTTAGCCTATCTTAGAGTCTCTTAGAGCAGAGGCTTTTCTGTGTTGTCATTTTGCATCTAGAATACCAAGTGAAATGAAAATGTGTTCTGTTTTTGAATAATCTAATCTCAGAGAAAAGTAGGAAAAAGATTTTGGTATTTATTCACTGTTTTTGTGGGACTTGTTATGTATTGTGTTTCTCCTAAGGCAGAGACGTGGGGATAGCAGATATATCGTCCATTTCAAAGACTAGCTGAGTGCATGTAACTTCCTGATTTATTTGTTCAGATACATGCATATACGTTTTTTTACAATATTGGCTAACATTCCCAGAAATGTACACTCAAGCCAATGTCTTTAGAAATGTGACACATCAATTTGGAGTGATAATTGAAGAGATTATAATCCAGACCACTGAGAGTAAATGTCAGACTGAGTACTCTCTTCGGGTTCATCTGTGCAGGATTCATTTGAAAAACACTTGGCAGTATTGGGTTGACTGGTGTTTACTATCTGCGTAAATAACAAAGAGCTCTTTTTCTCTTAGATTTACAAAGAGGGGCAATAGTGTTGAGGCTGGAGTATCAGAGTGGAATCTGCCTAATGGTTGTCTAGTAGGAAATGTGCAATAGCTGGGATGAGCAGGGGAATTTGAACTCAAATGGACTATGCAGTTGAGAGAGTGAATTCCAAAAAATCACCAGTTAATTCATCCTGTGCTTGCTTGTGCCTTCCTAGATTCATCAAAAATGCGATCAGACTTCTGTGTTGCCCAGTTTCTCCTTCAATAGTATAACCCAATGAATGAGTCCAGGCTACACGTCCGGGATGTGAAAGATCTTTCTGGCATATACTGTGTTTGGGATTAATGTTTTATCCAATTCCCAGTCTTCTATTCTGTAAAAGGAAAGAGAGAATTAAGCTGTTTAATCTGAAACTGTGCGTGAATAAATTATTTATGAAGCAGTGCTTAGCCTTCTTTGAAGCCATTATATTCTTCTTTGCTAAGCTGAAGTGGTGTTCATGACTTTTTCACAGACATGCCTGAAACTGTGGAGCAGCCATGTAGATTTCTTTACATGTATTTTGGTGTAGCCTCTCTGGTCGTAGCTTTCAAGGTCACATAGTCAGTTTGCTAAGGCACTTATTCAACCTGTATGTGTTTCAGAATTTCACATTCTGTATTTGCAACTGTTTCTTCCCTTTTATGTATAACAGTACAGACTCTGCTAACAGTGTCATTGTTCTGAGGCAAGAAAGAGGATACCAGCAGGAAGTTACTGCCTTTTAACTTCCTATTTGCTCCTTCTAACTTCCTCCTTGAAACAAATTGGGATTATGTTTTGGGATTATCTTTTCTTCTTAGCCAACTAATAAACATCCATCAAGTGTTGTGAGGCATTTGAGAGGAGTGTGTTTGGAAGTGGATTGCCACTAAGAATGAGTTTGGTTAACCTCTGAAGAGCACTTGGGAAGGGTTGTAGTGAGGAAAGTTGAATTGCTATGGCATGCAGATAAATATGCACCCTTGTCTCCCATGTGCAAGTGCGTTGGGAATCTTTGTCTTAAGATTGGTAATGAAAGAAGGCAGAGAGCTCTCTATACTTTAGAACTTTACTTTAAGAATGTTCTGGGATGCAGCAGGAAAGATGCTTGAATGTGTCTGAAGGCGAAGCTAGAAAGAGGGAACACGTGTGTAAATTGTACTAAATTTTACATTCAGTGAATGTGAATTGAAGTTCTTAAGGATTCTTCCTTTAACATTAATAAGTTAGTAAGATTATCAGAGTCTGTATCTGTAAGATACATGAGGTATCTGTAAGATACAGACTCTGAATGCCAGTCTGTGTGTTACTTAGGCTTGTACAATGCATTAAAATCCAGAGAAAGGATTGCCTCAGGTCAAATGTATCTGAACATGTGTATCCATAAAACAGTTTTGGAAAGTCTCAAGAAAAAAAGTTAAGTTTGTTTTACTTGAGTATTGCACAGCAGCATTTCACTAAATCTGAATTTGTCATCCAAAAGCGGTGGAGATGATGTGGTTTAATCCAGGTGGCTATCCAAACTGACAGAATTCCTTTTCACCTTTTTTGGGGAGGGAAAAATATCAGATTTTATTCAAGGTTATTTTTAATCCGTATTACTTCTAGCTGTGTCATACTTATTTATACTAATTTGACGTTAATTTGTAGAACCAATGGGAAAATGTATGATGTTAGATATGGACAAATTCAAGTGGTCCTAGACTTTGCAACAGAAGAAATTACTAAAATGGTTCTTTTTGCCCAAATTCGTAGCATGTAACCTACAGGCTCTACTTTTCTTTCTTCTCCATTACTTGGGAACATTTTTCATTCAGGATTGTGGGCAACTGCTAAACATAGGCTGAGGTATCATGAAGTATAGGGAAATCACAACAATGTGATAGAACAGTTTTGGGGAGCTGAGTGCGAAGGGTACATTTGGTAACACTGTGTGAGTCTGGCAGAGTTTAATATGTGTGGGTTTGGATGGTCTGGCATTGAGCCTACATGTTGATACTGTGTGGATAATCATCTGAAGTGCCATCCTGTGATTGTGAATGTTCTATCACTATTAAAGAAAAGGGCAGATACAGCTTATGCCATCTTTGATAGAAAGTGTTGTCCCGTTCTACAGTACAACATTCTTGGTATGTAGTTTATTGTTCAAATGAGCAGTTTTCAGAGCAAGTTTTAAGTCTATGAGTGAATAGTAGTAAATTAATAATAAAGACAGTTGTATTAATTTTTTGATCATTAAAATACATAATTCCAACTGTAAGCAAATTAGGCACAATTAAAAAGAATGCAGCTGATTGCATGCTGAGTGTAGTGTTGCTACACTGTAGTGTTGAGCTTAAGTGTCTGCCCATCCTGGTTGGATATGTTCTTGCTCCCTTATTTTTGAACCTTAATTATAACTATTCAGGATTTCTATTACAAGTACTGTTCCGTGAAAGCATTGTAGAACTGTATTCATTATGTTCAAATTTTTGGGAATATATTTCCCACAGCAAAATCTCTAATGTTCTACTTCCTTCTCTAACGTTTAGAGTTATTTTCTTTTCACCCACTCTCCTGTATTTTTGCTGCAGTTGCTAAAGGTTACTTAGTTTAGCACAACCCTTCTGAGAATATATTTGCTAAATTTAACAAGTTACTATTTGTGATAAATCAGTCAATATGACTCCACTTTAGGATATTTTATTAAGATCAGCATCTTACATGAAACTTAACTGCGTATTTTTCTCCCTTTCAGCAAGCTACATTGAGCGACCTCAGCTGATTAGAGCAAAAGTGCCAATAGTGAAATTCAGGGATAAAGTCAGGCAAGTATTCTGTTCAACACAATTTTTTAGACTTTGATATGGGAAAGTACTCCATATATGTACTGTCCTAAGAAGTAATCCTGCTGTCATGCCTGTTTATTTGTGTGTTGCCTTAGTTGTGTTGAGCTTTGTTCAGCTAGCTTGCAGTGGCAATCAGCTTACTTCCTTGATTGCCTGAAACACCTCTTATGGTTGAAATGCTGTTTGGTTTCTGTGATGTGAATTAGAAGCAGTACATCACATATTTCCATGAGTTATTTGTACATAGTGGAATCCAGTTGACAGACGGTTTATAACAGAAAAACAATGGCGGGAAGAAAACTGCTGTGAAAGTTAATTTTGCTTGTTGTGCAAACGTAACTACTAAGCTACTTAAGGACTAATTCACAGTATTTACACTATACAAAGGGGCCCCTGGTGGTCTAGTGGTTAGGTTGCAGCACTCTCACCGCTGCGACCCGGATTCGATTCCCGGTCAGGGAAAAAACCCCCCCGGGCAGATGGAGCTCGTCAGCCCTGTAAGGCCATCCATCTAAGAGAAGGTCACTCTAAACAAACCTACGTCCTGAGGACCTCACTGCCACCGTCCAAGCTCGCTCGGCCCCGGCAGATGAACCTCAGGATTAAAGGGTGGGCTCAGTTCAGCGCACACTGGGTCTCACCTAAAAAATCCACTGCGCAGGCTCGAAGGGTTAATGACCTTTCCCAAATCTTCGCTCGCGAAGACTGGCCATACACACTATACAAACAACGCTAAAATGAACTTTAGTTTATTGTGATGTTTTCTTGATTAAAAAGGTCTTGTTCATTTTAGAGAGTAAATTCTGTCTTCTAGGGAGATATTCCATGTTTAAGAATATATTATTGCATGTTGTATTCACACTATTAGGTAGTAATTTTGTGGCCTTTGTTTAGAAGGGGGAAGTAATTAGAGAGAAGTGGATGTGTTATACGTTGTAGTATTCATTATATATTCATTATAAAGACATGAGAGAATAAGAGGGATGTAGTAGGGCAGAGAATGATGTATTTTTTATTATGTGTGATAAAAGTATCTGATAGAGGAAAAAGTCATGCAAAGCACTGAAATATGTTAACAAACTGAGTAATGTTCAAATCTTCCTATGTTTATTGGTTTAGCTTTGTAGGATTGATGTGTATCAACTTCATATAGTAACATAGTTTCACTATTTTTGTAAATTGGAACAACTTTCTTCTGTCTGTCTTACCCTCTCTATATGCATCTAAAATTTTGCAACCCTGTATCTGTCTCATGAAAACAAATGAGCCCACTTCTCTGGCATCTCCTCTAAAAGCATATCCTTTTTTTTAATCACAATATGCCTTTATCAGAGCAGAAACCTTGCCATGGTAAAACTAAATCTGGTCATGTTTACAATTTGAACTAATCTGTATCGTCCATTTAAACTTTTCTTTCATCTGAGATTATATAACACTTGTAGGGATTTTCACTTTATACTGTTTCCTTCATTTACGCCTAGTCCCATAGTTACTCCGTATAGTTGTCTACCTTTTAAAAATTTGAATATTTTTTTATCTAGTAACTTTCTCTTCTAACAGTACAGAAGGTTATTTCTCCCATGCTTTCTGAAAGTATTATACTTGTCAAGTTAAAATCTGGGTTCTATGGCTTAGCTACATAGAGCAATGCTAGTCATTTCATAATACATGAAATGGTAAATTGTTTTTGCAAATATTGAATAAGTTGTGGGATTATAGCAGGAATTTTTTTTCCACTTTAAAATCAGAAAATAAACTTTAAAAAGAAACCTTGAGTATGAAAGTGATTGTATGAGAAGACTGAAGGCATCTATAATCCATACTACAGTCACTTTCAAAAAATAGTAAGTAATGATAATTATATGCCTTACAGACATGATTTAAAGAACTCTAAAGCAAAATATAATCTTCTTATACTAGAAGCTGCACATTATATTTTTGCAGAGTAAAAACCAATGCTGTTTGCCGTCTGGTTTCCTGTGTTGCTTTTGTGGAAGAGAGGAGAAGCAGGGAATGACATGACTTTGGGTTGGGGTTTTTTTTGTATGGTGTTTGGTTTTGTTTATTTTCTGTCTTTACAGTTATCTTTTTCTTATATAACCTGTCTTCTCCACCCACGTGTTGTCATTTTATTTAAATATCTGTCTCTTTCTAATCACTTATCATCTTCTGACTTTTGTAGGCTCATATATACACATACACCTACACTCGTTCATTTTTTCACAGAGGTCTTGAAAAATGCATTGGATATTCTGTACCCAGGGCACTAAGCTTTTTTTTTTGCCAAAACTGGAAACTAAACATGACAAGCTTCCTGTGAAAACCAGTTTTCTTGATGCCCAGCTGCTGGGAGAAGATGGTAAAATTCCCTGGGTGGTATCTCTGTATCTGGAGATGCACATTCTGATGTGTTACCAATGGTCCATATATACCTGAAAATGACGTTGTTTAAGTTTGCAACTTACTTTGATTTGGTGAATAAGAAAGCATTCAGTTTGTGTTTGTTCTCCTTTTTCATCTTAAAAGTTGTGGGTTTTTTAGCACTTTAAGAGTTACTATCTTACCTTTTTTTGGGTAGTCTTTCCTAGGAAAGAATTCCAATGCTGTCTCTGCTTCCCAACAAGCCTGTGGTTTGTTAACAAGATTTTTGTACTATAGAGAATACAAAAACTTCCTCTTCTGCTACGTTTGATGTGCAGTTGACTCTTGTTCTCTCCTTTAGTGCTTTTAGTAGAACTTGAGCCCAACAGTGAAAACTTTTTCAGTTGCCATAATGTCACCAGCTATTAAATGTGCATAGTAAAGTACAAAATAACTGCAATAGAACTTGCTTCAGTTGGTGTCTGGTAAATAGTAATCTTGTCAGTTTGGATTAACTGGAATTACACATGCCACGTGACATATTTTTTTAATTGTATTTGCACATGCAATTAATGTTCTTACTGGTGTTTATGCTTAAATTTGCAACTGTCAAGTGGTAGTTCAAGTTTGTTCATTTCCTGTACTGATGTGTACTATATTCTTAAACCACGTAAAAAGTCATGCTTGATGTTAATTCATGTTTAAAATTATGTAGTATTTTTGATGCAAATAATGTTTCATATAGCTAAAGGTGTAAAAAACTGCTTGTAGGCATCAAATTAATGTGTTTTACCCAGTTTAATGAATTTCAGGTCCACATTCCCCTTATGTAAGAAAAACTGAAGGAATATTTGGGCAAACATATAGTGACTGATACTTAGATATATAAAATAGAAATAGCTGTACATAGCAGATAGCTACTCCTTTGTCAACAGTAGGCTCTTCATGTTGCAAGTTAGTGTTGCTGTGGCTTATTGACCTTGAGTTTAATGTTGTTTCTTGAGTACTGTGAGTAACTGTGCTGCATATGCAGTATGAAATTCAAACTTGGGGATGGGATGTGCTGTAAGTAAAGCTTGTTAGTGCTTGTTTGCCTTGTTCTTATTTTCTCTTAACAGAATTAAAGTTATCAAAACTATTTTATTGCAGAACATGCAGTGTTACCTCATACCTGTTTTTATTTCAAAGTCTTAATTATCTCTGACCATCATTAGACTCTCGCCTTTCAACCTCTTAATTCATACTATATCATGTAGTGCAAGTCTAGTTGGGAGGAAGAGTCTAAATTTGGATCTACATGTATTCTTTGTGTAAAACAACAATTATATTTTTATAACAGTGGAATTTCAGTCTGTAAGCAATTCAGGTACTATAAACAAAATTGTAGAAATGACAGCATTTAAAGCTCTGAAGAAGGTTTCTAGGGTTTTATATTAAAATTACATTTCTCCATATCTGTCACTAAGTAGGTAATAAACATTCAGAAACTGAATACCATGGTGCTTGATTTTTTTTTCTTCTTCCCAGTAGCTATGTGGAGTTCGACTTGAATGTAAACAATGTTGTAGGGATAAGAAATACATTCCTTCTGAGAACCTATGCATTCAGTAAGTTTTTGTTGTATTTTCTTATTTCTATAAATTTTTCTTTTTGAGTTTGTATTTTGGCATTGGTATACTATTAAAATTCAGTTTAATGTATTATGTTACTATATATATCATTACCTAGTTCACTGCATTAGTTAGCTCTAAGTTCTTGTTGCTCATTCTAAATATATGAGAAAACATATGAGGTATGTTTTTAATTGAATATTACAATATTCAGAAGATAACAAAGATTCTCCATATTAAGGTCCACATGTCTACTATAAGGGCTGCTTCAAGTATTCTGGAGATAATGAGGTCATTATACTAATGGCTATCTAGCAGTGTAATCTCTAATTTCTTTTATTTCCTTACAGCCACTGACAAGCTGTGTGGCTGATAGCTAGTTGTGTCTTTATGCTGTTAGAGTCTTTTCTTGGAAAATCCAAAATATTGCTTCAGTGTTTATACAAACTCCAAATCAAAACTGGCTTGTGTCTCCTCAGGAGTTTGCATATTAGGGAGAGACTGTGAAACAGACTTCTGAGAGGAAGGTAATATGAACAGCACTCTCAGTGCTGTACCAAAGTTTTCTCACTCAGCATCACTATGTCATTTGGCAGATAAGTACATAAAGAGTGTACCTCAAGCTATTTCTTCTAGGGCATTTGCATTTGTTCCTTTACCACATTCTTCAGTTCTTGTATAAAGGAATTCCTTTCTATTTAGGGTACGAATGTGTCAATAGAAGCTACCTTTACTAGTTAATTTTTACTAATATTTTAGTCAGAGTATATTCATGTTACTAGGAGAGTCTACAACTTGTCCTGGATCAGTTGGTTAACTGTGACTTCTTCGTATGTCCAGGAAGATGTATGACTGGAGAAGGATCTCCTTCCAAGCTTAAAAAAATTAGGAAATAATCATTGTCATTCATGTCTATGGGTGAGGGGTCAGTTCACCAAGTCTAACGTGGATATATTTGTTTCTACCTTCTGCCACAGATTTCCCTTATTCCTTTCAGGAAATCACTGCAAGGCAGATGAGTCCAGATGGGAAAAGAGCGGTGGAAGGGGTCCTAGTATCCCACCTTGGTGCCCACTTTTGTAAGGCCAGCAAAATTAACTTCATGCCTCCTAATGAAGGATAAATACTGTTATTTTCTTGAGCTCAAGGAGTGAGTTAATAGCTAAGGGAGACTTATGATTGAAAATATCTCCTTGATGTGCTGGACCTTCCTAAATAGACAAACTATATCAAGCATACAGCTTGTCTGTCTTGTCTTCCTTGGATCAGAAAACCCTCAGGTGATATAAGGCAAACAAAACTAAATGGAAACTTTTATCAAACTGTCTCTTTTGCAGTCATATCAGCAAGGGTGGATAGTGTTAGAAGTGTTATCCTGGTCACTTAAGTGTGTGGTTGAAGGGTGTTACCCTCCATGGGAGAAAAAAAAGATCAAATTACCTTTAATGTGGAAGGTGTATTTGTCTCTCTGTTGCATTATAATGAAGTAGATGCTCAGGCAAAAAGGGGACAGTTAATCAAGGTAATGAAAAAGCCAAAACTCTGAAATATTTCTGTGGGTGTTTTTCTGTCTTTTTTGAAGTTAGCCTTTCTCTGTTGGTGCATGGGTGCTGTAGAAAACATGATGATGATGCGAGATGAGTGAAGCAGAATGTCCACAGAAGATGTAGGTAGATTAGGCAGACCTAGAAACTGAAGTCTGTGCTGTCGTGTTACCAGTGGTTTGCCACAGGAGACGTGTCTGCAGTTGTCAGCAATTGTTGCTAGGTATTTTTCAATTAGTGGAAGCTAGACTTTTTAACTTTGAGCAAATGACATTACTGAGCATTTTCTTGAGGGGGTACCTTGTATCAGAGTATCAGAGAAAGTTTACTGGCCATATTGCACACTGACTTTGTTATATATTAATTACAGGCACTAGCAGACAGAAAAACATATCTCAGAATGAGGTCAGCTGAAAAGAAATCTCTTCTATGACACACACACACTAAAGAATCATGTTTGGAATTGGAGCTTATTTGCATTTTTCTCTCATGGAAAAATCCTATTTCAGTTAATGCATGTTCATATGGTGTTTGTAAAGTAATTCTTAGCATCTCACAGTTAGTGTGCTAATAGTTACATTTTTTTATTTCAACCACGGGTGAACAATGTTGGGAATAAGGTGACTGGTGCTAAGGAGTTTTGTTATTTCCAAGAGGTCTTCCAGATCTAGGATGTTGATTCTGAGAAGAAGAGTGGCATTTAGATGGGCATAGGTGCTGAAGCAACTGATGCAGTTGTTGGATGTCTTTTGTCCTCCAGTCCTGATGTGCAGAGTACAAAACCTTGCATAACGATGTCAGGTTATAAAAGATACTCCAGAACATACAACTATTAAAGGCTGTTGTAAGGCACTTGACTGAGTTGATGATCTGCTTCCATGTATCTGCAAATAATAAATTAAGTATGCTGCTAGGTCCCTAGAATTTTGTGGTGAGTGATACCTCCCTACAACAGATATACTGCCTTAATTAGAAGATATTAATTCCCCAGAAATTTGGAAGATCATACCTAGAATATGACTATATTTATGTCATTCCTCATGAAATGAATATGTCTTGATTTAAAGAGGTATTTTATCTAACATCTCATCTGCATAAAAAGCTATTGAGGACAAGGCAAAATTAAAATTTATGTTTGTATGCATAGGTTACTACCTTATGGATCCTGAGGTAAACTTAAGAATGAGGTCTGTGTCCTCCAACAAGGAGAATTCTTTTCCCTGCCCTCAATGAAAAAATAACTTAGGGTCTGTCCTGGCAGCAAGTTAATTCAGGGAAAATTAGTATAAGGAACTGGAGAGAGCTTTGAAGTCAAATGTGACACTGCTGTATTGACTGATCTATCCAGTTTTGTCTTACCTGCAAATTTCCTGACATACCCATTTATAATGATCTTATTACTCAAAAGACTCTTTTCAAATGCAAATACTTGGTTCTGATTTTTATAGGATGGATAGTAGTTGTAGAATAACTAAGTAAATTCTATAAAATGCTTCCGAAAGGCAACCTTAGAATACAAAAAATATGTTGATTAAGTAGGAACAAATGTTGAATAATTGCTGTATAGTTAAATATACTTTTTTTGAGATGTACTTATTTTACTTGCAGTTGAGAATCGAGTTCGTCCATTAGTACTGGTTATTAAGAAGTGGGCAAATTTTCATGAGATAAATGATGCCAGTCGTGGTACTTTAAGCAGCTACAGTCTTGTGCTGATGGTTTTGCACTATTTACAGAGTAAGTATTTTTTTCCATGTTGAAACTGCCTCTTTTAAGTTCATATCCGTGTAGTTTTCCTGTTTAATAAAATCAAACACAGTAATCATCTTCCACAAGAAAGATTTGAAAGTAAGAATTTTGAAAGTAAGTAATTTTGAAAGATTTGCAGTGCATTTACTCTATTTCCTTAGTGCTGCATTTGTCTTTAACAAGTGGACCTCTTCTCTGGAAGCAGAGCTACTAGCTTTACAAAGGTTTAAAAAATTTAAATAAATGTACCTGCAGGACACTGTGTAACTATAAGCACTAGTTAACAAAAATGCATGAGGACAGTAGCTATAATCATGTGTGGCAGCTGGCATAGCTCTCTAGAGAAGGGGAAAAAAGGTTCAGATAATCCTTTTCATGCAAAACTGTGATCCGTCAGCTGTCTGGGGAGGATCAGAAGTCTACAAACCAAAGAGGAGCCTTTTACCTGTGATTCACCAGCCTTTTCTGCAGAAAAAAACCACCTGAGATGTGGGTCTGTACATGTAACTAGCACCATCTCTTTAGGTTCTGATGTTTTATTCATGAAGATTTTAAAGGTGTTTTTTTTCCTGCTACACGCATGTAATTCTCCTGGAAGTAGCCGTATCCTAGAACTTCTAATAGTGTTTTTGTTCATGTTACTGGAGAGGGAACAAACCGAAGGCTTTCTTTTGCAATAAATAGCGGCCCTGTCTTCACTAGGCAGATTTCTTTCCTGTATTACTTAATTAATTTCCACAGTCTTATACTCCTGTGGATGTCTTCATACACAAGTTTAGTGTGGCTTCAGTTTATTTTATAGATACATCAGTATCTTGTACATGAACTTTCTTCCAGATAACAGGTCTAACTAACTTGTACAGTAAGAAAATGGAACTCATATGGCAAATGTTAGTGATAAGTGGTAGCTTTAGGGGAAAAGTCCATCCTCTTAGTAAAGCATGCAGGCCCAGATACAATATCTTGATTGCTTGTATTGCTTAGATTTTGTTGCCTTTTGTTTTAGTGGGGCAGAGGACTGGAAATTATCCAAAATATTGCAGAACTATGAGCTCTTGAGTATTTCTAAACATTCGCAAATAAAATAAAAATATTATTAAAGAAGCTGTGATCATTGTCTTAGCAGACCTGGTAGGTATATTATACTCTTTGAAGATACTCGAAGCATATTCTGAGAATTCTGCTGTTCTGATTCTTAGTCCCTATAGAAAAAGGATTCTGTAACATATCTTCCCCTGTGAGAGCCTGTTAGAAGGGTCAACTAAGTCCCAAGTCTTGTGTACTGAATTTAGTAATTATTCTCCCTAGTGAATGATGTAGACCAGTTGTTTAAAAAAACATGCTGAAGAGATGATGTTAAAGCTTTAGTCTGAGGAGTGCTCTAGTAATTTGGTAGCTGCTCTAAAGCTTGACTGGCATGTCAGTAGTTTTGGATTTTGGTTTATCATCTAATCTGAGTGATAAGTTTTTTCCTTCTTTTTTATGCTGTGCAAGAGATGCTCTCCCAATCCATGATTTTCATAAAACATGGCAAATGTTTAATTCATTTTGTGTTTGTATCATTAACGACTGCATGATCGTTATAACATGTTTGCCATTTAGTAGATGAGCTGACAATATTAGACTGCATTTATGTATTTTGTAGGGATTTTGTAGCAATGCCTAGTAAGTGTGTTGGGTGTTTTTTCTTTAGGTTACTTTTGGAGGTTCAGTATATGATACTTTGCGGCTGAAAAATGTGTGCTTTTGCATTATCTGTAGACTTATGCTATGATGGAATCATATGTATTAGACACAGGGAAAAAAAAGGAGTGACTCTCTAATTTTTTCTTTAGGGAATCCAGGTGATGTTTTTATAGCCGTGAATTAATATAAATTTGAGAAATGAAGTTGTACCCAGCTGCTGTAGAATTTTTCATGCCTTCTACATATAGTAGTATCTTGATAACAGCTTCCCTTAGCTGAATAAACTTCTTATGGTACTATATAGTGGGAAATATAGTAGTAGAAATGTTTGCTGAATAACTTTTACTTTAAAAAAGACATGAAAGTGAAGTTCTTGATAGATGTTTTTAAGACAAAATTTCAACTCTACCCTGCAGTGTACTTGATATGATAATACTTCCTGTGAATTATGTGAATCACAGTAACTTTAAGCTTCTCTTTTTTATAGCCCTACCTGAACCCATCCTTCCATCCCTCCAGAAAAATTACCCAGTAAGTGTTTCTTATGGTTTTACTACATAATATATGTGTATGACCTTGCTTATCTAAATATATAATTTCTTAACTGTCTCTAATGGATTAAGTCTGTTAATCTGGTCATTGATCTGCTAAACATAAGTGTGAAAGAGGTTATTTGCTGTTTTGTTAATTTCTGTAGTGAAAATTCTGTTATGTATGAGAAGATTTCACACACAGGTAGAAACAAGTGCTAATGAAAACCGCTGACTTAATTCCCTTTATGCTGGCCTGAAAATATCCCTGTGTCAGTTGTAACTTTCTGGTTCCTATTTTTAATATGTTACGTTTTCATCCAACTCTGGTGTTTCAGAATTCCATACCCTCCCACATCTGTTGAGTTGCCTGATATTTCTGTGTGCAGAGTGAGTGATAAATATCTACTACGCAAACTTTTGTGACATCACAAAATTTGGCTTCAGTCCAACAAGAAAACACCTTTTTGGGACTTTGTGTCCAGATCATACATCCATATCTGTTGTATCCAGATCATACTCCGTTCACTTCCAGTGAATTCTGTAAATTAATATGCTTTGATCCCTCCAGAATTAGGACTGTTATTAATGAGATTTAATCTAAGGAAGATGATCTAGAAGTAAGATCTACCCTCCTAAATATTTCTCAGCTCTATTGATGAATAGTTCTATGCTATAACTTATTTACTAAAGTTCCTTGGTTTCTTCCTCCTTAATTTTCCTCTAGTGTCACTTTTTAATTTTTTTTTTATTTATAGTTCACATAGTTTGATGTCCCTGTCCCTGTATGTTTCTGTAATTTGTTGCTGACAGTTGTGCTGAGGTAGTATCAGAAAGCCATTCTATCTTTTGCGTATATTTCCTATAATGCTGAAATGGGAATATTTAATAACACTGTACATCAGGGAGAAAATACTATGGTGTCAGCCATTATGGGTAATTAGGGTAATCAAGATGCAGAAGAAAGCTTTGAGTGATAATACACTGCAGTTTTATTTCTGTATTGTGAATCTGCTTAGGCATACCTGTGCTACATTTTTATGGTCTTTATCTTTTCCTCTGTTTTTTTTTATGGTACTATATACCTTCTCATTTCTTCACTGAGAGGGCTGAAAAGCATTTGAAGTTGTCTTTCATTTCTTGTACACTTAGCTTTGTCTGATAGGGTTTTGAATTTGTAGTACTGTAAGTTTTGTGTAGCATGTTATTTAAATAAAACTGTTTAGAATTGGTAAATTTTGACTCCTCCAAAATTATAATGCAAAATTATAATTATTTACATTTACGAAATAAATTTATTTACACAGTGTTTGAACTGCATAAAGGCCTTCAGAGTACTATGCAAACATTAATGCCTTGTATGATTAAAGCAGAAGTATACAATACCAAAACCTGAAAAATATAATGAATTTGTACTATAAATTTTTACTAAAAATATAATGAATTTGTAATGAATTAAACGTTTGTACAAGGTTTTATCTTGTGTAATGTGAAAATGGTAAATCACTTGCAGGTACCTGTGTTTTGAGAACACAGCTAGAAGAAATGGCTTTTTACCCTGTTCTGATGTAGATTTTTTTTTTATTTTTTGTTCTTGTTAGTTATCTTACCTTTGGAGAATGATTGGATTACCTTTGGAGAATTCTAGGATTGCTAACATAATTAAAAGAATATTTTATACTTGTTTACTATAAACCCAAATTTGCGAATATATTTTTGGTCTACTGTTTCCATTAGGAATATAATTATAGTTAAGTGTTTAAAAATTGAAAGTTAAAATTTCTGAATGCTGATATTTCAGAGAAATTTAAAATTAAAAATACAGCAACACAAATTTGGTCTTGTACCTTGCAGTAATAATTTCAAAGCACAGGCAAATGTCAGTATCGAAAGACACCATATGTTTTTCTTGTGGTTGTAGCTGGTCAAAGCTCTGTCTCCATACTAACGCTACACATAAATACTACATCTCCCCTACAGACGTCTACCTACAGTTTTTCAAAATCAAATCTGCAGCCTGAAAATACTTTTGTGCTCTGTTTTACATTGTCGGTACCGTATAAGAGAGACATGCTTTCATTGAGGAGGAGACAAAAGGCAGATTCCGTGTCTCAGTATATCCCTACTGCAAATGTGAAGGGGTGAGAAGTCCTGGAAAGCCACCAGGTTTGCCCACTAGTGCGTTCTGTTGTCGTGGGTGAGCCTCCAGCTGGCACCAAGCTGACATGTTTTACAACCTCTCGTTTAGAGTGGGTATTGGACCATATCAGATGTGGGGTTGTATTCTGGGGCTTCCTGCCCTCACTATCCAGATCAGGTAGATGATAGTAGCCCACAAAATGTGCTGATCAGTTCTGAAGTCTATGTAGAACTTGCCTTCAAGTCAGGACTTTACAGATGAGCTCTAGAGAGCCTATAATGGCTCAGGCCATTACAGCTGGTGCACATTGCTGCCACTGGCAGTCAGAAGGAAACCTGTGCCTGAGCCTCCAGTGTTCAAGCAGCCTTAAGTGTTCAAGTGTATTGCCTTAAATCAAGATGGAAGCGAGTCTCCGTGAGTGCTGTGGGTAGTGAATTTTGTGGACTTTGCATGAGCACATTTTTGTATCTGCTACGTCATCTTCATGTCGTGTCTTAAAACTGTGGAGCAGAAGGTGGGGTGGTGCTCAATGTAGAAGTCAGTCCTTGGACAGACACAATTTGCTTCACATGTTGAGTTGCACTTTTAAAGAGTAAAAACATGACTTAAATATTCATTTGTAAGACTGGTGAAGGGTATTTTATGTGTGTGAATATAAAAAATGGCAAGATACTATGCTGATGCTACAACTGTAAACTTTTTTGAAGAATCTTGTACAGAGTTAAACTCACTATACATCAAGACACTCAAATATAATTTTTTTTTATGTACACTTGTCTTCCTTTCCAATGTGTAAGGTGGAATGAGTGTACCTGTAAACATTATGTAGCTTGAACATGAAACATGTTGCTCAATACTGGTGTTTCTTGAGAAATCAGCCAACCAAGGTAAAGATTAAGAGATCTAGCAAAAAAGGAAAACGACTTTGGGGTCCCTTTTTCTGAAGTATCTGGAAATAATGGATAGCTCATTTATATTTACTCCATCAGATCCTGAATTTCCTTTCCGTCTCTTAAGGTGGCTTGAAGCAAAGACACAGTAAGTGCATTAGGGACTAATTTTAATAGAAGTTGGATCTTTTGCCTTTTAGTGCAGTTAAAAAGGGAAAACTTACAGGGATTGCCTACTTGAAACTAAGCTAATTTGAAGGATGCTTTGTAAGTCCATTTTATTAGACAACCTCCTTTATGTGCAGAATCTACCTTGTTGTGTTTATCTAGTTATTCCCTGAGTCCCTCTAACAGGAAGGCAAATACTGATATCCCTGTTTTACAACAGATGAATGGAGATGAGTTGAGGCTAGTGGATTTTCATGGGTTGTCTGTGGCAAAGCAGAAAAATGAGTCTATGTATCCTGTGGCTGGTCTGACCTCTTATTCACTGGACACTGAGTGATTGCTTTGTCAAGAAATTATGTTAAAAAAATTACATTGTTGGTTATTGATATATTGAATGAACTTTCTTGACAGAAGTTTTCATTACATCTTCCATATACTGAATTTTAAGTAATAACTAATTTGGTTTTACATGTAAAACTTTCTAATATGGTAATAGCTACTTCTTCCATAAAAAAATTCTGTATTTCAGAAAGATGAAACACTGTTTTTGCCTTTGTGTGTGGTGATCAGCAACTGACAGTGCTTAAAAAATAAATTTGCTAACAGTATCACAAGGATGTTATTAATACTTTGCTTTAGTTAGTGTTAAAAAACCTTATTTTCTTCCAGAAAATTAATTTCAGTCATGCCTTCTTTTTTGCAATACTTAGTTGCCTTTTTAAGAGTAATTTTCATAGAGATATAACCACTAAACCAAGTGGAAATGGGAATTATTTATAGAACTAGGTGGTAGGTTTTTTAATGGTTAGCTGCTATAGACCATAACTTGCCTTTTTACTGGAGCACTTATATAGAATAATACAGGTGTATTTTTTGAAGGCAAATGCCTTTCTGAGTGAGGAAAACTTTGATTTGTCTGAAATCTTATTGCCAGCTTTTTAGCTGCTCAGGATGCCAGCCTCACTGTGCTGGCAGAATTTTCCTGCAGTTGAGAAGTTCTTGGGCATTTAAATATTCAAAGCTTAAAAAAGTTAATCTTGTTCTCCTTTTCAAAGATGTCTGCTGCCTCCAAACATTTAGTTACTGGTCTTAGTAGACATCTGTTGTAGTAATTTTGTTAAGTTTCTATTTTGTATTGTTTGGAGGTCATCATCCCTTGTTTTTCCTTTTGCCTCCTCCCTTGTATGTTCTTCTTGAGCTGGTATGCTGCTAGTTCTGAATTCAACTGTTGTGACTCTGTAACTTTCTGTGGGAATGGGCAAGGAGTAACTTTCACTCTAGTACCTTTCTGATTAACTTTAGGGTTAAAACTGTATATAGTGTATGGCATAGGAAAAGCTGTTCCCTTTCTACATCTTTGTGTGCTACGTATCTGCTTTTTATGTCTGTGTGTTGATGCCTTAAGCCCCTAATGTTTTTTTATTTTATTTTTCTAATATTTGTAAGAATTGTAAGTTTTATAAGTAAGTTTTAAAAGCAGCAACCTTCCCCCCCCTTGTCCCTTGTTCCTTTCCCTTGTTTATACATTCCCTAACCCTCTTACCCCATTCTATGCTCCCCATATCAATCCTGCTTCTGAATACAGCAAAAGTGTTTAGTCTTTTGTCAAGGCAAGGCCTAGACAGTTGACAGAACAGCATATCAGGGCCTAAACCACAGAATACGGTCAAAAATTAGGTAACTATGTACCCTTTGTGCTCTGAAGATGGTGAAGATGATGAAGTAAAAGCCCCCAGACCCATTTCTCAGGGGATGGACCCGGGGCGGACCAGAGGAAGGGCCGCAGGGTGGACACATCTGGGATTGGATGGATGGTATTATAAAATGTAACCTCTCAGGCACCGCCTGCGCGAGTCCTGTAACATCTTAGCCTTGGCAAATAAACCCTTTCTTATCTCACCCCTAATTAACTGCTCCTGGAGATTTTTTTCAGCACCAAAGTACACCGGCAACAGTGTCTCCATTGTTTTGGTGTCTTCTGATGAATTATAAGCTGTTAAATTCTGAGCTCTGCTAACTTTGTTTTCTATGTAAAGTTGTATCATGTGAGATCAACACTTGAAATTTTTTCATTGCTAGAAGAATGGGCTTTTCTCCCCGAAGATACTGCACAAGGTTCCAGGAAGTTTTGCTAGAATTGGCAGAAGAGGACAGAAGTCCCAGACTTTTCAGTCCTACTGGTTTTGATCACTAACTGTGCTTTTCTCAGAGGAAGAGCTGCCAGCTGTGGACATGGAAATAGCATTACAGTGTGTAGTGCTTCTAGTGCTATTCTAGTGCTATAAAATTTGAGTCATGCCTGATACTACTCTTTAAAATAACAAATGAATGGGAGGAGAGGGGAGATACAGTAATGAGTGAATAAGTCTCTAAATTTACATAAATGTGTTCCTTTATTTGAAGGAAGCTTGCTCTTGTGCATCTTGGGTTAATTTTCAGTAAAATACACAACATTGCTGTAAAATAGTGTTAAAACCTGGTATTACCAGGTTATAAAAATGTTTATCGGGAAGATATGTTTTCCTCCATGTATTCCAGTCTATCACGATAACCTAAAGGATGTGATGGACACTGAAACAGTAGAGCAGAGCTAAACCCATGTTAATTTAACCTTGTATAGATTCCTTTTTAAGCTGGCGATAGTGATTTCTTTTCATAGCAAATCTGACCTTTTCTTACCCCCATCATGCCCACCCCCTTCCCTCTGAAGAAAAGCATACTTCAGCTGAAGTCCTGCATTCTGTGTATTCAGGGTTTTTGTATAACTTCACTGTTGGGGTTTTTTTTTATTTATTCAGATAGCTTGGCTAGAGGAAGTGTGACTGCAGTCTTTGAACTCATTTTGTGGGAGGATGCAGATTCATTTTATTGCCAGTGGGGTTCATATGCAATTTGAACTCTGCTGTGGGAGAAAAGTCAGGCCTTCCTTTGGGATTGTTTCTGTACCATAGGTGTTCAAAATTGGCAATGGATGCATTAGTTTTACTTACCTTATTTCAATTCAGCTGCAGCCAGCTCAGTGCAGTTCAAAGATTCTCCCATGTTAAAGTTCTTTGGTAAACAGAAGTCAAGGGGTGGTCTCACACACTCCTGTGCAAGATGATTCTACCTGAGTTCAGAGAGAGTAACTAGTATCAAGAGAGGAGCGGAAGAGAAATAGTTGTTGGCTTGTAAATTGTCCTTGAACTTCGAACAAGCAAATGATAGGCAGCTTTCTTATTGGGAAAAATATATTCATCTTGTTTAAGGCTCTCTTTGTGTGTGTGTGTGTGTGTGTTTAGTATATACATATATATATATATATCTATATACACTCTGATTTTTTTTTGACAGGAATGTTTTGATCCTACTATGCAGTTGCATCTTGTTCATCAAGCTCCATGTACCATTCCTCCTTACATCTCAAAAAATGGATCAAGCCTTGGAGATTTGCTAATAGGCTTCTTCAAATATTATGCCACAGAATTTGAGTAAGTAATAAGCTTGTCTTTGTGGTTTGGAATATGCAAAACTTTGATTCCTTCTATTCAATATAGCAACAGTTTCTAATGCTTGAAGAGAAAGAATTGCAGTAATGAAGGAATGGTAATTGACAGGGAGGAAAAGGGTGAAAAGGCTAAATGACAATAGGAATGTCGATAAAGTATCTGACATCTTCTACTTAGCCAGGCATTCTGTCCTGTGAAATAGGTGCCGAAAGCTAGAGACTTTTGTCCTTTAAAAATTGCTAGGGCTTGTTATATTACGCTACAGTATAATGTTGCTCCTGAGTACCTTCATCTGGCAAGGTGATGTTTGGTAAAGAGGCAAATGAGAAGACACTGCTGAAGGATAACCTCAGGTTCCTGATTTCTGTTGAGCACTAGATGAATCCTTTACTACTTGACTGAACAACAAGCTGTTAATAGTCTCATGTATGAAAGTAAATGTATTTTCCAGTAAGGAAGAATTTTCTGGTTTGCCTGGGCAAAGTAATAGAGATGATCTTATCTAAATGCAGGAAAAATGCCTAATTTGACTTTTCTGGTTTGAGCGCTTGTGAACATAGTCAGGACCAGATTTCTGCCTAGTTGGTGGCTGGTTCAGAAAGACTTTGGTTTTGTCTGCTGTTAGACAGGATATATTAAGATATATGAAGACTTCTGCAATATCGGTACTTGAAGTGATGGTAATCCCTAAATATTATTTTTTGTGATGTTCATAAATCAGGAAAAAATGTTACCTAAATTTAATCACACAGGTGAACTGATTAAAACAATGTTTGAAAAAGTAACATTGAAGACAGGATACTTGCTGATGTCAAAGGAAGAAAATGTTTTTAAAAAACAACTGGAAAAAAAGAATATCTGGCTGGTTTTTCCACTGTCCAGTATCTGTTAAGTATTTAAACATTTGACTCATGATATTCTGTTAAAAAAAAAAAAAAGAAAAAAAAAAAACGCAAAAAACCTCCTGTAAAAATAGCCATTAGGATTCCTGTGTTGACAATGTTACATAGGTGGAAATCATTTGAGGAAATGATGCGCTTAATGCAGCAGATTTTTTTAACTCTTTCTGCTACAGAATTAAAACTTAGCCAGGTGTACTGTTTAATTGACCCTCTGTGTATCCCTGACAACTATAAATCATGTTTGAAAGGAATAGAGTTGGTGTCTTGAAGGTAGTAAATTTCCGTATAGTTTCTTAAAACCTGGTAATTGGCCGGAGAAGACAAATTAGTGCCCATAGGGAGGAACATGATCATGTCTTAAAAGTTTTTTGTGTGTGAGATAGCAAGCCAGTGAGAACCAAAGAACAGTGTCATGCTAGGCACAAATGTGTTATCTTTGCTTTGAAGCTGCTGATGGAAACAACAGTACAAGTGAGAATGATGATAAGAGTTAAATAAGTAGAATCACAGAATATACTGAGTTTCTTCATATCTAAACTAAACCTCCCCTGACTCAGCTTCATGCCATTACCTGAAGTCCTGTCACTGGTTGTGAGAGTGAAGAGATCGGTACCTGCCCAT
Organism: Pseudopipra pipra; assembly: GCF_036250125.1. Classification (NCBI taxonomy): domain Eukaryota; kingdom Metazoa; phylum Chordata; class Aves; order Passeriformes; family Pipridae; genus Pseudopipra; species Pseudopipra pipra. The sequence goes on along the minus strand of NC_087581.1, from coordinate 20,495,049 downwards.
CTGCTGCCCCTTGTGAGGATGTTGAAGACCCTGATGGGGTCTCCCCTAGGTCTTCTCCAGACTGAACAGACCAAGTGACCACAGCCGCTCCTCATAGGGCTTCCAGTCCAGACCCCTGACCATCCTCATGGCCCTCTTTTGGACACTCTCTAATAGCTCAATGTCTTTCTTATGTTGTGGTGCCCAAAACTGCACACAATATTCAAGGTGAGGCCGCCCCAGTGCAGAGCAGAGTGGGACAATCCCCTCCCTCGACCGGCTGGCGATGCTTTGCCTGATGCCCCCCAGGACACGGTTGGCCCTCCTGGCTGCCAGGGCACTGCTGACTCATTAAGCTTGTAAATACACACAACACAGGGCTCTCTTAGTTCTGCCTTTCATGGAAGAACTAGTATCTTACTCCAGAATGTGTTGAATATTTTCACTGCTGTAGCTAGTAATTTTTTAAGGGTTTGCTTTCCCTGTGAAACATTTACTGGTGTTTTTATGCACTAAAATATTGAGATTATATTTCAGATACTATGACTGGGCCATATTTCAATGACCTAGCCAGTGAACTTTCACTATTGGGCTGTAATGTGTTTGATTACTAAAGAGACTAAAATTGCTATTTCAGTTTTCATAAAAGTGATTGTTGTAGGTTTCTGTCTTTTGTAGGAGTAGAATGCACTATTGGGTTTGATACACAGGAACTGTTTTGCTGAATGAATAGTATGCAATCAAGAATGATCAGATCATGTGTGAAGATCATAATTTTGAACAGAATGAGTCATTGAAGACACCTGCCTAGAATGCTTAACTACTCATTTATTTTACATGTATTGGTCAGGAAGGTAGGAGAAGACAGGGATGTATTGTTTTAAACTTCTCCCTCACTCTAGCAAAGGCCATCAGGTATTTAATTTAAAATATGTAGTTTATTTTACTTTAGGTAGTGCCTAATATTTAAAGGCAGGATGGGCCCAAAGAGTATATCAAAGGAAGAAACAAAGCCACCTTGTGTGCTGTGCAGCCATGAATAAGTTCATCTCCTTGTGCTGTGGTTTTTTTCCCTTATACTTTTAATATGTTTGATTTATTTAGACTGTAAGATGTTTCAGAAAACTGCTTATTGCCATGTATTTATACAGCGCTCTTTCCACAGTTCTGCTTTGGGGCTTTCAGTGTGTCCATAAGAAGTAACTTTTACAACCCTTCATCCCTATCCCCAAAGAAATGTGATTTGGAAATTGCTACATACATTGGACTAACACACTGCATATGGCAGATCTTGTTTTGCCTCTGTGGTTGTATAATTATCTTGCTATAAGAGTTCAAGTCTGCATAATGTTTGTTATGATAGAACTGGCTAAAAGCATGCTTGTGACTCCATTATTACTCTAATATTTAAAATTGTCAAAGGTCTGCTGATTATGCAGTGAATGTGATCAAGTAAAAAAAATGCATTTAGATGTTGTCCAAAGAAAGTATTTGGAAACTGGTCCATATTTACCAGTCCCTCCAAAGGAGGTGTCTGATTTCATTTCTGCAACTGTGAGTGAAGGCAGCAGGTTTTCACTTGGCTGTCTCTTTCCAAACTGAGGCCTTGTTCCCCTGAATATGCTGTTAGGGAACCTGGAATTTGTCATTTATGACTATTTCTCTTAAATTTATTGTTGCAAGTTATGTAGCAGTTGTTTAAGATCATTCACTCATTAAGTTGTATTTGACATGACAAAAGATTGATTACATTTTAATGACAAAATAAAAATTACAGTGAGCAGTTGCTGGCAACTCTTTTCACAGTAGAATTGGTCAAGTAATAAAAGGATCATTTTTAATATCATATTGAATTATATATGCTTGCAATTTTTATCCATCTTAGTGTGTTTATATAAGTGGCTTTGATTTGTAGGAATGCTCTGGAAAAGACAAGCTTTTTATTTTATTTGTAGTGTCATTATACAGACACCTGAAATTGCCTGATCTTTCTTTCAAATACTTGTCTTCTCTCTGAAGATCATGTATCTAATGAAGGCAGTGACAACAGAAATAACTGATAATTGAAATAGCTGTTTAAATAGCCATCGTTAACTTACGGATTGCAAATCTGTATGTGGAGAATATTTGCTTTGTGTTGGTAACAGTGAAGTTACTGTATGCAAGGCAAAATGGTTAAAATTGGTACACAAATAATTTGCTGTTGGTAATTAATTTCTAATTCAGGATGATTTTGGTACTAAGACGGGTTTAGTGAGACTATCAGATAAAACAGTTATTTTCAAGTTTAAATAGCTAGAAATGTCACTTTTTTGTTGCTTTTTTGCTTAACCAGTGTATTATAAATGCGTTTATTTTTTTCTGAGGCATCGAGTATAACTTAGAAAAAAGAGAATTCAAGAGAAGAATTACTGTTTCAAGTGAAACAGTACTGCCTGCTTAAATTAAATGCAGATCGAATACTTTGTTTTATGACTTTTTTTTTCTCCCACTTGTCTGGATCACTCTGAGTTTTAAATAGGGCTTTTAGAAAAAGCAGATGAGTTGAACTGTCATCTTCTGCTCACAACCAATGTCCTCAGGCTGCAGTTTAAACTTGTTCAATGCTCTGGACATATACATTTTCCATTTTCTCTCTCTCTTTTTTTTTTTTATTTCTTGGTTTGGGTTTTGTTTTTTGTTTTGGTGTTTTTTTTGTTTTGTTTTGTTTTTCTTTTTGTGGTTTTTTTAATGTGTGTTCATGTTTGTTCTTTTTTGAGCAATTCATCTGAATTAAGCTTCTGTGGATGGTCATTTATTAAAAGACATGATAGGAAAGTATTTGATGCTTCACAATATCTGTAAATCTTGCAAAAGTAGTCTACTATGGGAATTAAGGAGAGGAAGGATGATGGGTTAGAATGAAAGCTTTAGTTTGCATTGAGTGCTAGGAATCGTCATCATCTGTACTAATTTTCTAAAGAATATATCAGGAGAAGTCTAAATATACACACTGAGGTATCCTAAACCTACTTCATGTGCTACATCCTGCACTTTTTGGAAATAAGCCCTATTCATATTTTTCAATATGAATATTCTTTTCAATAAAAGAATAATGCATATGTTCTAGCTAAGTACAGTTATTCAAACAACTGACTTTCATAAGTGGTTTTAATTATGAGCTGTATTCAAGATAATTTGTAGAATTACAGTCACTGATTTTTAGCTGTCTTAGCACCACTGACTTAATGGAGTTTCAGCAGATGGTCTGTGGCCTAGGGAGCATGTGGTTCTTCCAAATGTAGCTGATGAATTATAGATGGTACTTTAATTTCCAGTTGATATTTACAGATTTACTGCAAGTGGTTGATGTACCCAGCCCAGCTCCTCTGTCTTTGCATTATGTCAAAAGATTGATTCAGTCAGGAGATCACGTCAGATATACATAACACCAGTACAGCTAGCAGCACATTAACCACCTATTTCTAAGTGCCATTTAGTCAGGATATATGGTGATACATTGTTGATGATCCAGGCATTTTGTTGATAGAGTAGTTCCCCGGTTTACAGAATCTTCTCTTGGAAGAGACCTTTTTAATCTGGGCAGCTTTCCAGCCACCCCTCCAGCCTGTGGCGGTGCAGGGGGTTGTTGTGACCTAAGGGCACTTTGCCTTATACCACATGCCTTGGCCCATCTATCCAGCCTGTCCAGATCCCTCTGCAGAGCCTTCTTGCCCTCCAGCAAATGAACATTCCTGCCCAACTTGGTGTCACCTGTGAACTGTCTGAAGGTGCACTTGATCCCTGCATCCAGATCACGCCCTGGTACTAAATCCTGGGGAACACCACCTTGTGACCTGCTGCCAGCTGGAGGTAACCTCTCTCTCTGGGCCCATCCATCCAGCTTCTTTTTAACCCAGTGAACAATGCACCCATCCAAGCCATGAGCAGTTGGTTTCTCCAGAATGCTGTGGGAAATAATGTGAAAAGCTTTACTAAAGTCTAGATAGACAATTTCCACAGCCCTTCCCCCATCCACTAAGTAGGTCACCCTGTCACAGAAAGAGATCTGGTTAGCTGAGCAGGATCTGCCTTTCACAAACCCATGCTGGCTGGGCCCAATCCCCTGGTTGCCCTGCATGTGCCTCATGATGGCACAGGGCATGAGCTGCTCTGTTTAGTTAAGAGCAGCTGAAAACTGGCTGGGTAGATAAGAACATAAAACTGAAAGTGGTTGTTTTGGCTTCCATTACATTTGGCATGTTGTTGTGCCGAGCATCATAAAGATGTTGACACATGATAAAGATTGCCCTGTAGATTGCCTGCTGTTCCTGTTTCAGTATGATAATTTCCTATGGTTTTGTTACCATAAGGTTATGTGCAGAAAGTGGTAGGGAGATGTTGCACTTGTAGATCTAAAATTCAACTTATACAAAGTGTTGGTGCTTTCTAGTAATAGGTTCCTTGCACGAGGAATGCTGGCCTGTAAGCAAGCTGTCTCTATGTATTTTTATACTATTGAGTATTTTTTAATGGAATGCAGTATGTGACTTCATCTGCACTTACTCCTTGCCTTTCTCTTCTCCTCATAGCAAATTCTAAAAGATTTGAGTCTATAATTTCTTTTGAACTTAGAAATAAATGTAGGTGTCAATATTCAGTTTGACATTGCTAGTTGAAAAAGTCATTCTGTTGTGAATATATGTTACTCATCAATACCCATGATGCTCTATTTTGGATACGCTTTTGTAATTAAACTTCTGTTTGTGGAAAAAATTTCTTGTTTCCTACACATGATTCCTTATTCTTATATACTGAATTGTGAAGATTAGACTGTTAAATTTTTCATTATTATAAAATATAGTGTTAACCAGGATTATGACATAGCAATTTAACAATTTTTTTAAATGTAAACTGATACTATTAATTTGGCATTAAGTTAAAAATTTTTGCAAATTGTTTTCTTTTTTTCTAGTTGGAGCCATCAAATGATTTCAGTTCGTGAAGCCAAAGCTATTCCAAGACCTGATGGTATTGAATGGAGAAACAAATTTATTTGTGTAGAAGGTAAAATGTGAAGCTGCATTATAATTTTTAACTGTTAAGACATTAAATACATAAATCTATCAATTAGACTTTACCTTGGTTGTGTTTTGAGAAATATATTATGTATGTGTGTTATGTAGGAAATGAAGTTTAACCAATGTAAATAGTTTGGAAACAGTCCTGTCAAAAACATTTGAGAAGAAAGTTTTAAGTTCTGTAGTGTTTAAAAATAGTACTCCTGACCTTTTCTTCAAGAGCACTCATTGCCCTGTTACTTTTGGATCAGGGATTAGGACTTTGATAAGGAATGGCCTTTATGCCGGTCGTGTGTTTTTCTGCTCCACAAAAATAGTCATCAGTTTTGCCAAGTTTGAACTTCTGAAAAACCACACCCAGCACATTTTTAGATTACTCTCGAGGAATATTCTTTGTTCTAGAAATGCTCTGGCATTGCAAGTCCTAGCAGTGATGTGTATTCTGATCTTCTTGTGGCTACTGTTTTTGTCCAGCTTGTGAATGTAGACTTTGTACAGAACAGGAGGGTACAGCCAGGCTACCTGATAGAGTTGCAGATCTCAGCCAGGTCTCATGGCAGAAGTGGGCAGTAGCACTATCCAAGTAACCTGATCCATGTACTTGTGATGCCTTACAACTGCTGTGGGGAGTGTACGTGGAGAAGATGAGTAGTAAAGCGTACATAGGAGATGAAGCTTGCACTAGGGAAAGAGGAGCTGATAGACCAAGAGAAGGACTGAGATGTTAGGAGAATGAAAAGAGAAGCAGGAAGGACTAAGAGGGGCTGTGTAACTGGAAACAGTTATCATATAGGGAGAGGTGGCCTGGGCCCTGGCTGCAAATTAGTGGAGGCTGTTAAGATCAGGATATCAAGGGCTGAAGTTTCAGGATAAAAGAGGAATAGAAGTTGAACAGGAGCCAAATGGTATGGAAAGAGTTGTTAGACACCGGGAAAATTTTGCTGGGGGAGGAGCGGAGTAAGGCAGAAGTCCTGTGGCTGAACAGACATTCCTCAAGATTGCTGAGGGTAGGCATGCACCCATGTGTGTTAGTATGTAATTTCCTGCTTTTGTGCTGCTCTGTGCAGAGAATAATTACCTGCTGGTGAAAGGGGTTATTCTGTGGCCCAGAGCTCACCAACTTGGCTGTAATCATATGAATGTCAGTGTGAATCCCACATGATGGGATTCCTGTTCTTTGTTTGACTTTTTGGGAAAATCAACTAACACTCATAGGAGGAAAAAACCACACTGAAATATGATTGCACACTCGACTTCATAGTCTCAGAGTTGAGAAATGTGAGAATTAGAGTATCTGCACAGCTGAAATAATTCAGGATAGAATAGTGAGGCATTGCCAAGGCTCTGATCTGAATGTGGGAGGTGGGAATGCTGGGCAGCTGTGTCTGCTGCTGTCACATGATGTTGATCCACTGTGTTGCAGGGGACTGTGTATTTCAAGCTCTCAAATTTTTAGGACATTACAAAGTGGTTGAATAGTTAGGTTATCTTTCTGTCAGGTTGGAAAATAGAATATCAGCATACAGAAAACAACTCTAGATTTTGCATGTAATGGCCTTGATTGCATACAACTTTTCCTTAAGAATGCATTTTCCATTTGAACTATTAAAAAAAGCAGAATTATCTATAGGTGGCATATCTGATTCCTTCCTGTTACAATATGGTTCAAGGCTTAGTGAGGTTTAGCCTCAGATAGCAAGGTTTTACTTCTAAATTGGAAGGGAAAAATAAAATTTTCTATTTCAACTCAAAGTAAGCTTCATGTTTATAACAGCTGTTAAACTGAACTACTCTCAAAAAGTATGTGTACCTTGAAAAGATTTCAAAAGCTAGCTAAACATGTCAACATATTCTGGTTTCCAAATCTTTGTCAAATTTTCCAGTTAGCAGACTAAAATGTCAGTAATTGTTATTATTGCATATATTTTTAAGATATCTAAAATATATTTGTTTATAGATTACACAAGTCTGTGCCTGCAAGTTTCCATAATTCTGCATGTAGCACTGTATTTAGGCTTGCTAAAGAAAAATTGTCGGGTTTTTTAATTGTTATTGACCTTAGGGCTAATTCTCACATGTACTTCTGCTGTTAGAGAAACAAATATACTAGAGATGCTCTCTGCAGACAGTTTAAAATCTGTCAGACTTTTACCATTATGGGAATACAGAGATACAGACAACACTGCTTTTAGATAATATTTTGAACGTTCCTTGTCAGAAATTCTAAATGCTAGTGACTATTCTAGTTTCAGTTTAAATCTTGTCTATATCAGGTAATATTATACTCTCATATTGAAAAAGATACAGTTTGGAAAAGCTAGAAACATGACAGTTTTGTGAGATAATTAAATAGATAGTCATTTAGGGAAATTGAATTGGAAGCCATCTCAGCTGCACTTGATTCATGCTTTCAAATCTTTCAGATCTACATGTTAAAATGTTAAAAATAATTCAAAAAAGAATTCCTCAGGGCTTGATTGGCAACAGTTTTGAAGTTGTGTGGTTTCTTGGATTTTCATTTGGAAAGATGATCCCCTTTAGCCTTTCCCTCAAGCATCAGTGTTGAAGTCGTGTTACTTTTTTTCTTTTAATATTCTTATCTCTCTGTGTGAACAAAATAACTTACAGTGAACTCTCTCTCTCTTGATGGTTAGAAAATGTAGTGGTGTTAAGAGTAGCTGATTGCAAAACTACTCTTGCTGTGCTCCAGGGAATGAGTTTGTCTTTTGACAGTAAATATGCAGGAAGAATAAAGGGAAGTCAGCTTTTTTCCACTGATGGTTTCAGAAGATTGTACAGTTCTGCTCTTGTTGCTTTAAGATATAGATATATCTTGTTTCAATATAAAGTACATAAAGGTCACAGCATTAAAAAAGCAATTACCATCACAATTAAGGCAAAAGAAATTCCGTACTGCTTCATATAGTAAGGGACATGGAATTCTTAGTGGCACTTGATCACTCTGTAGGATTATGTGACTGATATTAGAGGATTATGTACTTTTTTATTTCATTATGGCTTTTTGTTCGAACCTAAAGGTATGGTGCATCCTAAAATAAAATAAATCTGCCTGTCAATGTCCACTGAACTCTAGGTAGTTTGAAGAGAAGCCTTTTAGAAAACTACCAAATATACAACATCTATTGCATGGAAAAAGTTCTTTGTGCATTTAAATAGCAGAAATAAAACCCTAATGCCATGGAACATAATCCAAATTTGAAATTTCAGTCTCCATAATGGCGTAAGTCTTCTGGTATCTGGTTAATGCTTTATTTTACTATGTGTCCCTAGCTGAAAAAAAAGCTACCTGATCTAGCAAATACTTCTGTGGTTCTGTGGCCCTTAAGGACTGTCATACATTTTGCCAGTGTATGGTAGTGTATGTATACAATGTTCCTTAAGCAGTTCTCTTTTAAGGCAGAGGACTATACAATCAGTTTTGTAGCACAATGTAATGTGTAGTCCCTGCATCATCATTTTTTTAGTATCTATTGCTTTAATGTTGGCAACCCTATTAGCAGCAAGGAGTACTTTTTTAATCTTGCAATTAAAAAAAAGTTCCAAACTATTACATAAATTATGTTAGGAAAAAAGGGATAAAAACAGCACATAGATTTGTAGTCGGTTAGAAGGTAGAAGCCACAAATTGTTAACTTATGAACAGATACTGCAGAATAGGTGTGAAGTGATAAAATATATTTTTACAGCAGTTGATATATAAACAGTGTTATATAAAAAAATTATAGTAAATACTTTGCTATATTCTTGATATTTCACTGAGAAGCTGTTGAATGAGATGAATCTGAAGTGAATAGTTCCAGAAGGCTCATGTGTAGTAAGTTTCAAAAGTCATATTCTGGTATAATATTCTGATATGTTATAGTCTGATATGTTATCACAGACTATTGAGCTGTAACAAGTAATTACTGGTGCATAAATTCAGAACAATCATAGTATGCTTCAATAGATAATTATGACTTCATTATGGATTACATATCATTAGAGCATTCATAGAGTCATAGAACAGTTTAGGTTTGAAGTTACCTTAAAGGTTATCTCTTTCCAACCCCCTACCATGGGCAAGGACATTTTCTCTAGACCAGGTTGCTCAGAGCTACATTCAGCCAGACCTTGAATACTTCTAGGGATGGGGCAGCCACACTATTCCTGGGCAACCTGTGCCAGTGTCTCATCACCTTCATAGTAAAGAATTTCTTCCTCATATCTAATCTGAGGTTGCCCTTTTTCAGTTTGAAGTCATTCCCACTTGTCCTGTCGCTACATGCCCTCGTTAAAAGTCCCTCTCCAGTTCTCTTGTAGTCCCCCTTTAGGTTCTGGAAGGTGTTATAAGGGCTCTCCAGAGCCTTCTTTTCTCCAGGTTGAACAACCCTAACTCTCTGAGCCTTTCGTCACAGGAGAGGTGCTCCGGTCCTCTGATCGTTTTTCTGTCCCTCCTCTGGGCCTGCTCCAGCAGTCCATGTCTTTGCTGTGCTGAGGACCCCAGAGCTGAATGCAGTGCTTCAGTTGGGGTCTCATGAGGGCAGAGTAGAGGGGCAGAATCACAGAATCCCCTCCCTTGACCTGCTGGCCGCGCTGCTTTTGATGCAGTCCAGGACACAGTTGGCTTTTGGGGCTGCAAGTGCACGTTACCAGCTCATGTCCAGCCTCTCAACCACAAGAATCCCCAAAGTCCTTCTTGGCAGGGCTACTCTCGATCACTTCCTCTCCCAGTCTGTACTCATGTCTGGGATTGCCCTGACCCAGGTGCAGCACCTGGCACTTGCACTTGTTGAACTTCCTGAGATCCTCATGGCCCCACTTCTCAAGTTTGGCATCCCGTCCCTCTGTTGTGTCAACTGCACCACTCAGCTTTGTCTCCTCTGCAAACTCTCTGAGGATGCACTCCATTAGAGTCATTCAGAGCATTCAGGGTTTGGGACTTTGCTTCTCTGTTTGGTTTTGTGTTTCATTTTGATAAATGTTATGTAGAAAGAAAGCTTGAGAACCAAAGTGGAATTGGCTATTCAAAACACTCTTGAGAAGCAATGATATGTTGACTCTACTGTTTTTTGTCTGATTCCTTGCTTAGTGGAGACAACCTAGCTCTTTTTTTTTTTAACATTTTTAATGTTTGTGTTTGATCTTGCAGAACCATTTGATGGGACAAATACTGCTAGAGCTGTACATGAGAAACAGAAGTTTGATATGATCAGAGGTGAATTTACACAGGTAAAAAGTACACCTCATTCGATTTTTCCAGTCACTTTGCTTTTCAATTTAGTATACAAATTCTAGTCATTAAACCTGCCAGTTTCTCATAGTTTGTGCTTTGCACTGTATAAATAATAGAAATGTGGGTTTTTAAAAAAAATTTGGAAAATTATTTTTAAGAATATTTATTAATGTCTGCCATTAAGCATCAGGCTTCAGTTGAAATGGGTACTTGAAATAATAAACCCTTTGTCTTAGATTTTCTTGTGTGTATAGAATTCTAATGATTAATAGTTAATAGCTTTAGAATTACAACTTTGTCTTCATTAATTATTTATTCCTACATGAATTTGATTGGTAATAGACAATGTTTTATACTTCTTACTGTCCCATTTTTAATAAATATCACCACCAAATGATGGAGTTTTGCTGATTTTTGACAACTTAATGAAATTGGTACTTTTCTTTAGGGAGACCATACTCATAATTTTTTAGAACATGAGTATTTCGAACTGGAGCTTTCACTGTCCCAGGCAGGGGAGGAAAAGATACTTTGAAGCAAGAAAAAATTTAGACCTTGGCTAAACATCCTTTTTCTGAAAATCTTTGCTGCCAGCTTTTGTTCTTGTCTCCTATCATAGGCATTGAATTTGGAATCACAATTCTGAGATCTCAGAAATATCAGTTTTCTGAGATCTCTCACTGTTGAAAATGTAGTTATGACTAGGAATTAGTGCACAGAACTTGCTTCCAGCTTTAACCAGTTAAGACTCCCCTATTATGCTGTCCTTGGAGACTCCTCTTTACTTCAGTTATTCAAGTCCTTAAATACCTTGAATACTTCTCCAACAAAAAGTAATTCAATGCCAGATACTTGTAATAGAACAAATGCTATAAGAGATTACCTTACTCAGAAAAGGACAACCTTTTCTTTGTAACTCTGTTCAGAAATGTCCATTAGTTTTCTTCTCTTTAACCATGTTAGCATAAAAAAAAACTGGTTTACATACTTGTACATAAAAGAGTTGATTTTGTGAATCTTCTATAAGTCATGTATACAAAGTAGTTTAGGCTCTCTCACTATGTGAAATCAGAGTGAAACTTCTCTTTACAAGTTTTCAGTGAACAAAAACTGTTTCAAACCTGTGTAGTTTTCTGAAAAATATAAAAGCAGCTGTTTGTTTGTAGCTGTTTGGAAGCCATATACGAGAGTGATAAAGCCCTGAAAAAATTTCCTCTTTATTAGGCACCATAAGAATCACAGTTGTTCTAAAAGTACAAGTACTTTTTAATATCTTGCACTATTTTTTAAGAAGCTTAAGGAATCTATTTTGTCCTTGAAAGATTATTCTTTCTCTGGTTTTCACTACACATTGGGATTTAAATGAATTCTGTGTAAAAACAGGAGGACTATTACAGTTCTTTGCAGGCTCTAAAAACAGGAGGACTATTACAGTTCTTTGCAGGCTCATGGCCTGACAGATGTCTTGAAATTCACACTAGAATACAGAAGAAAGTTGAAATAACCTATTTTAAAGACACAACTACATTTGGGAAATGACAGTGTATAATACTGTTTATCAGGAACTTTGACATGTGTGTATTTGAGACAACTATTTTGCAGCAAGAATATCAATGTAATACTTAAATATATAATAATATAATAAAATAAATCCACTGTCTTCTTGAAAGTCTCTACCTTCTTCATTAGTTCATTGTGTTTTATGTATCTTTTGGATTTTGCTTCCCTTAAAAAACACCAAAAACCAGCCAACTAAGAAAAAAACAATCCACAAAGTCTCTTTTCAAGAAGGGAAAGATATCAACCTTGTTTTTGTGGATCTGTGATGCTTATTGCTTATAGTGGTATTTAAGTTTTAATGGCAAAGATTATTTAGTCTTTTTTTTAAAACCTTGTGCTTTTTTTTTCCCCAGGCTTGGCAGGTATTACGAGATAAGAAAGACCTGAAATGTATATTACCTTTAAGAGCAGACGAACTGAAAAGATAACCAACTTCTTTCACTTTCTTTTTTTTTTTTTTTGATCCTGCTGAAACAAAGAACAGTATCAAAATCAGGAGGCATCTACCCCATGGCTCTTTACAACCTGTTTTTCTCTATAAACTTTTGTTAAGGAAATGTTTATTATAAGGATGTGACATATTTTATTACCGACATTTGTTAATACAGCTGTTCATTCAAAGATATGTTTTCTGAAAATGCTTGTATTGCTGGCTTCTAGAAGAAACTCACAGCAAACAACAAGAATAAATCTATTTCAGGGAAAGTATGGGGATATATTGACTTGTTGTTTGCATAATCTGTGTAGCCATTAATTCAGACAGATTTAACAATGAAACACTAGACATTCAAAGTTAATCGGTGTGCAAATCTGACTCCATCCTTAAGGCACTGTGCACAGTACCCACTTCTTGGTGAACAGAGAGCCCATGCTTTACATCTGCTTAATTTTAGTAAGCACTTTGGTTTGACTTGGCACTTTCCAGTTTTATTTCACTTGGAATAGCAAGTGACTGTTTATAAAAATGAAGCTAGATTATGGTTGGTAGTGTTCTGGATATTAAGAACTGTAATCTAAACTGGAATTTTCCAGCAACATTTCTATTATGAAGAAGATGAAATAAAAAAGCTCAATTCAATATACGTAAATACTTCAGATTCACACAGAGTAGGCAAAAAAAAATTTTGTGCTTCCTTTTACATATTTGAAGTAGTAGTGATGCCTGCTTTGGAGAAAAAGAAAAAGACCAAATCAAAACACCTCTCAACCCTACCAATGCTACAATAAGCTGGACTTCTCATTTGATTTTGTGTAAATATTTTAAATTGGTCAGCCATTGTAAATTGAATTTAAATAAGTAATGTTGAAAATTTGAGCTCTTCCAAAAAAATAGCACACCCTCTCTTAGACCTATTGTAGCACAATTTCTGCCTCTCATGTATTTGCTATTGAAGACCAATTAGTTGTTAAAACTATACTTACCACTGATGTCAAATTCATACTTCCATTTTTTTAAGTTAATATTTTATATGGTGTCCAGTGAGATAAAAGTTTATATATGGAAGATACAGGTTATTTTTCCAGTTTCTGTTATTTTGTTCTGCATATTTAAAATATTTCCTATAATTAAGTAGAATAGGAAATGGCCAGTAAGGTAGGGCCCATGTTGCAAATCATAAACATCTATTATGGCTATTTTGCAGTGCATCTGTGAACAGGTAAAAGTTTAATTTATTGCATTCACTAATAATAGTGCAACAACCCCTATAACTGTAAAATAACAAGCCTTATCACTTCTCGTGCAAACTTTAAAGTTCTAGTTTATTTCAAAGTTCTAGGAACTGTAAACTATTTGCCTGATGTGTGATTACTTCCTGCACACTTCATCATAGTCTAGTCTCTATAGGATTTGGCTTGCTTTTTAAAACACTTCCTTCGGTAATTTGAACAGTCTTTCACTTTTAATCTGACTCTATCAGGCCACTGAAACATTTTCCCTCCATGTGGATATTCCCTCTCTCAGCCCTTCCTCTAAAGGGTGGGGGACTTGCATCTCAGTGAAACATTCACTCTGATCTGCTTTATGTAAAACTGAAGCACAAGATTTTAGGACAGGCTGATATCTGGAATCAAAGATGCTCTACAAGCCCTAGGTGGACTTTGGGGAAAGGGGAGGGCTGCTTCTTGTTTTAAAAATATGTTGGCTGTATCTTTGTCTAGAAAATTTAAAACTGTCCCAACGTAGGATAAGCAAGAAGGGACATATATGTTCAAACTTGGCAAAAATGTATTTTAAGTGGGCTGGATGTCAGGCACAAAATTTTGTGTTTCTTACAAGTTTGCATTGCATCGCCTAATGTGTCAACATTTCTTACACCTTAAATTAATGCTCTGTGTTTGAAACCACTTCCCCCTAAATGTTTTTAAAAAGTTAGTAAAAAAATGGTAATACCTACATGCAACTCTGTAAAAATTTACAAGTCAAGGTCTGTATGTGTCTTTCAAAAGAATTCTTTTGTGTTTTTCTCTGAAGTTGATGTACTTCTGATAAGCTACATCTGTAATCAGAAATATAAACTCTAGATGGTTGATTTCCCTAGTTGTTTGAGGACAAGCCTGTTTATAGCATATTTGTTAAATGGTGGCTGCAACTTTTTTCTGAAAACTTCTAATATAATACCACAAAATAAATGGTTTGGGGAGAGTGGGTAGGAACTGAACTTTAACTTTGATTCAGTTCTGCTTAGTCTGAAGTTGTTCAGAGGTTTAATGACTTGGATTTTCATCTACTCTGGGCAAATATCCAGAGGGAGAAATTGGGTAATGGCTATCATAAATTTTAGTGTTAGTGTGAAGTTTTTCCTTCTCCTCAGCTTCAAAATAAAAACTTTCACCCACTTATCTCTTGGCATACACCCTAGCAGGAATATTTTTTTCTGAGAAATATTTGGTAAAAGGTGTTTTTCATGGCTGACCAAGGTTTCACTGGGTGTGCAAGATGCTGTCTTTGAGGTTTGTAACTGCCTCAAAATAAAAATGCTTTAGTTCAACTCTTTGTTATTTTAGGACTGTTCTTTTCTACTCATTTTGGCATTGGGTTTGCTTGTCTTTTCTCACCTTATATGTTAGAAACCACTAGTGTCTTCTGTAGGAATTTAAGAACTCTCTTCAGTCCTCCAGGAGTACTTTTAATGAACAGGCTCGGAGGTGCATGGGAGGACCAAACGTTAACAAGAGCTTCCATTTTGGTGACAGAAATGCAGAACTGGCATAGGCTGTAAACTGTGAAACTTAAAGTTTCTCTTCTAGCTCTTGTTCTCACTTTTCATAAAATGTGAATGTGTAAGTGTACTCTCAGTACCTTAAGGTATTCTGGCAGTATAAGGGTTTATTTTTTTTGAAAAAAGAAATCAATATAAATAAATTTTAAGACTCACATTATGGGGTGACATGATCATTTTGGAGAAATGGGCAGCCATAATAAAAGGATGTAAGGTGATTTGTAGAAAATCTAAAGTTAGTATTTGTGAATACCATCCCAAGTGCTTCTTTGGAACCAGTGTTTTCCTTATACTTGGGTCATTGGACAGAATTCACAGTATATTTGGTGTTAAATTTAAGTCTATCAGCGAATGTCACTCTTGGTTTATTGGACTCTACTTGCACTGGGTTGTCTTGTATTTTGTAGGGGTTTTTTTGTTTGTGTTGTTCTCTGTAATTAATCCTTGTGTGTTCTGATATAAATCTTTCCTTCATTGATTTTACAGAGTATGATGCTTGTAGGAAAAGCGTGAAAAAATACACTATTTTTGGTCAATTTACAGGACAATTTAACTTGTGAGAAGTACAGAAGGGAGAGCACTAGGTCTGGAGATAATTTGAAGGGGTTCTGGTAAAAGAGTACTCACCTTTCTTTTACTGTGCTGAAGACTGAATCAAAACTTGTGCTTAATATATAAGCATTTCTAGAAAATTTGTAATGCTCTTGCCTTCCACTTGTAAAGAATGTGAAGTACTCTACCTTAAATTTCATTGTGCTGTGTACACTGTCTGTGCTCATGATAAAATGTAGTGTTTAATTTAGTTTAATATTCATTTCAAATACACTTTTCAAAAAAGTTACATTCTCACCTTGTAAATTGTGTATGTGAATGGGTAGGTCAAGGGAGCACAAAGATTTTGCCTGTCTGTATTGTTTTGAAATGTTGGGGGGATTTTAATTTACCTTTGCAGAGATAGCTTGTACTCAGAAATACCTGGTTGGGTGTTTCTATACTTATAGCACAAGGAAGAATTTCCTGACTGATTTATAACCACCTATTTATTTGAAGAATGGTAAAAATAATGGGGGTGTTAGGGTTATGCTGTGTATACAGTGGTTTATACCTGAAATACCTTGGAAGTTTGTTATTTAGAATCAGAGGTGCTTTTCCTCCTCTTCTGAAAATATTTTTGTTTAATTTGTCACTAATTTGGTTGGTACATGTTGGAAATATTTCCATTTTGTCTGTGAAAAGCACTGCATTTTGTGTAAAATGCAGAATAATAAAGCGTAAATGTGGCTTAACCTAAATTCTGCGTGGTAGTATAGTTCGTTTTTGGTTTAAATTAAAATTGGTTCAAGTCCACTCAAAGAGGAAATTTTAGATGTTGTGTGATGAAAAACAGCGACAAATTTCGGTTTTAAATACATTCCTTTTGTATGGTTAAATGTCACAGTGCATCTGATACCCCTTACAGTATGGTATAAATTACTAAATGCATTTTTCTGAGGCTCATCCACTAGTTATTGTACTGGACCTTTCTAGGTCAAATTTGAGGCATTCTGGGTGTGCTCAAGGGTGGAACTTGCTAAATGCACCTTTTCTTGAGGCCACAGGAGAACTCTCCATCTGCCTCAAATGTGCTGTCCACCCCAAATTTGCTAGAGGTGGCTTTGGAAGGTCTGCTGGGGCCCCAGCCCCTTCCTCCCTCTGCTGCCTGGCTGCTCTGTCTGCTGTAGAAACAGCTCTGGCAGCGGTGGGAGGCGAAGGGGCCGAGCTGCTGGAGGGGTGGCCATTCGTTTTGGACACGTGTCCTGGCACCTGGTTGGTGCTACGGCCCAGGGTAGGAACAGCGGCCACTCTGCGCTGTAACTTGGCTGCATCTATTTAAGGACTGCCCTGAGTCAGGAGCAGTGAGTGCCACTGGGGATGACAGTTGCTTCAGGCAACCCTGTGGAGGACAGGGTTGGGGGTAAAAATCACCGGACAGGGCCTGAGCTGGGAAGG
Organism: Pseudopipra pipra; assembly: GCF_036250125.1. NCBI lineage: Eukaryota > Metazoa > Chordata > Aves > Passeriformes > Pipridae > Pseudopipra > Pseudopipra pipra. The sequence goes on along the minus strand of NC_087581.1, from coordinate 20,478,007 downwards.
GAATGGAGGGCTCCCGTGGTGCCGACTGTGATAGGGCGTCTGAGACCTCGTCCTTCATAGAAGATGAAGAAGAAGAGGAAGAAGAGGAGGAGGAGGAAGAAGAAGAAGAGGAGGAGGAGGAGGCTGTGGACCCAGAGGAAGCAGAGGAACTGACTAACAGGTACAGCGTCCCCAGAGATTCACAGCCTCAGGGGAGGCAGCTCCACCCCAAAGCACAAGCCCCAGAGGATGACAGGACTGGGGTCCTGTGCTGTCTTCAGTGGCTTTCCCCCTTCCCCTACCCAATTGCTGTGGATTAAAAAAAAAGGGGGGGAGACTGTAATATTTCTTTTTTTTCAAATGGTTATGGCTGTAATTAAGTTTTGTGCAGTAAGTGCCTACCCCGAGTTCCCTGGAAACTTTTCTATTTAAAGACTCTCTGATGTGCCAGCTCAAGTGGCATCTCCTTCTACTCCTCCCTCTTTGGCTGACTCTTTGTCACATACAGATCTTAAATACTCTGCAGATATGCTTGTCAGGGAGAAAATGCTCAAAGATTATAATGGTGCCTTACAATTTGTTCCTTTTTATGGCTCTTTCTTCCTTCCCACTTGTCCCTCCCTCTTCGGTCTCTTGTTTCTTAAAAAAGGAAAAACTTGTACATGCTTGCCATTGCCAGTAATGCCTTGTGTGTGTGGCTGATTTTTGTGGTAGAATGGGAAATACTCTACCACTTTAAGATTATTTTTTTTAATACTTCTGTTTTCTTAATAACTCTTGCACTGAAACAGTTTGTTGTCCTAATATTGCTCTCCTACCATCAAGAAAATAACGAGCAAGGCAGTGGCCCAGTGCCCTGCCCAGTATTCCTGTGCAGGATGTGGAGGTGTCTGCAACCTGATCCATGCAGGCAGACTCCTCTGGCTTTGCCAGCACAGTTGGTTTCATAAAGAGACTGTGAGGCTTGAGAGACCCCTGGCATATAGCAGGTCTCAAGAGTTCTTCCTTGTCTCAAGCAGAGTCCATCAGTTTTGAGTAGTTACTGTAGAAAGAACCAATTTTTTAAGAAATGTGTGTCATATAGTTCCGCAGTGCTGTGAAACCATCCTGCATTTACCACCACACTCTGTGTATCACAGTTCAAAGTGCTTTCTGACATTGCTGGTGGTCACTGGGAGCAAAAAGATGGCAGAAGAGGGGTGGGGGACTCTGTGCAGCCTAACCCACCTGAAGCACTGCAGGAATGAAAGCCAAACAGGGAAATGTACTCCAGGACTGTAGGAAAACCTCCTTGCATGGGGAGCAGAGAGCTAGTTTTCCATGGTGGGGGGATGCCCAGTGACAGCAGTGTAATGCTGCTTTACTGCCAAAGGGAGATGTTCACTTTCGAGTCTCATACTGGCACAGGGGTTATGTGCTGATAAACACTGCTTGCACTTGTCTGTAACTCTACAAGAAAACCAGCCAAAGTTAATGGAGTGGAGTTACTTACAGCAAACAGGTAAAACAACAGTCTAGATAATTTTTAATGGAATCTGCAATTAAATGGCTAATAATAAAACTCTAATTGTAAAACATAAGTAGGAACAGCTAAAAAGGGAGGGAGCCTCATGGTTATTTACTACTTGTGCTGGGAGGATGACTTCTCCACAAGTGCCTGTTAGCAGCTCCTCTTAGAATCATAGAATCATCCAGAAAGGACCTCTGAGATCATCAAGTCCAACCCTTGATCCACTACTGCTCTGGTTATTAGACCATGGCACTAAGTGCCACATCCAGTCTCATCTTAAAAACCTCCAGGGATGGAGAATCCACTACTTCCCTGGGCAGCCCATTCCAATGTCTGATTACCCCCTCTGTAAAGAAATTCTTTCCAATATCGTAACCTAAACCTCCCCTGGCACAACTTGAGACCATGCCCTCTTGTCTTGCTGGTAATTGCCTGGGAAAAGAGACCAACCCCCACCTGGCTACAACCTCCTTTCAGGGAGTTGTAGAGAGTGATGAGGTCTCCCCTGAGCCTCCTCTTCTCCAGGCTGAACAACCCCAGCTCCCTCAGCCTCTCCTCAGAGGACTTGTGCTCCAGTCCCTTCACCAGCCTTGTTGCTCTCCTCTGGACCTGCTCCAGCACCTCAATATCCTTCCTGAACTGAGGGGCCCAGAACTGGACACAGTACTCAAGGTGCGGCCTCACCAGTGCTGAGTACAGGGGAAGATTGCTTCTGGCTGGCAACCTTTGCAATGCAAACTTGAGCACTGCATCTCACCACTTATTTGCATCACAGCAAACAGTCCCTTAAACTCTGCTGTGTTTAAACAATGGAGCTAATTTCTATCCTAGATTACTAATAAAAAAGGTCAGAGTCTACCAGAGTAGATTTTAACAGCTATGCTGTATGGTAACTGAGCATATTTAAATCTATTTGGTTAGTTTAACTAAGTTCAAGAAGATGTGAAATTTTGAGTTAGGCACAGATGTGGTAACTGCACCAACTGCTCAGCAATAGTTTAGAGAAGTAAAATAAAACTGACTCTATCTGCTTGGGTGTTGTCACAAGTATCAGCAGGGCTGTTCAGCTTCAGGCCTCCTCTTGTGCTCAGTGCCTGGGAGACCTCCTGGCAAGAACAGCCAGGTTGAGCCCCTGTGACATATTTACTCAGGCTGAACTAATTATCTGTTGACAAACAGGTTTTCAAGCCCCCATTGCAGAATAGCTTTTTTTGTGTGCATGCCCTATGAAAATGTAGCTTAGAGGAGGTGTAACTAATATGCAAACATGGCTGAAGGCAGCCCATCTTGGACTCTGCTGTCATCAATTTATTTTTAACAACTCCAAGCTCTCTGTTGTTTCTGCTTTCCTCCTCTGCATGCAGTTGAACAGCACCTGTTGTGCAATGTTGCAGTCAGCAGGAAGGTCCTCACTGGCTCCTGTTTCCACCTTTCCAATATGTTAAGTAGCCTTATACCCATTTTATATGAGTCATGCATCAAGATGGCTGGCCCAAGGTCAGGAAGCACGCATATGAAAGAAGCAGACACCTCTGGGACACCAGCCTCTGAGCCCTGACCAAACAGCTCCACTTCCACACTGTGCAGCAGCTGCAGCAAATAAAATCCCAAAAGCTGCAGCAGAACTTATGACTTGTACCAAAATTACAAGGCATGCACATTAAAGGCAGAAGAGTTTGGGGGTTGCAAACTTTATTACCCTTTTCAATGTAATGTTTAAATAATTTGGTTTCCAGACGCAGGTTTTTATACAAGTAATGAGACTAATATGCAGCATCAGAACCTATTAAAAAGATGGGATAAGGGCTTCATATCCTTGTCAGCATAAATAACCCACTGATCTGCACAGAGTTCTTGAAATATTTTCTTGCCTTTGGGTATTTTACTATCTGAGATAGATGAATCGTGCCAGATGACTTCTGTTTCTAGCTCTATGTATCTAGTTAATCATCTTAACAGAGAAAATTTTTTGAAAGTGTGTATTGCTTTAAGGCAAGCATGAGTATGAAATTAATAGGTTTTCATTTTTGTGTTGGTAATGGTGAGATTTGTCTAACTATACAAAAATTGTTTACTGTTTAACTGGTTTACATACCTGCTGGAGTATCTGTATCTCTAACAACTATGTGATGTGGTGAGCTGTTCTGGCACAGTTCTGTCTCTCAGACTATTCTCAGCTGATTTCCTTTTGCAGTGTGAAGGCCTCCAGTCTCTGGATGTGTCTATGTACAGGGTTTACATAAAAATGACTCTACAGCCAATTTATAAGTGTTTCTAAATAGCTCATTTGCCTGGAATAGGTGTGGGGTTTATTTTATCTGCTCGTTTAGTGGTGACCTATAACCAGTAGATGGAGAGAAGTCCTGGAGTTCTGGAATTGTTTGGTTTTGGGGGTTTTTTTTGTTTATTTTGATGGTGGTTGGTTGGTTGGTTGGTGGTTTTTGGTTGGTTTTGTTTTGTTTTGTTTTTTTGTTTTAAATGAAGCAGTCCTTCCACAAGATCAGAAGTGTGTAAGCTTTAGAGCCAGGTCTAGTTTGGAATGATTGGTGAAAATGGGTAGAAGAGGAAGCACAGTGGAGAAGGGATCTGCCTGCCATGTGGGGGTTGCTGCAGCATCTAGGAGAGCAAAAGAGTGGAATGATAGTAAATGGGATATGGGAAAGAAGGGGTGGGAAGGGGAGTGCTGGGGATTTGTCTTCCCAGGAAAAGGTTTACCATCCTCTGCTGAAAGCAGAGAAAGATGTGGGGAAAGGTTGTGTGATTTTAGTTTCCCTGATGAGGCAGTGCCTGCCTTGGCCCAGGGTGGAAGGGGCTGGCAGGGCTGCTTTTTTGCCACATGCATCAGGCATGTGGGCAGGGAAGGTAAGGGTGCTGGGAAGCGGAGCTGTGCAAGCCATCTCAAGCATGTCGTGGCAGAGGCTTGAACAAAAGGTCACTGAGAGCAGACAAATGGGGCAAAATGCTGAGGTGGGGGCATAGCAGAGGGGAGAGGTGCAGCCAGTGACCCCCACACACACCCCGGCCCCTGCTGGGTCCTGCAACTGGGCACTCCATGTTTTCTTTCTCTTCAGCCTTTTGGATAATATTAACTGAGTCCTTAATAAAGGTCTGCATTGCCATTTGGATCTAAAATAACACTCGGACTTCAAGAAGTTCCCCATTGGGTCTCAACAGAGTGATTAAATAACTGTGTAAAGGAAGTCGCCCATCCAGACTCAGGTGTTTGATTCCTGTGCTCCCTCCACAACATGTATGGTGGAGAATCCAGAATGCAGGAGCAGGGCAGATCTTTGGGGCGTAGAGGTACTGCAGTTTCTCAAGCACCATCTAATCCCACTACAGGGAATGCCACTAGGACATACCACAACCTGGTGGCTGGAAAATGATCAGCACTGTGGTAGGTTGTGTCGCTTCTCAGACTTTTTTAAGTGTTGGGAATGGAACAAAATATGTGAGACAGGCCCAGCTCCTGGCTCCCAGCTACTCATAATACAAATCAGCTTTGTGAAGCTGGACAAGCAGCTGTCTTACTTTTTTTTAGAATAATTATTCATTTGAATTTGGACAGATGCATGAGCTACTCTGTTGCCAGAAGAGGCATCATCAACACTGAAGGAAATCAATAATATGTTATCAAGTTAAAGGCTGGGTTTAAAATGGTGAGTTTCTATAGCTCCTAATTCTCTTAGCCTGAAGAATGGGATGGATGAGCTATAACCCTGGGAAATGCAGAGCAGTAGGCAGAGACCATGCTGAGCATACTGATTTCTGTAGGGGGAAAAGGGCAGCATGGTAAAGGTTGAAACTACAGGAATATTCAGAACAAAAATAAAAGCACAGCAAAATAAGTAGTTCCTTTCTCCTGGGAAAGCAATCTGGCCACTACAAGTTTCCATGACCCCTGCATTGTTCCTGAAGTAGGAGCCCTCAGAGAATGAGATATCTTGTCAATGCAGCCCTAGGCTGACATCTTGGTCATTTTATCTACATTGTTTTCAGCTTGTGAGATGCTATGCAGCAAACAGCAACAAATTTTGATGATACCAGCAATGGCAAGGTCTGATGTGAAGAGGATAAAGGGAGGCTGTGGAGGATTTTAGAAAGATCATGGGCTGGCTGTGTCTCTTTGTGATAGTCGTGGTGTGCACAGGTGTGCACACCTCACTCACCATGTGTCTAAACACAACTGCTCAGCAGCTGGGGAGGTGAAAACTCTTCCCTGGAATGATACATGAGGGAACATGACCCCAGCCTGACAGGCTGGATTAGAAACCTGAAATCCCATTGGACACAGCATGTGAGAAGAAGAAGGAGGCAATAAGATAAATCTGATTTGGAGCTATTTTGGCAGGAAGCACAAAACTGGTTGTCAGTGTCTCCAAGACTTATAAAAGGTTTAAGTTGATGTCCTAGCAGTGAAATAACAAACTGATAGCATATGTGCCAACAGGATTGGATGTGAAATATCTACATGGAAAAAAGACAGCACTGGCTTTTGTCCCTGGATATCAGTGGCTTCATATCTGTATTTATGGAGCTGAAACATTGCAAACATCTTTTTGCAATGGCAGACACTTCCTCTGACTAGAGAGAAGGGTCTTTTAGCTACTACCGTGCAGCATACAAATTGTTCACAAAACTAGGACAGCATTTGGAATGTGTTGGAAGGAAATGCATGAGTTATGTGTCTTTCATTCTGGTCTTTAAAGTATAAAGCAGCGTCTCATCACACTGTAGAGGAATATGAACTGTGACTGGTTTGTGACCATGAAAATGAGATAATGATGTGAATAATTCAAGCTTTTTGCATAGACAGGGCCAGGGCAACCCATTCGTATTCACTAATATCAGCTGAAGTGGGTGGGAGTGCTACTCTGTTCTGCATGAAGTTTTATTTAATAGTGCTAGGTACTGCAGAAAAATAAGTTTAAAAATATGAGTGTGATTTAGATGTTGAAATATGTGGGGGAAAAAAAGATTTGTCATCTTGTGGACTCAAATAACAGAAAGCTTTCTTAGTACTATTGCTATTCATTCCTATTTTTTTAATTTAATTTTATTTTGCTATGCCCCAGTCAACTTAATGCCAAGCCACAGAAATGACAAAGGAAAAACTAGCAGAAAAATCAGTATAGATGTGTCTGCTGTGCCTCTTCCTCCAACCTGTAAGTTTCCTCTTATGGAACCAGCCTTGATAGAGAGTACTACATCAAGGCAGAGAATCTGCTGCACATCCTGGGGTTTATATCTGTTTGAGAGCTAGGCTTGGTGGAGGAGGCATGGGGATTGGTTAACATGTGATTATTTAATACTGCACTGTCAGACTTGCTTTGATTTGTGGGCTTTAGTCTAACTTGTCCTGCTAGTCACTGTTTCCAGGCCAGCCCCATCACCACAATTGGCTTTAAGCCCCATTGCCAGAGTTTGATACTGTCTTTGCACCGAGGAAATCAGAGAAGAGACAATCTGAGCATGGGCCAGCCCAGGGTAGTCCCTCTTGTTACGCGCACCGGAAAGCAAATTCATGAAAGATAAGGGCAGCACTGCTAGTAGCAGGATTACCTTTCTGTTTACATTAGCTACTGAGCAGTTTTGCTGAGTGACCTTCACAAAAAACTTCCAGTTCAGAGAGTTTGCTTGATGGAGGAATTATGGTTCTCTGCAGGGTTTCTTCTTCTCCTCCTTCAAAGAGCCTTCTCCTCCTTCAAGAGCCTTCTCCCTGGTGCTCAGCACCCTCTGGAGCAAAGTCAGCTGCTCTCTGGGGGTGTCTCTTTGTCTCCGTAGCCTGCAGGAATCTCTGGCACCTGTGTGGTGATGAGTCACAGCTACATGTCAGATGGGTTCTCCTTCTCTGATCCCATGGTCAGGAGCTAGGTTTGTTCACTGTAGCCTGAGTGCTTTATCCTAGTCAACTGGCAAGTGAGCCTTCCCTCTGTTCAGTGGAAGATTGACATTTTGTGGGCATAGGTGTGCATTCTTCCATGGGAGAGACAGACACTTCACCACTTCTGCTCTCCTGAAGGCTATGCCTTGTCCAGCAGACACTTTGTCTTTTTTTCCATCAGCTACAAATGTGATTTTCATAAATGAACTATTGTCTACTCAGGAAAATTCAGGGTTGAGTGTTTTGTTTATATTTTCTGTGCTTTTTTGAGGAGTATATCATAGAATCATAGAATCAGCTGGGTTGGAAGGGACCTCCAAGATCATCAAGTCCAACCCCTGATCCACTACTGCTCTGGTTACTAGACCATGGCACTAAGTGCCACATCCAGTCTCATCTTAAAAACCTCCAGGGATGGAGAATCCACTACTTCCCTGGGCAGCCCATTCCAATGTCTGATTACCCCCTCTGTAAAGAAATTCTTTCCAATATCGTAACCTAAACCTCCCCTGGCACAACTTGAGACCATGCCCTCTTGTCTTGCTGGTAATTGCCTGGGAAAAGAGACCAACCCCCACCTGGCTACAACCTCCTTTCAGGTAGCTGTAGAGAGTGATGAGGTCTCCCCTGAGCCTTCTCTTCTCCAGGCTGAACAACCTCAGCTCCCTCAGCCTCTCCTCAGAGGACTTGTGCTCCAGTCCCTTCACCAGCCTTGTTGCTCTTCTCTGGACCTGCTCCAGCACCTCAATATCCTTCCTGAACTGAGGGGCCCAGAACTGGACACAGTACTCAAGGTGTGGCCTCACCAGTGCTGAGTACAGGGGAAGAATCACTTCCTTAGACCTGTTGGCCACACTGTTCCTGATACAGGCCAGGATGCCACTGGCCTTCTTGGCCACCTGGGCACACTGCTGGCTCATGTTCAGCTTCTTGACAATCCAAACTCCCAAGTCCCTCTCTGTCTGGCTGCTCTCCAGCCACTCTGTGCTCAGCCTGTAGTGCTGCGTGAGGTTGTTGTGGCCAAAGTGCAGGAGCCGGCACTTGGCCTTGTTGAACCTCATCTCGTTGGAATCAGCCCAACTCTCCAGTCTGTCCAGGTCCCTCTGCAGAGCCCTCCTGCCTTCCATCTGATCAACACTCCCCTCCAACTCAGTGTCATCTGCAAATTTACTAATGGTACACTCAATCCCCTCATCTAAATCATCAATAAACATATTAAACAGAACTGGGCCCAACACCGATCCCCGGGGGACACCACTAGTGACCGGCTGCCAACTGGATGCAGCCCCGTTCACCACCACTCTCTGGGCCCGGCCCTCCAGCCAGTTCCTAACCCAGCACAGAGTGCCCCTGTCCAAGCCGTGGGCTGACAGCTTTTTCAGGAGAATGCTGTGGGAGATGGTGTCAAAGGTGTTGCTGAAGTCCAGACAGACCACATCCACAGCCTTCCCCTCATCCACCAGGCGGGTCACCTGATTATAAAAAGAGATCAGGTTGGTCAGGCAGGACCTGCCCCTCCTAAACCCGTGCTGGCTGGGTCTGATCCCTTGTCCATTCCATAGGTGCTGTGTGATTGCACTTAGGATGATCTGCTCCATAACCTTGCCAGGCACTGAGGTCAGGCTGACGGGCCTGTAATTTCTCAGGTCCTCCTTCCGGCCCTTTTTGTGGATGGGCGTGACATTCGCCAACTTCCAATCATCTGGGACCTCCCCAGTGAGCCAGGACTGTTGGTAGATGATGGAGAGCGGCTTGGCGAGCTCTTCCACCAGCTCCCTCATCACCCTGGGGTGGATCCCATCTGGTCCCATAGATCTGTGGGGATCCAAGTGGCTCAGTAGGTCACTTATTGTTTCCTTTTGGATTACAGGGGGGCTGTTCAGATTCTTTCTCTGAACAAGCTCCAGAGGCCAGCTGTCCTCAGGAGAACTACAGGTTCATAACCATCCTCTGCTACCAAAAATGTCATGGTTTGAGAGCCCCAAAATCCAATTCTCTAGTCCAAGCCCCCTCCCACATTTCAACCCAGCGTGAGATGGGTTTTCCAGACACCACACGAGACTCAAAATGGGGGAAGGGATTATATATTACAATGACTGTACAAAATAAATACTACAATACATTATATACAATCTTAGCTATCTCTACCATGACATAAAAGTATTTACAATGGATCAAATCTCTTCTCCCCTCCAAATAAAAGTCCAGGAGGGAAGAAGGAAAGATCCTTTCCACTTTCAGAGCAGCATTCTCTTCAGAGTGGCAGTCTATCTCTCTCTCTCTTCTATGCAGCAGCTGTAGCTGGATCTCTGCCAGTACACACGAGGGGGTATCCAAGCCCTCTCAGCTACTTGTCTCCAAGCGAGGGTCTTATCTTCCGTGGGCCATGTTCACCTGGACAAGGTTGTTTCACCCTGGTCATATCAACGAAGCTCAGGGGTCTTCATGATGGTCCGTATCTTCAGGGGAATCAAGCCCCTTTGCAGAGCTCCTGTGCTCTGCCTCAAGCAGCGGGGGGGCCAAGGTCACCCCCTCCACATTCCTTCTTGGAACTTTTCAGCTCCTTTCTGCAGTGCTGTAGCACTTCAAGACTCTTTCAAGTAAGAGTTCATCCTCCTCCTCTCTCTCGGAGGTCTCAGAGGGGTTTGGGGTTTTGTTTCAGTTCTTACCCCAGCTTTCTCTCTCTCTCTGTAGAGCCTAATTCTCTCTCTGCTGCTGGCTCTCTCTCGACTCTCTCTTCCAGGAGTTCTCTCTGTGTTGCTGCATGCCTGTTGTTGCTGCTTGGTCTTATCTCTTCTGGCTCTCTGCCACTTTCTCTGTCCACTGCTGTTCTGCTGCTGCTTTTCAGTATCTCTTGCTGCGGCTCACAGTGGAGAAACATCCCCCGGCTCAGCTACAGACACTTAGCCCAATCTTACACTGTTCCAAGTCCCTGCAGCCCCCAACCGGGGCCGGGGGAGGGGCCTCAGCCCCCTGTGGGGCTGGGGGCCCCTTCTCCTCGTGGCCTCAGAACATGGCCACCTCTCTCAACAACTACAACTACCTTTCTCTTCCGGTCTGCTTGTGATATGTTTATATTTTGCAAAAGTGCTCATTGGCTCAAAACTTCAAGGGTCACCACCCCCTGGGGATTTACCATTTTATAACTTCAGGGGGAAAACTCTTTCCCCCCACCACACTGTCTTACTGTTGAAAACGGAGACAAAGAAGGTGTTAAATACCTCAGCCTTTTCCTCATCTTTGATAACTATATTCCCGTCCATGTCCAGTAAAGAATGGACGTTTTCCTTGCCCCTCCTTTTGCTATTGATGTATCTGTAGAAGGACTTTTTGTTATCCTTCACAGAGGTGGCAAGATTCAGTTCAAGTTGCGCCTTCGTCTCTCTAATTTTCTTTCTACATGACCTAACTATATTCTTAAATTCTTCCTGAGTAGTCAGCCCTTTTTTCCATAATCGGTAGGCTCTCTTCTTTACCCTAATTTCTTTCAAAATCTCCCTGTTCAGCCATACTGGTTATCTTCCCCGCTGTCTTGCCTTTCGGCAGACTGGGACAGCCTGCTCCTGTGCTTTCAAAACTTGCTCCTTGAAGTACATCCATCCCTCCTGGACCCCTTTGTTTTCAAGGGTTGTTTCCCAGGGTACCCTAAAAATACTCCCCCTCCCCAGCCACATTATCTCTTCTAATTGCCTTTTCTCCCTGAAACATCGGAGAAAACCAGAATACGGAGAAGTAGCTCAGTTTCAGGAGACTCTGAACAGTTCCTTAAAACATCAGTAAAAGAAAGATTGCAGAAGTTCAGTTCACACTTAGAAGCAACACGTCCAAAATCTTTTCAGGGAGCAAGAAGTAGAATTCTTCTAATTGCTTTTGCTAGTCTTTACACTCTTACTTTGAAGACCATTTTCCTTTCTAAAGCTTCCCTGAAAATATTTTCTCCAGCCTTTTCCTTTAACTGAAAAATTTGATTGCAGCATATGATAGTGTATTGATTATACATCATAAAGTTTAAAGCTAGCTTTATGAAACTTTGCTATTTCATTTGGGGAGAGTTCAGGTTTTTTTAAATGTTGAATGTATTCTAAATTACTTTGTTAAATACTGAGAGTGCTTAGGGGATGAAACATATGAGAAGACAATCAAACTAATGGATAGACTAGTGTGTATATATATATATATATACACACTAAATATATATATATACTCCTTGTATCATGTATAATGATTCACACTTACTCAAAGCCAGTGTGGTGCAATTAAAACACTGACAGTATCTAAGTGCTTAATACAAGGTTTAATTTATACTGTGAAATAAATATTTGCTGGAGACCAACCCCAGAACCAGCTCAATCTCACACTGGCAAAACAAAGTTAGATCAAAGACTGTTTTTCCCGCTTTGTCAAAAGCATTTAAACACCTCCCCTTTATTGAACTAACCTTGCAATATACAGTTTTACACAAATTCATCTAAAATATATTTGGCAGATGAAATAGGAGTTTTCCTATGCTTCTACTTCAAAATTTATGCTTGTGCAGTATTTTTACAACTCTGAAATGTGTTTTTGCTGTAATGAAAAAAATCAGGTTTTACAGCAATAATTTAATTTCTTGTGTGTTTTTACAGCTTTCTTTTTTTTCACTGTGTTCTTTTTATATGCAGTTTAAAAGATCTTATCCAAAGTGAAGATGTGAAACCCAAGCTTCAGTACATCATGACTAACCCCTCCTTTTCTATGGTAACATGTCAAAGTGAAGACAGTGGAATAACCTGGGAAACCAGCTCGAGCAGATGTTCTACTCCCTGGACCTCAGAAACTAGTACAGCTTCTGATCTTTACAGTATGGAAAGTTCACCGGTAGGTTCTCCTCCAGGAAAAGTTATCTTTGTTATGGATGAAGGTAAAATTGTTCGGAAAAGGACACGAAAATCTTCAAACAGGGCGCCGATGGCTACAAGCCGGAAGGGAGGCCAGAGCAATAAAAAACGTGACTCATCTGGAATGCAGAGGCAAGAACCAAGAACTGTTCTAGGAGATCTGCAGGCCTCTGTGTTGAATGTTGAGCAGGTGGAAGTGCAAGACACAGATGAAGAAATGCTGGACAACAAAGAGGATCTAGAGAACATCACAGAAGAGCCGGTAAAACGTGCTCCTATAAGATCAATATTTAGGGAGAGCAGACTGAGAAAAGTTGGTCCGATCCTTGGAGGACCAGTACAAGCTAGAATCCAGCTGTTCAACTCAATTTTTGGAGGGAGTGGTCCACTCCCTGAAACATCGGAGAAAACCAGAATACGGAGAAGTAGCTCAGTTTCAGGAGACTCTGAACAGTTCCTTGAAACATCAGTAAAAGAAAGATTGCAGAAGCTCAGTTCACACTTAGAAGCAACACGTCCAAAATCTTTTCAGGGAGCAAGAAGTAGAATTCTTGAAACACCATCAGAGAGAAGAAGGAAGCAAAGAGAACAACTCATAGGACACACAAATCAAAGCTTTTCTTCACCAACATCACCTCTTGAAAAACATCTTACTAAGAAAGATGAAGGTTCATCTGAAAATATTCAACCTATTAAAATGAAAGAAGGAACTTTTCAACATGAGGAAAGAAAAGACAGACAACCTCTTCTGGAGAGTACAGATCAGATATCAGGACATTCCCTGAAGTCCTTCCCTCCTAAAGAAGCCAGGAAACAGCTAAGTCATTCACCTGTGGCCAAAACATCAATTACAGAGCCAACAATCTCCAGGTCGTTAGAGTCTGATGAGAAACAAATGCCACTTCCCTCAGCTGAAAATACAGACCAATCCATGCTGACAGCATCAGGTCATCTGGATGAACCAAAAAAGCAGGAATTTCAGCCCAATTCTGCAGATAGAAATACTCAGCATATTTTGCCTACAGTATCCATGTCAGAACATCTTGAGAAGGAAGGACAGAAGTCTTACTTACCTAGTGCTCCATCAGCTAAATCCAAATATTCCACTCTAACTGAAACAGGACAGGAAGATACTATTCCTCAGTCATCAGAAACTGCACAGTCTGAGTCTGAAAATGTGCTTTTACCATATTCTGGAGGTGAAATGGAGAAGCAAGAAACTAAATGTCCCTTATCAACAACTGCACTGTCAGAATCTGAGAGTTCAGGTCTAATGCATTCTGCTGAAAGAAAAGAGGGTCAAGAGACCCCTCTCTCAAAAACTCAAAATATTCATCTGGAGAACCAAACAAAGTCTGAACAAGACTTTTCCTCATCCCTTCAGGAAACAGATGAGCAGACAATTAAACAAAATCCACCAATTCCAGAAAATATAGATTCTAAATATTTTAGCATTTCATATCCTGTTAATACAGGAACAGAAGAAACTCAGAAAAATTCAGCTATAGATAAAGCAGTAGTTTTTGGTCAGTCTGATTTTTCCATTGAAAAAAACAAACCAGCAGAAAGTGCACAAATGGAGATGGAACACCTAGATTTCTCTTATTCCAGCAAAGAAATTGGGGAATCAGAGACAACACAGATGGAGACAGAGCATCTGGACTTCTCTTCTTCCAAGGGAAAAATAAAGGAATTGGAGAGTGCACAGCTGGAGATGGAGCATCCAGACTTTTCTTTTTCCAGGGAAGAAATGGAGGAACCAGCAAGTGCACAGCTGGAGACAGAACATCCAGATTTCTTATATTCCAGGGGAGACACAGAGGAATCAGAGTGCGCAGTACTGGAAACAGAATATCCAGAATTGCTTTTTTCCACAAAAGAAGCAAAGAAATCAGGGAGTTCACAGCTGGAGACAAAACATCCAGAATTTTTTTTCAAGGAAGAATCAAAAAAATCAGAGAGTGCACAGCTGGAGATGGAGCATCCAGACTTTTCTTTTTCCAGGGAAGAAATGGAGAAACCAGCAAGCACACAGCTGGAGACAGAACATCCAGATTCATCATATTTCACAGAAGAAATGGAGGAATCAGAGAGTGCACAGCTAGAGGGGGAACATCCAGACTCTTCTTTTTCCAGGGAAGAAATGGAGAAATTGAAGAGTGCACAGCTGGAAACAGAGCACCCAGATTTATCACATTGCACAGAAGAAATAGTGGAATCAGAGAGTGCACAGCTCAACATGGGTGATCCAGACTCTTCTTTAACTGAGGAAGTAGTGGAGCAATCAGAAAGTACACAGCTGGAAATGGAACATCAGGAATTTTTAATTTCCAGGCAAGAAACAGAAAAACAAACATCTGATCATTTTGATCTGGAACAGCAAAAATCTTATTTCCCTGAAGAAGGAGAATATGAAAAAAAAGAAGAGCTTGCTCTGCTACCTTCAGATTTATCATGTTTGATGAAGGAAGCGGAGAAAGAAAACACTACAGCACTCCAGTTGGTACATGCAGATATAATTGATTCCACCGGAAGAGCTGAGAAAGAGCAAACTGATTATCTGGAAACAGCACTTTCAGATTTACCGTATCCCATGAATAAAACAAAGCAGAAAGAATTGTTGCAAGCAGATCCAGACAATTCTCTTGATGCATATTTTAGTGACAAAGGAAAACAACCACAACCTGTACAGCAGGATTCACAACATGGAGGTAAGCTGGATTCCAGTGACAAGGGAGTGCAAGGAGAAACTACTCAGTTTCAGCCAGAGCATCCAATTTGGTCACATCCTACTGGAAAAGAAGAGCAACATAAAACCTCACAAATGAGGGCGGAACAGCCAGAGACAACATACTCTCCTGGCAAAACAGAACAGCATCAAGTATTACAACCAAAGATGGAACAAACAGATTCCTCTTACTCCCAGGGAGAAACAGCAGAGGAAGCTGTACGAAGAAACTTAGAAGGTCCAGAGCCAACATGTTTCATTAGTGAAGCAGAGCAACATGAAAATGTAGAACTAGTTTCGGAAAACAGGGATTTCTCATTTATCACTGGAAAAGTAATGCAAAAAAGAGTGGAGTTAGGCTTTCTGGAGTCACATTTGACTGACAAAGTAAAGCCCTGGGAAATGACACAAATGGAGCAGGAACAGTCTTTTCCCTCCTTTTCCACTGCTAGTACTCAACAACAAGAAACACCACCACTGAATGTGTCTAAGCAGGATGCATCATATTCTGTTGGCAGAATGGAAAAAGAAGATACAGTACAAAGACAGCTGAAACAGCAGGAAAGAGATGAACAGAAAGCTGTGCTAATGGAAACAGAGCATTCAGATTTGTCAGAAAGCTGGTGTAAAGAGATGACACAGGTCATAGACCAAAGTAATTTGGCACAGCAAGAAATAGCTCGAGCAGGGCTAGTGCACCCATCTTTGCCATATTCTTTCAGTAAACAAATGCAAGAAGAAATGCAAACAGAGCCAGCATATCCAGAACAAACATCTTATGTAAGTATAGAAACACGGGAGGAAACAATGCAACGAAAATCAGAACAACCATTTCTTTCCTGTTTTATTGGCAAAACAGAGCAACAAGAAACAGTACATCCAGAGCTGGAGCAAATGTTTTTGCCATCTTCCAGTGGAAAAGAAGCTCCACTGGAAATGGAAATGAGTTCAGAATATCCAGATTTGTCATATTCCTTTTATGAAACTGAACGAGAAAAAAAATTGAAAAATCCAACCTTACCAGTTCATTCGAAGCATCAAGAAGCTGAAGCAGTAGTGATGGAACATCCAGATTTTTTATGTGACAGTGGTGAGCCAAAACCAGGCAGCACTGTAGAGCAGGAGTCAGGACATCCAGAGCTCTCATACTCCAAGGGAGAAATACAGCAACAATCAGAACATCTGGATTCACCAGGAACCCTGGGCAAAGGAGCACAAGATGCAAGTATGGAAGTAGAATCTCACTACCCAAATCTCCTATGTTCTGATGTCCAAAGAAATCAGCAAGAAACTTCACAACTGGATTCAAAATATTCAGGCAAAGAACAAGAAACTCAAAAGTTTGATTCTAAACATCAAGAATTGCCTAAAGTGGCCAAAAAAAGAGTTTCTCCAGCAACTGCACAAATAGAGTTGAAACATCCAGAAACTGCACCATGGGAAATGAAGCGTCCTGATTTGTTACATTCCACTGATGAGACAAAACAGCAAGAAGCAGCACCATTGGATCAGAAACACAGAAAACTTTCTGTTGGCAGAGAAAAGCAGCAGCAAGCCACAAAGCAGCAGTTAGAACAAGAAAAGTTATCACATACTCCTGGTAAAATGCAGCATTTCAAACATGGCCAAGAGAGCTTGGAACAACCAGATTTATCATTTTCCATCAATAGGCCAGATGATGAAATGATGCCACCAGAGACTGAGCACACTGATGTGATATCTCCTCTGTACAACATGGAGGTGCAACGAAGAGTACAGCAAGAAATCGATCAAATTTACCCCTTTGGAAATGTGGAACACAAAATGGTTCAGCCAGAAGTGGAAATTTCACATTTGTCCCCTTCTGAATGTTCAACAGAAGCAAAAATGGCAGAACCAGGGCAGGGGCAGCCTGACTTGCTTTACTCTGTTTTCAAAGTAGAGGGGCTGCAAACACTACAGCCAAAATCTGAGCACTCTAGTCTACCATGTTCCATCGACAAAGTGCAGGAAATGATCCAGCCAGGGTTGGAAGAGCCAGGTGCATTGTATGATCATGACAAAACGGAGCAAATTCCACCTTCACAGCTGGAACCAGGCCACCCAGACTTGGCATCCCTAGCTGCTGAAGTGGGACAAGAAGGGGTGGAGCACACAGCTGTGGAACGCCCTAATGAGGGACAGTTCGCCAGCAGAGCAGAGCATCCACAAGCTGCCAAAGAGAGACAGGGAACTCTGGATTCATCATCTCATAGTGGAAAAGTGGAGCGAAGAGAAATGGTGAAAACAGACCCAAATCATCCTGATTTATCATATTCCTTTGCTAAAGCAAAACCTCAAGAAACTACACAAATGGCATCAGGAAAACCAGTTCTATTATCCTGGCCTGGCAAAACAGAGCAAGGACAGACTACTCAAGAGGAGAAGCCACATTTCTTGCATTCTTACAAAAAAGCTGCACAGGGTGAGAAAGTACAGACAGAATCGAGACATCTAGAGTTATCTCATTCTGTTAGTGAGATAGAACAAGAAACTTTAAACGCAAAATCAAACCATTCAGATTTATCTGCTAGTAGATTAGAAGACCATGAAATCATACAGCCAGAGGAAGAAATAATGGATTTGTCATGTTCGATTGGTGGAACACAGCAAACTCAAATGGCTGAAGAGGATTTGGAGTATCCAGATTTATTACATTCCACTGACACAGAACAGCAAGAGAAGATTCAGCCAGAGCAGGAACAAACAGGTGATTTTTCATCATCTCTCAGCAAAGAAGAGCAATGTGAAGATGCAGGAATGCAGGCAAAACACCCTGAGTTTCAGTGCTCTATGGAGAAAAGAGAAGGACGGCAAAATTCCCAAGCAAAATCAGAATATGCAGATTTGTCCTTCTCTGTTGGCACAGCAGAACCTCATAAAACAACACAGCCAGAGTTGAAAGAACAGAGTTTGTTGTATTCTTTTGTAAAAACAAAACCATCACAGGCTGGCTTACCAGAGTCTGAACATTCAGAAGTCTTGGATGACATGGGCAAAGTACTGCGCACAAATTTATCCTCGTCTATTAGTGAAGAAAAACAAAGTGCACAGCTGGAGGTCGAGCAGGAAAGGAGAAGCTATACATTACATCCAGAGGAAACAGTACCACTAAAATTGGAACAACCAATGTTTTCAAGTCCTCATGGCACAGAAGAGGAGCCAACTATATCCCCACTGGAAGGGGAATTTCCAGACTTCTATTCCTCTGATAAAACAGAAAAACAGGACACTGCACAAGCAGGGTTCATGCCTTCTGATATTTCACATTACACCAGAAAATCACAGCAGTTGCAACCAGAAGAACCAAAATCAAAACATCCAGATTGGTCATGCTCTCTTGACAAAGCAGAGACTCATGGAATGAAGCCACCAGATTCATGGTACTCCTACAGTGAGTCAGAACAACGACAGACTGCCCAGCTGGAGCATCCAGAGATACCATATTTCATGGGTGAAATAAAGCAGAGGGATGGGGCCCAACCTGAACTGCCATGTATTAATTTGCAGTACTCTGATGTTGAAACTCAACCAGAAGCACCTGCTGTATCATATCCCTTTGTCAGGGCTGAGGAACAAGGAACTGCACAACCAGACTTCAAACTATCAGATTTATTAAATCCTACTGACAAAGCAGAAAAGAGTGAAATGGCCCTGCTGAGAGCAGGACATTCTGAGAAGCGAGACACTGGGGCTACTTCATCTCTAACTACTCAGCTGGAAACTGAACAACAAGATTTATCATTTTCCACTGAGGAAGCAAAGAGAAAAAAAATTCAACCCTATTCATCTCTTACTGAAAAAACAGTGTCTGTACCTTTGGGTGCCTCACATGCTGTTTCTGAAACAAACCGAGAAGAAAGCCCTAAGTCCTTACCTATAACTGGAGGCCTGTCACCCAAACATTTAGATTTGTCTTACTCCTGCTGTAAAGCAGAGCATTCAGAAACTGTCCAGCCTGAGTCAGGGTCCTTTTTTCCCAGAAAAGAACCAGAGAATACAAAAAGTCTTCTACATTTGCCTGTGGCTGCAAAGTCAGAGGCTGAACATAAAATTTTACCTGAAGCAGAGAGAGAACCGACTCCACATTACTTCCACACAGCTACACAATTAGAATCTGAACAATCAAATTTATCACATTCTACAGATAGAGTAGAAACTCTAGAAAGTCAGGATTACTTGACTGTACCTTCAAAATTGGATTCTGAACCTTCAGTTTCATTTTATTCAGGTGATGAAACATGTCAGCAAGAAATTCTACCTTATTCAAAACCAGACTCTAAATATTTGGTTCCCACATGGTCCCTTGCTGAACAAGAGAAGCAAAGTATGCAGCCACTTATTACCCAGCCTGTACAGTCAGAGTGTAAACATGTAATTCCACCACATGATGAAAAACAATTGCAAAAAATTCAGCTCAGTTTGCCTGAAACAGCAAGCTTGAAGACAGTGCAGTTAGAGAGTATGTCTCCAGTGCACACAGAAGATCAAGACAACCCAGAATCTTGTTTGCTGGACACAAAATATTTGTCACCAGAGCAGCTAAGAAGCTCCCCTAAATTCACTACTGAGCAAGATGAGCAAGAAATGCAACCTGATGTGCAGACAGTGCCAAGGTCAGTCAGAGTCTGCCACAGGTCTGCCACAGAGTCAGAGGTGACTGCTGTAGCAGACCAGCAAGCAGAGTCAGAGTCATTTGAACTTTTTCATATGTTACCTGGAAAGTCAGAACCTGTAAGGTCAGTATCAGTGGCTTTTACTGATGACGAAGAGAAACAAAATATTCCATCATCTGTTTTTGATGTAGCAGGCATGCTTAGAAAGCAATCTAACATAGTTCCATGTGTTTATACTGAAGGAGAGCATAGACGTGAAATGCAACGTTTTGAAGACCAAAAGCATACAGCCTTGGAGCATCTGGAAGTTATTTCATCAGATCTTTGTGAAACTGTGACACACAAAAATCAGCATTATTCTGGTGAAAAGGACAGGCTTTCTTCAGCAGAGATGCAGTCTGCTGGCTCTAGTTCCGATGAAAAGCAGAACCCAGATATGCCATCTTTTGGGCTAGCTAGCTGGCTGGTAGAAGAGGTGAAAGCTTGCTCAACAAGGGCAACAGATGTAGACAGGCAAGGAATTCAATTTTCTCCAAATGAAGCTTCTGATTTTGGGTCAAAACAACTCCCAGCTGAAAGTTGCACAGAACTTACAGTTGATGAGACTATAGAGAAAAAGGGACATACATTTAGAGTTTCTGAATCAGTGTCAAATGAATTTTCTCACAGGAAGTCCTCAGACACTAGTCCTGGAACACAAAGATATGATTTACCATCTCGGGTAGGAGATAATCAAGGTCCAGATAACATTGTGGAGTACGAAACTAGTACTGTAAAACCTACAAAAATGGAAGTAATGCAACATCTGGAGATAGGCAAAGTGTCTGAAGTGCCTGAACATTACCTGAGAGGAGAAGAGGAAGAAGTGGAACATGCAAGTGCTATAGAAGACAGTCAATGTGCTCTTGGGACTACTGAACAAAAAGATCTATTTAATATAATTTCAGAAGGTTATGAAATACTCAATATTCATGCTCCTACACATGTTTCTTCTGTTGATCAAGAAGAAAGTAAACAGATGCCAGATAAATTAGAATACTTGGAAACAAATCCTTCGTTTAAAAGAAAATTAGCTGATGATGGCCACGGAGCCCTAGCTTCTGGAAGAACCACAGAAATTTCAGAAGGCTTAGTGTGTGGAAAGACTGAAAGCGATGAAATACCAGAATTGGTAAAAAAAGATAATGTTGAGGAAGCCGGAGAAACACAACAAGAAAATCCCTTTTTGCCAGAGAACAATAATTATGCAGTGCTGGATCCTAATAATGGTACTGCTGATATGGATTATTTTGAAAAATATACATTGATTGATGACAAATCCCCAATTAAGCCACATTTTGAAAGACCAATTTCATTGTCTCCTGTGACAGAAGATCCCAATGAACCTGTCGAAGAAGGCAAATCTTTTAAAGAAAGCACTGAGGCAGATACTTTGGAAGAGTTTTCCTTACTTGAGGATTTGGATGAAGTCTTTTATGGTACCATGAAAGAAGAAAGCAAAATGCAGTCCTATGCAGATGTGTCAAAACCTTTACCTCTGCAGAAATCAATTGATTCTAGCAGTAAAAGCATTACAAACGTAGAAGATGAACGGAAGTCACCAGGGACCCCACTCTTTGACTCAGAAGAAGGAGTGCTAGAACGATCTCTCTTGTTCCCTACCACTGTTGCTGCAATTAATCCAGAGCTTCTAGAGGAGCCACCTGCTCTATCATTTTTATACAAGGACCTCTATGCAGAAGCAGTAGGAGAAAAGACGAAGGATGAGGCTCCCTCTGATGAGGAAAGTGGTAATTCTAATGCATCTTTCCCTAGTAGGAATTCAGACACAGATGATGGAACTGGAATATATTTTGAAAAATATATTCTTAAAGATGAAATTCCAAATAAGGCCGTAGGGCCTCAAAAAGATCAGACACCAGAGGATGAGTCCTTCAGTGGAGGAATTTTGAATTGGAATTCAGAGAACAAGCAGCAGGAGGGATCTGGTTATGTTCAATGTGTCAAAACTGAGGTTCTGCCAGAAATGGGTGTTGTGGAGAGAGACAAAATCCAGGTTGACAGTGACATTCAAGTAACAATTTGTAAACCAATGCATGCCATTCCTTTTGGAAGCAGAACAATCCTTTCAGGTGCAAGAACTGATACAACAGAACAAAGAGAAGAAGAAAATGCACCTGTAGAAACAACTGAGGAGTTGCCAGAGCATTCAAGTCAACAAGCAAATAGTCAACTAGTGGATTATCAGGGAGCTGCATATCAAGAAGCTGGTAATAAGCAGGAAGAACAGCACAATATAGCACCAGTTGCTCAAATGGAAAAATACATTCCATTTGTTGAAGACAGTGTAGATGATCAGTATACTCAGGAACATCTTTCCTGTGTCCCTACCATTCAGCAAATAGAGAATCCAGACTTTCAAAGAGAGGAGCAGCACCCTGATATTTATGAAGATCTCGCTGAATCAATGGACTATGATGTGATTACGCAAGAAGAACTTTTGCAAGATGAAATATCATCCCAATTTACACATGAGGAGCTATTATTTGAAGACAGGGACTCTTTTGAGCATGCTGTTGGTAGTTATGAATTTGTTAATGAGCCAGAACAAAGAACGCTTGTTGAGCTTGAAGATTCAGGTTTTGTGGTGATGTACCCTGAAAAATCTGCAACAAACATTCCTCAAGTTGAGAGCCCCCAAAGAGAAATGAAGAAAGCACAAGTAGACACATATTGTTACCACTGCAAATGCCCAATATCTGCTATTGACAAGCTTTTCGGAGAGCACACAGACCATGAAGTCACAACACTAGATGATGCTTCAACCAAGGTGAAGGTAAGAATTAATTTGGGTAAGAAAAAGAGCTTAAGAAGGTTAATTTCTCCAGTCCTCTTGTGTAGTCAAGGGAAGAGGCTTTAAAGAGTAGTCTAGAAGCTAAGTTGCAGTATTTATGAAATAAAAACTATTCCTAAACACTATCAGAGATCTTGAAGGGAGACTATCTTATTAAGGTATTTTTTAGAGTCCTAGGCTTGCTAAGCTGGTATTCTTATTTGTTCAGAAGTTTAAATAGCCTTGTTTATATGCAGCTGTTAAGAGAATTTCCAACTTTCAGCCTGTGTAAGTTTGTTCTGGTTTGGATATGTGAGGGAAGAAATGAGAAAAATATTTTTTCTGTTAAAAGAAAACTCAACTAACAGCAGCTCACTTCACTTTTAAAGGAACAGAAGCTTCCATATGTGGACACCACTGTCATCATAAAGTATCCCCTGTCCCGCTTACATGTGTTGATTGCTTGGAGATGTTATACAAAGTACACAGTTTACACTACACAGTTTTGCTGAAATGCAACTTATTTTCTGTTCAATTCATCTTCATCTTCAAGATGGCCCTAAACTGGAAAAGGACTTTTTACAAGGGCACGTAGTGACCGGACAAGGGGTAATGGCTTTGAACTGAAAAAAGCAGGTTTAGATTAGACATTAGGAAGAAATTCTTCACTGTGAGAGTGGTGAGACACAGAAACAGATCGTCCCAAGAAGCTGTGGCTGCCCAATCCCTAGAAGTGTTCAGGGTCAGGTTAGATGGGGCTTTGAGCAACCTGGTCTAGTGGAAAGTGTCCCTGCCCATGGCAGGGGGGTTAAAGCTAGGTGCTCTTTAAGGCCCCTTCCAACCCAAACTATTCATTGACCTCTGGCCAATATTTTAGCTGTAGCACAGGTAAGAGTTTATCAGGTCCTACTTCTTTGAATTATCTCTAACCTGTACCACTCCAAAAGACAGATGAAATGCCCTCCATTTCAGTAGCCTCATCCTTTGCTATCAATACTAGTGAAAATGCTTTCAGTTTTGTGGAAATTGCAGTTCTGTTTGTGAAAACAGCATACACATGACATCTCACTTCTCCCATATCAAACCTGTTCATGTACAAGTATACAGATGTTCCAGCTATTTACTGTCACTTCTCTGAGGGGTGAGGTCTCTTTCTTGGCACATGCTCATCTGACAGAAATAGAGATTTTGTGTCATTTCACTGAAATTCCAGAAGGGCTTATATTGATGGTATTTATGTTATCTTTATGTCAAGTCATATGCATACAGGAGAAATCAAAAGTAGGAGGAGTCCATGTGACAGTTTAAAATATCAAGGTTTACAAACTATCTCCATGGTATGCAGATGTATGATATCTGAACCACTTTTTGTGTATGGTCATTCATGCTTGACTTAGCAGTGATAGTTAGCCACTAGTAAGTAATAAAGTCACAGACCCCAGCCATCCCTCAAATGTATCTGCATTACAACAAGTCAAGTTGCAAGCTGCAAATAAACATCCCATGATATCATTCCCTGGCTGTAGAGCATGGATATGAAGCCAATATTAAATCTGTCCATTAGCTTCACATGATTTCTAACCCTCAGGGCTTAGGTTACTCAGAGACTGCATTTGGATGTTTCTTGTTACTTTTGTATAATTACTGAGAAAACATTAAGATAGCAAAATGCTTGTAGCCTGAATTTTTTGTTGCATGAAAACTGTAAGATCATAGCCTCACAGTAAATGAAATGAGCTATGGATAGCATCTGTCAGATTTTATAGGTTATCTTGACAAACAGAAATTTATCTCCAAATCTTGGTGATTAGCCCTAAATATTTATGAAGTGAGCTTTTAATTTTACTGTCCAATGTGACATTTACAATTAATGAAAAGTCGTGTTTGTTTTCTACAGATCTAGCTGTAACATTTTGCCATAATAAGAAGCTGTTACAAAAGGAAGATAACATTTCTTTTAGATTTATGCCATCTAATTAAAACTAAGCATTTTTACAAATTATGAATTGCACCTGAGCAGATGGACAGCTTGCTTTCATAAAAGGTCAAGAAGGACTATGAAAAAGTTCTGAGTTGTCTCTGATGCCTGTTGTCCCTTGGACTGCGTTTGTTGCCACATCTAATTCAACCAGTGATTTTGATGTATTCTTGTTCATAGGAAATATCTTTAAAATTCTAATTTTAAAAAAAAAAACACATGATACTGCATAATTTATCACCTTCATAATTACTCTTGTTATAGTCCTTTTAATGGGCTTCTTCCTGTGATCTCTCCAGGACCCTCATGAGAGTCTAAGTACTCTCACTCTCAGCAAAGCTGCATTGAAATTCATTATGTTCAAAAACTGGTATAGATACTCAGCATCTTGCTGAACTGAATTCCCTTTTTTTGTTTGGAAACAGTTTCTATGACTGTTCCAGTTGCTTTTTCTGTGCTTGCAGCCAGAGTGATACTTGAACTTATTTATCAGTTGTTCCAAGGGTGGCTCATGGCTAAAGGAAAATATTCACCTAAAATAAGTTCTGTGTAAAAGCTTTGTAAAATAACCTGCCTAAGTTTCGATTTTAAATTTCAGAGTCATTTAAGTGAATTGCTGATAGCACTGGAAGAAAAGTCAATAAAGATCGAGGAGTTTGTGAGTGATATTGAATTGCGATTTAACTCAGTTGAGGTAAGTCCAGTGTTTTATCACACTTTCTCTCCCTCTACTTCTAAGATATGTTTGCCTTATTTTATAGCATCATTGCTTTCACCAAAACGGGCTGTTTCTCCAGTCCTCAAATTGATTTCTCCCACTGGAAGGTGTTAACGTTAGAGGAAGAAAAAGACTGCTTTTTTGCACATCATTGCAAAGTGAAATATGTAACTGTCAAGCACTGAAAGAAAAAGTTCCCTTAATTTTGTTTAAGCCTATAAAAAGCTCATACTGTGTCTTTATTTAGAATCCTGTGTGAAGCATATAAATTAGTTGCCCAGTGTCTTAAGTTCTGATTACCCAAATCCTTAAGCCTTAAGAACTGTATTAATTTCAGTTGTAAGTATGAATTTTTAGCTATTTTGTAGTCAGATTTCCTGTCTCAGTGCTTAAATATGAAAGTTTAGTTTTAAACACTAACAGTAAAAAAAAAACCTGTCATTGTTTTAAATGTATTTCTCTAGTGATATTTCTCACAGAGGAGTTTGATTGCAGAAATAAAATTATCTTATTTTCAGTATGCCAGAATGAATCTGTAGATGGGTAATTGAGAATTTCTGTGTATTCATTAAATGTTATAATTTTATTCTGCAGATCGATTTACATCTGTTTTTATTTTCAGGAAAATTGTAAGAAAAATGCAGACTTATTGGAAAAGCAGAATGAAGAGATGCTTAAGAAAGTGGTAGCACAATATGATGAGAAATCAGAGAACTTTGAGGAAGTGAAGAAGATGAAAATGGAGTACCTGTATGAGCAGATGGTTAATTTCCAGCAAACTGTTGATTCAGCAAAGGAGACTTTGGAGACAACAGTTAAAGAAGTGGATGAAGTGGATGGATTTGTTTTCCTAAACGTAAGTAAAAATGGCTTTCATGCTGTAGTTTTTATAATGTTAGTTAGGGAAGGAGTTCTGTATCTAGGCTGGCAATGAGTTATTTACCTTTTTTTTTTTTTTTTTAAGTTAGCGAAATCCTGCTAGCTCAGCTATTCCACTCTGAAACTGCTGGATCATTTGCATTTGTTGTGGGAATTCTCAGAGAGAATTGCAGAGATGATGCACAAGATGAAAACGTGACATGCTATTAAAATGGTTCTCATTTGTTTTATAAAGAGGAGGTAAAAAGACGGTTTGATAATTTTTCTAGAATTAATTATTTACTGAGGAATAAAAAATGTTACAGGATTTAGGTATTTTACCGTATAAAAATAAAATACATATTTTATTTTGTCTAATAGCAACAACAAACCGATTTCTGAAACGAGAAAAGTATCTGAAGTAGAATTGTTTCTGGATTGTGGGGTTTCTTTGTTTGGTTGTTGTTGTTTTGAGATTTTACAATAAGCAGACGCAGACAGTATTTATGCACTTAAATTGCTTAGGCTGTGGTAAATATTTACTGCTGAAAAGCAGTGAGAGGCTGTGTGGTACTTGGTTGCTGGCTGGGGTGAAACCACAACAATGGGGTTGGCTTAGGGATATGCATTTGAAGTGCTTGTCTATGATGGTCCTTTCTGGATGTAAAAAACATCTCCAGTGAATCTGCAGGACTGGATCTACCTAGCTCGTACAGTCTACAGTCATTAGTCTTAAACTTTATTCACAGGGTGTTGCAGGTCCTGGGTCCTCCAATACTGTTCTTGTGCTGCAAGACTTGTCCATAAGTGAGCCATGGTACTTTCTCCTCTACAAAAGTATATATATTTACACAAGTAAAAATACTCTAGAAGTATTAACAATCTTGAAGAGGATGGATTTTCTGGAATAATAAACTCCTGTTATGGAATGAGCATGTAGTTTAGAAGTTGCAGTGAAACTATCCTGGGATGCTAGAAATAAAAAGGTCAAATTACTGTCTAAAGACTGATGATTCATGCAAAATAAACCACCTTCCAAATGCAAGAACCCAGCCCATATATGCTCTGGCAATTATAGAAACGATGGACCAATATTTGGCTTTCTTCCCTACTCCAAGCTGCACTATATCCTGTAATCAAGTGAATATTGTAGTAGATTGGCTATTATGGGATGGACAAAAAATATGGATTATTTTCCTGACCTTTTTGAGGTATGGGATCAGTGCTTTGGCAAAAAGATAGTTTTGTAATCTGTAATTTTTTTCTGGGGTGTGAAAATCATTGGATTCCCTGCTCCTTTCTGTTAGTGATAGCAGACAAGAACTTTTTTGTCCCCATGCCAGGAAACATTAGCTCAAGATTCATGGAGCATGGGCTAAACTCTCACTCCAAAAGTAAAAATCTCACCCAGCTTCTAGTAATAAGAAGTTACAAGGCAGATTTTAGCCAGAAATAGAATTTAACTGTTCTTACTATGCGAGTGATTTCTTTCTCTAAAAGCCTTCGTTTAAGAGAGTACTTGACTATGCTCCAGTCTTTAAACCTAGGTTTTGAATACTGACCCCTCAGGCACTTAAAACAAGATTTATACTCTAATACCCTGCTGAGTCAGAGCTTTGAAATGAAATATTCCTAAAGAAATAAATCCTCTGCTAGTGTGAACGCACAGCATTCCAAGCAGCATCAAGTCAATAAAGCCATGTGTATTTTATGTCCAAAGAGGGTAGAAAGACTGTGAGATGATTGGCTTTTCAACATTTTGGTGGTTTTGAAAACTATTAATACTTTTTTTTTTCCTCTTCTAGTCATGTAAAGAGTTGAATAAAAGGTATATGAAATATGGGTTAAGTGCACTGTAGTGAGTACTAGGCCTAGCATGCTGGATGTTTCATTTAGTATTTGCAAGCTTTGAAAACACACTGCTAATATTCAGAGCTACTTTTATAAACCTTGCAAATAATGAAATTAAGACAAGAGGTTTTATACTTGTTGCTGTAACTGAGTGGTTTTCAAGTATTTTGCACATGTTCTGTAAGACATTAGTTAAACAAATAGCATTGTAAAACATCAGCTCAATTTTAAATCTCTATCCAGACATTTCTAAACTGATGTTCCTTGTAGTTTTTATTATACACACATATACTAAAAACCATTTTAACCCTCGTTCCATCTGTTAGACATCACTGGTATATTCCTTTTTTTCAGGAGTCTGGTTCTGTGTCACTTGGTCTCTGAAAGATTATAATACGAAGCATCACTTAGATGTTGTTGGACTATGCTTCTAAACACAGTTCCAGAAAAAAAATGAGAATAAATAGATTTCAAAACATTACTAGGAGACTATGGGCTGATGTTTTCCCATGCCTCTTCACTGGCACTGCCTGATGCAGGGTGTGTCATAGGGCTGGTGCCTCATCACGGCTGCATCACAGTCTACCTGCACATCCCAGTAAATGCATATAATCACAAACAGTTCTCTGCCATGTGGGATTTTCTCAAGGCAGTCATTTTGATGAGTTTCATCCTTAATGAGAAAAATGTTCAATTATAAGCCCATATTCCTCAAATAAATTTTCCAGGGTGAACTAAAAATATTCAGAGTGGTAGGCTGCAGGCTTGTCCTATGCAAGTCCTCAAAACTGCATAGTCCACCCCACCATCCCGATCTTCCCAAAAGGCCTGGGCATTATGCAGTGCGTATCAAACATACCCTTACCAGTGCTTCCTCAGCCATCGCAGTGGTATGTGTGCTGACACAGACTGGGATATAACAGTGACACCAGGGTTTCAGTGTGCGGTCAAATTACAGCCCCAGGAGAGTGGTTTGAAAAGAATGTGCCAAACACCCCTTCAAGGTTTCCAATCATCTTTAGAACTAGCACTATAAATTTGGACTCACTTCTTGCAAGTGAAACTGTTCGGCCACATATCTGCATTTAGTTTATTGCAGGTAAAATAAGACAAAACGATTTTCCAAGGCTTTATCTCCACTTGATCTCTATATGTTTACTTACACAATAAACTTAAAACTTATTCTGTTTTGTGCATGAGCTTACTGTTACTTTACTTTGATAGTACCTGACTAGCTAAGAAAAGGTTAAGAACAAGCCCATTTAACAATGCATGTTTTTTTAAAGAAAGTGTATTTTATATTTGTTGTGCTTTGTTAAAATTATGCATAATGAACTACTTCAGTGACTGAAAAAAATGCAGGGGAGAAAGATAAAATTCAGTTGCCTTAAAAAAAAATTCTTTCATTTTCTTGGAGCTACTTCTGTCCCAGAATTAAAAATATGTTGGGGTTTTTTTCCTGTAATGAACTCAGCAAATACAGGCTAATTAAGTGGAATCTATCTTCCCTGTCATGTTTTTTTGGCTTGCCACAAGCAGCTGCTTTACGTTACATCTTTGGATTCAGCTGCTGAAGTTAGCTCTAAGGTTTGTAACCTTTAAAGGCACTGCATTAGCAAGCCCAAACCCCTGTGCTCTTGGGAGTCTTTTTCTGAACTTCAAATCTTCATATTCTCGTGGATTAAGTGTACACAGACCATGTGCGCTCTGACTGTGCTCCTGATCTGAAATTGCAGCATGGTCTAAAAGTTTAAAAGCAGGGAAATAACTTCTCCATGCATGTTGTCCTCAAGTTCATGGGAAATTTTTACAGAAGCATGTCACGTGGTCTTTGCTTCTGGCTTTTGGAAAACTATGCAGTGACACAAATGATTTAGGTATGTTTTCTTCCAAATAGGTTACTTTCTGCAATGGATACCACCCTCTCTTTAGAGAAGGTGCCCAGTGCTTTTTCACTGTTTGAGCACTATGCAGACAACCCAGGACAAAGCAACCAGCAGTCCTTACAACGTGTTGCTGGTAAGAATCTCTAAATATCATTTTTACAAAAGCTAACAGTTTGGCAATGCTTTGGACATTTTAAGAATCTAAAAGCAGAATCTATTTGAGAAGTATAAATTTGAAAACCATGTAAATAGGAATCAGAATTGAATGTAAAATGAAGTTTAATTATGCACAAGTGTTTGGTTTATAGTAGGTACAGTAAGATGAGCAACAGAGATAGAAGTGCTAAACTGGGGGATTCTTGCATCACTTCAAACATCTGTACCTCAGATTAGCTGAGGGTCTTGATCTGTAAATCTCCCAGGGCTAAAGAAATTAGTCTTCCTTGCAGGCAGGGACAGAAGAAGCAACCGAATGATATCCTGAGCTCTATTCCTCTAAGGGTGGCAGTCCCCCCATGCCTGGTATGGGGAAGAGGGTATGGGGCTGGTTGATGGCTGAGGTCCCTGAACTTGTGACAAAAGAATGGAGGCACCTGAAATTCCCAAGGGATATGAAGAGACAGTGGTTAACTATAGCTGGAAACAGCAACGGCTTGTCAGGGTAGTAATGAAAATTGCACGTGATATTTCATATCCTGTAAAAAGCTTGTCTGTGTGGACTTTCTGCTCTGTCTGCATATTTAAGTGTATTATTTAGATCTGGACAGCAATCAGTGAAGATCTTGTCAGCACCAATTTGTGGATTCATCTTCTTCATTTCTTTTTCAAGGGAACATTTGTTTAGAGCCTTGCATCTCGCTGTCATGTTTTGGAGCCTCCCATTCACCATTCACATGCACCACTGCCATCATAGTCACTCCCTGGCTTTCAAAGTGAAGCCTCTTTCTCATGTGTTTGGTCCCTGAGCACTGACCTAGAGCATCAAATTCCCTAAGGTGCTTTGATTCCTGGATGAATTTTCAGGTGACTAATGGGACATTGGAGAAATGCCACTTCGTGGAGACTCTCCAGTGTCTAGTAAGGTTGAGTGCACTTAGCAGTGTTTCTGTAGAAAGATTGTCTCTCTTCTCCACACCACTACTTTTATTAGACCTAGAGGAACTTGAATATATCTTAGACCTTAAAATCCTCATCAGATTTGTATGAATTTGCCTGTGGCATTGGAAGCTTCTCAGGTGAATTTTGTTTGGAATTGAATAGCTTGAATACTTAATTTATCACATACTGGAGACCTTTGTTAGCCACTCTAAGTATTTTATTTGACTAAAGCCATATGATGAAATACATATGAATTTTCTCCAATCCATGTATTTTTCCTTCAGAAAGTATGGTGTTTTACTGAACAATTTCATAAAACCTAATTTTCACCTCTTCAGAAACCTATTTCCTTCAAAATGCCTTCTATTTCCAAATTTTCCATATTCACTAGTGTAAAGCTGTTTTCCCTCAAATTCTTCCTCCTTTCATGTAAGCCATCCCCATTCACAAATGCATTAGCATAAAATAACCCTAGCAGCATGCTCTTGGGCATATTGGAACCCAGGGTCTACCACAAGAAGAGTGGGAATAATTTAAAAATTTAAAAATTATCATTTCCAAAGCCATCTGGTAAGGCAAGGACCTTTGCTGATTGTAAAATTCTTCCAATAGAGTCACAGAGGAATGTAACTGTTCTCCTCTTTCAAGTCCACAAAGACAAGGGAGTGTTATTTCTCATTACATCGGAAAACATTTGAGATTATAATTTTTCTTCCAGGGGCTATGGGGATTAGTTAGCAAGAAGGAAAACTTCCTTACACCACAGCACTTCAATGAAAACTGAACTGAAGAGAATATTTCCCGCTTTTCTGTTGAAAAATATCATTTATTCAAACTTGTGTTGCAAATATTTTTTTATTAAAATACACTATAAAAGGGACCAGTACTTTGACAACACATAAATGTTCTGTTTGTAAAGAGAATAGTTCAACTTCTTGCTTTGAGATTGCTTCCTTTCAAATTGTTTGGTATTATGCAAAAGGAAATTAAAAATCAAATGTTTCTCAATGTTGCTGAACTGAATTTTGATCTGTAATTCTTTTTCCTTTTTTTTTTCAGAACTTTCATTCAGTAAACTAGCCTCTGTTTAGATTTGGCATAATAATAAATCTTGCAACTGTGAGGTTTCTGTGATCATAAATAGTGGTTTCTAGGCAAAATCATGAGGAAAAAAACTGGTTTCCCCATTATGTCCATTGAAAGGAAGTATTTTCCTAAGGACGATAAATTTTTTAATTGCCAACTCTAGTTACAGTCAAAAGACAAAATGAGGATTGTTTTTAGCAATGAGAAGGATAATTTTTTTTTTCAATGGGCAGCAGATGTAATCCTACTGTACTGGTAGCTCTCTGTATAAGTGATAAGGAAACAGCCAGCATCTGCATTTGCCTTGTTCATGCCACAGGGGATCATCATCATTACTGTGGAGATAACTGGAAAGAAAGCAAAAGCTTTCTGCTGAGATTTTAAGAGAATTCATGCAGTATGGAAATTTACTGGGTGAAGAAATAGAACCATGTATTTTCATTCCCTGCAATCATTTTAACAATTAACATCTTTTGGGGCTTTTTGCTTCTTTCTTTCCCCTCTCTATCTTTTAAGACATAATCACAGAGAGGAACAATATCTCATCTGGGGTGGATCTGTGTCAATCAGGAGACAAAGTTTATGTTAAATCTGGGGAGCCTTGAAAGTCTTCGAAGCACTCTTTGTGACGAATGATACTGGTTGTCCTATGGGGTTCAAGTGCTTTGGTAGAGTTCAGATTCACCTGCACACCAAGGATTCTCGGTCCCTTGGGTCTGTGGAAAAACGACTATGCCAGGAAGGAGTGCTGAGTTGTGCATGTGCTGTAGGAGTCCACCTCAGGGCAGGGGTTGACCCAAGGCTTCAGGGAGTCTCCTGCTCCCCAGTGCTGTTAGAGTCTTCCTCTGCCTAAAGCACATTCCTGCTGCTGTCAATATCTGTAATATTGACATACTGGATCAATCCCTTTCTAGTGTGCCAGGTCCTTTCCCCTGCCCACATTTCTGGGATCAGTTCATACATCTGTCTCTGGAGGAGGGTGTGGGCACACACTTTATGCTGGGTTTGGGTGGTCCCAGTACTAGGACTAGATCTTATTTTGTCCAGACTGTGAGAGAAATGGAAAGCTCTCAGTGTTGAGCAGATACTTTTTTCTGCTCCTAGTTTAGGAGGACCTGTTGTTCTAAAACTGCGCTAGTATTCTATATTTCCTGCTGTACTTGCCCTGTGGAAATAAGCCATCTCAATGAAAATAAGCAGCTGGGTTGCCTCACAAATCTTTAGGTAATGTGGCTGAAAACACAGGGGCATGTATAACAATGGGAAACTTTCCTCTCAGTCCCACAGACACCGAATGTAGTACCCCAGGAGCCAAACTCAGCCACCAGCACTTCCATTGCTGTCTACTGGTCTGTGAATGATGGGGATGCCATCGACTGCTTCCAGGTCTATTGTATGGAGGAGCTGCAAGCCAGCAAAGACGCAGGGGGTGCGTAAAGTCTTGCCTTCTCAATTGCATGAGTTCTTTCTGCCCTGGTCTGGGATAAACGGATGGGGATATGAGCTGCAGGAGCGTGAAAAGGACACAGAAAGAAAAGCGGCTGTGAAGACATCATGTGTAGGACTAAGGATGGGCAATGATGTTTCTCCTCTTCCCCTTTGTCCTCCAAAATACAAGATAAATATCATGGTCTGTAAAGTGAAGGGCAGTTGTTTTCACATGTTGAGGTGCCCTTTTACAAAATGGCTTGATGTCCAGGGAGGATGTGTTCATGTTGCCCCTGAATACTCATGGGGACTGCAGATATGTCTCCCAAGGGGACAGCCTTCATTAGGTTTTCAGGGCCCTGCATGTGCTTCAGAAATATGTATTCACTAAAAAAGCAGCAGGAAAAGGTAATCAGTATTTCCACATATAGATGATTTTTTTCAAAATATTTCAAATGTTAAATGTGAAATTGAATAAAAGGAATTGAAATGTTCGTTCATTAAAAAGCTCAGACTGATCATAAAGTCACCTTTAGCAACCAGGCTCTGCACAAATCCATGCGTGCATGTGTGTGCAGGCTAACAGATGCTAAGGACTTTTTACAATAGGTAATTTATAGCTAAGTCCTATATAGTTCATTATGAGAAATTATTATGTTATAGAGCCTGTTATAAACCAGGGTTGGTAACTGCTGATTGTGCATCCCAAACTTGCAGTCTAGTCCTCAGTAGGACTGTGGGCCATAATCTCCTCTTGCCATCAATGGCATTTGTGTACACTCAATTCAAGGGCACATCAAAAACTTTCTGTCAGAACCGAGTCAGTGTAAGACACAGAGAACTCAGCTACTAAGGCTTTCTGGATTTTCTTAATTGACTGTTTTTAATATGTTGGTTGAGAGGCTGAACTGTAAGCCCTACCAGTGCAACACGAGTTGTGATGTTCCATGCTTCTGTGTGTTTCTCTTAGCCCTAGTGGAAGAGTACAGAGTGACAGTGAAAGAGAGTCACTGCATTTTGGAGGACCTGGAGCCAGATCACTGCTACAGTGTGTGGGTCATGGCCGTGAATGGCACAGGCTGTAGCTTACCCAGTGAAAAAGCCATTTTTAAAACAGGTATGTATTTATTTTGGCATTTGATTATTATTTTGACATTTGATCATTACGAGCCTCAGGTTCTCAGACAAATTCTAGTCCACAGTGTTATTGAAACAGAAGAATGCTTCATTCAGCCCATCTGGCAGATAGCAGGCAGCTCACAGTCATTTCCCTTTTGCTAAGACGATAGAGGCATAATTGCTCCTGAGAGGAAACTTGAAGGCATTCAGTTTTGAAGATGTTTCTGGTCTCAGGCCATATGGTTGGGGCACTGGGGCAACACATTATGTATTTCTCTTCAATTGTGTTGCAGTGCTCCAGGGAAGCTCTGGGAAAGCCACCTGCTTATACCCTACTGCTGCTCCTTTTCTTGCACACAGTGGAGAAGATGGCTGTGTGTTTTACCTCTCTGCCATCCTCCTGAAGACATCTATGTTGCATTGATTTAAGTTATTAATTTTGCAAGGGAAGGCCTGATTTACCAAGGTTACATGCTGTGTCTTGCTCAGTGGGACACAAATCTCAAGTGTGGTTGAGAGGCTCTGCTGTTGTTTAAACAGTATAAATTAAGATGAGTAATTAGACAAGTATTTCTTATGAGCTTCACTTGACTGATTCACTTTTCTGAGCATTAATTTCTTTAATAATTTGTATTGACAAAACTATTGCTTCTTAAATTACGAACAAGGTAAAGCATCCTTGTATCTGAGGCCCTCATGACAGACAATTTTTTCAGTGCTACAGGATAAAAGCAATTATTCCATTCTTGCAGTCACAAATACAGGGAAGGATATTTAACAATTTCATAATGAAAAAATTCTGAGAGTATTGTTGAAATCACTTGACAGCACCCACAGCTTCAAGCTGTTTGCTTAATTTACTAGACTTCAAATTTGTTGATAATTCTCTTTAATACTTAATTTGTGATTCATATTTTAAGAAAGTTTATTTTTTTAATAATTCAAAGTGGAAATTCAAATTTTATGGCCTCAACAATGCAATTGTGAATATGGTGTAGACTTTCTGCCCAAATAATGATGAGTTGTTGCTATTAGCTAATAAATTATGATTTTTTAAAAAGGTTTCCACCTTCCTGAAGCCATTAGTTTTAAGAACTCTCTTTGTCTTTTGGCATCAGGATCACCATACTTTTTCCCAAAATGGAAGCCTTCTAAAAAAAAGTTAATTTCCATGAGTCTTTAATTGCTTCCTTTGGCCTGTTTCTTTAAGAAAACAAATAAACTAGATAAATATGGGCTTATTAAACACTTTTTCTCAAAGCCGAATTGAACTCCCTCTGGAGTGCACTGAACCCCAGACGGACTTGTGGGGACACTGCTGAGCACTAACTGATACAAAATTGCTGCATCTCCTCAACACCAAATCTAGAAAGATAAGCACCAGAAATGGAAAACAGTTCTTCGAAAGGAGTCCAGCTGCTTTGATATAAAGAAAAAATATTTCAATTCTTCAAGTAGCCTGATGAACTCAGAAGCAAGAATTTAGAGTTTATTTTTAGTAATTGAGATTAAAAGCTGGCACATAGAAGAAGACAATTTGCTGGTATATGCAGGTATGGGAAAACATACAGCAACACTTGAACAAAGCTGTGACTCTTCCAGGTGTTGGGAATCCTCACAAAGTTTCTCTGTTAGCATTGTACCCGTGGAGGTAACAATGGGTCTGGGAAGTTGTGGGCAATGCAGGGATTGCTGCTGAGGCATTCCCCCAGCACCTCCTGGCTCGTGCTCCTCCACTTCCCAAACTCACAGCTTGTCTTTCCCCACACTGAGGAACATCCTGTTTCCAAGCTGTATTTTCTGTGAGGGAATGATGCTGAAGGCAGGAAGAATCCCTCTACCCTCCAACCTCTCCCCTACAACTGATCTCCTCATGAAGGCTCTTTGCCGTCCAAAAGACATAGAAGTGAGCCTATCTTCTACTGTTGCTCAAAACCCATGTGATTCTCAGGTTATTTGGCTCTTTCTCTCTTATAAAAACACTTAAATGAGTTCCGAAATATTATGATGAAATTAGATATGCATTCCAGCTGCAGCTAATTTGTTAAAAAAATCCCAGAAGCACAGTAACATCTTTTCTGTATCTCACTCCAGTTAATCTTTAGATGGACATTTTCAAATTAAAATAAAAAAAGAGCTTCATGTCTTGTAACATGCTGTTTAAACATACATAGATGTGGGTATACGTGTGAGTTGCTGAATGCAGGTATTAGGGAATTCAGCTATTAATTTTTCATTCTTTAGGAACGGATGCATTTAGAAACAGATGATAATCAAATATATCTGAGGAGAACAAAGGAACTATTGCTAAGGGAGCTACAAAGAGGTATTAGCAGATGAGACTCTGAACTACTAGCCTTCTGATTTTCACTACCCAGGAAATTGTTACATACTTCTGGGTGTTTTTCTTTCCTTTTCTGCTAACAACAAATTATTTTTCTTAAAAGACAGAATGCATCTAGAATGTTTGTTGCAGTTCTATTAGATTATCTTGTCATAAAATCGTCTAATCTCTACTTTTGTCTTAAGCCTCCTATTTGGAACCTTGTGTCTTTAAAAGTAAAATGACTTTTTACGACTTTTTTTTTTTTTTAATAATAACCTTTCTTTCAGAATTGGTATTAAGACTGTTTATGTGAGTTTCACAACAGGTTGTAAGGTGTTTTAAATTACTATTTCCCAGAAAGTGAAAAAACAAGAGAATACAACTGATCCATTCTCGTCTCACAATGTTGAATGTGCAATTTCACACAATAGCTTTTGATTACTTGCATCTAGTGCACTATTTTACATTCCATTTTCTGTCTTGCAGTTGGCCCTGTAGTTCTTAAACTGAGTCTCTAAAAAAGAGAAATTACAGGACCAAATTTTAGCTTTTCAAAAATAACCAAGACACAATTAAACAGAAAGTCAGCATTTCCCTGCAGCAGCACATTTTTTTTCTGATGCAACTCATGCAGGCACTGCTGAGGACAGGATTGAGGTGATGCAGGGGGAGCCGTAGGCAGTGCTGCCTCTGTGCTCTGCTTCTTGGAGATTGGCAGAAATGAGGAAAACGTGCTTAAGGAAAGGCATAAAATTTAAACTGCCTTTCTAACGATGTGTAGAAATGCACAGATCTTCACAGGGACTTTCCCAGCATGTTTATATTTTTTACCTGTAATACCCCTCTGCTATTGACACACGAGCAAAAGATGGATGGGAAAATGGATGGGGAAAATTAACTATTAACTATCCTGTGGGTTTTCAAGGAGCTGACTCTTGCTTTCCCTTGCAAACATTCCCCTCCAGCCACTGGCACCCTCTTCGGAGTACAGCTAACGTGTTCTTGTGTCCCCCAGCACCCGCTGTCCCCACCATCAAGGCCGAGGACTGCACTGTGTGTTGGGACACGGCCACTGTCCGCTGGCGTGCCTGCTCCGTGTCAGCGGAGTCCTTCATCCTGGAGTACTGCCGACAGCACTCGCCGGAAGGAGAAGGTCTCAGGTCAGTGCCGCGGTCACAAAAGCCCCTTGGTCAGATTAGGCAGCCGCTGATGACCGTCCCCCAGGCCGCGGTTCGTTACGCAAGAGATTATTCTGCCTTCAGCCACGCGAGGAAGAAATCTGCTTCTGTGTGCTGAGGAATTTAAGGGACAGACGCTAATCCATGAGATTAGGCTGAGACACAAAATACTTCCTTTTTATTCCGCTTAACTGGACAATCCCTTTCAGCTGGGGCCAAAACCCCGGAGATGTTGTGCTGTTTGCAATCAATTAGAAATTTTAGGGCTATGCTGGCCAGGGAAGCAATCACTGACCTGCAGCTGCTGGAGCCCTGGGGCAGGGCAGAGGAGGGTAGCTAAGCTCCATGGAGAGTCGTGTGATGGGGTAGCCTGGACCAGTTTGCTCTCTGCTTTGTGGAGAACAACATAGGAGTCACCTCTGGGCTTAGCAAGGGTGATACAGATGTCCCAGTAATATTGGTGACCCATCTGTGCTGTCTGGATGTGCATGAAGATGCCCCTCAAAGCACAGATGAGCTCAGTCCTGCCAGGCTGTGCAGGCGTGCCACAGGGATCTGAGAGTAGCTTTGAAATTCGAGGTAGTGTCTGTTTATGCCAGACTCTCTCTGGTTTCTCCAGCCTGCGCTGCATAGAGGAGAGGGTGAGGAGGGATGTAGGCACCACTGAGCCATGAAATAGTGCACTGTTAAAATGCAGAGAAAATTAACCTAGAATCATAGAATCCTAGAATAGCCTGGGTCAGAAGGGACCTTAAAGATCATAAAGTTCCAACCCGTCTGCTGTGGGAAGGGAAATATATTATTGTCTGTATGTTCCTGGGGCCTGGGGTTTTTTGTTTGTTTGCTTTCTTAAAACAGTGACAATATTCCAGGAAACTTCAGTTGCAAAGGTCTGAGAAGTTTTGGGAAGGGGAGAGGGGTGACTGGCCACAGGACCCTGTGGAAGAGCCTCAGCTCAGCTGAGCTTGTCTTCACTTCCTGAGGAGCCTGAGTAAGGTCTTCACCTAGGGGCTAATTCATGTGGCCATTATGGAGATGTGGCAGAGAGGGAAGAGCCTCAGTCCCTGCAGTCAAAATTACTTAACTGGACTGAAGAGTTTACAGGTTTGTAGTAATGTACAACAGTGAAATTGTGCATGCCTTACACCTTACAAAAAGTAGGCTGAAAACTGAAATAAAATTTCTCTGTGGGTAGAAGACTTCTTTTCATGCAGTACCAGTGTGCTGCCTTAATGCAACCAAGAAGAAGTCTTCTCCAGCTCTCCTGCCTCTTGGAGACCAGCTGTGACCTGCTCTGCTTCATACGTATTTCATGAGGCCATCAGGTTCCTGTCAGCCTGCTGAAGTTGCTGTTGTTCAGGGATCACAGAATCACAGAATATGCTGAGTTGGAAGGGACCAACAAGTGTTATCAAGTCCAACTCCTGCTTCTGAACAGAACCATCCCCAAGAGTCACAACATGTGCCTGACAGTATCATCCAAACACTTCTTTAACTCTTTCAGGCTTGGTGCTGTGACCACTTCCCTGGGGAGTCTGTTCCAGTGGCCAACCACCCTCTGGGTGCAGAATCTTTTTCTAATGTATAACCTAAACCTCTCTTGACAAAACTTTAGGCCATTCCCTTGGA
Source organism: Pseudopipra pipra (assembly GCF_036250125.1). NCBI lineage: Eukaryota > Metazoa > Chordata > Aves > Passeriformes > Pipridae > Pseudopipra > Pseudopipra pipra. Next base: position 20,438,407 of record NC_087581.1, on the reverse strand, counting down.
TTCTGTCACTGGTCACCACAGAGAAGATATCAATGCCTGCCCCTCTTCCTCTCACAAGGAAGTTGTAGTTACCATGGGTCTCCCTTCAGTCTCCTCCTCTTCAGTCTAAACACACTAAGTGACCTCAGCTGCTCCTCATACGGCTTCCCCTCAAGGCCCTTCACCATATTTGTTGCCCTCCTTTGAACACTCTCTGAGAGCTTAATATCTTTCCCATATTGTGGTGCCCAAAACTGCACACAATACTCAAGGCGAGGCCTCCCCAGTGCAGAGCAGAGCGGGACAATCCCCTCCCTCGACCGGCTGGCGATGCTTTGCCTGATGCCCCCCAGGACACAGTTGGCCCTCCTGGCTGCCAGGGCACTGCTGACTCATATTCAACTTGCCATTGACCAAAACCCCCAGGTCCCTTTCCATGGCACTACTTTCCAGCATCTCATTCCCCAGTCTGTACGTACATCTAGGGTTGCCCCACCCAACGTGCAAAATCCAGCACTTTCCCTTGTTGAACTTCGTATGGTTTGTGATTGCCCAGTCCTCTAATTTGTCGAGGTCTCTCTGCAGGGCCTCCCTGTCTTTGAGAGAGTCAACAACTTCTCCCAGTTTTGTGTCATCTGCAAACATGCTTAGTATCCCTTCCAGTCCTGTGTCCAAGTCACTTAGGAAGATGTTGAAGAGAACAGGGCCTACGAAAATGTAACTGCTCCCAAAACCTGTGCTGTTTGTTCGCCCTCAAGTTTCTGTGCTGTTAACTGAAACTGACTCTTTTTCTCAAAGAATCAGAGAGTGTGCTGATTCCTGTAATCCATGAGCAAGGTGTTGATAACACCAAGCAGTTCGCGTGATGATAACTGTGACAAAAAGCTTCTAGGACTGACCCATTCACTTTCTCAAGTGACCTTATGCAAAATCTAACATGTTTATAATTATATTGATTCACATTTGACTTTTTGGCCTCCCTGTGGGCAGAAGCTGGCCTTTTACTGTGACAGGTGTGAAATCTTCCCACAGGACAAAATCACAATTTTTCTCAGAATTGCTGTAGTTTAAAATTCTCTATTTACATAAGGGCTCTGACCTCTTTTTGCATGTCAAAGCTAATGCTTTGCCACTTATCTTCCCTGAAAACTATTCATCTCTTTCCTTTTCTGAAATCAATTCCCTGAGAATAATGTGGAAATTTTCTGTAATGTCACAGCTTGTGTCAGTGATGGAGATTTTTTTTTAAGATTTCTGTTTAAGATTTTGTATAAAACTGAGGAAAAAAAAACTTACTGGTGGATGGAGCACACTGCCTGTATCGCTCCTATCCAAAGCCCCTAATGTGAAACTGAGGTCTAGAAATCAATCAACTTGGCTAGAAGCCAATATCAGGTGAAATAAAACAATCTCTATGCACATCCAGAATTTTGGCCTGAAATGCTGTCATTTCTTCTGTCTTCTTTCCTTGAAATCTTGGAGTTAGTCCTTCACAGATTTCCTGAGCAATATTCATTTTGGGGAGCAATATTAATTCAAACGTGGAGCCCCTTCACAGACAGCCTGTGCCTTTTGTGCTTGAGGCAGCCCTGTAGCTAAGAAATTTCCCAGTTCCTGGGTGGAAGTTCAAACACATTTCTCAGCAACCCTGGAAGGTTCATACAGCTGCTGCTGGAAGCACAGCTTGAAAGCAGAGGTCAGGGAAGAACATCCAAGAGAAGTCCTGGAGAAAGCAGCACAGTCCCATCCCACAATGCTGCTTTCAGAGGTATCACTTTGGGAACTCGACCAAGGTAAAGGAGCCTGCCAAGGGAGCAGGCAGGGAAAAATGTCCCCACTGAACAGCTGGAGACATGTGTGGAGTCCCTGATCTAAGCCAGCCCCCTGTAACCTTCAGTATGTCACAGAACCATAGGATGCTTGAGGTTGGAAGGGACCTTTGCAGATCACCTGGAGCAACACCCCTGATCAAGCAGGGCCACTCAGAGCCAGTTGTTCAGAAGGCTTTTGAACATCTCAGAAGAGGTCCTTGGAGCACTCCCAGCTCCCCAGGGAGAGAATTTTAAACACATCTGGCAATGAAATTTCACTAAAGTTTCCTTTCAAATATTGTGAAAAAAATACCACCCAACCCCTCCAAACAAACACATGCACACACATACACAACACCCCGAACCAATAAAAACAAACAAACAAAACCCTAAAGCAAAGCAAACCAACCAAACAACCCTCCCACACCAAACAAACAAAACCCCACCCAAACCTATGTTTTTCCTTCTCCATGCTTTCTCCTTGCCAGCTTGCCATCGGAGGGACATACTTTCATATAAAATCATCTTAAATCTTTGGCAACAATGAATCCCTGGCCTGCTGCTGTGGTTTTAAAGCTCCCTCCCAGGTTGAATCTTTTTCTAGAATCTTTATGAGTGAGGTTTTGAAATCTTTCTTTCAGTTTCCAGAGCTCTGCTATTTTCTTATTGTTCATCCTCTTTGTATTGAGAAGTCAATGGAGTTGTGGGTGGAAGATGGAAAGCTGTGAGAAATGTAGTCCAGGGATATGTGGGCTGTTCAGATGAAAAGCTTGTATCATATCATGAAAAATCTGTAAGACCCAGGGAGGCAGAAATTAGTGCAGTATATGGTGGGCTTGTAGAAGTGGAAGTGCCTGAGTGTCTTCCTCTCCAATAATGCAAGACTGGCATTTCTAGCAACTGAAAATTTCAGTCTCCTCGTGGAGCAGGTCTAATGTTGGAACAAGAGGAACAAGCCTCCCTCCTCTTGCATTGCCCCCATGATGGTCCTGCTAGCTCAGAAAACAGGGTACGGGAAATACAGAATCTTTCTTTCCTCTGGCTCTGCCATCACAGATAGCAGCAAGTACCGTTGCCAGGTGGTGTTTTGGTGACCTAAACCCAAAACAGCCAGAGCTGGAACAGTGGAGGGGAGAGGAAGCATGTGGAACAGCTGAGAGCCAACTCAGGGCTATTTGCTCATCATTTTTAAATTCGAGAGCTTTTTTTCCACTCATGGTGCACCCCTGTTCTTTGCTTCTACATGTATCTTGAGAAGCTTGCATACTTTCAGCTCTAGTTCCACCTCAGTGGTACCAGCACAGCTCTGGAGGTATTGTTTCAGTGGGATCTTGGTGGTGGAAACGACAATTACAGCACAGAGGGTGTTGTGAATTCCTGCAAGGCATATAATTTACTGGGTTCATGCAAAAAAATCCCCTTAGATGTTGTTTCCTTGAAACAAATGAGGATACTGATGAGAGAAATGTACATCAAAACACAGCGTCAGATTTCTCTAAAATCAGGGAAATCACAGATTTAACAGACAGCTGCTACTATAGCAATTAAGAGGTGAAGAAACATGCAATTTTTGTTTTGCTTTGAATAGCACATACCTGAAATTTGGAGATTGTATTTTCAGATTTAAAGATTCCTCTTATAATGAGAGGGATTGAGAGGAGATATTTAAAATATATGACTTCAAATATTTCTTAAATTTCTCTGCACTATTTTTTGTAGTGAGAAACTGAGAGGGCAGTGCAAATAAGATAACATACAATCTAAAGGCCAGGATGCCTCATGGTTTGATAATAACATTATTGCATTTCCAATCTTCTGTAAAGTGGGCAGATGTAGATAAAGTAGAAAATAGCTGACATTAGAAATGTTGTAGGTGGATTTCTTTTTCTTTCAAAATTACAGTTTAGTGCTTAAGGTGAGCTTGAGTAAGGTCTAGCTACAGTGTTTGTTAGAAGAACTCAGAAATGAAACAGGCTTCCACCAACACTGCCAAGATGCATTTTCCCTCACCTTCTCCTACACATAACCTGGATGCTGTAAACTAACCACTAATCATACCCTCTCCTCATCCTTTTTTTTTTCAGGGTTAACCTGAAGTATGACAAACTACAGTGATTGCTGGGGAGCCCTCAGTATTCACTCCTCCAATTCCCTACCCTCTAGACAAGGCAATAGATAGCAAGACCTATTTCTTCTTTGCATGCAGCTTCTTTGAGCTTGGACCTGGCTCAGAATGTATCGAAAGAAATTCCTTTTTGTCAGCATATTCTGTTTCATTATTTGGCAGCAGCAGGACTGTTTTTAAGCCTTAATCATAGCAAAAATTGATAAGCTCTTATTCTTAGGCAGCTTAAAGCTTGCTAAAATAGATTACCAAGCAGAGAATGCTATTTGAAAATCTGATCACTGTTTTACAGACCAGATCTGCTTAAAGTCATGATTTTTCTGTCTCAGTCATTATTACAAACGAAAAGAGGCATTCTATTGGTCTCTGATGTAAACATGAATTCAAATTCCTCTTTGAATAATTTCATATTTGTAAGAGACCCAAGCCTGAACTTTGATGGTTGACCCTATTCGTCAAGTGATTGGATCCAAAATGTTCTCTAAATACCAAGTCTCTGGGATCCAGTTCCAGAATATGAATACCTCATGTCTATTCTTTACACAAGAACATAACTGTCTACTTGAATTTAGAATTTTGCATTTTGTTAATTAATCATCAGATAAATAGCACGTAATGAAAAAGATCTAGTTTCTTTGGAAGGATACTGACTTACATGTCATTTTTTAGAAGACAGAAGAAGAAGCCATTTACAGGGCATTACTGTGCTGTACTACATATTGCCACAAACAGCTTTCGAGGAATAGCTTAGTGTGTCATCCCTTCATCTCACTTGTAAGTATTTGCCCAAGACTCCTTTCTGGTGGTTTGTCCTTCAGATTCGCATCAAAGATGTCACTATGGTCCTTTTAAGGATTGGGTGAATCTTGCCTAGAAAGTGTGGGCAAATTTCTTCAAAGCTTAGGCGCCTATTTCTTTTCCCCTACTTCTGCTCTATCCTGTTTTTCTTTTCTCTCACTTATTTCGTATTTGCCTCTCTTCTCAGTTCCCATCTTATTCTTCAACTCATCTTCCCTTTTTCTCTTGCCCTCTATAATCAGATGAGCCTTTTTACTCTTTCAAGTCTAAAGAGCTCAGGTTCCTCATCAGGCAATTTATCAGGTTACATCTCTTCCCTAAACCTTCTAGTAAGAACCTACCAGTCTGCTGGACTCCCAGTGTCTTGCTGAAGTGCTCCTGTGGTCAGGGCTTTAGAGAGCCACGAGTGTGAAGCGAACCATGCAATTTCTACCATGTTTGCAACCACTTCTCTTTACTGCCTCAGTTCCAGCATTAATATAACACTTTCCCCAAAGGTAACATAGTCCTGTGCTGATCACACAGGAGCCCTGAAAGCCCTGGAATTCTTTTAATTTGAAAGAATATATCACAGGAGCACCTAGTGCTTTTTTCAATGCTTTCAACCACTTTTAGTGACGATTGACAGTGTAAAATACCTGTTACAGACGAATAAGTATGATGCACCAGACTTTTCCCAATATGTCGTCCTCCTAGAAAGAGATCTGTGTGATGTTAGCAGGAAATTGGTGCGTTAACAGCTGTGAGATTTTACATTGAGGTGACAAATGCAGCAGAAGCAGGCGTATGAAAAATCCCAAAGGATGAGCACTGATTATACTTCAGTTTGTACTGCCCTCTGGTGGGATATATGGGGAAAAACAGCAATTCCAAATGAATAGCAACGATTCGGTCTGACTGATGACTCGCCTGCTTTACCTCTTCTGGGGTCACAAAAATTTGCGCTGGGAAAGGTAATTTGTTTAATCCAGCTTCTCACGGAGGCATTTTCTGCGGAGGGCAGACCATCGTGGGCTCCACTCTCAAAGGTAACGTGGAAGGGAAAGTGCCTTGCCCACTCTCCAAAGGCAGGTCTCCAGTCTGTGAATGTAAATACTTGCCTTGAAAATTTCTAAAAGCATTTTTGGAGGAAATTAGGTACTTTTTACACGGTCTTTACCTGCAGGCATACAATGCAGTGCGTATATACTGTCTGGCTTGGCTCTTACCATATGAGACAAAAATGAGGAAAATTAAGATCCAGTGCATGAGAATTTGTTAAGCCAATCTTTCATATTCCTGACAAAACAGAAAATGTAATTGGCATCTTTCTAGCCATCCAAAATCCTTTCACTGGTACTTCAAAGCACCTGTGAAGCAGATTGAGTGGGTGCTGACTTTTGTTTTCCAGTCATATGTGAAGACACCAATGGTTTAGGATGTGAGGTCTGGAGTTTTTGAGGCACCACAATGGGGAGACTTAGTCAAAGCTGGGCGCTGTACGAAGGCAACTCCTCTGCTGCTGCCTTCTACAAAACTGCCCAGTTGAGTGCACAGCAGCATGAGGGAGACAGCGCCCAGATTTAGCTGGTGAAGGATTTGTGAGCAAGGAGTTCATAATAAGAAAGTGAATCACTATTTTATGATAATTCTATAATGACGTACATGATCTCTCTGTGGCCTCAGATAAGGGTAGCCATTCTTTTGGACTTGCAGTGTATGCCCAGACAGTAAAAACACAAGTGCATTCATTGTCATGCAACTGAATTAATTAAAGAGTGTGTTTTTTCTTCAGAAACTTCTTCATTTTGTAAAGCAGACTTTTCACAAGAGGCAGATGAGATTTTGACTCTGTGCTGCTTGAAATTTATGTGATGATTATGCTGCCAAACAAACATAAAGTGATCATTGCACCAGATGATTGCACTGAGTGAGAAGGTGGTACAGAAAGGGCCTGAAAATTTGTCAAAGTGAGAACAATCCCTCAAGTTACACATTGAAGCTCCTACATAACCCAGTTGTTTGAAAAAACAGCGTTCACTTTTCTGATTTGGAGTTTCTGTGTGGTGCCTGATGTTTCAGTAGTCAACAATACTGTTAGGAAGCTTAGCTGTTTGCTTATACTAATCTTTCCTAGTTTGGGTAAGTGCATACCTTTTCATGTATGTTCAAAATTTGCAGATCTTTTGCTGGTATAAAGAAACCTGAACTGAAAGTACCCCTGGAGCCCAATGTGAACTATTTCTTCTACTTGAGGGCTGTCAACTCATTCGGGACAAGTGAACAAAGTGAAGCAGCTCTCATCTCAACTAAAGGTAGATCATAATTTCCTGATGTCAAAACAATGGGATGGAGGGGCAAAGCAGTCAAACATTTTTCTTTGAAAATCATATCTGAAGTTCCCAATTTGGGAGTGAACAAGTTATTCAATTTTTTATTTCAATAACTCAAACATATATCAGTTTTTTTCTGCTTAAAATTAGCATAATCAGGACTACTTCACTTGAATTTTATATATTTATGTCAGTGTAAAGCTGGTGTGACCTCAGAAACAAAAATATTGAATTCTGTCAGATATGAAGTGATTAAATATTTTTCAGGCAATCTCGTGTCATGAGTCTGACAGAACACATTCAGATAAAAGTTCCAATGACATTAAAAAAACCACTTTCAGAATGAAAACCTTGTGGACTTTGAGTTTCAGTGATGAGGAAGTATGCAAAGCAGTCTTAAAATGTAATAGATGATTTAAACTCTAAGATTCCCAGATAAATAATATATTGTTCTTCCAAATCAGCCTCAAAATTAAAATTTGCTATTTTGAAAAAACAAATTATTGAAAATTATTCAACCTTTTTAAATACTGAAGACTTCTTTATCACCTAGCTGCATTTCTGAATGTTAGACTTCTGTCCCAATTGGGCAGAGCTTGGAAGACTCCTTGCATTTGTACGCAATTTTCTGTCACTCCTACCTGCCAGTAGACACAACCGTGTCCAGCTATGGTAGCAGTTTTTGTTGCTTAACATTTTATGATTTGTCTCATGTTAAAGTAGCCAGCTTCTCATATATAGTGTTTTGTTGTCATCAATTGTACCAGGAACTCGATTTCGCCTCCTGAGTGACACAGCCCATCCCGCTTTGCAAATCTCCTCCAATGCAACGGTGATCCACCTTCCTGAGAAAACTAAACTCACTGGGTAAGCAGCAGCATAATGAGTGTGACTACTCTGTGAGGTTTAGGATAGATCCCTCACTTTTATTTTTGCCTATTGGCAGCTTTCACATGATACCAATTGTGTAGAAGAACTGAATCACTGTCATGCGGCCTCTGGACTTTGTGCGAACTACCCTCTCCTCCTTTCAAGCATTGCAACATTTCAATAAAGACAGTGGTAGCATTGATGTAGGTGCTGGGAAGAGTTCAGTGCCACACTCTGGTATGGCCAGGAAGTCTAAGGCAGTGGTATCTCTGGCACTGCTCGATTTGCTTCAGCCCATGGTCACTGCTTAATCCATCAGAGCACTTCAGTCTCAAAGCAATTTTTTGCTGCCCTGAAAAGATCAGATTTGTGGGCTTATTTTTTAATATATTGTGGATAGAAGTAATCCATCTTGCATACTTTGCTCCTCTCCTGAGGGCATTATTGGTAATGTTTTCCAAAGTATTTGTGGCTTCAGAGAACTAGGAAGTGCTTTTGGGATATGTTTAGCATGGTTGTACCAGGCTAGCTGTATACATTGTGAACCAGGGGATTTTTTGACATATTGACATCAGTCCTGTCATAAGCACAGGTCCGCTTGTAAAAGTTGTGGCATACTGATACGGGTTCTTGAAAGGTGATGAGGATTTAGTAGTTTAAGCATATTTTTTACTGTTACAACTGAATGTACACAATATGTTTGTCACTATGACTACTCAACTATGCTTTCTAGTTTGAACAAGCCTTCAAAATCTGATATCTTTTAGATGAGACCATCTCAGTGCAAAGATGAAAGACTCTCGGTGAAAACATTTAAATCTTTGATAAAACCCTGCAGTTGGAACAGCAGAGTGCAATTCATTAGTAATTTTAGATGATGCTTCATGATGTGACTGAAAGAAATATCACAATATGGTTCATCTACCACCACACACATTTTACTGCATGTTTCTTTCACAAACAGGTTTCCTTCAGTCCTGGGTGAACTGCTGCCTGCTCAAGGATGTCATTACTGGGAAATTGTTGTCTCTGCCTGCAGAAGCTACAGGATTGGGATTTGCTATGAGTCAATAACAGAGAGCAGTGTCCTGGGGCTGAGTGACACCTCCTGGTGCATGCGGTGCTGTCCTACACAAACCAGGTAAAGAAAAGTCAGTCTAGCTGCTTGGGAAGCTACTTGTCGTTCATGAAAAAAAGCTGGACCTCTTCAAGAATCATAAGAGCAGAAAAAATTCTTCTACTTTCTTTATGCAAATTTGAATAATAAGAAAAGAACAACTACAAAAGGTCTTTAGACCTCCTTAACAAATACTTTAAATATACCTCCGTAGAAAAGCACCTTAAAAAAAAAATTAATCTCAAACAGAGAGTTTATCGCCCTTTATTCACTCAACCAGTGAATAAAACTTAAAGAACTAGTTTGCTACTGCTTTGTCATTCCAGGCTCATATCCTGAACTGACTCACTAAACCCCAGCAAGTGTATTTATTTCCAAAAAGGCAGTCTTTTTATAATCTCTTTCCTTCTGCAAGAGATGTCAAGCCTCAACAGAGAATGCTTTCTCCTGCCTTGTCCTTCACAGTGATAGGCACTCACCTGCCTATCACCTGCCTATCACCTGCGGCAGGGCTGCAGGGTGCTGGAATAGTCTGTGGTAGCAGGCCAGAGCCAGGCTGCTTGAAGGTTTGTAAGGTATTACCCTGCTAACGATGTAAAGGTGATCTTGATCTAAACAAGTGTGCTTTTTTCAGTATGAAATCATACGGATGTATGAACACAACTAGCTAAATGAAACATCCAAGATGCTTTTATTCTAAGAGTCCAGAGATGCGAAGTGAAAAGGCTCATCAGCATGCCAGGCAGGGCTTTGAAGGGATGCCACATTTGCTTTGCCTAAATACTGAGCAAATGCTGTTGCCATGTGGTAATCTGATGTATGCAGCCACCTGTTAATAGATTGGAATTAAACCACAGGTTATTTCTGGTAAATTGTCATGAGGAGGCTTTACTGTGTTCTGGTTTCCATTTTCCTACAGCTTTCTTTACAGATTTCTTCACACTGGTGTGATGAGTGATGTCCATGTGACAGAACACCTGGCCAAGATTGGCATCCTGTTGGATTACAGTAGTGGGAGACTGTTGTTCTTCAATGCAGAGAGAGGACTTGTGCTGTTCAGCATGAGGCACAAATTCACCGATGCTGCTCACCCAGCCTTTGCCCTGGAGAAGGCAGGAGTGCTTACCCTGTGCACAGGAATGGAGCTGCCAGAGTTCGTGAAGCACAGCTGATATCCTTCTTCACACTTTCCGTAAAATTGACAATTATAGCATCAGAGGATAGAGAGGGGAAGAAGGGTGTCAGGAAGGGATGTCTAGTCCTCACTGATGAACACTGTGTGCATGGCTCTCCCTCATATCATCAGTAATTGTAGCTAGTGCTCAGACATGTAATCACCCAGAGCCTGGAAAGAAAATCAACTTCTTCAGATGGAGATGCACCCAGTGATACACACAGCAGTACTTCTAAGGGGATAAAGAAGTTTTGTTAGATATGATAGTGCTAGCTGTCTTTTTAAAGTTAATTATGAACCTGTGTATGAAATAAATGCATTTCTCACTGCAATATGTGAAAGTCATCATTGCATCATTTGCCAGGACAGTCAGAGCCTGAATCCAAGATGATGTGCTTAGAAAATGTATAAAAACTTCAACAACTGAAACATTCTGCAGGTTAACGTATCTTGTGTTATTGTCTGTCAACTCTTTAAAGGCATAAATCAAGAAAACTTGGAGACTTAGAAGTCCACATATTTGCAAAATGAGCGAGTCCCAAGCTAGACTTCATATCAGCCATGTAAAGTTTGAGCATAGCACACCCACCTAAGCTGCTCATAGCAGACTAACATCTACCTGACAGTGTCAGTAAATATCTGTGCTTGTGAATAGCTACTCATGAAACACCTGTATGAGGAAAATTGATAGTAACAGTAAAAGTCTTCCCTTCTGGTTTTCATCCTCAGTTTGTTGGTTAAGTAGTTTTGATGGTGAAAGAATGTTTCTATTCAGGACCTTCTGGATCACCATTTTTCCAACACTGCTTTTTACCTTTGCTCTTACAAAAATGATGCTCCTAATTTCAGGCTTGTGTACCTTTTCCTGCATCTGCCCTGCTCTCTCTTGTTATCTGCCCTAGCACTAGCATCATGACAGTGAGGTGCAGTGTTTCAGGGCCATCAAAACAGGCAGGCTAAAACTGGTTGATATTAGCAAAGTAATAGGATGCTGATTTTGCCCGTTGGCTTTTTTGAACCATTTTTCCAAGCATTTCACACATCAGTATTATGGCTGTCTTCTCGCCTGTCCCAAGGGCTGAAGGCACAAATGCCAGTGGTGGTGAACTCCAGTGAGTGTTGAGGGGAAATTAATCTTAAACAGGCAGGCAATGCTTTTCGTGCTGTGCCTGCTTTGGAGATTTCTGCCTCAGGGGGTTGTGCTGCCAGACTCGTTTCTGAGCTCAGCTGAACTCCCTGAAGTAAAACAGATTTCAGGAGTCTAATAGAGAGAGTTTGTGTCTGAAAAGAGAAGCTAAATGAGTTAAAATGAAGCTTCTGCTTTTTATTGTCAGAAAAGGTGCTTGTTGCTGCTGGTTTATGTATGATTTAACACTATCAGGGCACGCGCTTGCTGCTCCAGCCTGCTGTATGCTTGGTGTCCTAGGGGAGCCACAGTCCACACTGTCATAGCAGGCTCAGGCTTGCTGTTGACTTGGTTAAGTCAATATAAAGAAGATCCTGTGACCATTTATTTTAAGCCAGAGCTTTTTCTGGCATTTCAATTAAAGGGTGCCAGTTCTGAGTTCCTGCTGGAGAGAGTGGGGAGTGAAAAAGTAAGATTGTGCCCTGTTGGCTCAAGTGTGTGTTTTGTAGAGGTGTGGAGGATGGTGAGAAAACGTCCAGGATTAATTGAGAGAGAAATGCAGAAAGAGTGTTGGGGGTAGCATTACTATGAAGGCTGAGGAGGAGAAGGCAACAGAAGGTAGGCTGGAAACTCACACAGAGCAGATGGTGATAAACTAAGAGGCAGATTAGTGGTGTCAGCAGGGTGTGTTCCTTAGGCTCCTGCAGCCAGTGAGCTCACTGAAGGGTTGGCTATCTCCAGAGCTTAACGTGGTACTTGGAAATAAGCCTGAAATATTCCATTACTGGGATGATTTTACCTGTGTACTCCTCATCCTCATCACTGTCATCTCAAAAGAAGGATTGCTTCATGGACACCAGCGTGATATATCGACAAGGGGAGAGAGAGTGATAAAAGGAGAACAAAATTAAATTACATCATTTGGATGTTTTTTTTCAGTGAAGGCAAGAAGTGATTGCCTTGTCAAAGGCAACTGCCTATTAGTAATTAGTAGATTTAAAACAAAAAGTGAAAGCTTTTTCTGCTGCCACACATTGCTACTCAGGTACTACTGTCAACATTTGAGCTTGGCAAATTCTTAGTAATATTTGATTAATTTCAAAACACGGCCTGACTCTCTTTTCTTCCTAATTTTATATAAGATTCAGTTTTAGATTGGGCAGTATCAAAAACAGTATTTACTCTTTATGTGAAAACTGAATAAGATATTCTTAATTGGAAATGCCACTCAAAGAGCTTAAACAGTACTAATTTGAATGTCTAAATCTGGTCTGCATTAAACTATGCCAGAGGAAGAAATGCCAGAGAGAATATCCTGTTCAGAGAGATGGAACAAAATGCACACCAAACACACACGTTAAGATTCAGCATAAGGAGAAATTTCATATTAATGAAGAAAGCAGACCCCAAAAGCCACAGCTGAGCTACTAGGACTTATAGTAAATAGTGCAAATTCTCTTGCCCTTGGAAAGCTTAGAGGTACATCTGGTATCATCTTTTAGTTGCCTGATGGGCACAAAGTTCAGGAACTCACTTTCCAGAAGGCGACTATCTTCAGACTCTTGAATGTATGGTGCAGTCCATATAACTTTGCATTCAGATGAGCTGAGATTTTGAGGTTTGCTGCATCCATTTTTTTCTGACCATTGTAGCTTGTAACTATACAACAGAAAAAAGAGACAAAAACCTCCCAGTCACTGTATTTTTGTTGTGCTTGATTAATTTAGCATTTAGAAATACCTCAAAACTTGCAAAGGATGTCCCTTAGCTTGGCTGATAGGAACTAAGACTTCATGCAAATATTGATAGGGTTGTGTGGTATGTATACACAGTCTAGTCATCATTCCATACTTAGAGCAACATTTTAAAAGTTACACAAAGATTGTAAGAGTTCATCAGTAATCTGGTGTTTATTTCATTCTGAAAAAAAAAAGGCCGATGCCTAATAATGTTAGTATTGTCAATAAATAATCGGATGGATCTGAAACACATTGCATTGAAAGGAACAATTTCCTCTCACTTCAGCAGGTTTTAGATTAGACCTGTAAACCCCTATGCACTGAGATGAGAATATAGGCTTGACTGTAAAAAGAGAAGCATTAATTTCTACTGTAAAATTAGTGCTGAACTGAAATTTTGCTAGTATCAGTGGTATTGATCCACGGACGTTGCTTAGGTCACTCTGCTCAAGAAAGAGTTTAGTGCTTCCGTATGACATCAGGCAGGAGAATTCAGCAATGCAGCTGCAAACTGCAGCACGTGTGATGTGTGTGCATGCAGGAACAACTCTGCTCTTGACCTAGCTGTTCTTTCAGTACCATGTGCTGAAAACAGTCAAGTGATGCCTTATTTTAGAAACAGGTACATTAACCACACCACCATTGTTGAAAACTGTGTGCATGTTACCACTAAGTCTGTTATAAGACGGAGACTCAATAAGACACAGTACCAATAAGTTGTTGCTAAATCCACACTGCTGTTATATTGTCTGTGGTATGCACGTGAAATATTATTTCTATTAGCATTTCAGGGGCTCGAATAGGTATGTAAAGATGGAATTAAGGGTAATGTGAAGTTAGGATCTTTCGAATCATCTTCATTTCAGATAACAAGTAGAATCTTTGGCATGTTGAGGTTTAAATTTGATTTGAAAAATCACATTCTGTGGTGTAATCACAATTGCATTACTGCTATTTTGCTGATAGGTTTACTAGTTATAGGGAACCCCAATATGCTCAGTCACAGAATCACTAAGAAATTGATAGCAACTCTTCCACTTCCAGCAACATGCTGTGCAAGAGATATTGAACTAGTGAAGTACATGCATTTTGCATGTTGAGCTTGTCCAATGCAAAGTAGCATTGCTGACCAGAGACCACTCTGCAGTGTGGTCAGCACTGCAGGAGGTCAGTTCCTGTTGTCAGTTCCTGCAGGAGGACAGTCTGGAAGGAAATGGAAAAAATGCTTTAGGATCATCTCGTTCCAACCCCCCTACCATGGGCAGGGACACCTTTCACAAAACTGGGTTGCTCAAGACCCCATTCAGCCTGGCTTGGAACACTTCCAGGGATGGGGCATCCACAACATCTCTGTGCAACCTGTTCCAGTGCTTCACCCTCACAGTAAAGTATTTTTCCTAATATCTAATATAAACCTGCCCTCTTTCAGTTTGAAGTCATTCCCCCTTGTCCTGTCACTAAATGCCCCTGTGAGAAGTCCTTCTCCAGTTCTCTTGCAGGCCCCTTTAGGTACTGGAAGTTGTTATAAGGTCTCCTCAGAGCCTTCTCTTCTCCAGGCTGAACAAGCCCAACTCTCTCAGCTTTTCCTCAGAGGAGAGGTGCTCCAGCCCTCTGATCATCTCTGTGACCCTCCTCTGCACTTGTTCTGACAAATCAATGTCCTTCATAAGAAGGGGCCCCAGAGCTGGACACAGTACTCCAGCTGAGGTCTCATGAGACCTCAGGGGCAGAGTCCCCTTCCTTGACCTGCTGTCCAAGCTTTTCTTAAGGCAATCCAGGATGCAGTTAGCCTTTTGGGCACACATCATCAGACCCTCTTGAATTTCTTGTCCACCAACAGCCCCAAGTCATTCTCTTCAGGGCTGTTCTTAATTCATTCTCCACCCAGCCTGTACCTGTGCTTGGAATTGCCCCAACCCAGGTGCAGAACCTTGCTCTTGGCCTTGTTGAGCTTCATGAGGTTCCCACAAGTTCATCTCTCAAGATTTTCGAAGTCCCCTCTGGATTGCATCCGCTTCCTCCTGAGTGTCAAATGCACCACACAGCTTGGTGTTGGCAGCAAAAGTCCAAGTGAATTTCCCCTCTGGGGAAATCTGTGCAGAAACAATACCTTTCTTTTCAGGACTTGTGTTACAGACATACTGTATTTCTAATTCATACTCTTCTCAACCTTGAAGAAGCAGTGTTGCAAGCAGAGAATTAAGTCACCTATAGTGCCTTAACATATAGTGCCTTGATCACTGTTAATGCAGTTGTTAGCTGAATTTCATCCTGCCAGACTGTTACCACACCACTAATGATGGGGACCTGGACCCCTGCCACAACAAGTACAGGAGAGAACTGGTTTCTGCTGAATAAGCAAGAAGCCAGTGTGGTTTTTAATACTGGGCCTGTCAAAAGGAGACCTTTGTCTGAGCATCACTTCACAGCCAAGCCTTCTGAGGTTGTAAAAGTCTGCTTCCTGTTCTTTCATGAGCCCTGCTCAGGGGGCACAGTGCATATGTAGTCCCACAACTCTTATTTTCATATTCACATGAAGAGAATTATATTTTGAAGTAAAATTAACTGAGATTATTTTACATATTCTTTACTGTGGGTTAGATATGAGTTTGTCTGGTTCCTGCTATTTTCAAAAAAAAAAAAAGGTAAGAAAAAAAGAAAAAAGTACAGCCTTCAGAGGGGGAAAAAAAAGAAAAAAAAGATAGCTAGTAGAAATTATCTCCAAACACCCTATGAAAAGAGAGAGAGCTTTGCACCTATTCCAACAGCATCCACTGGTGTTGCTGTCCCACACTGACTACTAGGATCATTCTTTTCACCCATGAAGGATTTTTTCTGAAACAAATATTAATAAAAGTATGTTGAGCAAGATGTGCTAGCAGTGTAAATAACTACTATGACTGTTAGTGCTTAAGAAGTAATCTGTGTCTCTATTTAAAGTATCGAGTGAGGGCTTTCCTTTCAAAGCAAAGAACGTGTGTTGAGATAAATAAAGAGTTTTCTGCAGTTTGTAGCCAGAGCAACACAGGAACATATACTAATAGCCTAACCAGGTACAGAAAGAACACTACTGTCTAGATTATAAAAGCAGATTCTGGAAATCAAATTGGGACATTTCTTAGGGGATTAAAAAAAAAAAAAAATCTGACTTCGCTACTGAGCCCCAAGTTAAAAACTGCAATTTTTAACTCAGGGCCATACACTGCTATAATGTGCTTCTCCAGCAGAAACTGGTGCTGCATTCTGTGATTGCAATTCAGAAGGCTCAGTTTTTCTGCATGGTACTGCAGTTATTTTTGCACACGTTCAGCAACTTCAGTGGAGCATGAGTAGTCTGAGCATGCTGATCACATGTCGCTCATTTGGGCAAGTAAAGAACAATAAATCAGATAGTTCCTCAGAGTGTGAGGTTTCTAGGACACCTGCAAATCCATGGTGGAAAAAATGCCATCAGCTTTTCTTCCAGTTATTCTTCCACAGCTCTGGACCCTGAATATCCCCACAAAAGCGGAATAGCAATTAATATTCATCAGATATTTCTGCTGCAAAAACCATTCATGCCGGAAAGGTCTACTTTAGGCCTTAAACCATGCCCAAAGTTTATCTTCCACTTCAGTTAACAGGACAAATGTGATGGGGGGGGTTGACCTAGGCTGGACACCAGGTGCGCATCCAGCAGCTCTATCACTGCCCATCCCAGTCATTAGTGACACTCAATTTACCAGGAAAAAAACCCAAACCACTTCAAAATCCTCTTCACTCATTACCCCACCAAGTATTATGGGGTTGTAGCCCAATATAAGGAAGCATCTGATGTTCTGGTACTGAATGCTAGCTTTCCAACTGCTTTGTAGTTTATGCCCCATTTTTATAAAAGCATGATCCCTGCTAACGGCAAAATGTTACAAGAAATCTCAAGTTACACAGAGCTCTGTCTTTATCATAATTTTTGTACTGCTGTGTTTCAAACAAGACTAGAAATAACTTAAGATCTTCACAATAGTGAAACTGTTCTTTTAACTAGTATAATTTTGATCTTGAATTAAGCAGGCTAGCTTTAGTTTTCAAAGCTTAAAATAGTTATCTGCCTTTTACAGATTAGTGTCTGTGTTTTAAGGTGGTACACATGCTCTGTAAACTGCAAGACAGCTCTATTACCTGGAGTGCAGTGGTTATGGAGGATGTTAAAGACTATGAAGTAATGGACTAAAGGCTGCAGTGCCCAAGAGGATGCAAAACCCCAACAAGTCCATTACTGGCACCACCCATGTATAAACAGAAGGATGTGAGCATAGGGCAAAAGATTGTAGATATTACTGATATTACTCAAGGAATATGTGAACGCTGACTTTTACTGCACAAAGGAGTAAATAGAAAAGAAAGATATGCTGGATGTTAGGACCAGGGTTTTATTTAACAGATGCGCAACAGCACATTAACAACTGTACATGGCACTTAGTGCCATGGTCTAGCTGACAAGGTGGTGATTAGTCAAAGGTTGGAGTTGATGACCTTGGAGATCTTTTCCAACCTGAGAAATTCTGTTATTCTGTGAACTAATTCCTCTTTTTAATGTACAGTCAATTAGACTGTATATGAACCCAATGGATCATACACATATGCATCGGAAAAGCAAACATTTTGTCAGACTCATGGTACTGAAATTACTCCAGAGTGACAGTTATCACACTATCACTTGACATAGTCTGGTTCCTTGGATACTGCCCTCCAGCTGACAACTGTGGAACAGCCATCATTGATTCGCCGTCTGCTTCAGCTGAGGCTTCCAGTCTGGTTTGTAGACAAAGGAGAATAGAACTGCAGAAATAATGTCCACAGTGAGAAGAAAGGCAGACATTGCCAGAAGCGGCAGCTTCCTGGGGACTGCCACCAAAGGAACTGTTGCCGTGGGAGTTAGGTGCTGAAAAAATCACCAGAGCAGTTAATTAGGGGTGAGATAAGAAAGAGTTTATTATGCCAAGGCTGAAGATGTTACAAGACGTGCCCAGGCCATGCCTGAGATGTTACATTTTATAATACCATCCATCCAACCCTAGATGTGTCCACCCTGTGGCCTTTACTCTGGTCCGCCCCGGGTCCACCCCCTGAAAATGGGTCTGGGGTGCATTTCGGGACCCTCTGTTCATCCCATCTTCATCTTCATCAGAGCACAAAGGGTACATAGTCACCCAGTTCTTGATCGTGTTCTGTGGTTTAGGCCCTGATATGCTGTTCTGCCAACAACCTAGGCCTTGCCTTGACAAAAGACTAAACATTTCTACTGGATTTGGGAGTAGGGGTGATATAGGAAGCATAGAAAGGGGTAAGAGGGCTAAGGAATGTGTAAACAAGGGTGCTACAGAGAAAGGGAAAGGGACAAGGGACAAAGGAGGGAGGGTTGCTGCTTTTAAAATCTACTTATAAAACTTATAAGGCTTACCAATAAAAGAAAATATAAAAAAAATTAGGGGCTTAAGGCATCAAACCATTGGAAAGGACCGTGATGCTGGAGTACAATTGCACCTTCTTAGCCCTGTAGAGGTGCAGCAGGGTAAACTGTTATATCACCCCTCTCAGCCCCTCTACTCTTACTCTACCCTTTTACTCTTACAGAAACAAAAAACTAGGAGTGACAAAATGGCAAGTTCTAAACCAGGGAGCAGAAAGACTACAGAATGTGCTGGCACGTGAAACAGCTCCTAGCTGGAGCTGAAAATGGTAGGTGAGTGTGATGTGTACTTGACTTGTGACAATTTCAGAGCCATGCAACACTTGCTGTAATTCTAAAATAGTGCAATTATTGTTTTTTATGTCTCACTGAAATTTGCACAGTCTGGCTTTGATGAACAGGCATTTTTTTCAAATTAAAAAAAAAGAAAAGCACTTCATAAGGAAATTCTTGACTTGCTGTGTGCAACGAGCAGTTTGTAATCCCTTCTATTAACTTCCCTGTTCTCTCCCAGGTGGAGTATGTGCTTGTATCATGAATCCAGGCCAGCTCTGGTATGGCACCATAGTATATGGTAAATCATCCCCACTGAATTGTGCCTGCTTGGCTAGCAAAGAGTCAAGCCCTATTTGGTTAGTGAGTGGTGTGGTAAGTCAACCAACAACTTGTTCAATCCTACCTTTCATGGATTGGCCTGTAAATGCTTGATTTTTGCTTTTAAAATGTTTATACCCCACTTGCAGTGTCCTTGCTTTAAAGTAACATCTTGGAAGACTCTGAGGTTGAACTGCACCGACTGATGTGCACTGGAGCCAAGGATTTTGCCACATGAGCCAGAGGAGCTTTCTTAACTGGCAAGACCTCAAAACTAGAGTAGAGGTGTACCAGCCCCCTCTGCCCTGAGAGGGAAGCAGTGGAGCCCTGAATCAGAGGCAGCTCTGACTCAGCTTTGGCAGCACTAGGAGCGATAGCAGCCTCCCCACACATAAAAATGCCACCCCCAGGGAGCACGAGCAACGAGGAGCATGGCACTGCAGTGTGTGCAGCACTTCACAAGGAAGGGTGCTCAGGGTGGGTGCTGAGGCCCTGCTGAGGCCCTGGCCCAACCAAACACTTGGCTCTGCTGGTGGTCATCATGCATGGTTTCCAGTCAATCAAAAGTCACATGCTGTTTGTGCACCAAAAAGGCTGTGGTGATCCAGATGGAGCTCCCACAGAAACATGAAGCTGTCCAGGTCTCAGGCTGCAGGGAGTGCCAGAGCCTGGCACTGCTCTCAGAAGGCAGCAGAGAAAACATTTTTGTGTGATGTGATCATGTGGACTATCTGCTCAGCCTGGTAATAGAGCTGAGGGAGGAAGGAGAAAGTCTGAGAAGTATTGGGGACTCTGAGGAGGAGATTGAGTGGTAGACATGTATCTACTACCCCTTAGACAAACACACCTGCCATCCACAGCACAAGAAGCAAATGAACCCCTGTCCTCTCACCACCAGGCAGAAGGAGGGGACATTAGATGTGGAGGGGAACTAAAACAGTTTCCTGCTTGGGGTGGCCGGCAAGTCCTTTCCTGACTTACCGCACCTCCCTCTTAAGCAATAGGTATTAGATTCTGGAACTCAAGGACCAGGGAAATGAGAATGTGGATGAAGGTTCATCCAGGATGGAGGGGTTACCTAGGGCAGGGTATCATAACCACTTCAGTCAAAAAAAAAAAAGGGTAGTTGTCATTGGTAACTCACTTCTGAGAGGAGCAGAAGGCTTGATATGCTGACCGAATCCAACCGATAGGGAAGTATGTTGTCTCCTTGGGGCTACATCACCATAAAGCTTCCCAGCCTGGTGCAGCCCACTGATTATTACCTGCTGCTGATTATCCAGGTGGGCAGCGACAAAGTCCCAACAGCAAGTCTACAGACAGTAGTAGAATCATAGAACCATAAAATCATATAATGGTTTGAGTTGAAAAGGACCTTAAAGATCATCTCTTTCCAACCCCTCTCTCATGGAATGCCATTCATTTAATCAGTGGCCCCATCCAATATGGCCTTGAACACTTCCAAGGATAGAGCATCCACAACTTCTGAGAAATGCATCAGTAACAATAGGAGAGCAAAGGAGAATCTCTATCCATTGTGGGATGTGGGGAAAAGAGTGACAAAGGGTGAGAAAAGGATTGAGGTACATAATGCCTTCTTTACTTCAGTAAATAATAACAACAATAATAACAATAATAACAATAATAACAAGACCAGTTGTCCTCAAGGTACACTGCCCTTTGAAGTTGGAAAACAGAGACAGGGAGCAAAACGAAGGCCCGTAATCCGGGAGGGAACAGTCAATGACCTGCTTTGCCAGTAGGGTCTGAGCAAGTCCATGGGGCTGGATGGGATCCACCCAGGAGTACTGAGGGAATTAGTGAAAGAGCTTAACCAAAACACTTTCAATCATTTACCAGCAGTTCTGGTCAACTAGGGAGGTCCAAGCTGACAAGGAGTTGGCAAATGTGGCCCTCATCTACAAGGAGGGTTGGAAGGAACATCTGAGAACATCAAGCCTGTCAGCCTGACCTCACTGCTGGGGAAGGTCATGGAGCAGCTTATACTGAGTGCCATCACATGGTGTGTGCAAGGCAACTAGGGGACTGGGCCCAGCCAGCATGGGTTTGTGAAAGGCAGGTTCTACTTGATTGATGCGTTCTCCTTCTATGACAGAATGACCTACTTAGTAGATTAGGGAAAGGTTGTGGATGTTGTCTGCCTGGACTTCAGTAAAGCTTTTGACACTGTGTCCCACAGTTCCTTGGGGAAACTAGCTTCTCTTGCCTTGGACAGGTGCACTGTTCATTGGGTAAAAAACTGGCTGGATGGACGGGCTAGAGAGTGGTGGTAAATGGAATTACATACAGATGATGGCTTATCACCAGTGGTGTTCCACAGGAATCAGTATAGGGCCAGTCCTGTTTAATGTGTTCAGCAGCGATCTGAACTAGGGGATCGAGTGCACCGTCAGTCAGTTTGCAGGTGACATCAAGTTGGGTGGGAGTGTTGATTTGCTGGAGGGCAAGAAGGCTCTGCAGAGGGATCTGGACAGACTGGATAGATGGGCTGAGGCCAGTGATATGAGGCTTAATAAGATGAAGTGCCAGGTCCTGCACTTGGGTCACAACAACCCCAGGCAGTGCTACTGGCTGGGGGCAGAGTGGCTGGAAAGCTACCAGTGGAAAAGGACCTGGGGCTGTTGTTTGGACATGACCAGCAGTGTGTCCAGGTAGCCAAGGAGGCCACCGGCCTCCTGGCTTGGATCAGAAATAGTGTGGCCAGCAGGACCAGGACACTGACCATCTTTCTCTACTTGGCACTGGCTACACCATGAATTCTGTGTTCAGTTTTGGGCCCTTCAAGACAAGGAAGAACATTGAGGTGCTGGAGCAAGCCTGGAAAAGGGCAACGGAGCTGGTAAAAGGTCTGGAGCACAAGTCTTGGGAGGAGTGGTGAGGGAGCTGTGGGTGTTTAGTCTGGAGAAAAGGAGGCTCAAAAGGGATATTGTCACTCTCTGCAACTCTCTGAAAGGACGTTGTAGACAGGTGGTGGTTGCTCTCCTCTCCCAGATAAAAAGTGGAAATGGCTTCAAGATGTACCAGGGGAGGTTTAGATTGAATATTAGGGAAAAAACTTTATAGAAAGCATTGTAAAGCATTGGAAAAAGCTGCCCAGGGGAGTGGTGGAATCACCATCCCTGAAAGTGTTCAAAAAGGGTTTGGATGTGGCACTAGGGGAAATGGTTTAGTGGTGAACATGATGGTGGTGCTGAGCTGATGTTTGAACTTAAAGGTCTTTTCCAACCTTAATGACTCTATAATTCCATGACTTTATCTACAACCAGTAGATATAACACCTACAAGTAAGCAAACTAGCAGCCACAGCAAGTATCAGATTTTCTCTCACATTTCTCCTGCAACCTGTAGTGACAGCTCTGATTTCTGTTTCTGCAAGTGTCTAATTCAGTGACTGCAGCAGAGAAGCACTCTCACTTTCTCCTACTTTAGTCTACAGTCAAAGTATGCATATGTGGGAGTACATTATGCAAGTATGGCTTCACAAGAAGGGCTGAAAAATTCTTAAAACAGTTTCCTTTGATTGCACTCCTTGAATGACCCTGGTGCAACTGATGAGTATTTGGGCAGTTTTATGCCAGCACATTAGTTCTTGTAACTGAAATTGAGGAAAGAAGAACATTTTTTTTCTTAAATGTGTGGTGTGGAACTTTCAGGGAAAACAGCAGAAGACAGGGTAATGTTTCTAAGCCACATAATTCTGAGTTACTCAGTAACTCGAACAAGATGGGTCTATATCTTTCATTATATATTCTGCTTTGGAATGCAGTGCCATTTCCTCTTGAATCTCAAAGATCTACCAATCTAAAAGCTCCAGCTCCTGAATCACAGAATCACACAATGTTTGAGACTATAAGGGACTTTTGTAGGTCATCTTGCCCAACCTCCCTGACAAGTGGGGCCACCTATAGCTGGCTGCCCAGGATAATGTCCAGGTGGCTTTTGAAGATCTCCAAGGATGGAAACTCCACCAGCTCACTGAGCAACACCTACCAATGCTCTGTCATCCTCAGCATAGAAGAGTATTTCCTGATGTTTCCTGCCTCCCAGCCCAGTGAAGCCCTCCCACAGTGTTTGGTGTTGCAATAGCTGAGCTGCTGTTTTTGAGAAGTGTCAGAGAAAGGTTTAGAGGGCTATGATTAGAGGAGGAGAGGGGCTGTTTGGGTACAAAGGCACCAGCAGGAGGGTCCAGCATGGCTAGGGCTGTCAGCATGGCCTCTGTCCATGGGACCTTGCCTGGCAGGTCTTCAGGACAGGTAGACCAGCAGATGCTCGCCAGACTTAGACAGCTTTGCCCTGGCTGGGAGGGGAGGAGACTGAAAAGCCTTCCCTGCAATAACTTGTGCTTTGTTCTTGAAATAAATGCTATGCAAAAGCTTCTGCATCTTTATTCAAATTCTGTAAAATCAAGCAACATCTCACCACCAGCAGGTCGTAGCAGCTGTCAGGTTCCTCTGCTGGGTTGGCTGTGCTCTACTCTGTGATCTGCTGGGTAGAGGCGTTGAGATGCCCTGGATCTGCTTGGCACGTCCCTGAGTCCCCCTTCTCCCATTGCTGGGCTCACTGCAGGGGCAAGAGCCTTGAGCTCAGTTGTAGCATTTGCTGCAAGGATATGCTACCCACCTGCTCCCTGGCCACAGTCTTTTTCTGGCAGCAGGTTGAGTTGACCATGGCCTCCGCATAGTTATTATCTGCCCTCATGGTGTGCAGGATGTGGCTGAAAGGCTGCCTGCAGATTGGTCACACAGGTGTTATGGCAGCTCACTGCCAGATGCAGAAGAAGCAGAATGTGTGGAGACATCCATCAACATGGTCTGCATTTCTGATGTTGCTCAGGCAGAGACATGGAGCACGGGTAACATGGCACTTCTTCCCAATGTCTGCCCATTGGCTGGCTGTCACAGCAGAGGTGCTCAGCTCTTGATTTTCCTCAACACCATGTCCTGCCAAGAGAGATGTTCAGAACTTTCTTAGCTTTAGGAACAGAAAAAGCAAAGAAAGACCCAGAAAGAGGTGGGAAAGTGGAGGCAAAAGCCCCACAAAGGGTTTCTTTGCAGGCTGAAAAGTGGCAGCCGAAGAAGCCCTGTGGGACAACCAGCCCCAAGGACTGCTTGCCCCACCTGCCTGTCTCCCTCAGCTGCCCCCAGGGACACTGCTTACAGTCTAAGATCCCCCACCCCCTCTGCTCCTCCCCCAACAACCATCACAATTTGAGCAAGCAGAGCGTACCTGACAGAGGCATCCAGGGAAGGCAGAGGAACAGGCTGGGAGTCTTCACTGGTGCCTACATCCATGGCATAGCTGCCATGTGGGGCCTACATCCACGGCATTGCTGCCATGTGGGACCTGCAGCACTGTCACAAGCCAAGGCTTGGCACAGAGCTAGCACTCCAGGCAGAGGCCCAGTCCTGACAAACTACCAGGATCGCCAGGTTCTTGTCTGTATAGCTGCTTTCCAGTTAGTGAGTCTCCAACACTTACTGGTGATTGTTCCTCCCCAAGGGCAGGACTTTGTAATTCCCTTGTTGAACTTGGTGATGTTTCTTTCACTCTATTTCTCCAGACTGTCAATGTCCCTCTGGCCAGCAGCCTTACCTCTATCGTATTGGGCACTCCTCAGTTGTGTGTTGACAAACTTGCTGAAGGTACACTCTGCGTTATCATCCAATTCATTAATAAAGGTGTTGAAGAATATTGGACCCAGTATTGAGCCCCAGAGTACACTACCAGTTATTGGCTTACAATGCTGAATCCATCTGCCCAGGCTCTCCTTTGTAAACCCTTCAAAAAATTATTTTAAGCCACTGCAGTAAAATTAGCACAATATAATGGGAACTCTGCATGTAATCACATCTCAGTGGGATGTTTGAGCTTCACCATGACATTCTGCTGAGGCAAGATCCCCAAGATTTTGTGGAGGTCTGATGCCCACATAGTTACTGCTTAGCAACTAAAAGCTTCTTCAGGAGAAAGCAAATCCTTTGCAGCCTGGGAGCTGGTTGCTGTGACTTCTATACAGAAAGGAGGAGGAGAGCTGAAACTGTAAAGTGAGTGGCTCTCAGCCCATTCATCTCCAAGAAGATACCAATGGCTTTGTACCTATGATCTGTGTTGCTATCTGAACCAAGCACAACTCAGAGCCAACCACTGCCTTACAGACTTCCCCAGTGCTCTGAGGACATGAAGAACCCTCACTTCTTTCCTCCAGAAGATCTTGGCTTATAGGCCTGCAGCAGGAGTCCCGCTCTCAGAACCCAGACTTCTGAAAGTCTGTCTGAAGTTTATTAATTTTCTCAGCCCAGGTAGCATTAGCCCACCCTTGAGAAACACTGGCCATGCACCTAGTGGAGAGCTGGGGCCAGCTGAGGCTCAGTACTTGCTTTTCATTGTGAGGATCTGTCCCTTCACCTGTAAAATTACCACAAGAGACCCACTCCATAAAGTGCAGTGTCTACTGATCTTCCAGAGCTCTGGAATTGGCTTTGAAAAGGGACAGACGAAGGAAAGAAGAAATTGCTGAGCCCAACCAGGACCAGCAGTTATTTTCCAGTGAGTAATGGGAATACCCAGAGATGTCTGATGCAGTCCTGTCTCACACAGTCCATTCAGAATATGTTGCAGCTGCAGGACCACTGGCAAAGAACTGCTTGTCCTGGCTTGTTAACACTGAATGAAGCTGGATTCCTGTTGATACTCTGACCTTTTTCTGCAGGATAAAGAATATGGGCTCTTTCCTTCTTACTGCATCCTTCCCAGGCATGAAAACAACACACTGAATACAAAGAGGAGACAAAAGGGAAAAAATGTGCTTTTCAGTTGTGTTTCAAATATTCTCTGTATTGAAAGCCAACTCTAAATTTTGATAATATCCTAGCTAACTTATGTCATGCTTCTCAGTTTTTCTGTCATTTTCCTTGTCCTTTAATAAGTTCATTCTGATATGGATTTACATTGCTGTGCCTCTTTTTTGGGTCATTTTTGTAAATATTAAGAGGTTGTCATGGAACTCCTTCTATAAATATTAAAACAGTCTTAACCAGCATCTTACATGGTTTCTGTGGCAACATTTTGGAGCTATTTGTAGGACCACAGTCTTGAAGGCTGCTGTGTGGAATTCACCATCATTTTGCTCAGCGAAGTTCTCTTTTCCAATCAAATTTTAAATTCTATAAGCTCTCTGAAAAGCAACCTGGTACATGATGTTCCTTGTGACTCCAGACCTTTTCCTTGTGCTGAAGGTAGATGTTCCATGCTATGTTATAAGCTGTGATGTTTCTCGCAAGTCACATGCAGAAAGATCTATTTTTTTCCATTTTGCAGATAATTATTTACATCATTGTGTCTCTGTGCAATATTTTCTATGCATAAATCCAATTTGTAATATCTTTTCTCACAACTTATATCTTACACATCTCTGAAAAGAAACTTCATTTTCTGGATGTTCCCCAACTGCTACGGTCTTTTTGTAGGTTGGGTTTTTTTTCCTGACATCCACAGAATAATAAAAGAAATAGAAACCATCTAGGACTGAATCAAAAAAAGTCTTTTCCTTAAGTCTTACTTTTGTTTATATACTCTCATAAAATATATACATATTGTCCAATAGCACAATGCTGTTCAGCTCATGATCCAGGGAAACCTACAGATCCATTCCTGAACTACTGCCACCACCCATCACTGTCACCACCCTATGGATGTGTAACTATATATTCTTACCTAAGGGGTTTTTTCTTGTTCTTCAGGTAGGATGGGAGTATTCTGGGCTCTGCTTCTGTCTTCCAACACCCTTGCCCCACTGTGACTGTCCTCAGGTTCTGTTGTAGGTTCCTGTAACAGCATACAAATCACTGAAGTTACTCTGGAATAGCCTCCCCTGGCCTTCACTTCCTGCTCCTTACAGTAATCATTCTTTCATCTGGATATTTTGGAAATGAGAAACATGTATTTTCCAATTAAAAAAATTATAAACAATATTATTTTTTCAAGAACCAATTTAGTTTCTGGTCACCTACTTTCCATAAGGGGGCAACGTGGCAAAAAGAATTCAGCTGCTTAGGAGGTTTTGTCAGTACCCAAGATTGGATGTATCTTTGCCATTGGATTGTCTCTGCTTCTCTATGTCTGAGAAGGAATTTAAAGGGTCTCAACCCTACGGTGTTACTGTTTTCAAAAAGTGTTATGTCTGGTGGCTGTCAAGAAGCTCATTTTATTTTCCACACATGTGACCCTCATTTGCAACAGTTGTGCTGTATTTCTCTTTTGCTTAGAGACAGAAAAAATATTTTTAAGAAAAAAGAGAATTTTTTTCCTTTTGGTATGTTGTAGCGAGAACTAGTACAAATACATTGTTCAGCTGAAGCGATACAATTTTGGAAAAAGAATTTTGTCAGAAAAGAGTGAGATTATGGGAGGAATATCCTCTCAGTGGTATTAAAAGAGAAATCTAGATCAGTTCACTGGTTGTTCATCCACCTTTATGCTTTTCTAGCAGTGCTCTACATAGAACTGGGAGAGCGAAAGATGATTTTCCAGGCTGTATGTGACTTTGTTATTCTTGGACAAGCCTGACCCTTCACATAAAATAAAAAAAGCCAGAAGCTATCAATACCCAACAGTTGGGATTAGACAAAAAATTATATTCCAGCCATATCCTATTTCCTTTGCCTATGCCACAGTCTGAGAGTGGCACTGCCAATAGCACTCTTCTGCATGCAGCACCAAGGGAGTCTGCCTCTGCTAGGCATGGCTGGTCATTTTTTGTGATGCAAAAGTGGTAGTGTGGTCCTGTGTGTGTCACAGTGATGTGCACTTGCATAATTACTTTACAATTAGTTTCTCTGACAGATGACAGCAGTGATCATTACCTGTCCTGAAAAGCATGTAGTATGTGATATGTAAGAAGAAACACTGTGGGATAGTTCCAGAAGGAAAAATATGCAGAGGAGACCTCACTCTCTCTCTTTTCTGTCTCACTCTCTTTTCTGAGGACAGTAATTGTGAACTGGGGGCCAGGACTTGCATCTGTAAAGTGAGTCCAGCTGCTGTCATCTGAAAGTCCACCCTGAGTAAATTGTACTATTTAAGTATTTGGGTGACCTCGTAATTACTCTGCCATTGCTCAGGGCTGGAGATCTTGGTGTGAAGCATGGCACATCTTCCTGAGGCTTGGGATGGGCCATCTGACAAATCTACTCGTTTATAGTCCAATGTTGCAGGTACATAGAAAGATATTTTAGTCTCTATGATGGCTATGGAGAAGCATAGCCTAAGCCTGCTTTTCTTTCTGCCCCTCTTCCTTTCCAGGAATTGGTAGCCACCACCATTGCAGCTCTGATTTATTTGACTTTTCTCTTATGGCACTTGTCATTAAATGGCTCAGAAAATCCAGACCAGGGTCTGTGTTGACAGAAGTTGAGCCATTTTAACAAGATGATGGATTCATATTTGTACGACCTGGTCTGAACATTTATCCCCAGTAAAACCTTATGCAAGTAGTTGCTTCTTTTTAGTTGTCTTCTCCTGTGGCTACACACATGTCCATGCCTCCCACCAGGACTGGAGATGGTGGGCCTCAGGAGACCTCTGTGTGGGGCTTTGCAAACCACTTTCATTGCACTGCCTCTGCTATGGCCACAGTAAGTCAAAGCTGCCTGAATACCAAAGGACTCAGGTCCAAAGGTGTATCCTTAAACATTAAGTGTATTCAGTCTCCCTAACTGGCTGCATAACTCCTCTCTTCAACACACTCTCTGACTTTCAATATCAAATATGTCTTTAAAATTAGAACAAACGAGAATACTAAGAAAACAGAAGAGGGAGATAAAGTGATTTAAAATTCTAAATCTGAAAACATTTTTCTCTTATGAATTGATATGCAGAACAGATGGTCCTCTAAAAAAAAAAAAAAAAGAAAAAGTTCAGGCAGAAGAAAGGAGCCTAGAATGAGTCTGTATTCTGTTCCCACTGATGCAGTATCATGATCAACTGAAAGGCTAATGCAATAGATCGGTCTGTAGAATGGAAATATCCATCACTTAGGGGTTCTGTCTGTAGAGAAAAGAGTTCTGGTATTTATTTGGGGTTTGTGTTTTTTTTTGGGGGGGGGTTGGGGTTTTTGTTTGTTGTTTGGGTTTTGTTAAAATGTGTTTTGGGTTTGGTTTTGGTTTTTTGTTGGTTTGGTTTTTTGGGGTTTTTTTGGTTTTTTTTTAATTCATAGTTGCTTCTTATAATTTTTTTCTGAGTAACAAGTGTAAAACTAAGTCACATTATCTAATGTGAAACACACTGCCATTTGGAAGCCTTATCTGGTCTTCTTAGGATGCATTTTCATGACTAATTTATTTGTAAGAGAGCTAGACAATCTCTCTACAATGATGTTTGAAATGCGATTGTTCCTTGAGTGAAGTTGTGAAGAAAAGGCGAAAAGTAAGACCTCTTATTTTCTTGATCCTATTTCCAGCCCTCACAACATTTGCTTAGCAGATCAGTGTGTGTCTAAGCGTCTGAATTGTTCTTCTCCAGAGATAGCTCTGAAAAGCTCAGTTGTTACTAACTAAAATGTAAAACACACTGAAATGCATTTACCTTTAAGAAATTTTTTGTATGCTTCAGAAAAACTAAGATTTGTCTTTCCTGACATCTAATGATACAGAAGTGCTAACTGAAGGACCAGCTAAACTTCTCCTGAAGTTGGCGTTTACATGCCTTGGTGGGGACCACAAAAAATACAAAGAATCTTGTCTTCTTTTCCTTCTGTATTCTCAGCTCTCTTAAGCTGCTTTCTATTCACCTGGGAATCATTTTAAAGGTGGAAGCCACACAAGTGGTTCTCCTGTGGTACGTTTTTGTTTCAAATAATTGGGTTATTAGCAATTTATTGTGGCTTGGTCTCCTGTCATTCTTCTGTGGCATGCCTGTGGTACTGTATTTATAGAGAGAGTTTCTTCTAAAACCAACATTTAAAGTCCATTTCAGATTGAACTGATTAAAACCCTAATGTTTGCCAGGTGCCAAAGGGAGAGTATTTTGAGGTAAATAAAGATTTTGACCTTTCATTTCACAAATCAAAGGAGGTTTCCTCAAATCAAATGCTTTCTGTACCATCTTTGTTATTATGTTTTGTACCCTTCCTTCAATTTGTTTCATTTGGCAGAACTGTAATTACAGGCCAGACATGGACAAGTGTTCATCTGAGACAAAGCACACAGAGTAGAGAACAAGAGTTTTGTTGAATTTTCAAGAAGCATTTTTCATGGATCAGCATCCTGTTCTCTAAGCCTTAAAAACCCAGGGAAGTGAAAAGGCTCTGCTTTTTTTAATTGCTTCTGTTCCCTTTTAAAATTACTATAATCAGTAATTTTAAAGGAACAAAACAGAGCAAGTTCATTCCAGTCACATTGCAAACAAGGGAAAGACCTCACTGGAGGGGCATTAGCCAAATTCAGACTGCAGTCATTACAGAAACAGTCACTGAGAAACTCTTCTTCTCCTCTACACAATCAATCCTCTTATATCACCTTTATGCCATTGTAAGAGTCTGATTTTACTGGATTAGCTCCTGATTTATTCCCCTTGTCAACAGTAGACAGTATATTCCCTCATGCATCTGCTGTTGTGGGAACAGCAGGCCCTACAGTAAAACTAAACAATGGAAAAGAATTAGTAAGCATCCTATTAACTACAGTGTTTCCCCGGAGGGAAAGGTAGAGCAAACTGGCTTTGCTGAAGAACAGCTCCTGCATTTTGTGTGCTTTTCATCCTTTGGTTGCTTCAAGTACCTGTCTGAAAAAGGCTTTTGTGCTGGAAATGAAGTATTCAGAAACTGTACTTATTATCACAAAAAAGTTTCTGTATGCTATAAATGTTCCCACCCTGTATATGTACTTGTTGCTGTTACTGCTTTGTGATACTTCTGCATGAGGAAAGACCATTTTTGTAATTGGAGCTGAATGAAAATAACACTTGAATGTGAAAAATATTTGCTGGGTTTTAGAAAATTTTGATTTATGGAAACAGACCACCTGCTGCGTAGGACCCATAAGTCTCCTAGCTAATAATCTTCTCTCCACTTGGACTAATTTTAGCTATTGCCACTTGAAACTTTTAATGGTTTCAGCCACCTACTGCCTTAACGCAACTTTTACAGCCCCTCTCTAACACTCTGCCTGTTCATGTATCTGAGGATTATAAATAGTTTTATTTGGAAAATGGTCATTGGAGATGGAGGTGGAGAGACAGGAATCATCCGAGAGTAAATAGATTGTTAATTCCCTTCTGAGCACTGAGCTGCTGATTCACTCCCAATCAATTCCCACACAGCCTGGGCTGAGTCAGCCCAGAGGGTGTTGAATAGTCAAGAGCAAAGACAATTCAGAGGATAATGGCTCTGCAAAGTCCAAAACAGAAAAGTGATTCAGATGGGGGAACTAAAAGAAACAAAATACATAGTGGAGATGGGGACAAAAAAAAAAAGGGAGGGGGAAATAAAAATAGACAAGTAATCCCTATGCTGCCACCTCTGTGTGGGAAATGATGGTGTTCAGGAAGCTTAGAGAAGAATCAGAGGTAAATGAAACAAAAGGAGTGGATGGAAGAGGTGAGAAGACATTAAAACCCAAAAATAATATTGGAATGAAATCATCAGGGAGAGCCAAAAAGAAGAGAGATGTAGGCAGATGTAGGCAGAAAATGGACTCAAAGTAGGGACACACTTCCAGGTGTGTCCCAGCCTAGCTACTGACTTCCCATCTGCTTAAGCATGCACATAAAAGTTTGTATCTGTAAATGTCACCATACACATCCATGGGGAGGAAATAGCTGAAGAGAGGCCCTACAGTTAAGAGCTTTCTATCCTTTAAAGATCAAAGAACGTGAGATTGAAAAGTAAGACTCATGTGAGAAATGGACACTTCAGAGATACGAACATATTGGAAAGCACATACACCCAGAATAAAGACAGGCTTCTCTCTTAAACTCTTCTGTTAATTAAGTGAAGAGAGCGAAGTGGGCCTGGATTCTCTGAATCAACCTGTGAAACATTTCCACAGCCTTTCATTGCCCTACCACTTCAAAAATTATCTAAGCCTCCTCAGTCCTCATACTGCAGTTCTCTTAAATCTCAAGGCCAGTGCTGCAGCCTACTTAGGCTCAGGACAGAGACTTGACACACTGGTGAGTGTCTTGTCTCATGTCTTGTGCAGGAACCTTCCCTCCCTGCACTTTGTTCATATGAGAGGCAAGCAGCTGCCATGGTCCTATGCATCCCACAGCAATGAGCTCCCTGCTTGCATTCAGCACTGCTGAATGTACGTTCTGCCACAGTAATATAGGCTCTGAATTCCTTCCTCTTAAAACTCCTTATTTTAAAATAGTTTGTACACATTTAGCCTGAGCTAGTTTAAGGAGACCATAGGGGAAAGCTTGTCAACATCAGGAGAGAAGGAGGTTGTGGGAAACGACTGAGCTGTAGACAGCTTAGGCCTTGAATTTGAG
The DNA here is from genome assembly GCF_036250125.1 of Pseudopipra pipra. NCBI lineage: Eukaryota > Metazoa > Chordata > Aves > Passeriformes > Pipridae > Pseudopipra > Pseudopipra pipra. The sequence continues at coordinate 20,405,804 of NC_087581.1, read as the reverse complement.
CAGTTACAGCTACGAGGTTATAAAGGAATGTAAACATTGAAGATGAGAAAGCAGAAAAGGAAGAATAACAGGTGTTGTTTTGAGAGTTGCCAGCATGCGAAGGAATGCTGATCACCTATCAGAAAAGGAGCTTAGGCACGTGAACAAGAACACTTAACAATGAGATATGGTATATGTGCGCGTGGACAGAAGAAAAAGACTATAAAACTAAGCCTTCTGCAAATAAAGTGCTGCCTGTCAACTAACTGAGTGTGCGTTTTTTCGGTCACTGCATTTGTTAGCAAGAGAATATATTGCCTTGCATCTAGCAGACTTAAAGCACAGTAATGGTCAGTGGTATTGATCCTAAAGCTTGAGGACAAGCACTCAAAGGCATGTCCCTGGATACAGCAGTGCTGGTCTGTACAGAGCTATAGGGATGATGCAAGGCACACTTGACTGAGAAGCCTAAGTAAGAAGTGTGTTTGCCCAGTGATACGTGCGGGGAGAGTGGAGAGAGAGCAGCACCTGAGATAATGATTCAGCTTTCAGCTGGGCCAACTTGTCCTCTACAGGTTCCCCCAATTCCTTTAATGAGTCAAAGAGCACTTGTATGCCCAGCCTTATCAACTCAGATAGACGATTAAAGATAGAAAGAGGTGAGCCCAGGTCTACATTCCCAATTCAGGCACTAAGATAGGTGTTCAAGTGGAGCTGTGTAAGTTCCTCCAAGAGCATATTGATTACTTATATGTGAAAACAAGTCTCAAGTAATTGTGATGTGAATGTTAGCATGATAATTAAACCCATCTCATTCTTCTAGAGAGTTGAGGTAGACTGAGCATTGCATCTAAGCCTGCTGTGTACTGCTCTGACATCCAAAGACTTTTCAGAACTGATGAAAAATAAAATTAACAGTTCTGGTATATTGTTTATAATGCCATAGCCTTCTGCCAAAGAAAGAGAATTGTATGATTGTGAGTTATGATCTGGTAACCTCTTGAATTTGTTTAGAGGGGGTTGTTTTGCTTTAGTTTTGTTGCATATTCACATAGGGAAGGCAAATTCTAGAAAGCACTCTTCATACTGAGTAGATACCATTGAGCTTTGACATGCTCCCTGGCTCCTGGCATGTCTCAAGAGCAACTTCCAGAGTCTCAGAACAGCTCTTGAGAAAGTCATAACTCGTGACATGTAGGTAGTTATTATCTCCGGGATACTGAAGTAGGCCTCCAGAGAGGATATTCTGACTGCTGACTGGGAAAAATTATCGTGAGGTGGCTACAGTCACAGAGAAATTATCATGATTCTATGACCCCATGGCAATGTGTTTTAGCCTTGTAATGCTTCTTATCAGATGTTGGCCTAATAAGTATCTTACTGATTTATTTTTATTATTGTCAAAAAAGAAACTGATTCGAGCCCATGAAAGAGAAACAATTGTCAGAATAAAAATATACGTACTTGTTACCTATGATAACTCTGGTGTGGTAACAAGAAGGGAAAGCAGCAGGTTTTCCTCTGTTACCAATATAGGCAGTTGTCCTAGTTAGAGCAGCTGGGACCAGTTCATCACTGTATGGGTGTAACCCAAAACTGTGTATTCTATAGCCTTCCATGCCATTTCCCAGAAACTGTTATCAATAGACCATTTACACCATCTGCCCAGAGCAGGCCGGACTCCTCAGGCTATAAACTGGGTGTTAAGAGGCCTTCAAGATAGGAGGATGCTCCTGTCCTCATACCCATTGTGGAACTCCCCGCCCTGAGGGAGGTACTGAGCATTCCTGCCTGAACTGGAGGATATATAATCTTGGGGTCTTGGGACTTTTTTAACCACTCGTGGGATCCAGAGGAAAACTGCAGACCACCACTCTCAACTGAACTGCAACCACTACTTTTCAACCAGACTGCAACCACCACTCTCGACCAGACTGCAACAGCACTCTCACCAACAGGTTTTCCCCTCTCCTTTTACTGTGGATTCAGGGGGCCCAACAAACACCACTCTGTTCATGCCCCAGGGTGCTGGGTTATACATTCAGGTTTTGTGGGTTAAAACCAATTGTTTGTCTGTATAATCATACTTATTGTATTATTTTATTAAATTGTTATTCTGATTTATAATCTCTCTTTTGAGTTGGGTTCATTTCCCCTGCTGGTTTACCTTTAATCCAGCACAGCAGTGGGCACTGTACCTCATCTTGTGTACACCTGAGATTCTATACCATGCTGCTTAGTGCAGGGAGCTAGTAGCAGCCAGAAAGAACCATGACTCTGGTGAGGAGATCCATGTGATTACAGCTTAAGTACTCATATCATGGGACAGCTGAAAAACAAAAGAGACTTTGACAAGAATTTTTGATTTTGGTTGTCCTGCAAAACCAGAGGATGCTGCTGATAGATGAATAAAAACCAAATCAGTGTGGCTCAGATGAGATGTGTTTCCACTGAAACATTGACAGTGGCATTTTTGGAGAGCAACCACTGGGAAATTGTATTGTTTGCCAGACACCAGATGACCATCAGCAGTTCCACCACTCCTATGTGGTGCAGGCTCCCAAGAACTGCACCAATACCCAAGGCTCCAGTACCATCTCCCACTACTTTGGGTTTGGACAGACATTTCTGGGGTGCAAGATGACAGAGAGGCACATGAAGCTCATCCTCCAGCGGGTTACCAATAGACAGACCCAAGTCATGAGGGGCAGTGAGTGCATTAAGTGCACTTATCTCATTTCAACAGAACTGGAAATCATAGTGGAAGAGGCACAGAAAAGTCAGAAGCATGGCAAGGGGCCAGACTCGGAGGATCTGAGGCCACAGGCATCTCTATGCTTCAACCATTTAGTCTCTATTGGGAGCAGCATTTTGCTTGAGTGCCTTCAGGGGTTTCACAGCCCAGTGGAGGACTAACACATGATGGACTCAGTGGTCCTCTGCATCACATTTTATTAGTTAAGTGGATAAAATGCTGTCCACAGATTTAAGGGGACAGGAAAACTTTTTTTCTCCTGCCTCTGCTGAAAATGAATGAGACAATAAAGAGTGTCTTTAGCAGTAGCAAGAGGAAATTACTTTTGATTTTAGTCATCCTATTTTCACTTCTTGGTAAGAACATCAGTTAGGTCATGAACTCTCCAACAGATACAGTAATGGATTGAAATTCTCCCACCCAAAAATATCAAAGTGAGGCAATAGAGCCAACACAGACATAGTAAAGAGAAAGTCCTCTCTGTTGCTGTTAACTGTGTGGTAATCTGTCACAGATTGAATTTGATGATCCTAGGGGTCTTTTCCAACCTAGAAGACCCTGTGAGTCCATGGAAAAAGAGATGTACCTTTTTTTTTGTCTCTAATAGATACTACCTTTCACTGACATAAGTATGTTTAAAATTAGTTATTTGGTTCAAAAGTGTTATTCTGCTCACATGAGGATTTCTGTCAAATTCTGCACTTTTAAAGCAGTGAATTTACTGTACTTCGTCAATATGGTACCATTTAGTAGGTCACTGACTGGTACAATAAGGGACAGCCCCAAGAAATGGCAGTGCTATTAAGGTAGGCAATACAACTCTCTGATATAGCAAATGTTAACTATCTTTAAATGTGTGCTATTGCATTTAGGGTGAAACTTGCCAGAATGAATCACTTTAGAAAGAAGGTGAAATCTTTAGGCTCTTTTTTTGGAAAAAAAAATAAAAGTAACACTTGCCTACTTCAGTCATTCTTTACAAATAAAAGACATATGCAAGGTGGTACTGCTGTTCCCCGCTCAGAATCGCTGTCTGCATTCCCCCCTCAGGGGGATGAGTAAGGGCAGGCTGTGGTAGTGTTGAGGAACAGAAACCCTGTGGGCAGACATGCTGCCTGCGTCAGGACTAACCAGGCTGCAGATCCTGCTGGGGGGGCAGTGAACTTTGCTGGGCCAGCTGCAGAGCAGCTAGTTCAGTCTGGCATTGACCAGAGTCATGACCACTCCATAGGCACTGCTCAGCTCTGCTTGTCTTCCTCCTGGGCTGGAGGTCTGAAACCTCAGCGAGAAATATTCACCGCTATCTCCAAAATCAGATAGAGTTCTTCATGCCTTACCATGCTACAGGCTTAAGGCATTCCTTGCTCAGCTCATTTTTGTGCATGGATGGCTCAGAGCGAGTGGTGCAAGCAGATGCGAGTCCTGGACACATCTCTTCTCCCACCCATTGCATGGTATATTACCTAACACCTTGCTCCAGGGCCTGTTGCAGTTTTCTTTTCTGCTTTCCCCACAAGGCTGTTCTGGATTATTCTGCCATGAGCCAACAACATCTGGGAGGTCAAGAACAGAAATGGAAGCTCCTGAAAAGCTACAACAGTAGGAGACATGTCAGCTTGAATTGTTCCTTGCTTCAGAGGGTCTTTGGTATTATTATAGCTCTTACACTATAAACATGACATGCGTTTTACAATTTACACGCTTCAACACATGCCTAACTTCAGAGGGCTGTTCCCATAATTAGAGTTAAATCTGTGTTTAAGTGTGTTTCTTACTTAGTGACCAAAGGCAAATGCAGAAACACTGACTCATTATATAATAAGAATTAATACCACCTTAACACACTAATAAACTACTAATTGGTTTCTGCCTATTTGCACTGATAGGATTTAAGTAAAAAACAGTATACTTGAAAAACAATTTGAGACCCTTATTAAGCAGAAATGAGTGGACTTGCCTTAACCCATTATGTTTGACTGGAAAAATTGTATTTGTTTTTACTGATGGTATAATTAGTTGTGTCCAGGTTAGGTGGAAAGCTTTTTATATCAGCTAAGAGCTTAAGGCATTAAGAAAACTTTGAAAGCATGTTTTTTCAACAGCTCACTGTTCAATGGTATGGTTCTGGTCTGTGACAGATGTGCATCTGCACTCCTACTAGGGTTTCTTTTTGAAAGAAAAAAACCTGATGGAATAATGATAAATAGATTTTTATGTGTGTATATATATATATGTATGTATGTATGTATGTATGTATGTATGTATGTATTCTGTCCAGAAGGCAAAAAGATTTTGTTTGCTGAAAGCATTAATTTTCTGTTTCAAATGGAACATCTCAAGAGTTGGGAGAGTGAAGGTACCATGAGTAAGAAGCTTGCACCTTAACATAAAGACAACTGGAGATCTCAGGGTTAAAAGAGAAAAATCCACTCTTCAATTAAAAAAAAAAAGGAATGAGTGACATAGGAAACCAAGGCACAATCAAGTTAACAAAGTAATGTACTGAGATAACCTCTTGTCTATTAGCAGTCTTCATGTGGAAGGGACCAAGTTCAAATCTGTTGTCCACAAGTGTCTGGCTTGGGATATATTTTAACTCTGTTCTGTGGGATGAAGTACCTTATGAAGAGCGTGTGTCTTATGACCTAAGGTAATGCACTTTCTGAGCCCTTTCTAAAAACTAATGGTGTGAAATAAGATTGCATTCTTACACCAACCCTATTCACAATCTTTTTCAGCATGATGCTCCAAAGGGCCATGGCAGACCTCGATGAAGAAGATGGTATCTACATCCGATATCATACCAATGGAAGCCTATTCAACCTAAGGCAACTGAAGGCCCACATTAAGACCTTAAACCATCTTGTCCGGGAGCTGCTTTTTGCTGACGACACTGCTCTTGTTGCCCACACAGAAGTAGCTCTGCAGCATCTAACATCCTGCTTTGCTGAGGCTGCTGACTTTTTGGGCTGGAAGTCAGCTTGAAGAAGATAGAAGTTTTCTGTCAGCCTGCACCTCAGGAAGTCTTCCATCAGAGCTCAGATCAGTCCAGCAGTTTAATTACCTAGGTAGCCTCATCTCCTCAGACAGTAAGATTGAAGGAGAGATAGACAACAGGTTAGCAAAGGCATACAGTGCTTTTGGAAAGCTTCATAAAAGAGTTTGACGAAATAAACACCTGAAGAAAAGTACAAAGATCAGTGTTTACAGAGCCATAGTGCTGTCTACTCTCTTATATGGATCTGAATCATGGGTCATCTACCACCACCACCTGCGACTCCTAGAACGCTTCCATCAATGCTGTCTCCGTACAATCCTAAACATCCACTGGTCAGATTATGTGACCAACACATCTGTTCTAGAACAAGCAGCAGTCACAAGTATTGAGGCCATGTTGCTGAGAACACACCTGCACTGGGCAGGGCACGTCTCCAGGATGAAGGACCACCGCCTCCCTAAGATCTTGCTTTATGGTGAACTTGCCACTGGCTGCTGCAAGAGAGGAGCCCCAAAGAGAAGATACAAGGACTCCCTGAAGCAACATCTCAGCCTTGGCCATATTGATCTCCATCGCTGGTCTACTCTGGCCTCCAATCGGGAGGTCTGGAGACACACCATCTATAACGCTGCTGCTTCTTTTGAGAATGCACGTGGGATCACCATCGAAAAGACAACGCAGAAAGAATCGTGTCTTGCTGTGCCTTTTGCAACCGATCTTGTCTATCTCACACTGACCTCTTTAGCCACCAGCACACCTGTAGCAAATGTGGGTAGAGCCCTCCCCAAATCTTCGTTCATGAAGCCTAGCCATGATGATGATGAATGTTCCATACCCTCTGGATAACAGAAGATTGTCTTCTAGGAGTTTGAATCCACTATGTGCAGAATGTTTGATTATCTGGAAACTCAACTGGAGAAAAGAGAGATCATAGAGTCCTAAAATACTCTGAGTTGGAAGGGACCCATCAAGATCATGGAGTCCAACTCCTGGCCCTATGCAGGACACTTCTAGAATCACACCATGTACCTGAGACCATTGTCTAAATGCTTCTTGAACTCAGATACTCCTACTATAGGCTACTACATCAGTATGATGGATACCTGAAGCTAGGTACTAGGTACTTTAGTTACCCTATGCCACACTGGAGTTAAGAAGTCAGCTAGAGTTTAATGAGAATACTTGAAGGAAAAATATTTTCCTTCACTTTATTCACTTGGTTAAAGCCTTAGAATATTGGGCAGTTCAGAAGAGCAGAATAAACAAAAACAGATAGCTAAGCTAAGCTTTTAAATGAGAACAGTGGGTTCTCTGGGGATCAGATCCTGACTTGAACATCATGACATTTGAAAAACCTCAGTGCAGCTCCTCTGTCTGGATACCTTCAGTCAACATCCTCAGACAGGGGTTTCATCTGGAGCTGGAGTGCATTAGCATTTGAATAACCTTCCTTTTCCAAATTCTGAGCTCTCTCCAAATTGTTGTGCTTAATGAATCACACTGTATCAATTGATGCGATGCTTATCTTCCAACAGGGCACTGACTCAAATGGTAGTACAGTGAAGGAGCAAAGTACTCCTCCGGTGTGATATACAGCAGGCCTGTTACTAATAGGTCTCTTTCACTGCTATACTGGAACAGTATAGCTTTGTTTGTTTCAAAAAACAAACAAACAAAAACCACAAAAACCACAAACACAAAAAAACCCCCACCAAAACACTCTCTTGTACTTATTTATTTATTTATATTTCTCCAGCTCAAATCACACCAGCATAACTTTTTTTATGTCAGTGTTGAACAGACTGGGCACTATTGAACACCCTATTTTCCTCACTAAATTGGGAAAAGTTTCTAACTGAAATACTTCCCAAAGGCAGATGCTTGAGGTTGGTGCTATTTCTAGCAGAGGATACTGCTTAATGGGACAGTGCTTAATGGGAGCACCAGCAGCTTATGGCTTTGGTTCAGCTTGAATTCCTGAAGGTGCTGCATGTTCCTGGAGACTCTTCTCCCTTAGATGTCAGCTCTCCAGCTTACTTCAAGCCCAAGGCAGGCAGAAAAGCTCCTTTTTTGTCCATTTCCACAGCTATGAGTGCAGGGGCACTAAACTGGAGATTTTATACAATTTACATATGATCAAGAGGGAAAGTCCTCATGCTGTATCAGCCAGGGCACACTAACAGTTTCATTTTTATTAAGGTGTCATATGCCAGTTAGTGGAGACAGAAGCTGGTCAGAGGCTGCTCCTCTGAGAATATCCTTTTCTAGTTCCACATCTTATGAGCACCACCATCTTTCTGTGCTGTTTTCCTTTCCATTGGGATTGAGGATGTTAGGAGTAGGAAGCGCTGTAAGGTATCTGCATGGCTTTGAAACAGTTTCTTCTTGCAGCAATTTAACACTGAGTTCCAGGTCTCCCACCAAGATAAACCAGCTGCCCCATAGCAGCCTGGATCAGATTCTAATCCTGTCACATCATCAGTTTAAACAGGGAGCAAACAGATTTTATTGAATTGGCTAAGCTTTCAATTAAAATAATGGAATGCTAAAACATTACAAATGCTTAAGCAGTGATGTGAGGACAGGATAAAAATGGTTTTAGAAACCACCACAGAGAGACAGAAAAAAGAGCTCTTAAAGAAACCTAAGAGCATAATACGTCAGATATACCAGGAAGAAAAATAAGCACTAGGAAAGAAAAACATATTATTATGATGATAAAAGGAACTATGTTAGTGATTGTCTGCAGACTCCAAGATCAGATTTAGACTAATTTCTTTTCCCAGAACTGTGAAAGAGATGATTCCTCCACATGAATGACGTGTTTACCACCTATTTTCCTGTGCTCTTCATTATTGAGACATTGCAGAAAAGAACTCTGAATTTTTTTCTTGGAAGCCAGTAATTGCCACAGTAACACCTGGGGCTCTCATGACCGATCAGTCTGGAAGTCTGCACATTAGTGGAGAAATCCGATGTTCATAGTCTGGTCCCAAGCCTGGGCTTGCAGAGAGCTAAAAAGTGTTTCCTTTTCCTACATGTTCCCAAATGACCAGCCTTCATATTATGTATTACTGGTCACCCTGAGACAGAAAATCATGCTGGGAAATAAAGGTGGATCCCCTAGAACAGCATGGGGAGGTATCAGCCTCAATAAACCTATAATGAATAGTTCTTGGGTGTGTAGCAATCAAATAAGAGCATTCATATGAAAACACTTAAATAACTAGTTTGAGAGACCATGGAATATCAGCTTCCCAGCAGAGCAGTCTTTGAAGTCTATAGAAGATGGCTAAGCTATACTGGATTATCTAACTAAAGTATATAACTGGATAATTGTTTGCGTCTGCATGGCAGCATAGTGTGTGGTTAGCTCTCACTTTTGGAAAGCAGTGTGCATGTCTCAGTGAATAGCTGAGCTCAGAACAGCAGCAATGATGGATGAATAAATATTCCTCTCAGTGCGGTAAACCCAAGAAGACACACTGAAGACTCTGTAGGGAATGAACAAGAAGAAACTTCCCGATGAAGAGTTAGTGAGGAACTGGGAGTGTTATAGTAAACATGCTTAGCCAAAGTGGTTAGTCTGATTAACTTGTGAGTACTCTGCTTTATCTAACTCCTTGTATTGCTATTGTACTGCATTATACTCTCCCACAGTCCTTGCTAAAATCTGTAACTGCTCATCTTTTTGCTCCTATCATCTGACACAGCTTGAGCAACAGGTCTCCTATGACTGAGCTTCTCCTTGCACTCAGGAAGCAGAGGGAGCTACCTCACTTTCACACCCCCCCCCCTACTTCTGCAAAAATGCATCCCCTTTGGGAGCTTTTATTTCTTTCTTGGTCTGCTGCAATACCCCTTCTACCTTGGTTCCTGCTGTTGTGTGCCCTTACTCTGTCACATCTACCTAAACCAAGCAAAAGCAGGAATAGAGAAATGGGATCATGCAGACTTTCTCTGTTGAGTCAGTTTTTGGCTGTTATCCATCTGCTTGATTTCAGGCATTTGGGGATTTTAAACTCTGTTTCACCATCCCCGATAAGAAAACTTTCTGGCCATAATTTTAAATGAATATGAAAGGAGAATTTTCATTCTCCTTTTCAAAACAAGAAATAAGCCAATACCCCAGAGGGCTGTGCAGCCCTTCAGAAGGGCCTTAACAGGTTGGAGAGATGGGCAGAGAAGAACTATCTGAAAGTCAACAAGGGCAAGTGCAGGTCCTGCACCTGGGAAGGAACAACCCCAAGCACCAGTTCAGGTTGGGGCTGATCTGCTGGAAAGCAGCTCTGTGGAGAAGGACCTGGGGGTCCTGGTGGACAGCGAGCTGCCCATGAGCCAGCAGTGAGGCATTGTGGCCAGGAAGGCCAATGGTATCCTGGGGTGCATTAGGAAGAGCATTGCCAGCAGGTCGAGGGAGCTCATCCTGCCCCTCTACTCAGCCCTGGTGAGGCTTCACCTGGAGTGCTGTGTCCAGTTCTGGGCTCCTCAGCACAAGAGAGACATGGAACTCCTGGAGCAGGTCCAGCAGAGGGTTACAAAGATGATGAGGGGAATTGGAGCATCTCTCCTGTGAGGAAAGACTGAGGGAACCGGGCCTGTTCAGCCTCAAGAAGAGATAATGGAGAGGAGACCTCATCAATGTATGTAAGTATCTGAAGGGAGGGTGTTAAGAGAATGGGAGCCAGGCTTTTCTTGGTGGTGCTGAGCTGTAGGACAAGAAGCGGCATGGGGCAGAAACTGATGCACAGGAAGTTCCTCCTAAACATGAGGAAGAACTTCTTTACTGTGTAGGTGACCGTGCACTGAACAGATTGCCCAGAGAGGTTGTGGAGTCTCCCTCTCTGGAGATATTCAAGAACCACTTGGATGCAATCCTGTGACATGTGCTCTGGGATGACCCTGCTTTAGCAGGGAGGTTGGACCAGATGTCCCACTGTGGTCCTTTCCAACCTTACCCGTTCTGTGACGTGGTCAGAAAAATAATGAAGAAAGAACTCTTTTTGCACTTACTGCATTCTGTGAACAGCTTTTGTACTATCAGAAAGGGCCAGGATGGTCAAGAGCCGCTTAAATAAAAAAATGCAGGAATTCATCAGGAAGTCAGGTTTTGCTGTCATCGCATTTATATAACTGAAAATTCACTGTGGCAATATGCAGTGAATAAAGCATGTCCCACAAAAGGTTTTGCAAGAAAGATCACCAGTGAGAATTCCAGATACTACAAGATGTTAGAAAAACATGTATCACCTTTCAGGCTTAAAGCAATAGAAAATGCAGTTTTATATCTCTGTATCCTCTCAGATCCCTAGGCTTTATTGATAGACAACTATGGAACAACTGAGAGATTACCAAAACTTTGGTTTGGAATTTGATGAGGAGTTTAGCCATAGTATCTCCTACATCTTGATAATGATTGCAAATGTCTGATATCCACAATGGGATTTTATTGCAAACCATGGGTGCAGTTAATTTTGCTTTGACTTTTTTCCAGTTATCGTGAGTCTTCACTTTCTGCATGTTAGAATACCTTCTATTTTTAAAAACTACCACTAGAGATCCAATCCCTGTAGTAGCACATAAATACCATTGCCTTTTAACAATTTAAACTCAAATGCTGTTCTAACTCACAAAGATCAAAACTGAGCCTGGTAATTATATGTAAACTCACAGCAAACCAAACAAAGATAATGACCATTTTGGACATGTGGTATTGGTTCTATATCTCTGGAGCAAGATAGCTCCTCAGAAGGTTGTCTGAACACCATTCTGTGAGTTCCTTTGAGTCAGCTTTCACCTCTCAACAGACATCTCATTCGACAGAACCTGAACTTAGCTAGAGGCTGTAGAAATAGGCACACCTTGTGGCCTTGTAGCCAAGACAGGAAAAACTCTAAGGGTTCTGATGCAGAGAAAGGGTCTTGTTAGATGAGGTGTTGGTATCCATGGGTTGCAGGGCACTCTGGCAGACTGGTATCTGCTGTCTGTCTCCATTTGTACAACACCTGCCCCAAACCGAACCCTGTTCCATGGCTGGGGAGTGCTGTCTGCAACAGCAGTAAAGCTGATTTCTTCATCTGGTCACTTGCTGAGACTTAGGAAAACAGTGTTCAATCTTTAATAGGAACCGATATTTTAAAATTCTGTAATGGAATCCACAAGTCACCAATTTCATCCATCACTGAGATTTAACAATGTAACACTCAAGAGAATTTTTTTCACTTTTTTTTCTTTCATCTATGAAATTCTGAAGGTGTCTCAGTATAGTCTGTGGAAGCCTTCTCAAAATCTTCCCTGCACTAAGATCCTAATGCTGTTGATGAGCTCTGTTCAGTTGTGTTTAAGAACCAGGTGAAGATTCACCCCATTCCTGTTAGACTCTGGGCTTCTGGAGAGACAATAGAGACTTTAATCCTACAGAATTTTCTAAAGATTTCAGTGATAAAACTCTTCCAAATGGATAAGACTAAGATCTTCTGACACGAAAAAATGATTGTCTTATCCACCCAAAACCAACAAATAATTACTGAGTCCAGGATATCTCTATAATGTCAGTCCCTGGGAGTCTCATACTTAATTATTCACAGAAATTCAAGCACCATAAAGAAGACAACTGTTAGAGTTGCTAGAGCTCTCAGCAGGACAAGGTGATGGACCAGAAGAGCTCCAGATCTTCTTTCTGGTTAATACTATTCAATGATGCTACTGTTAAGAACAGGCAGCTGAATTATCATCTTGCAATTTCTGTGTAAAAACTCAGACCATTAAGCTCCTGGCTAATCTGAAGTGGTCAGGTTTTGGAGAAAGTTTTTCTTCAGAAAATTCCTCCTCAGCTCTCACATTGTATGCTTAGCTGTGTTTCAGCCAGGTCTCTTCCCTAGAGGCAGCTCTTAACCAGTACTGCCTGTACTTTATGATGATCCAGTTTTTCATCAGAATTTGTTTAAGTCTGTGTAGATCATATTTTTATGATGCTTAAAATCACCTTGCCCAAATCTTTTTGGCTTGATGTCTCCCAGCCCCATGTGCTTTAAAGAGAGATACTTATGGTAGGATGGGATTTACCCCTAAGCCTGTGCAGCGCACTATCTTGGTACTTTCAACACACAGATGCTGAGGTGGCCTTGTAATGCTGTCTGATATAGAGGGATTGTTCTGGTGAGCAAGATGAAGTCTCTGAATTGTTGCCTATTTTCTTTTAATGTGGGCACGCATTGCTCTCTCTGACAGCTCATTTGCTTGTGGAAGAAAATACAGCGAAAGAAGGACAGCTCCTGTCTATTTAGTCTGCAAGGTGCTTGTGACCTACTGAATTGATGAAGATGTTGACTGTATGTTCTAAATATTCTTTGCCTAAACTTTAGTGTCTGATAACCAGCTGAAAAATTTGCTGCATTCCTGTCTGCATAAGTTGTATTGCACCCACCAACACCAAAACTGACGACATCTGTAGCAGTGTCAGTGGGCTTGGAAATGACATCAAATACATCTTGCAGGACATGATCAGGAGAAATCTTCACAGGTGTTTCTAGATCTTCCTTCAAGAAACTGTCTGAGATCAGTCTAGACATGATATTCCTCTGTAAGTGTATTGCATGGGGGGCTGACCCTGTCCTGATATATTTTTAGCTGTGATATTTCAGATCTGACCCATTTCAGATGTGCTTTTTCCTTCATATATCAGTCATAAGTGGTAAGAATAGTAACTGACTTTTCTGTGTGATGTATATTACTTTCACATAATTCTAGTCCAACATCCTCAATTGTTTTCCAACTCTGTGCTATGGATGTGACTGTTTCCCTTACCTAAGCATCACATGTACAGCAGTCCAGTACCTTCCTGGTCTTAAAGAATAGCAGTTTCTGTAGCCCCTGTGACATTTTCCTTGGTCCTTATTAAATCTGTACAGACTTCATACAGACCTATCATGCATCTTCTTTGTAGCTTGTCAAGGGTTTTGAATCATCTTAGGTGAAATATCTGCCCCTTCAGATATCAAGGAAAGTGACTGTGAGCCATTCCAGTCATGAGCTCATATTCTTCTTTGGGAAAGTTTCCATGATTACTGTTCTAATCCAGTGAATAGAAGCTTTGCTTTTTACATAAAAAGGTATTCAGACACCGACTTATAGAGACACTGACTCTCCTGAAGAGTTCTGCAATTCAGTAATTCTCTCAGGAACAACACACTTATCACATTTGCTTGGGACCTATTTCCTCTGCTTTGATCTACTTTGTCTTCTAATGAGGTTACTCCTGGTTTTCTGGTGATCTGATAGACCTCACCTTTTGTGGGTTCTTCATCATAGCTGCCTCTGCCTTCTGCTTCCAGATTCAGGGTACTTGCTCTGCACATATCGCAGGGCTGAGATCCCCACTACCCTTACTATTACTTGCTTACTTCAGACTTACCTGCCTCCCAGTAAGCAAAGACATTTCTGTTTATTTTTCTGAATTATGGGCACTTTCCTAATTTCTTTATAAGCACTTCCTCTGTGCTTTTGTACCTTCAACCTTGAAATGAAACATATGAAGTGCAAATCTCGATGTACGGCATTTTATTTATTCTCACTTCATTCAGAAGCAATTTCCATTAACCACTGGAACAGAGCTATGTGGAGTTGAATCTTTCCTCTGCTATTGCAGTACTGTGTCCCATCCTGTCCTCTCTCCCACCTTTCCATGCTGCAGAGTCGGCTTTCCCCCTTAGCTATTTGTGTTGGCATGCCCAGCAATAGCATTTCAGCCCCAGCATTCTTTCCAGGCCAGGAACAGCGGGGAGTTTTCCTTCTGACTGCTTCTGACAATTTCCTACAAGGTGAAAAGAGAATGAGTGTGTGCTCTAGGCCCCTAGATGGGCATTGATTTACATGTTTGGAGTTACAGGTCTAGACAGCCGTTTGACTAATGACATTTTGAAAGTGCAAATATGCATATTTTTTAAATGAACCTTCTGTCATCCTTCTCTAGAAAGAGACAATCAAAATGTCTTGCATGTGAAGCTAGCTCCCATGGCCTCTAGGTATTATTGGTTGTCAGTTATTTCTTTTTGAGATCTAATGTTGACAGAAGCAAGAACTGTTCAACAAAGCTTCAGGAGTGGGCTCCTTTAGGTGAAGTTCCCAGTTGTAAATTTAAGTGTTATTTACTGTCTGTGTAGGAAATTAGTGTTGGAAGACTAAGCATAAGACTCTGTGAAAGGAGAGTGGAATTTTATTTTGCAATTCTCTGTGTAAGTTGTTTCTAACCACTGACACTCTCACAAGCACAAGTTCCAAAGCAGCAAGACACTTAATCAATTTTTCTCCTTTGTTTTCTTTCCCAGTTTTGGGTATTTATGCAGCTATGTTCTGTTCTCCTGTCGGGAGAGCTAGAAGAAGCATGGCATATGCACTAGGCTGTACCTCTGTTGTCACCCTCCTTGCACCACAGCATGGCTTCATCAGAGCAATCGCTGACTGGCTTTGTTGTAAACAATACATTCCTCTGTGTTGATCACTTTTATTGCTTACAGTCATGCCCTTGGCTCTGTGAGCTCAGGCTATTCTTTTAACCCTTGCTCTTTTTAATTTTTCACATGCATATTTCCATTATGTATTAAAATTATCATGTTTCTATTACAAATCTCTGTACCTGTCAGTAGGTGTCAGGATAGCTTGGGGTGAAGATTTTCAAAGGATGCCGTATGGCAGGTTTTTTCTCTAACTAAATGTAGTCCCATGTCACACACTAATGCCAATACAATTCCACTCTGGGTATTTTACTGGTATTTGTTTTCACAAAATAGCGAGCAGCCTTTTATGTTCTCTGAGAAGCCATATATTCCTGATACTTGTGGAGGTACTAGGCCTGGAGGTGGATGGTCTCTTCAAAGAAAAAAACCTGAAAATTAATTTGGAGGAGAGTACCAGTAGGAAGCCACACTTCAGTGTGGTTCATTTGCTGTGTACACACAGAACTGGCTTCTCTGTTGAAGTTTCAGCCAGGGTATGAAGCAGCCATGACTGCTGTTGAAATGAGACATGCCTGGGATGAGAACATCAAAACACATTCCACATACATAGCCCAACAGCTCCTTGAGTGACAGGCACACTGTGCCATCTGCTGTCTCCAGCACAGCAGAGGCATGCCGGTCATTTTCAGCAAACAGAAATGTTGGCATGGAACAGCAAGTGGTAATACTTTCAGTCTGTTAGCAGAGCTTTCTTCATTCTTTAAGCAAATCCGTCCTTTTTGTTTCTTGCCTTAATCTTTTGGGCATCATAACTGGGCCTGTCTTTATTTAAAAATTCCTTCTGTTTCTGCTGAAGAAGCATATTTCTTGAACACTGAGCTCAAAAGATCTCATTGATAAACTGCTGAGCTTCCAGAAAATGTCATGATGGAATCCTTGTGAGACATATGCTCCAAAGACCTTACATGAAATATACCCATTTTCTTTTACTATGAATACAGGTTATAGAAAAATGGCTCTAACACTGGTTACAGTGTAAGCAAATAACCTACATGGAAAACAATTCTAACAGAATAGTTACTCTACAGTTTTGCATGAAAACATATTATCTTTATTAGCTGTAAAAGCAAAATTAGAATCATCTGCAGGATTTTTCAGTAATTCATTTAATTTCCTGTTTTCTGAGTTATTTGACTTCTAAAGCATGATTGTTAAGAGAGGGGCTGAAAGCATCAACTGTTTTTCTTTGAAGATGGTACAGGAACCTCAGGAAACTTAAATTTCAAAGATTATCCATTTCATAAGAGGAACATATTTTACCAAGCCCATTTACATTCCAAATAGTGAACTGACTCTCAAAGCTGTGGTGACCAGCAGCCTTCATCTGTTTTTAAAAAAGGAAGAAATAATATTCTCCCCATATGCAGAGGACCAGGAAAAAAGGTATATGCAAAATGGTTTTGTAACAGTGGCAGAAAATAGGCACCCGCCACATTTAACATATCAAAATAGTAGAGGTTCTCCACTGCCACTGCCTCCCAGTCCCACCTTCACCCCAATGTAAAGATCAGGTCTTCGATGATGATCTCTTCCCCATCAAAGCGTTGCAACTGTTTTTCTTCCCACACCCCAAATCCAGAGACAGAAACGTCCCCTTCAGGGACTCATGCATATGTTATTGGGAAGTAGCAAAGCCATCACTCCAGGTTTGCCTAAAGAACCATAGGGTTTTTTCTCTCAGTGTACAGATCTTTGGCAGCTCTGACCTGTCCCTGTGGGATCCCTAGGCCTGTACAGACTGTAATCTCACTCCCATTGGTGAACCCCAGCTAATGTGCCTTTGGAGAGCCTCAAAAGCAGGCAATGAAAAGGCAGCAGCATGAATGGGCCACATGCAAAAATAAATCCTGATGACAGATGTGGAAAAATTCACATGGATTCCTCTTAAAGGCTTGATGCAGAACAGATGAATGAGATGAATGGTAGTAATAACGCACATGCCTTTATTCCTGTGTCACTCGCTCCCAGGACCCCATGACACCACACTGTGATTTAATCTGTCAGGGTTAAGACCAAGAGCATGAGTGCCATCTCACAAAGACAATTCATTTCCCCTCCAGAAGTGGAGCGGGTTCAGCAGCCAAGCCCTCTAACCAAAGTAAATCTTTCAGGGGCTAAGATCAGAAATTATCACTTGTTACCACATCAGGATGTTAAGAGAATGCCCTGGTTGCCCTATTTGACACCTGCCAAACTTCTGCACAGGCTACTCCTTTGCTCCCACAGAAGAAAAGCAGCTAAGTAAGAGAAGAGGAAGGCTGCTCAGAGAAAAGCTTTTATCTAACTTCAAAGGCAGGATCTTCAGAGAGTGGTGGATTAATGAGCTCATTAGCAAACAAGTTCCATGCTTCTACAGACCATAGCCATATCTGATTTCTGGCACTAAAACCTTTTGATTCTTCCCTTATTTGCAGGCCAGATCCCTTGAGCTGTCTAATTCCAGGACCAAGACTCAACTGTATGGCTTAAAGGTAGGTCTGGTAAACTGTAGTTCCAATGAAAGCTGGGTCAGGGAGGATGCAAGGATCTTAGGGCTCAAAACTCAGGAGAGATACTGTGACCATCCAGTCCGAGCTTTCCTAAAACTTAAGTCAGAGACACATAATGAATTCATTTCAGCTTACATTGGAGCAGTTGGAAAACCATCACTCTTAATTTTACAGTTTCCATGGAGGCAGAAGCACTGCAACACTGCAAAGAGGACCCAAAACCTAAATATTCTCCAAATTAAGAATATTGTGCCATATATATGTTTGAGTCTATTGCACTGAAACATCTGGCTATTGAATCTGCCAGAAAAATGAAACTTAATGTCCTATTTCTCTGCCCTTACAACAGTTCTTAGAC
The DNA here is from genome assembly GCF_036250125.1 of Pseudopipra pipra. Lineage (NCBI taxonomy): Eukaryota > Metazoa > Chordata > Aves > Passeriformes > Pipridae > Pseudopipra > Pseudopipra pipra. The sequence continues at coordinate 20,387,710 of NC_087581.1, read as the reverse complement.
TGTCACCAGGAATATCCAAATCCTATTTTTAGCTAAGCTGCAGAGGTTCAAACTCCTGCAATTCCTTACTAGGAGGCATTTTCTGATCTGTTAGTCATTCCTAACTTTCCTCTCCCTATTTCACCAGCACCCTTTTTGAACTAAGGGCATCAAGACCTGTCTGAGCACTTTGGAATTTGCACTGATGTCAAAGACAGATGTGGTAACTTCTTTGCAACTGGATGCAAACCCATTTTCACAACCTCCTTTAGCTGTTGTAGTACCCATGTCCCACAGGGAGCTCACAATTAGCCAAGTATCTGCCATGACCCCTTGTCCTCCTTCAGACTGCTGGGACAAGTTCCCTTATTCTGCAAACCTACATGATGCTTTGTCATCCTCAATGGATGATTTGCCATTTAGCTGTATTCAAATGTACTCTGCTTACCCCACACAGTCAGCCTGTCTAGGTTCCACATGGTTATATCTTTATTTTGCACTCCTTCACATTCAGGGGTATTTTTTACCATCTGTGCTGCTAACAGGCAGTGTGATAGAATATAAAAAGAGTATTAGTTATTCAGTCCAGGAACAGCAGGGAGGCTGACTACTCTTCAGCACCTTCCTTCCCTTTTCTCTCTCTCTCTCTTGTAGCTGCTGCCATTTTGGCTGAGCATAAGGACTGTTACAAAAGAGAACAGCGCTTAGTAGTGCAGATGGAGGAGACGGTGCTTTGGTTTACCATGAATGTGGACACAAGAATGTCGAATCTGCTCCAGAGCCTCTCCTCAGCGCTCACTCCCACACAGTACACAGAAGGCAGGGCATGGATGCAGGGATGGCCACCTTACACAGCTGATGCATTTGAGCTTTCTTGCAGTTGCATGGGAACAAGTTTTAAGATAGCTAACCAGTTATCCCAGCAGCTAACCATGTGGACTCACCACTGCCAGCTGACCCAGACTCTTCTGTACGCCCTCAATTGTCGTGACTGCTGTGTTAATCACATCGAAGCCCATCTCTGCAACCGGCATAGCCTCTGCTGTGTGCTGTGTACTCAAAGGCTATTCTGTTTTCAGTAATGCTTTACTTTTAAAGAACACCTTACAGAATTAGAGTTTGTAAAGTATACCTCAGTGTTTTTTCTCATTTGCCTTTTGACTACCAAAGGGAATTAATTAGTATCAGCATGAGTGTAAGAACTGCAGGAAGCAGAACAAGCTATATGAACTTCTTTGATTCCATTCAGCTCCCAGGGAGCTCTCATCAGAGTTCATCCAAATGTCATCCTTGGTTTGCTTCTTTCAGAAACACACTATTCCTGTGGATCTGTTGTTCATCTGAGCTAATTAAAGGCTGTAGAGTAACAGGCACATTTTGCTCCTTTTTCTATCAACAAATGCTATATGTGCAAAGATGTGTGGTAGATCTTGGGGTTAAACTATGTGTAATAGAAGGGATAGATCTGAGCTGGTACTGCTTATTGCAAAACTGATTTTAAGTCTTGGTTTTTATTTTGATGTTTCAATAATAACCTAATAATTTTAATTCCAGGAAGGAGGAATATATTACATTCTCATCTTTTAAAATAGTTTCACTCTTATAAAAAAGTTATTATTAAATAGGCTAATGTTATAATTTCATTTATTACTATTTCAAATATTTTTTGGCCAGCTCTTGACAAAAATTTTTAATTAAAATCTTTGGACATTGTATTTGAAGAACGCTAGTTAGGCATTTATTATATCTCTGCCTTTTGAATCTACAGTGATTGGCTAAATAAATCTTTGGCTTTGAAAACTCATTCTTTAGTCTGTGTAATGGGCTGTTAAGCAAACAAAACAATGGAGAAATCTAGAGTGGAACATATCACTGTATGCCCTATTCTCATTTTTATCTCTGGTGTGAGTAAGAACTGCAGCATAAATTCCTATATCAGCCCATGCATGTCCTTTGTAGCATAACAGAAGTAGAAGTGTGTTGCCTGAGACATGACAGTCAGTAAGGCAGGCAAAACCTGTGATAAGAAGTAAGGGGATCGATGGCCATGCTAAGGTAAAAGAACCAACTAAAAGGCAGGATGAGAAGCAATAAGGATCTGACATGAGTTTAAACCACTACCAGTACTTCTGCATTGACCATAAGCCTGCGGAAGGGTTCCATTAGCAAAGACTCAAACCTTTAATGTCATATTTTTCTAGGATTAAAAAGCAAGCAAACAAACAAAAAGCAAAACAAAACAAACCCCAAACCACTAAGAAGACATCAGTCTTCAGAACCAGTTTTCTGGATTTGGGGATGCGCAAACAAAATTTGTTTTCCATCATCTTTACAACACAAATCCAACACTGGTCAAATTATTCCCTCCTTTCTTCTTTCTCATGAATACAAACAAGATTTAATGCAAAGGCATATTGCTATTTGGTTACTTTGAAAACACCTGGTGGTGATCAGAAGCTTCTGTGTGAGTTAATCCAGCTCACAGCTAGAATAATTCTAAGAAAAATTAACATCTTCCATAGCTATTGTCGAACCCCTGAAGAGTAGGGTAGGAGTGAGTAAAACTCTTATTAAACTGCATCTTGTGTTATCAGCAGCTGTGCCTTCCAAAAGAGAGCGGTGTCCCAAGTCCCCAGTCCTCCCCGAGTGAGGTGGCTGAAAGTTTCTTGGTCTGGGCTTAAGCTGTCAGCAGGTGCTGTGCCAGAGGTACTTGGTGGTCTGGAAATCACTCCTGCCACGTACTGCAGCATCGGTGTAGTCTTAATATGTCCACCTTCACACAGAGCCAGGAAATAGGTCTGGATATGAAAAAGGGAGATCAACTCACCATATGAACAACTATCTCCTGCAGTAGAAATGTCTGAGGTCAGACACAGAGAAGGACTATCTTGAAGAGCCAAGCCTGGAGTGGATAAGAATGAAGACCAGGCTATGAGAACAAACTACCTACAGCTGCCAGGTTTGAGCCTCTTCTCTTCATTACACATCTTGGAGCTGGTTGGGTTGGAAGAAGCTGGAATCTCTACATTCACCAGTTATCAATATTAATTGCTATTTCAATGGTGTCTTGATACTGCTATAACAGGGGCTCATGACCAGCTTCTCATGCTTTGTGAAGTGCTGGGATCCTAGTGTATTGATCAGACCTGGTTTTCTTATACCAGGGTAGAATTGATACAGGGATGCTCTTGAAAAGTCTCACTTAGTTTACAGTGTCAGTCTTAGCCCTTGTATCACCTCCAAGGAAGAAGCTCAGAGCTACTGCAGGTGATGCAAACTCTGCATCTGACAGCAGATGAAATAAAAATGTATTTTGGCAAGGTGGGAGAAAATGTTGAATTGCTGTTGACTTCGCCCAAGTGGCTTACTTGGGTCTTCATCTAGCCAAGAAGCAAGGCCAAGTGGAAATTCCAGATGGAAAGCCATGTACTCCCTTTCTTGGGGCACCTCAAGTATGCAGCAATACACTCACACTGGTTTTTTGGCCTATTTCATAGTGGGGAGACTCTTGAGACACAGTGCTGTCAAATGAAGCCACAGAGCCAGTGAGAAATCCAACTATAAACAGGGTAGCACACTGCCCAGTGTAGGCAACATTTTACATGTGTGTGTCTTCCTACTGTAGCAATTTCCAATTTGGGGGCATGGAGCAGTCAGCTAGCTCCAGAGGTGACAATGTTTAAATGCTGAGGAAAGTTTGTCACACTATGATAATTTTAGTCTAGGCCTTCCCGGAGACCAGCTTGTAACCAGGAAGGAACAAGGGAAGTGACCAAGAAAGTATTCCATGCTATTCCTTTACGTAAACGAAGGTATAAATAAAGCCGACCAGAGAGACCTCGCTCTCTTCTTTTACGCCAATGTTTGGGAACAGGAGGTCCCTACGTTGGCCTTGCTTATCTGAGTTTGAGGCCTGTAGCGACTGCTGTTGTCTGCCACGTGGGAGGAGAGAGTGCTAGGCTGGGTCTGACCATCTTCCTCAAGGGAAGTGGTGAGATTTTGCTAGTTTTTTATTTTGCTGGTTACCGGGCCGGGTTTTTCGATTGAGCATACCTGCTTTGTTTCTGTATGTTTTTGTCCCTTTTTTGTCCTTTTTCCCTTCTCCCTCCCCCTTTTCCCTTTTAGGGAGCTATTTAGGGTTTCTGGGGTTATACATACATAGCATTCTCACTGTATATATCTGTTTTATACGTAAAATATATATTTTTGCTATAGCTTTGGCTGTTCAGGTTTTTTTCTTCCCTCTCTGGGGAGTAGGCTTTTTCATTGAGTTTTGGAGACTTGGCGGGAAGCCAGCTCGAAACTTGAACACATACAACCTTGTTGACTGGGGAGGCTCTTAGTGCCTTGTGAAATCTAAAAGCTCTTGTTTGTCACCATTTCTTTTAATTCGTCTTTCTATGGAGGGTTTTAACAACATGAGAAGTAATTAGAAGTAAACACAGAGATTTTCTCCATCTGTTCATATTTTAAATCCACAGGTGGTCAAGTGTAGCACACTGAATTTGCAATAGGTTTTACTCTCTGCTATGTACAGTACAACATTTAAACCCCATTTAAAGGGAGATTTGCAGGAGGCGGCTGTGGATTTCCACAGCAGTGATCCCCAGACCCCGCCGTGCCCCTGCTGGACAAATTTCAAAGCTTCCAGAGTGTCCTCTGGCAACAAAGACAGAGCATGACTGCTGTAGGAAGGGATGGAAAGCTCTGGGTTGGGGATGGAGAAATGTGCTGGGTGCAGGGAAGGGACTGGTGTGGAGTACAGGATTCACAGCTAGGCAGGGCAGGACACCACCAGATGTGCCACCCCATCTTCTTTTGCTGCTGAAGGACTCACTAGATCCACTGCTTATAAGCTCCCTGCAATGATGTCCAAAGCAATCCTGACCTAGAAAAAAATTGTATTTTCCTTTCCTTAGTTAAATGTCCCATCAAGTTAGCTAGACTGGAAAGACAGACTTGTTCTAAAAAATACTGGCCTATATTTCTATAAGAGAAATTAGAAGGCACAAAGGCATATACTTAAGATCACATTATGAAAACACTTTGATTGCTTTTTCAGCTAGTGTTAACTTTCCAAAATTTAAAAATCTGCTGATGTTTGAGAAGTTTGGTGGTTTTGCCTGTGGCAGGGACACAGCTGGATGCTTTTGTTCAGGAGGAAGCAAAGGGTGGGTTTGTCGGAAAATGCTGCATGTTTATACAACAATCAGGCCTGCTCAGATGACACATCTGTTTTTTCAGACATTGGCAGAAATGCCGTTGTAACAGCAATATTTTGTTCCCAGAATCAATTGGAAAGGAAAGGAAAAAAAAATCCAACTAAGCTAGTCACTGTCTCCACCTGGAGGCAAAAGGCTGTCTCACCTTACCAATTTGTCCCATAGCACAAGCCCCACTCCTGTCCACAGAACTGGGCAATCTACTGGGAATAGGAGGGGGGTTCCCCTGTTGCTATAAAGAAGATACCAGGTAGACAACAGGGTATTCAAAATATTTGCCAAAAGCCCCTGGAAAACCAAGTATTGTCAGTTTCAGGTGTAGTATCAGGGAGTCTTTTTTCTTATCTGGGTAACACGACTGTAAGAAAAGCACTACTGCTATTTAAATAACAAGTGTTAACTTCTAATTGCTCCGAAATATCTCTGGTTTTCAAAGGACTATAGGAGAAATATAATATCGGTATTCCTCAAGAAGTTTTTTTTCCAGTTGATGATAAATTCTTCCACTAATTCTTTCCTCAACAGTTTCTTTTTCTTCTCTTTTTTGAGTCCATAGGATCACACCAGTGGTCTTTATCACTTCATACCATAGCACAGTTAGCCTGACGTGAGTTTGAGCCCAGGGTGCTGAAAGCATGTGCCAAGTGTGAACTATTTGCTGATGCTGTGGACCAAAGTCCCCCAAAAAAAAAGCATCACTAGGCCCACCAATTAATGTTAAATGCTTATTTGACACCAGGTCACATTTGTCAGTCTGTGTGGAAAAGGGTGACTGTGGTCCTGTTTTATGTCCCAGCAGAGGTCTCATCCGGGAAAAGGGAGATCCCTGCTTAGGCAGTCAGAACAGCAATTGCTGAAGAGAACTGGGTGAAATAAAATGTGCCTAAACTCCTAATCCATGAAATGCATTCTTCTGCTAGTCACAGTGTTACCCAAGCCTCTCTGATACCACTGGGCTGTCCAGATGGTGAGGCAAGGCCCTGCTGTGAGCCATGCACATTCTGGGCACAGACCAGCAAAATTCAGTAGACAGCTAGGTCAGTGCTTGAGTGAACTGTGGCTTTTCCGTAAACAGCTCAGACAAAGACTAATACGATTCCCAGTCATGAAGACATGCTGTCCCTGAGGAGAAGATGTCACATGTTGCAGTGTTCCCTATGCACTCTCAGAGGCCATGGGGACCACACCAGCAGCCACAGGGAAGGCAGTACTCTCAAATGAAACTTGCATAAAACTTGCCTTTGGTTTGTTTTTTATCCCCGGAATATGGTCTAGGAATTGGTCTAACTTTTCCATTTGCATGGCTTGAACATTATAGGGAGCAAACTGGGAAGACAATGGAGCACAATAGAGACAAGGGTGGGAGACAATTCTTTTATCTCTCTGGAGGAATTCTACTGCACAAAAATGTATGAAACTAGCAAATTTTAGCCAGCAGTTTCAGAGAGAAAAAAACAGCATTACAAAGCTTGTCATGCTGGTTTTGAAATGCTGAGGGACTGGGAGGGCTGCTCAGATCTCTGAAGGAAAAGCTGTGCAAACAAGAGGCTTGGTTCAATGGAGGTGCACTGATGTGCAGTGGCTGAGTGGCCTCAATATGCACCAGGAAGGACTCCAGTATCTCACAGCCTGGTATGTAGCTGTGTGTCTATGATCAAGCAGTGAGCCTTGGTCATCCTCTACCTGCCAGTCACTTAACCATCCTCAGATTCCTGCTGTATGTGTGTGTGTCTTGTGCTCTCATCCCCACTGAGAGATTGGGATGGGGCTTCCAGGGCTGTGAACACTGGCTGTGTGAGCTACCATGGGTGTCATTTAGATGTCTCCACTATCAATAGGAAAATTGGAAGAGAGATGAGATGAAACTGAGATAGTACCTAAGAGGCAACAACATCTAAAAACTTGCATTAGGAAGGAACTTAGCTGTATACTCAGCACTGCCCCACAGGTTTAGCAGACTGGACATAGACATGCTGGCCCACAAGTTTCATCATGTGGGAGTCTTGCTGCTGTCATGAAGTCTGTACCTGAACCTAGCTATGTTCAGCATTTCAGTGTGAGGAAAGTTCAGGTTCATTTTGGTCTCTGTGGTTCCCAGGGAGTAATGTGGTGATTGTTATGTCAAAGAATGTCCAATGTGATGAGTATTTGGGTGAGAGCCATACTTTGTTCAGTCTCACCTGCCAGAGTTGCTCCAGCAAAAGGACAAGCTCAGTGTTTATTTAGCAAGCATCAGAGCACAGCTGCCTAAGGAGCTCTGTGCTGCCTTTTGGACATCATGTTTCATGTGAGTCCAGCCATGGCTGTCACATACACACTTCCTTCAGCAGTGCTGCCTCCAAGGCAGTTCCTACCTCTAGCCTCTCTCCAGACTGAGAGCTGCTCGAGTTTCAAAATGTTGCAACTGGTGTGCATCTCTAGTAAAACTTATGCCAGCAGCAACCACCGCATCACTTGTCATCTCTTGCAAATGAAACAGGACAGTATTTGGATGACAGCCCTCCAAGGATGACGCACATGTTGCAATTTATGGTGGCATTGGCTGACTAAGCAAAGTCCACTTTAAAAGAACATAATTGGAGTGTGCCGTAAGCAGTGCTGTCTTTGACATGAGGCATGAAACAGAAGTCCTCGCTGCTTACTGCTGTTCCCACTTCAGGAGTGCCTTTGTGTAGGAGTGAGCGTCTAGTAAAGCTTTTGCATCAGGATGCTAGCTTGGATTTGCTGGATGGATTCCAATTCAGGCAGTTAGCACCCATCTCTGGAAATTGTCCATGCTGTTTCAGTTGCCTACAGAATGATTTTTCATTTCATGTTCAAATCTGACTTAAATAGTTACTTCATACACTTGAACAATTCCTTTATTTCATACCCAATGGTGGGTTAAAGGATGCTGAGCAGCACATACTTGGATCCACTTCAGTGGAAGCTATTACCATCAATAGTAGGGTTGCAATGATGAACAAATCCATGCTGAAGGAAGCAAGCTAGCAAAAGTGGAAAATACTTAATTGTAAAACATAGCGTGGGCTTAGAGTATCCTACTCAATATAACAGGAGCTCAAGACAAAAATCCATAGTAACTCCAGCACATTATTAATAGTAAATGTATAGTTTTTGAAAAGGTTACTTGTGCTTATGCTAACCATAAGAAAGAAAATCTCTCTTCACCAAAAACAAGCTTAGTCTCTGCAACAGTGGACAAACTTCATCCTAGATGCCTGTAATTTTCTGACACTCCAGGAAGACTGACTCTTGGCTACTCAAGTTCCCTCATTTCACGAATAAATATTTTTTTCTCATATATTCCAGTTGTTGAAATTAATTTGCCACCCACTGCTCAAAACTGTATTTATCCTTCTCCTCCCAATTTTCAGAACTGTCATGATTATCAGTAGCAATGTGCAATGTAGATTCTTGAGATCTGATGTCATCTTGCTTGGCATATGTTACACACTCAAATAAGCTCTTGTGGTGAATAATGTACCATATGCATATCTCCCAGGTTCTCCCAGCACTGTGAAGACTTATCAGTGCTCTAATTGTGTACCACTTAAACCAGGATTTTAGTCCTTGTTATGCAGAGCTTCCAAGTCTGGTGTTACCAACTCAAATAAAATCCTCATTTCACCCTCTCTTCTTCGCACCTATTTCTGTGCTCTGCATATCAAACTCTGAAAAGGTTCTGTGAAAAGCCTGCTCTGATGATCTTTCAAAGACCTTCAGCAGATCCTTTCAGCCTGGGGGTGCTGTGTGCCAGGGTCTGGGACCTCAAGCCTGGGAGGAGAGAAGACAGTGGCCCAGAATGTCCAGAGCAGGCAGAGTGGTACCACAATGCTCCTGCTGTAACTGCAGGCCATGTCCAGGCCTTGGGTACTCTTGAAATGACCCAACAGAGAATGGTCCCCACCCAGAGACAACACAGCAGGCAATCACTCCTCCCAAGGGCCTCTTCCTCCTTTTCCCCAGAGGCTTGCGCACCCTGTTAGTCTCCCTGCAGCCAGTCCTGAGCATGACTGCCTTGCCCCTGTCACAGCATGCTCCCATCACCTCCATCCTAATTTGACTTAAAAATCCACACCAGCCATGGCAACATAGGCAGCAGTCATGGCACTGCTCGTGCTGAGCCAGACACACACTGGACATCTCTTCTGCCTTCTGAAAGAGCAGTATAACAGGCAGACCCAGGATGCTTCTGTAGTGCAAGGGGCTGCAAGTAGTGCCACAACACACTAAGTTCCTGCTCGGATGGAGCCTTTCATTTTAACTGATGTGGTCTCTATAACATCCTATTTTCTGAGAAACTTTGGTAATGTTGTTTCTTGGAAGAACACAGTAATTAGTGCACATAAAGTAGTGCTCTCCAATAGTTACTCATCAACAGAAGTGTCAGCTCTAATGAACCACCTTCATTTTTCGGCTCTAATACTTTCTGCATGCATGTTAATGGCGTCAAATATTTAAGTGATTAAATTTAAAGACTTTGAAGCCATTAAAGGAAACTGGAGTCTGACCACCGTTGTCGTATTCGGTTTACAGTTAGTAAAACATTCCGTTTTTCCTGGATCCCATTTGCACCCTGGGAAAACACTGGGAACAGATGATTTACTATCCAAGTTTTATAAGTGGTTCAAAGAGGAGTAGGCACCCTGAATGCTGCAAATGTTTATAAAGATTAAGCATAATCAGCCTCCGCTAGCCCTGGTCAATTGCATTAATTAAGTTAGCAGTAAGTATGGGGAAAAAAGCCTAAGGCAATACAGTTTTATGATCATATTACATTACTCTGCACAGTATTTAAGATTACAGCTAAAGAGCTGACACAAATGAGAGTCCTATAGCTAGAGCAGAGACTTAAATATTCATGTTAGGTTATTTACCAATACCAGTGGTAGCAAAATAAATCTTTAGTTTCATTTTACCTTAGAGATGGGGAAGGTTCTTACAGCAGTTGCTGGTAAGAAGTACTCCATCTGGAGTGCATTTTTTGTTAATGTTGATCTATTAACATAGAAGGAAAAGTAATGGGAAGATCTTACTTACTTAATGGTCTTTTGGGAAACCGAAAACTTATCTTTGGTGGTCTTGCTTTTGGCATACAAGAGTTAAAGATTATACATCTCCTCTTTCTTTCTTTCTTTGAGCAAGACAGAGTGAGAGAGATTCTGGTCAAGATTTAAAAAGATCAAATTGATACAGAAAATTAGAACCCCTTTTTCTATAACTACATCTGAAGTGCAAACCAAAAAGAAGGTTTGTCTTTGTTCTATGGTTTCTATGTATGTTTGATTTCTAGGTGTATTTTTCAATTTCATCAAGAGCTGTACTTCAGCTGACATCAACAATCAATAGAATATGCAATCTAATAGTTTTCTTTCTTGCTTGTCTGAAGTGAAAAGTCTAAAGACACTCTTCCTTGCAGGTGAAATATTTCCATAGCTTCCTCTTGATACCTGACAATAAGAAAGACTGTTAAAATCCACATAATGAGTCATTTAATAGCACAAACAGATCTGCTCAGAGACCACTACAACTCATGAAGTATAAGGAATAGGTTGTGTTCCATTAGTCTGCAGGATTATTGTCTTGGAGGAAAAGATTTCACATTAAATAAATGCTACTAGCTAAGAGCATCCATGCTACAAATGGAGTTTTAGAGTTGGAATTTGGAGACAAGTGGTATAATGGGCTCTAGGTTGCAAACAGGCTTCGTTACACAGCCTTTGTACTGCATTTTTAAATTAAGCCACAGGTTGCTGCAAAATGTCCTCTGATTGTCTACAGGGTTAGTGATTTAAGACAAAAAAAAAGCCTCTTTTCAGAGTCAGTACTGAAACAATGTGACACTCTAGTTTACTTTTTGGACAAAAAACCTAGGACTTGATCAGTTGGCTTCATTTAATATAAAGGGTCTGTTTAATATGTATTGAATTTTAATATGACAGAGAACTTGACTTCTGGAATCTGAAGAGAATCAAAGTACATTTGCTCCTCGTATTGTGACAGTCAGCATTTTGATTTCTGGAAAAATCTGCAGTCACTCTGCTCAAGGTCTGCTGAGAATTGAGACTAGTTGTGGTGACAAGGTGTCATCAAGCTTGGCACTTCCACAGTAGCTAAAGTTCTGCTTTTCTTTCAAGAAACCTAAAGACTTTAAAATACCTTTCAGAAAAAAAGGTATGAGGTATTTGCCTCATATGTTTGACTCCTCAGGAAGACAGATTTCAATGAAGGAAGAAGTTTGGAGAGGAAGGAAAAAAATTCACTCATGCTCTAGCACAGCTACTGTTGTTCAAAAACATTCAAATGGTGAGTATTACACCATTATGAAGTAACAAGATAAAAAGCTTCTATCAAAAAATACTCCTTTTGTTTCTTTGATTGAACCACTTTGTCAAAACCTCCAGAAAATTCTTATTGTTAAGTGTTCTGGGTTGAAGAAATTACTGTGTTAGCTCAACAAGAAGAGAACACACAGCTTAGAATATCTACCTTCTTGCTCTTTTGAGGAATCAATCAAAATTCCACTCTCCTTTCTAGTACTCTTGAGTGCCTTTGTCTTGAGCCAAGGTATTTGTAAAAGAATGCACTTTTATCATGAGGTGCTATACCACACCTTGGAAAACTCAGACGGTGGGATTACAGACTGCTCTGACTCTCAGTGATGAACACACTACCAGATCCTTTCATTATATTCCTGGACATGTTGCTTTCTGCTCCAAGTCTTTCTTTGGCTCCTGGCTCCCAATATAGTACCCTTTTCAGCTTTTGTTTTGTAACTTCTGTGGAATAATACTGTGATCTGTAGAAACTCCTTTGCTTTCACAATTGATAGATGGATAAAGTGGGCCAGCAGCTGGGCCCTCAAAGGCCACCTTGGGGGTCAGTCTCAAGAGGTGATGCAGCTGCACATGAGGCTGGGAGATCACAGAAAACCTTGTTGGACTAGCCGGCCTACAGCTCCGGGGCTCAGATAGACACATACTAGCACTAAATGCTCTTCTTCATCTTGCTTCAGCGTACAAGTGCATTAGTGAGGAGATACAAAAAAACAATTGGAAACAATGTAGATAAAGCCTAGTTGCACACCATTTTGTAAGAACAATATTTTTAGCTTCAGGTCCAAAAGTAATAGTCCTTTAAAAAAAGCTTTCTTCAAGGTTTGCCTGACCAGTGATGTCAGAGAAGTATATTTCTTTGCCAAAATACTTAGTTCACTATATCCTCATCCATATGACACAGCAAAGCCTAGGAAAGTACCCTCTTCTCCTTCCAAAAGGCAACACCAGGCATTCTGGGGCACCTCCATGTGATATACCTGAAGTTACCAGTAATTTCTTGCAGAATTCAGCTACCGAGTAATTGGGAATGTCCTAGAAAAGGGTGAAGAGCAGAGGAGCACAAGCAATACAACTCCTTGTGCCAAGTCAAGCTATCTCATCTATTCAGTGTTGATATTTCACCTGTGACAGCACTGGAGGCTTCTGCAAGAGTGCACCAGGAAAAAATTAATTTTGTAAAAACATGGAGTGGGGAAGTGGGAGCAAGTTAATATATCTGCCATCAGATGTAGTCACAAGAAATAAGTAAGCAATCTAAATGCATCTATATCAACTTAAAATTACTTTATATCAGTTCTTTCCAGGGTGTGTCAGCTTCATATGATGAATTACATAATATTTTGTAGGAATAATCTCTAACAAAACCCCAGGGAGACATCTGGTAAATCTACAACTGAATAAAGTGTTACTAAAGCTGAAAAAACACCAAAGAGTTATTGAAACCTCAGACCACACTAAACTGACTGAAAAAGAATGCAAGGCATATCATTATTGTTAAGAACTAGCAGCTAATTACTTAATGAAAATCAGACAGTTTATGTCCTGTGGGTACCTTCTAAGAGTGTAGGCCATTTTATTTTGTTCAAATAGTCTTTGGAAGAAAAGTGGTCTAGTTTTGTTCTGCGCTGTCCCACTTATGGCAATGTTATTTCAATAATAGCTCTGACAGATTGGTGGATGCAGTGAATCAATGCAGTTCTAAGGCTGTCGAAAGCCCTTCATGTTGCATGGCAATACAGAGAGCAGATGTCATTCTGTAACTTATTGTTTCTTTCTCCAAGAATACAATTTGTGATTCAGGAAGTAAGACATTTCTTCTATGATAGTGGACAATTTTCTTAATGGTGAACAAAGAACCTCTCGGAACTTCTTTTTCTTTTATGTCAGACTTTGCCAGGCATAAGAAAAGAACAAGCATACAAGAATGTTATGTGCCAGAAATGTGAATTAGAAACTTCAGAGTGGAAAATGCAGTGTTATGCAGATGAGGGCAAGACTTTTCTACAAATACGTGCTTTTATGGTGAAAGAGGTAAGATAATCTTTCTTTACTCTGCCAAATAAAACAGCAACCTCATGTTCTGCAAAGGTTCCCAGACTACAGATTACTTTAGAAACTTGGTGAGTACTTTAACCAGCTCTGGAAACAAGCCCCTTGTATTTCTCAGGAACACCTACCTCTCCTGCAACAAGATGAGTCAGCCAGCATCCAGGAGACTCATTCCAGGAATCTGGTCCACTCAGAAACTCAGGAAGGAAGCACAGGAGACTGACATTATCTTGATGAAGGGGAAAATAGTGGGCAAGTACTCCAGACAAAGTCTACACTGACCATTAAACGAAAGGCCCTAAAATTGCCAGGAACTGCTCTTCAACTATTTTCCTTAATGAACTATACAGGTTACTAAAAGAGACTTCTGCCCCCACTTTTCTGTCACTGATATCACAGCTTCTCTCATTTAAGCTGTGCATCAGGCTTGTTTCAGACTCAACCCTTGTCACAGCTGCGGGTGAATTTCTGATGCCCCGAGACCGGGCATTTGTATTCATCTCCTATCTTACTGCCAATCAGTCATTAAATCCCAGGACAAAAGCTGTAAAAGCAGTGATGGTAGCATCATAACTTGTGTTGGAACTTCCCAAACAACGAGCAATTGTCTGGACAGCTGACAACTTTAGGTTCAGTATTTCTCTGTCTGGTGGGACAGCAGGAGAGCAAACTGGCACAATGCTAGTGTCAAGACACACCAACAAGAGTCAGGAGCCTTCTACACAAAACTGTGTACAAGTGTACTCAAGTATGACCTAAGGCTGACCTGAGAGAAAGGTGAGATAGTCATTTTAGGAGAAATATGGGTAATGCCCACTATCTTTCACTGAGGGACTGTAATCTCAGCTGTCTTTGTTCTCCTTGGATTCTCTAGTGGCATTTGATATCTACTTGGACAGGCCTTGAAGTAGCACAGAGCCCTTGGGGATTGCTCTCATGACTGCCCATTGCTGGAGGTAGTATCTAGCAGATACTGTGCCTCCCACAAAATATTTTTCAGGAAAAAATAAGTATTCTGCCTGCTTCAGTCATTTTGAGCACATCACTTCATTGCTATGTTCTCTGCACTGGGTGCTGCCAATTGCCATTTCAACACTTACTGTTCCCTCTGTGAAGACAGCTACCTGGCTCAGCTAAAATAAGGGCACCAGATAAATGGAATAATCCTTATGAGCTGCTAAGGAATCAAACATAACAGATGGGAAACTGGTTTCGTACCCCATGGAATTTAGGGGGATTTCTGAGTTTTTCATATCCTGCAACAGAGAAACAGGACCTTTCAGGGATTTTTGTGAAAAATAAGGTACCTCTGCTCACTGTAGAATAGCTACTAATCCACTGGCTCAGACATTTGCCAAGAGCTGTGGAGCAGCCAAAATGAGTTCTCACTTTCCTTAATTCAGAGTAGAGAGCTGAAATCCCTCTCCCACGTAAACACAGAGTATCAACTATCCCAGGAGAATTTGTGCCTATTCTGTATCCATCAGCTCCCTATCTGGGTATGAACAATCCTTCCTGTCCAAACCACTACGTTTCTTTGTAGAATATGTAGGTGTCAAAAATTAGCTTTTTCCAACAGCAACTGTGTCACTGGCCATGGAGGTCCTTCCTCCATCCTTTCCCTTCCCCATGGCTACTGCTGAAAAGTGTAACATGCTACTAGAGAAATTTCTAGAGATGTCTCTCACTAGTGGTCAAAACTAAGAGCAAAACTCACTGGAAAATCCTGATCTGAACATACACAGCCCAGTATATGTCTCTCTCTTTTTTTTTCTTCCACTCCCCTCCCCTCCCTTCTCTTCCCAAACCTTCCCTTCCCAAACCTTCCCTCCCCTCCCTTCTCTTCCCAAACCTTCCCTTCCCAAACCTTCCCTTCCCAAACCTTCCCTTCCCAAACCTTCCCTTCCCAAACCTTCCCAAACCTTCCCTTCCAAAATATTCCCCAACCTTCCCTTCCAAAATATTCCCCAACCTTCCCTTCCCAAACCTTCCCTCCCAAAACCTTTCCTCCCCTTCCCTTCTCTTTTATCTTGTGGTGGGTTATTTTTTGCCTTTATTAATGCTCAGAACACAAAGACACATCATAGCTGGAACCCACATGAAAACCTGAAGACTTGCCCTTCAGCATCTGACTCTAATGCTATGACATTCAAGTGCAAGTTAAATAAAAGTTGAAATAACTGACTGCAGTAACGGAAAAAGGCAGGAGAGGGAGAGTTAAGATTTAAAATAAAACCAACCAAAATGCCAAGCAAAACCAGCCATATTTGTTTGAAATAATTACCTAAATAAGCAATAATTGTCAGTGACAAACCCCTGTAAGAATGTCAGTGGGCGATAATATCTATGTGGAATTCTACAGAGAATGATGCATCAAAGGTGAGAGGGCAGACATGGGGACAGGGTTGCAAGCACAGTAAGGACAACAGCCTATTCCTCAAATCACAAAGGACAGCTATCAACATGACCATTATTACCACTTGCAAAATTGTTGTTGTGCCAACAGAAAATCAGCTGGCAGCAACTGGTAAAATGATCATTCACCGCAGCAATTGACAAATACAAGTGAAAACGGATTCCTAACTCCATCGCTTGCTTGAAAGTTGCTTTGGGTAAGTCAGAGCTTTGCAGAGACTTGCGCTTCCTTGTGTGTGCTCTCTCCCTCTCACCTCTCCATTCTTGGAAAAAAAAACTGTGAGGTGTTTGTGTGAGTTGGCAGGCTGCCTAGCCACCCTTGTGAAAATGGCTTGGCAAATTTGAGTTGAGCACCAAAATGTTTACACAGGGACTGCTTCTACTTAATGAACTGCTTGATACCCATTGCATGCAATTTCTCCATACTCAGGGTTTAACTGAAGGACCACATTCTGTATTTTGATAACAGTAAATCACCAACATGGAACACTTCAACATTGTAAAAATGTGGAACATTGACCTTCATGATGAATAAAACCCATGTGGTTTTAACATAGGAATGAGCAAAAGGGAGGTGAACAGCACTGAGGAATATCCTTGTGTTACGGACTGATATACTGCAAGATGTTACTTGCTCTGAAACTACAGTTGTCCCATCATTGATTCCTGGTTTCAGTTAGACTTTTACTGAAATTCAGTAAACTTTTCTTGCTTGCTCCTGCACTGAGGCAGACTGACCTAGCACATTGCAAGTAATTTCTCTTTTTTTTAATCAAACTTGCACCAAGTCATAGGATTCCCCTCAGCTTTTGCCCACAAGACTAGTATGTTGTAGCTCAAGAAGCAGAGTCTTTCAGTCCCAAGTGCCATGACACTGATACATCCCTCAAACTACACATCATTGAGGGTGAAAACAGATGCCCCTGATGTGTCTTCCTTGCTCACCTTTTCTTTCCTCCTCCTTCCCAGTTTCTCACTCTAACCTTATCTGATTTTGAGAGCTGGGATCTGCTCCTGGGAGCTTTGCTCCAGGCACAAACAGCAAACCAGTGTGGTACAGGGAACCCTGGACTATTATTCCCTTCTTCCCTTTACACATCCCTGAGATTGTGTAAAAAACTCACCTGCCATCCTGGCAGCTACCTCTGATACAGAACCCAGCTCCTGAACAGGCTGTCCCTAGCCATCACCACTGCTGGACAGTCTCCTAGTGTAAGGAGGAGACTCTATGGCAGGGCTTGCCATCTGCCCTGCTGCCCAGACCCGGACACAAGGAACTATTGGAGCATTAAGCCCCACACCACCATTATCCCTGCATGATTAGGACTCCCACAGAGGCAGAACAGCACTGCTGCCAAGAGCCCTGCAGGCCAGACATCATGTGACCATATGCCTGGATAGTGGCTGAGTGTGGGGAATAGCTCCTCACTAAGAAACATGCTTATGATCAGCCACTCTCCACACTTTCCCAGCAGGGACTGGCACTCCCAAGCTCTGCAGCAAAGCTGCCCCATGGGTGCTCTCTCACATCCTTCAGGTGGTAAAATGCTTAATGAGCTGAAGCTGCTGAAAGCTGCTGCACAGCAGGGACACACCAGGCAGCTCCTACTAACAGGAGCCAGAGCACCCGTGGGGGCTGAAATGCCCAGCCAGGTGGAGGAGAGTGGCTTTTCTGCTATCACCATTAGGGTTGAATGAGGACAGTGGCCTGATTCCAAAAGCTCTGGACTGTGTGCTTTCATATCTGACCAGCTCAACCCTCTGCACTTGCTTTCCTGAATGGCCTAATCCCGCACCAGTGCTCTAGCAAGTGCATCAAAATACATCACCTCGCTGGTAGTGGTTAGCACCAGACGGGAGTATGGAACATTTTACTGCTTCAGACTAAACACTTAACAACAGGCTTAAATGATTTGTGAAACTGGACATTTGTACTGTGGAACAGTACTTTTTTAATGCACTGCCTTTCAGTGTGGAAAAAAAATAACACTATGAATGGCTCCTGCTGCAATGCCAAGAATCATACCAAGCAAGAGAAGAAACTACTCAAGGGAGTCTGCAAACCATTTTAACGGAATCAAATAGGGTGTTTTTTCTTAATGGAATGCCTCACTACCTTAGCAAAAGTAATGTGACTTCACCAATGGGTAAGTGTATATAAAAGCCTAATGTAACAATATTTTCAGAGTGGGGGAAAAGACATTTTTAAAGCTATCTTGGAAATGTTAAATAGAACATACTCGTAGCAATTAATTTGTAATGTTTTTCATCTTATTTCTTCTGAAATATCTCTATTCCTACAACCAGCTGTTACGACCCACCCCAGGAAAAGGGGAGGGGGGATAACCCAGGGTTTTATCAATAATTCCCTTGGGGTGGATTAGAGTGAAAAGACACTGAATAATTGGTATCTGAAAACATATACTGATAAGGTTTATTTTAACAATTCTGTATCAACAGGTATGCTAGCATTTTGGGTGTTGTCATATAACAATGTGACATAATCTTTGGGGGGGAGAAAATGCATAGGGGAGAGAAAGACAGGATAAGAGTAAGGGAGAGTAAGGAAAAAGAAAAGATGAGAGTGGAAAAAACATATATAGTCACTGCCCACGGGGTCCAGCGATGACACTTGGTAGTTGCAGCTTCCATGTCTGTCAGTTGAAGTGGTGGCCTTAATCTGCTGGGGGTGAAGGAGGGAAGCCACCACACGCCAAGAAGTTATGAGTTATTATATCCATGGTTAGTTTCACAGGCCATGCCTCAAGCCTCCCACCTCTCCTGGGCCTGCGCAGAGTTTCTGTGTCTGGCCTGGTTCCTGCCTTTCAAGATTGGCAGAGGGGGGAATGGCTTTGATGGGCCATCAGAGGTCCTGCCTTTTCAGGGCTTGACACCTTCAGCACTGGAGGGAGGGATGGGCCCAACTGCCCATCAGAGATACAATGCAAAGGTCAAAATCCTGCAAGAGTCTCCTAGAATGCATAAATCATCAACCATTTCAGTCTCTGACACCAGCTGACAGAGAAAAACAGAGAACAGCCCTAAGGATATCTACACATATGATCTACACATATCTACACACACAACCGCCTGGAGCAGAGGCGTTAAACTTGCAACCTGCTATAGCGGTCCACTCCACTTAGAACTGGCAGCTGGATGAGTTGCTTTCTAGGTAGTGATCTGTTCCCAGCCACTGCCTTCCGGGGGAGAGTAGGAAGGACAAGGCTCATTAGCTTCCCTGGTAGGAGAAAGGTAATGGAAACCCAAGGGTATATTCTGCACCTGCGCTTTGTAGGTACGTGCGCCAAAAGCCCAGCATTTTGAGACTGCAGAGCTGGAGTAGGTACAGCAGTCAGCAGCTCTGCACAGGGAGCAGGCTGCACACAGCAATTTCACAGCCCCACCACTGCTGCCTGTACAGAAGGCTGGCTGACTCCTTGCGTTTTTGGACCACCCACCAGCTCAGGCAGAAGTGGAAAAGCCAATTGCCACAGCAGGTTTTCATTTTATGGCTGAGTTAGGCAGCTACCACTTCCTCTACACTGAGCAGTCACAGTACTTGTCCAGGATTCACTTCACTATTTTAGGTATCTGCTTTAAGACAAATCACACCTAGATCCCATCTTTCTCCCCTAGCCAGAGAAGGAGCTTTGACTACTTCAGATGCAGGTAGCGAGTTACTCAAACTGATCCTACCCCGGACATCATTAACCTCCCTGCTTCAGAACTCAGGCACACAAAATGTGCCACTAAACTAAGGGGCAAGCCTGAGCTATGAGGCCAGAGATGACACTTTGCACATAAAGGAGTTTGGTTTTGAATTCACCTTGGGTAAAAAGTAAAATAGGGAAGTGCAAGGCTGTGCAGCCTCCTTGGTTGCCTGGGATGGTGTGCACAACTGCAGGCAATGTTTGCTGTGATCTCTAGCCCTGTTGTCCTCTGTCATCCAGTGAATGAAGTTCCCTGGGCATTGGTTTGCCAAAATTTTGCTGTCACATTGCCCAGAGCTCACATTTAGTAAGATTAGAAAATGTGTGCCTCCCTATTGCCCCCTTCCCAAAAGCAACCGTGTTGAAAGAAAGAAATGGTACTGAAGAGGTGTGATTAAAATCTAAAATCTCATCTCATGGATATGCTCAGTTGCTTCAACTTCTGTGTCCTAGCAGTCAGCAGTTTTTCTTCTTTTTTTTTCTTTTTTAATGGACAAAAATAAACCTTTTTACAAGGAAAAAAAGAATAACATTCAAAAAACTCAACATAATTTCCACAAAAAAACTCCACCAAAATTCCACTACAAATCCAAAATTTTAATCTCAATGACCCTTTTTACAAAGAGATTTTATACATTGACTGTACATATTCACAAAAGCAACAAACTAAGGCATATTCTCCACAGCCATGTTTATAAATTAAAAACTTTGAAAAGCCATGTGACTTATCTCATGTAAATCTTGTCAAGATATAGGCAGTTAAAAATTTTAACCGTTTGAATTACTTCTGCATGTAGTGGATGGTCAGTTTATACAGTTATCATGAGTATGAGCTAAATTAATTTCAAATCACTGCAACAAATACTCTGGTAAAAGCATGAAGCTTAAACATTATTTTAAAGGGCTCATTAGAAACCCAACATTTTGATTATAATTAAGAAATGTTAAAGATATTACATTCCTTACATATCAAGTCTGAAAGTTCAGTATGTACACAATCTACAGTCTTGTCCTTACAAATAGGAAATAATTTATCTGTGTATCTCACACAAGACTAGTAGCTGAAGGGAAGCTGAAAGACTATTTTGATTTGGCCAGAAAAAGGAGAAAAAAAATCCCCTGAACAGCCATCCCACACATACAGCTATCAGAATTCTGTATCCCAAGAGCTGCCATTTTGGCCAATCTCCTTGACTAATTCTCTTTACACCCACTCATGAAGTCCCCACCAGTACGTTGCTGTTTACAGCATCTCTCTTGTAATGGAATCGCTTGGGTCTCTAGAACTGGCAAGGCTGCTGTTACAGAGAAAACTAATTAAGCAGAAGAATTGTGCCCTGCAACGTATTACAGTTTGCAGAGAGAAAAGAGCTCTGAACTAGACAGACTGTCACACAATAAAAATATAGACATTTTTCTCGTTTTAGTTTTTGAATGAACTGTAGTGCTTACTGAAAAGACAAAACTGATCAAGAGGCATCTGTGACAAATTTAAAAGCCTACATTGGCTTTCTTACAAAGCTCTAACCAGCTACTTTCAATCCAGAGATGCAGTGCTTGCTAGTCGAGTCTCTTGTCCCGACAGCAACCAATCAAACTTCTCCATCCACTACCAGTCTTCTATGATTTTGACTTAACAGTTTTGCAGCATATGGTATTACTCTGTGCACAGGTCAAGCCTGTTTCACAAAGGACTGTTACGAGGTACTGAAATGTTAGCATTGTGCATCATTTTAATCCCCATAGCGCACATGCTTTTCAACAATCCCCTTCAAAGACAAATTTTCAAAAATGCTAACAACCCAAAACACAAAACCCAAGTGTGTTCATTAAAGCTCGATTAAAAAAAATTACCTTCCTCTCATTGCTTTTCATTTCTCAACTGCAACAAAGGGCAACAATGTTTCTTTTCAGACTTCACAACTGGACTTCTGCCATTTTCAGACAGATACAAGAGTATACCTACTCACATACAGTAACATGATTACAGTAAAATCAAAACCCACAAAATAAAATAATGGTGAACATTCCATAAGCAGAATTTTAACTTTTGGTAAACATTTCTCCTAGGGTAAAGGCAAAACTATGCTGTACAAAATCATGTTAACATCTGCAGTAACAAGCCTTGTTTAGCTTAGCCTCAAGCTTAGTGTGCGGTCAGCCTTAACTATGCAATTTCGTAAAAAAATAAGTAGACAGAAGATTGTAAAGCTGTATGTCTTCTCTACTTCTACCCATTAGCAGATTCTTCCCTTGCAAAACAACATTCACGTGAAAAAAATTTACTGTGGCACTCAGCTGAAGGCAAACACACGTGTATGGGCAACAGGAGGTGTCAAGGTGATAAACGATTAAGTGGGCTGCTTTCTTCTCCATGCACAGCAAGCTTGAGCGTTGTCAGCTTACGAGGGGGGTGCTGAGGGCTCTTACGAAGGTTGTCATCCATCTGCAGAGAAATAATGAGAGCCGGATCTGGCAAGCAGTAGAATACAGATTATAGCATTAGTCTTATTTGTCAGGGTTGCCATCATTAATGCTGGTTTGGGATATCTTTACCCTCTTAATTTAGGACCAGCCAAAACTGGTGCTTTGGTTTCTTTCCTCTCCCAAATATATGCTTGTTTTAGAGCTGCTACTCATTCCATCACATATGGTGCATCTAACCCGTGGTAAATGGGTTTGCTTCTGCTCAAGTCACTTTGTCAAGATTACCAAAGGAAGCAACACTGCTACCTGTTCCTAAGAGGTAAAATTTTGTACAATAGCCAAATGCTGCTAGAATGGAGATCAAGAGTCAAACTGCTAACATCAATGGATGCTTTTTGTATGTTCAACACCATGCAAGAATAAACCTTTTCAAACCAGATATGTTCTGGAGGCACTGAGTAAATTTTTATTAGTTACAGATTACAAAAAGCACTTAATAAAGAACTGGTGATAACAGGTTTTCAAAGATAGGTTAAAATTAATCTCTGAATATAAATAATTAACATTTTCATAGGCAATCAATCTAATGCCCTATATGTAATGTGGTCTCAAAAGTTTAGTTAGTACAGAATAAAACACGGCATAGGGGAGATCTGTGGAGGCTGTGTGGTCCATCCCATTTCCTCAAGGCAAGATCACCCTTACTTCAATCATGCCTGACAAATGCTTGTGTAACCCATTGTTTAGAAGTTCCATAGCCACACTTCAATGCTAGAAAGAGGATCAATACCTAATGCTACAGAAGCTGATCATAGTTAATGATCTACTTCATGTACTAGTCTTTTTCAGGAAGAAATGCCTTCTATCTTTCCAATCAGAGTGTTCTGTCTGCATGAAAAGACTAATTCTTCACAAGTATTTTTCGCATAAGTTGTACAGTTTTCAGCAGGTGCTGAGTGACAGCCTTAGAAACAAAGAACATAAGAAATAAAAGCAAGATGTAGAAAAAGCAGGAGTGTGACTACAGGTTAGTTACTACCGCATGCAGCTGGGAGCAAGGAAATCCAGTGATCAGTCTTAATTTGCAGGACCATTTCTGAATTTTGATCAATACATTTGCCTCCTCCTTTGCTGAGGAAAGATACCATCCCTCTATTGGTATGCACACCTGCAAGACAATGTTCTTTTGGTTGTATTAAAAACACTTTTTTAAGTACAAGGCTTCATTAATTACTCCTTCCAAGTAATGTAATATTCTTCCTGCCTCTCTACACAATGTAACTCAGTAGAAAAGAAGCAAAGTCCATTGTACAGTTGCAGTTGCCATGCAAGAATATCTGTGAACAAGTAACCACAAAAAGCAGAATAATTAGAGACTGAAGCAAAAGTAACCTTTTCAATCAAGTTGGATTCCTTATCTACAAGCTGTGTGAGTTTCTGCAGATTAGCATCTGCTGTATCCTGTCCAGCTGGAGAATGGCCTGGAGATTGAAGGCAAAAAGACGAAGAGTGAAAAGGTATTTACAAAAGCTTTTAAATCCTTTCAAAATAAACACATATTGGAGATAAAGTTCATGCAGTATTTTCATGCAAAGAAGAATTTAAGTGAAAAAGCCATTCTGTGTGAGAAAAACAGTACTAAGCGTGAGCCATAAGATTTTGCCAATGCTTGACAGAATCTAAAACTGAGTATTTACCCTTGTTTTTAATTTTCAATCCTTTCTGCTGAACTTCAGAGGTTTCTCCACTTCACTTCCCACAAAAACTCTAGCATAAACTAAGTAAAACCTAATCTGCCTTGGCTTGCAGATGGAATCCTGGAGTACTAATCCCAACAGAAGTATATATGACAAAAAAAGGAAAAGAAACACATCTTACCTGAGACACTTAATCTGAAGTAGCAAGTTAAAATATCATCACAGAATCGACACAGATTGGGAAGCTGTTTCAAGTGCTCTTGTAATTGTACCCTGGGGAAGCACACTTTATAAACTGGTGCAAGGAAACCAAACACAAAGGCATCCAAGGTGGTAGGCCTAAAAAGTGACAAAAGAAAACATCGAAGTGACTGAGGTAAGACAGTTAAGACTTTTACAACTTAACAGTTTTCTGTGTATGTCAAACACAGCTCAGGACAGAACATAGCTCTTCTGTGATTCCATCTTTGCCTATCAACCTGGTAAACGCTTTGTAGCAACTATCCACTCATTTCAGCACCTCTGAACTAGAGATGTGCTGGCAAGCTGAAACACTAACTTCAGCACTAAAGCACATTCATGCTGTCGCATACACTGATAAACAAGCCACTCTAAAATGCATTTCTGGCACCACAAAAGTCAAGTTCTATGCCAGGGGACCAAGATCCTCTCTCATGGAGTTGTCCAATTTCAGCAACTAAAGGTCCATTTTAGGACCTGCTGGCACTATGTTCTTGGCCCTATCTGTTTGCTGCTCTGCATATATACCACAGGAAGTGGAATGTTCCCAGGCCTATGCTCTCCTCCCATAGGGGCACTAGTAATACCTCAAGCCTAAAGCATTTTTTGTCTTTGTGACAGGAGGTGACTGTGGCTAGAAAAGGGTTCTCTAGTGCACCTCACATTTTCTTAGCAGCTGTGGGCAGCATCTGCCTCTCTGTGGAAAAATGCTGGATAAGGGAGATACCACATTGCCTCAGTCTGAAGATCTCGTTTGTGGCCTGTTTGCTCATTCAGATTTATCTGAAAAGCAGTGTATCAGACACGAAACTACTGTGCACCACTTTTAAAATTCTAGCAGGTTAAATAAAAAAGAGTTCAAGTGCTCACAGAGTCATATGGTACATGTTTTATTAGTCATCTACAAAAAAACCCCAACCAAACAAAAAAAAACCAAACCACACTCACGTATCTCCAAAGAAAAACTGAGATGTTCCCAATCTCTTCGACAGGAGATTTAGGCACTCCTTGGCATCCCTGTATATCTGATGAAACACAAGACTGTCTAAGAGCCTTAGGTGTAGCAAGGCTGGTATGCACAGCACCATTCATCAATCGGCAGTGTGCTAGACTGTTTCAGTTTTTGCCTTTGACAGAACCAACTTACAAATTCTTTACTACACAACACATACCTGTGCTTCCACTTCAGTGAGACTGTAGAGTGGAGGCCCTCCCTTGGTCAGCAAGATCCTGTTCAGTGCTTCCCTGGACATCTTTCCAGGAAGATACAAACTCAGTGGGAAGGCAATTCTTGAGGCAAACCATGGCTTTGTCACACTGCAGTAATTTTCGGCCTCAATCCAGAAAGTGTGCAGCTATATCAACACGAGGAAAAATATAACTGAAATTTCAATGAGAACAGTAGACATCTCATAAAACTTGTCATGTAAGACTTCTGTCAGAGAAGCAGAAGAACCAGGATTTATGCTAATTTAAGGCAATCAGGCTCCATAAAGTTATATACTAATCCTTTGAGTGGAGTATATAATTAAGGGGATAGCTACCTTCCAAATAAAGAAAAACACCAAAGATATGAAAAAGATCTATATGCATCTGCATAATATTATGTATGTACTACGTACAGACACATACACTGTATACTGAAAATATATTACAATAAAAGTTGCAGACATATGGGAACAGGTTTGGAATTTCTTAAAATTTGGTTTGAAATTACATATAAATCTTAAAATAAAAGATAGTATGAAATGATGACTTTGAAACCAGGGTCAGCTGAAGAGGTAGCTTATGATATCATCTGGTCAGAATATTTTTTTCTGTACAAACTGAAACCAAAGTCATTCAAGGGGATTTAGTGTCTGTGGATTTTATAGCTCTAATGTAATTACACTGAAATGGTGAGAAAATGTGGCCATGTGTTATGTAAAACTGAAAAATTAAACTACTGACGGGCATTTAAATCTACCAAAGTTCTAACTGAACAGTTCAAAAGGCTTCCAGCTGTGTGGCTCTCCTCAGACATATCACATCTTATCAAAGCTTTTTCAAGAAAATCAAGTGAAACAAAACATGGCCACAATAAGCTGTTTCAGCATACTGTTTCCCCCCCAAAAAAACCCGAAAAACCACCAAAACCCCCTAACAAAAAAGAAAACCCACCAAAACCAAACAACAACCAACCAACCAAAAACCCAAACAACCACAAAACAAATAAGCCTCACGTGGAGTCCTCCCTCCTGTGTGTCCCTCCCCTCCCCTCCCTCCCCCATAAGTGTCCTTTTAAAATGTCTTTCATAAATTTACTACTATTACTTGACATCCCACAAACACACACTTCTTTCCTTTTCAAATGATGCTAGGCAGTATTTCCAAAAATTGGACTAACAAAGCAAATACATTCCAGCCAGGACTGTGGCAGAGAGACTTTAGTGTCTCTCATGCTGGGCACCTCTTGTAGCATTCAATTCCAAATATTCTGACCATTATAAAGTATTTATCAATATTTACCAGAGCTGGAAGCAGTTTCTCTTCAAGTAGTGCAATATATGCCAGTGTATCAGCTCCTTGTTTTGCAGACAATTCATAATCCGCATTATACTTCTACAAATCAAAAAAAAAAAAACAACCACACAACACTAAACCCCAAACCCTAAAAATAGTGTTACACGGAACCTTTCAAAAAATGATCAATGCAAAGTTACTTCAAACTTAACAGCTATCAAATCAGTAAGTATAAAAACACTTTTGGGGACAGAAAGCGGGCACTCACTAGAATATCTTCCCTTATTCAGGCCAGCTATGTCAAACCTTGTTGCATCTCCCTTTTCCACTTTCCCATTCTTAGATCTTTGGGCCCTCCTATTCCCAAAATAACTCGTGCCTCCTTCCCATTTGTTTCCAAGCAAATATCCAGAGCAAATATCCATACAGAGGCAATTTTTCAGTGCTTAGGGATGTAGCAAACCTCTGTTAAATCCTCATCTTTATTTCTGAAGAAGCATCTGGCACTTCAGATGGCGTAAGCATAAAGAAAAAGGCATGCATTCCCATATTTTGCTTTTAATTAACATTCTAAAAGTTAAGGAATTGGATGCTAACAATGTAAGGGACCAAATGCACAGCTAAATTAATCCAGTTACAGCTGACTGAGTTTTTAATTCTAACACTGGATTCCTTTAAGATACATTAAAAAGGCTGATAAATTTTTGGGGGAGTGAGTAGATCTGTTTCATTAACTTATAAAGAAAGGGTCAGTACTGATACTTCAAGATATCTGAAAGGCAAGCATGTAATTGTTATACTTTAACTCAAAGAGGGTTTTTTTCCCCAACACTATGGAATCTTTGGTATTCAAATGAATACCAAATTCAAATTCAATTCAAATGAATATGAAATTTTCGTATTTGAATTTCAAAACAGCTATTTGAAATCTCATCTCAAATGCAGTTTTCAGATTCTGTTTTTTTCCCCCCCAAAGATTTAAAGTGTCACTACGGCATTAATCAGATGGCATTGATCAGATCATCTGACTTTGTAGGAGGTGCATTTGTAATGTAAAAGCAGAATAGTGGTCTAGAGGACCACCTTGGAAATAAAAAGATGGTGCCACGGTTTACTAGACATCTTTATACTTCATGAAAAGAAAAAAATCACACAGCTTTATTCTTTGGAAATAAAACATTAAGAGATCTACAAAAGGCAGTAGATGTGGATCAAGAAATGCCTGCAGACATTTTTACGTTACAAGCTACAGATAAACTACACAGATTAAAAGCAATGCTGTATGTATTATCTTTCAGAAAAAAGCACTGGGAAATGACTACCCATTTAAGCAGTTAAACCTAGGCTGTGATATCCTAGGTCTAAAAAGTCATAATGACATTAAAGATGTGATAATTACAAGCAGGGTGCTCAGCAACAAACTGCTCAGTTAAGGACAGGTTTTTGTCCTTTTCAACAAACATTTTTTCATGCCTATTTTTAATCTTTCACACAACTGACAATCAAACTTCAAACTGCAATTTCTTACCCACCATTTTGCAATTCTCATGCATATATGAAAAACAGAAAAGCACTGGGTCTGAACTGAGTTTCCGGACTTTGGAAGCCAGTATCAATGTATACCGCGGGGACCTGCAGAGTCACTACTAGGCAAAGAAAACAAATCTACCTGCTTTCTTAAGAAGTTTAGTATTTTTGCTGGCTGAGAAATCACCTTGTCTTCTGATATGAGGACTGGTATATCTCCTAGAGGGCATAAATAATACAGTCAACAATTTATATCATAGAATCAGCTGGCTTGCAAAAGACCTCTGAGATCATCAAGTCCAACCCTTGATCCAACACTGCCGTGGTTACTAGACCATGGCACTAAGTGCCACATCCAGTCTCATCTTAAAAACCTCCAGGGATGGAGAATCCACCACTTCCCTGGGCAGCCCATTCCAATGTCTGATTACCCCCTCTGTAAAGAATTTCTTCCTCATAACTAACCCAAACCTCCCCTGGCACAGCTTAAAACCATGCTCTCTTGTCTTACTGACAGTTGCCTGGGAAAAGAGATCAACCCCCACCTGGCTACAACCTTCTTTCAGAGAGTTGTAGAGAGTGATGAGGTCTCCCCTGAGCCTCCTCTTCTCCAGGCTAAGCAACCCCAGCTCCCTCAGCCTCTCCTCAGAGGACTTGTGCTCCAGTCCCTTCACCAGCCTTGTTGCTCTTCTCTGGACCTGCTCCAGCACCTCAATATCCTTCCTGAACTGAGGAGCCCAGAACTGGACACAGTACTCAAGGTGTGGCCTCACCAGTGCTGAGTACAGGGGAAGAATCACTTCCCTGGATCTGCTGGCCACACTGTTCCTGATCCAGGCCAGGATGCCATTGGCCTTCTTGGCCACCTGGGCACACTGCTGGCTCATGTTCAGCTTCCTGTCAATCCAGACTCCCAGGTCCTTTTCTGCCTGGCTGCTCTCCAGCTACTCTGTGCCCAGCCTGTAGTGCTGCAGGGGGTTGTTGTGGCCAAAGTGCAGAACGTGGCACTTGGCCTTGTTGAACCTCATCCCGTTGGAATCAGCCCATCTCTCCAGTCTGTCCAGGTCCCTCTGCAGAGCCCTCCTGATCAGCCTTCCAGCTGATCGACACTCCCCCCCAACTTGTCATCTGCAAATTTGCTGATGATGGACTCAATCCCCTCATCAATAAAGATATTAAACAGAACTGGGCCCAACACTGATCCCTAGGGGACACCACTAGTGACTGGCTGCCAACTGGATGCAGCTCCGTTCACCACCACTCTCTGGGCCCGGCCCTCCAGCCAGTTCCTAACCCAGCACAGAGTGCCCCTGTCCAAGCCGTGGGCTGACAGCTTTTTCAGGAGCATGCTGTGGGAGATGGTGTCAAAGGTGTTGCTGAAGTCCAGACAGACCACATCCACAGCCTTCCTCTCATCCACCAGGCGGGTCACCCGATCATAAAAGGAGATCAGGTTGGTCAGACAGGACCTGCCCCTCCTAAACCCGTGCTGGCTGGGTCTGATCCCTTGTCCATCCCGTAGGTGCTGTGTGATTGCACTTAGGATGATCTGCTCCATAACCTTGCCAGGCACTGAGGTCAGGCTGACAGGCCTGTAGTTTCCTGGGTCCTCCTTCCGGCCCTTTTTGTGGATCGGTGTGACATTTGCCAACTGAATGAGTTCTAACATAACTAGAAAGCAATGAGGTGTTTTATGTACTTTCCTTTTCTCAATACCATGCTCTGATCTTCCTAATATGTAAACATGAAGTTTTACACAGCAGGGGAGCTCCACCAAGGTCAGAAGTATGCTTAGTCTACTGTGGCCATCACTAATAACAGAACATAAAAAATGGCAACAAAAAATCAGATTGAAGCCAATGTTTTCTGCTAGGTACTCAGTACTTTGAGAACCAGGCTACTTGTCTAGAATTCACATGTTCATCTTAAGACAAAAATTCCAACTTAGTCCAACTGCCTCCTCAATTCATTCACCTCAGGGCCTCTTCCTTCCACTCCAGTTTTTTTCCTGCCCTTCCCCTCCAAATCCATTTCAACCACCTGTTTTGTCTAGCCTTGCTACAACCAGTGCCCAAGCTACCACAGCATAACCATGAACTACTCAAGAACTAAGTATTTCCTTTCTGCCAGAACTTTACTGGAAGCCTTTACTCACGAGATTGCCAGATCAAAGTGTCTGTAACAGGGGCTATCTTACAGCACATTCACAACATAACTGCCTCAATAAGCCCAAAAGGATTGTGCTGCTAACTACTATTAAAGTATCAATTATCACCAACATTTACTATTTGGATTGATTTTTTAATGGATTTTATGTATTTTTGCTATGAGGAAAGCCACCAAACTTTTAGCAAGTACACCCAGCTAGTTCTTGGTATTTGCTCCTAACAGAAAACAACACACTGAAAAGCAAGAGCTAAAGGATCAACTTCTGTATGAATACAGTAATGGCTAAACTGATGATGTGGTTAAGTATAAACGACAGAATACTTTAACCCTGAAGCGATGTTACCTCTCTGAAATACACCAAGACAATAACTTAAATGCTGAGCGAGCAAGCAAGCAATGAGTAGGAGCATCCAACACAAAGAAGTCATCTCTGACACCTCATATTCCATTTTCTCTGAGTCAACCACTCTAATTCAGCACAGTGCTAAACATCCCAGCTAGTGTAAGGTATACTCGTTGAAGCTCACATTGCACTTACAACTATACCAGCCCCTTAAATTATTTATAATTAAAGAGCTATTTCCACATACAAGTCTGGTTACTATCATTATAAATATGCAAAGTGCTAAAAACTTAAAAATTTGCTTTCAGTATACCATCAATTTAGACTGCCTGAAAGAGTTATGTATTTGGCACTAATGCTTTGTTGACGGTCTGCTGCTTCACCCATATACATTTTAATAAATTGTCCTTTGAAGCACTTTATTTATGTCTTCCATTATTTTATTCCCACAAATTCATCACACTTGATCCTGTGAAGTCATTTAACTGGGGCAGGCTGCACTCATTAGCACAAGCCCAATGCAAATACAGAAACTGGAACGTTCATCTACAGTGCAGCTGTAACTAAAAGAATACAGACTGCAAAGATGGTACCTTTTGGAGCTTTCCAGGACCTACTTATAGTATTCACTGTCAGGGGAGCACCAGAAAATTTGGCGTAAGCCTGCAATAAAGATTGGGAGAGACAAGGGTTAAATTCTGTCACTATGGGTAAGAAAATTGTAAGACAGCACTTCAGAAGTTGTTTTAAACATCTTCGGGCACTGAGGACCGACTAGCAGCAAGTGCGCGGAAATGCGCGATGGGTTTCGATAGGGCTTCCTTGCCCTAACACGACCCCAGGAAATGCCGCGCATAGGCCCTGCAGCCCCCGGGAAGGGCTCGGCCCCTGGGGGAAGGGCGGCAGCGCCCAGGAGAAGGGCTCGGCAGAGCCCTGGAAAAGGGCTCGGCAGCGCCCTGGAAAAGGGCTCGGCACCGCCGGGAAGGGCGGCAGCGCAGCCTGCGGCTTTTGTGAGGCACGAGCCGGGCCGTGCCGCGCGCCGAACGCCGCGCCTCCCACTGCCGGCCTCTCCCGCGGGAAGGAGCCCCGCGGACGGCCGTGCCGGTGGCAGGCAAGCCCCAGGGCGCCGCCGCTTCCTCCCTCCCTCCCTCCAGGGGCGGGCGGCTGCCCGTTACCATGACGGTGAGAGACTCCGGGTGCACGGACGGCAGCCCCCAGTCGCCTTCCCAGCACCTCAGCTCCATAGGAGCCGCCATCTTGTCCGCCGGCTGGCCGGGGCGGCGCTGCTGCCGCCACACGGAGACACTCGAGCGGAGCGGGAGGAGGAGGCGCCGCGGGCGGCGAGCTGCGGGCACCAGCGGCACGGCGCTGGGGGCGGAGCGTGTCTTGACCTCTGCCGGGCGTTGCCACGGGGGCTAGGGGGCTAGAGGGGAATCACGGAAATCAGTTGGGTTGCAGAAGACGGGTCCAACCTATGATCGAACACCACCATGTCAACTAGACCATGAGTGCCACATCCAGTCTTTGCTTAAAGACTTCCATGGACTGAGACCACCACCTCCCTGGGCAGTTCATTCCACTGTCTAATCACCCTTTCTATGAAGAAATTCTTCCTAATGTCCAGCCCAAACCTCCCCTGGCGCTGCTTAAGACTATCTTGTCCTGTTACTCCTTGCCTGGGAGAAGAGGCCAACCCTCACCTCACTACAACCTCCTTTCAGGTAGCTGTAGAGAGTGATAAGGTCCCCCATAAGCTTCCTTTTCTCCACAGTAAACAATCCCAGCTCTCTCAGCTGCCCCTCATAGGACTTGTTCTCCAGACCCTTGCCCAGCTTCATTGCCCTTCTCTGGACACACTCCAGCACCTCAATGTCCTTCCCGAATTGAGAACTATGTCCTCTCGTCCTGTCACTTGTTGCCTGGGAGAAGAGGCCAACCTCCACCTGGCTATAACCTCCTTTCAGGTTGTATCCAGGTAGGGGTCAACCTCTTGGGAAGGGACATAGACAGCCCCACAGCCGTGACCCTGTGAGGAAATGCCACCCACCCTGTGGCACCATCGCTGTCCTCATGAAACACTTTTGGTACTGCCTGGCTGAACCCTTACCCTCCAACCCTGTTACTACACATAGTGGTGCTACTTTACACAGGAGCAAAAAAAAATTGTGACTCTCCATCAAATGTGAGGAGCAGTTGTCAGCAATTTGGTTTTAGAAACAGTGAACTCTGATCATATGTTACCGATTTTGACCAGGTTATAATGATAACCCATTCAATGTGGGTTTTACTGTGGGCCTTTGAAGATCTCAAGCTGTCAGGCTGTTTGTTCCAGAGCTCATGGAGACGTGCTACAGCACATCTAAACACTAAGTCAAGTTTCCATTCCTCCCACAAATGGAAAAAATACCTCACACACTGACTTTAAAAAAACCCTGCACTGACCACCCTTATTCAGGTATTCTATGCATAAAGAGGAGAGTGAGGGCAAAGCTTCATTCGTCCTTCTTCCCTCCCAGATCTGTGATTTCAGATTCACCTGAAATTTGTGGAAGAAAGTATCATAAAACCTATGACACATAAAACATATGTTCTGAGATCATTTAGCTTCATTTTATGAGGAACATGGGAGAAGAAATACATATCCACTTTTTTCCTCAGGAAAGCATACCACTGGCAGTGTTAACAGTAGCTATTTTTTTTTTTAATGGATACATTACATTTTTCCCCATAAAGACATACTTAGGATAAATATTCTTAAGGACACTTGTCATATATTTTCCTCCCTAAAGGCACCGGCTGACTTCTCTATCTGTCCGGGTACTTTGCTTTGGCCTGTTCACAGTGCCTCACTGAGATGCACATGCTCTGGAGAGAACAGTGGCTCCTAACAGCTGTGATCCCAAACATCTGTTTCTATAAGGAATATTTTCCCCAGGTCAGCTCTGTTTAATACCTTCATCAACAACCTGGACAAGGGGATCAAGTGCACCCTCAGTCAGTTTGCAAGCTCGGTGGGAACGATGATCTGCTGGAGGGTAGGAAGGCTCTGCAGATGGATCTGGACAGGCTAGATCAGTGGGCCAAGGTCTATGGTATGAGGTTCAAGAAGGTCCAGTGCTGGTTCCTGCCCTTGGTTCACAACAACCTATAGGCTGATGGCAGAGTGGCTGGAAAGCTGCCCAGCAGAAAAGGACCTGGAGGTGCTGGTCAACAATGGCTGAATAAGAGCCAGCAGTGTGCCCAGGTAGCCAAGAAGGCCAATGACATCCTGGCCTGTATCAGAAATAGCGTGGCCAGCAGGACCAGGGCAGTGATTATCCCTCTACGTTCAACATTTGTGAGAATGTACCTTGAATCAGGTGTTCAGTTTTGGGCCCCTACTACAGGAGCATCATTTTCATGCTGGAGCATGCCCAGAGAAGAGCAATGAAGCTGGTGAAGGGTCTGGAGAACAAGTCCTATGAGGGGCAGCTGAGAGAGCTGGGATTGTTTACTGTGGAGAAAAGGAAACTTATCGGGGACCTTATCACTCTTTACAGCTACCTGAAAGGAGGTTGTAGCAAGGTGTGTGTTGGCCTCTTCAAAGAAACAAGTGATAGGACCAGAGGAGATGGCCTCAAGTTGCACCAGGGGAAGTTTGGATTAGATATTACGAAAAATTTATTTGCTGAAAGAGTTGTCAAGCATTGGGACAGGCTGCCCAGGGAAGTGGTGGAATCACCATCCCTGAAAATGTTAAAAAAAACCTATGTGAATGTGGCACTTGAGGACACATTTTAGTAGTGAACATGGTGGTGGTAGTGGTGGTGCTGGGTTGATGTTTGGACTTGATGGTCTTTTCTTTTCCTAAGAAAAACCTAACCATTCTGTGATTCTATGAGCCACCTTATGGCTCTTCTTAAGGCAGGCTGAAAGAAGGCTTAGGAGGTAAGTAGGGAAGTAAGCTTTGCATTGCCTTTAGGCCCAGTTTATCTCTGTGGCTTTGTGGGTTCCAGAGCAAAGATGAAAAAAAAGGCAATCTGCATCTTCCCTCCCCCATGTCAGGAACTTTTTCCTCTTGGTTGCCTAAGTGGAATTCCTATTACTGTAAATAAAAAGTAAATAGGTGCATTGAGGATGGATATATGACTTGACTTGAAAAAGTGGAGCTTCAATTTGTGTTTTGGAAAAAGCAAAAAGTCTTTTGAAACCTGTCTTTGAAACTTGTAGCCTTTGAAACCTACAGTTTTTCTTCTGAAAATGAGGCAAAATCAAACCCATAAGTGTTGACATAAATATGGAAGTATGTGGTTTAGAGCTGATATTTCACATGCATTAAGACTTCTATATCTTAAATGCCCACAAATCCTGATTTTTAATCATCCATATAATTCCATCAAAACAGTGAGTCTCATGATGCATATTAGGAACAAAATATGAAAGGTGAATTAAGCAGCAGGGATTCTATTTTATTTCCCCTACCCCATTACTTGGAATTTGAACAAGTTACAGACTCTTCTGTAAAGTGCAATCTGTAATGTCTGCAGCTTCTCTGTATTCTGTATGCTTAAAATCTTATTGACTTATGTAAAGTAAGCAGGTCAAACATTTTAATGTTTGAAGTTTTCTGTCAGATTCCATATGAAAAAATTAGTCATATATTTATAACTTCCTTACCAAATGTGACTGGAATTATGAAAGTTTCTTGTAAACAAGATGTCCATTAATCATATTTTGATTCTTGATTCTTATTCAGGATATTGACCTCCAGTAAACTAAGCCAGAGTTTGTACTTCAGAGGATACACAAGACTGAAAAGGCAATTGCTAGTATTCCATTGTTTTTATTGAAAATGTTGATTAAAAGGTCAAATAGCCCCTTCCAGACAGCAGATAAACATTCTGTTTTGTGAAATCCCTTAAAGAAGGCTATGCTTGAGCACAAAATCCCCTTCAGTCTGTAACATACTCCACAAATAAAACTCAGCATAGAAATGAAAACTGAGAAAATTACAATAACATTTATGTACTGAGTAAATTCTCCTAAACATGGACTTAAACTTCTGGTTTTGTACATTGTGAACTGGTTCCCTTCTGTCATATTGCATTGTGCCTCATGGTCTGTTTGTGAACATGATGCTTCCTTGTGCATTCTTTGTGAGTAAGCTCAAGGAATAAGCAGCTGCAGAGCAAGAACAGAACATGGCTCTCACATATCTAGCACTAACAAATGTATAATGCTACAAACAAAATCCTCCTCCCATAGAGTTGATCAGCAACAGTGCAAGAGACTCCTCTGTAGTTAAATCAGAAGTGAGATATGATAAGTTATAATTACCTAATAAATATTTTTTTTCAGATAAGGAAATCTTTCAAGAAGACATTTCAAATGTTTTGATAAACTCAATTAAAGTACATAATCAATGGCTGCAAAATATTGATAGTGTTCCCCTTATGCTTTATGTTGATGAAGGACTTTTTCATAATAAACAGTACAGCAACATCAGTGCTGCTCTAGATCCATGTATTAGCCTCTGTAGGATCTGTACTGTCTCCATCCTTTAAGTTGGGGACAAATTCTGGACTAAAACTTCTTTCTAGGGAGCTTGTGGCACTGTAAGTCCTTCCTTGTTTTGTCCCATGTCCTTGCCTCCTGCTCTCCCCCTTCCAGCCTCCCTCTTTCTCCTGGTTCCACAGCACTCTGCACTTGATGCTCTGTTTTTCTCACTCCCCTGTGCAGCTCCTGGCCAGCCCTTTGACATCACCATGTCCTCCTGTTACTTCCACTGCAGGGGCAAGGATAGAGGGAGTGAAGCTGAGGCGTTTCTTGTTTTGTAGAGATATATTTAGAAGAGCAGTGGGGTGAGGAGGAGGAATAGCACCGTGGTGGAACACAGTGGATGTGGTGAGCA
Source organism: Pseudopipra pipra (assembly GCF_036250125.1). NCBI lineage: Eukaryota > Metazoa > Chordata > Aves > Passeriformes > Pipridae > Pseudopipra > Pseudopipra pipra. The sequence continues at coordinate 20,351,199 of NC_087581.1, read as the reverse complement.
CCCTTCTGCCTGGTGACGGGCAGAGGAAGAAATGAACAGCTGAAGGATTGGGTCAACACTGCTACATGGATAAGCTAAGAAGCAGGGTGTGTTATAGGGTATATACCATGTGGGAAGGACAGTTGGAGGGCATATGAATATAGGCCAGCCAAAGGTATTTGACAATCTCACTGTGCCTGTGCTGGAGAGCAGCCCACAGCTGTGCTCTGTGCAGTGGCACAGCTGCTCCAGCAGACGCTGCACAGCATGCTCGGCAGTCCCAGCCCTGCAGCATGCTGTGTCTTGCCTCACATACAATGAGCCCCCCAGGGGCTGTTCTCTCTGGTGCTCATTAGCTGTATGCACCAATCCTGATGTGACACAACATTAATCAACACTACTTTGCTCACTTAACATAAAATTTCCCTTCTATTGTTGCCCTACTTTTTGTGATGTAAATAATACCAGACAGCTCCAACTTTTCCAATTGCATGTGAATAGCAAGCTGCGAGGAGACCAACCATGGCTTCCTGAGTTTCTGCTGTGACAGGTTCATCCACAGGGCTGAGGCACAAAGGGAGGTACAGGACAGAGGGCTGTGCAGCAGGTTGGGAAGCCCACCATGTGCTGGTATTTCTCACTAGCTCCCTTTTACCTGTGCTGGTGTTTCTCACTAGCTCTTCCCTTTTATCTGTGCTTTCTTAACATCAGCATTGCAGAGGCTAGACTTTTTGAAGTAGAGGACAAACAATGGGATGATGACATCCTGAGGGCACACACAATGCTGAAAATTGTGGTAGTTGAAAGAAGAAGGTTGGGTTTTTTTAAAATTGACTTTGGTTACATTATTTGGTTTGGGGGTTTGAGGGTTTGATAAGACAAACAAGCTTCATCAGTGATGTCAATCTAGTCAGTTTGAGCACTGCCAATGCTTCCAAGCTCTTTAAATGAAATAGAGGAGCAGATAACTCACTTTGCTAGTCAGAGTCTTCTAGAAACCCAGTTTGCTCCAGTCTACAATCTGCATGACCCCTTTTAGTGCCATTCTTCAGTTAGGAAAAGTAGTGTGTTTAAATTCCTACCAAGACCAAGTCTACACACCAGAGCATTCTCATTTGTTTTGATTTAGCATATGCATGAGAGAGAATCTGTTCTAATATATGCAGAACCCCCTAACAGTTGAGACTCAACACCTGATCTGCTGAACAGGCAGAGAAACTTGTGAGAAGGCTTTGCAAAGACAATGGCTGTATTATTGGCAGAAGACACATAAAGGTGTGGTCACATAGAAACACAGAGGAACATAGAAAAAGAGGTAAAAGAAGTTTTAAAGTATAATGATGGTTACATTGTTGGAGGTGCCAGCCTCAAAGTTAAGTGTCCTGCACTGAGCAGGACCGGATGAATAAGGTTGCATTATCTTCATGCTTCTAGAGCTCTCCTACTTCCCTCACCAGGCTGGTGGTTCCCAAATGGGCTGCTCACATCAGTGCTGGACTTGCTGTCCCTCCTGAACGGACAGAGCTCTTACTGGCTCTCAAAGAACACCCAAATCACTTTTGGGGCCATCTTCATGTGACTGGTAGTAAGCACAGATGCTTATTAACAGTTGGGGTTGATGATCTTAAAGGTCTTTTCCAACCTAAATCATTCTGTGATGCTATGAATTCAAAGCGATTAAACACATTTCAATTTCCAGGACTCCTCCAAGGGCAGACTCCAGCCACGGTCCCCAACAGGTGTTGATTTTGGGGGCCATCGACAGGATCTCCGGCTGTGTCCAAGCTCCGCCACCCCCACCGATGCCGGTTGTTCCCGGCTCGGCCCCCGACGGCGCGCTACCGCATGGTCCATCCCAGCCCTTGGTCATCCCCGCCGCGGCCCCCGCCCGCCTCCCGGGGTAGCCCCGGCCAATGGTCCTTCGCCTGGCGCCGTCCGTGCCCGGCCCCGGGTCCGCCCCGTTAAACGGGGGCCCCGGCGCGGAGCAGCGCGCCCTCCTCGCCGCCCTGCCCGGCCCGCGGCCGCCATGGGGTGCGAGCGCGGCGCCGCGCTGCTGCTGCTGCTGCCGCTCGCCCTGCAGCTCTGCTCAAGCCGCGCCGCAGCGCCCGCCCCGCGAGGTAAGGGGTCCGTTCCCCCGGCTGCGGCGAGATCTCCTTTCCCCTCTTCCATTCGAGAATGCTTGCAGCGTCCCGTCCTCTGCCCTCTGACGGGAGCCCTGGCTGGTAGGGAACGGGAACACCTCTACAGGTGCGAGAGAAGCCGGAGCCGTCGGGGCGCGCTCTAGGAGCCGTCCCGGCGTCGTCCCGCCGTGCTCTGTCCCGCGCGACTGGCGGTGGTGACTGGAGGAGGTCGCGTTGCAGCCGCTCCCCTGTAGTCAGCAAAAAAAGTGTTTTTCTAGGGGTGCTGGTAGGCGTGTGGAGCGTCTGAAGAGCGCTTTTCCCGTTGCAGGTTCTCATGAATGAGAAGTGAATTGCTAAGGTGTGAAAACTCGCCGGGAAAACTCTACTACTTAGTAAAGTGCATAGAAAAAGTGATACTTCTAAACCCAGCATTGCTGTGGCAATATTATGCACACAGTAGGTCAGGAGCCGCTGTATTCTAGAGCTTGAGTAAAATGGGTAGTATCGCTCTCCAATTGTGCAGCCTGTGACTGGAACCAGCTCGGCTACTGAGAACAGCGGGTAGTGTAACTTAGTGCCACTCCCGGAGCCTTAAAGCTGCTCCTGGTTCTCTCTGCGTTTTTAACACCTTCGTTTGCCTTACCAAACGATGTTTGAGACTTTAATCGTTTATTCCTTACTTACGCAGATCTAAAAGACAGCCAGTCAAATTCAGCTGCATTTCCAAAAAGCCTGTTAAAGTCCTTTATGATGTAAAAGCATTTCAGAAAATTGTTGCATTGAGAAGTTGCATATTACCATGTTAAAAAAAAAAGGCAGGTTTTTAACTTGTAAGAGGCAGTAGCCAATGACAAACCCCAGTCAGCGTGTGATGTTTTCAACTTCTTGAAGCTGGTCAGAAACTATTGCGGGGGGGGGGGGGGGGGGGGTTAGGGTTTCACTCCAGGTGTCTAAGCCGTCGTTAATTACCTTGAAAAGTGCTGAACAGCAGTGAAGCAGTGTTTATGTCTGCAGTTATTATGCTAGCTGTGACTGGAGAACTAACTTGGATGTTCTCAAAAAGCTGGTGTGACGTGGCAACACAGTTAAGGGAAAGAAGGGGTGTTTTAGTTTGAGCTCCATCCTCTCCTGTGCCACTAAATTCAGTCCTCCATGCTTCGTCCTTCTAGGGCTTCTCATCATGTCTTTTAGTTTTCACCTAAAGAGCTAGCCTTGATGTTTTGGGGCAGATCTCCAAAGAGTGTTTTGCTACTGTCTCATGGTGTAGGTCATGTCTTGTTAGCATTTTCATAGGAAGGTGAGGAGCCCCCTTCTAAAAACCACAGAAAGAAGGTGGGGGAGAGAATTCCTGGTCTGTCTCACAAGTGGCGTCAGTTTAGCCTGGTGAGAATGCAAGCTTGTACTCAGAGGCGTGGTGCGGCATCACTCTCACCGCATGAATTGAAACCAGCTGCTTATGTCTTTCAGCTTCAGCAGTCCTTTTCTATCTATTTACTCTCAAGTCTGCCTTTCCAGGGAGAGGAAGGAAGAGATTCTACAAAAAATGAAATCTGAAATCCATGTGGATCTTTTTTACCTGTTCTTTCCAAACAAGCAATTGTCTCCCTAACGCCTAAGAGTTGTCTCTCTGCCAACTCTCTAAGGATGTAAAATAAATTTTCATAACGCCATTGCTCTTCCACTAGCCACATTTGCTAGCATGTGTGTAAGCTATGCTTAGATGGATCTGGTTACATACTGCATCTACATACCGTAGATTGTGAAGATATCCCAAGAAAGGGTTTGATAACATGGCTGAGGAAATGTACTTTGTAGAATGCAACTACCAAACCAGTTTGAGTATTCATTTAAATATGCAAATTTCAAAAATTTCAATAAATGTTTTCCATAACATTAGACAGATGTTTTCCAATATTTAGTCATTACTTTTATAACATTTTTAAGTGCTTAACCCTCGTATACACTAATTAGTATCACAAGAATTGATATAAATTCAGCCAATAGACGTAGAAGAACTGGACATAATTTATAGCTATATTCCATGCTCTCAAAGGCTTAAGTATTGTATTTCATTGCTCTGGCAGAGAAAACACAGCTGTATTTTTTGAATGGCTATGACTTGTAAAATGCTGTTGTAAAAAGCATTTTTACAGCATTTTACTGCAGGGGCTTGGATGAGTTAAGTCTTATACAGGTAGAGGCTGTGATCTGAAAAAAATCTCTCTTCAAAAAAAGATGCATTTCAGTCTCTTGTGTGGGTGGGCGCTTGGTTTGCTCTCACTGCAGTAAATGTGATGAAGTATCCAGCCTTTTGCATCTGCTGTCTGGGTTACTGGAGCAGTAGTTGTCCTGGGATGCTGTGAATGTGAACTGAATGAAAGAGAAGTCTTTTGACGAGGTCCATCCTCTAAGATGTGTTTCTTACTTGTTTGACAACAGTATTACTAGTGCGTGCAAATCAGGTGCCTTACATTTTTTGTGTTGTGTTCTGAAAACTCATGAGAGTCATGAGATCCTTGGACTCAATACAAGTATAGACTTCAGTGGTGGTTTGTATTTCAATGGCTTCATGAGATAAAGGGAAAAATCTCCATTTTTGTCTTTTTGGGAATAACATTAATGTCTAGATGAATGGATGCTCCAGAATGAGCAATGGAAGCATCACAAACCCATGCTCTAAGTGAACAGGCTTTCCCACAGGTCTGTGGGTAGGTCTATGTGCCCATGGGATTGTCCTCCAAGTGCTCTTCGGTCTTTTCCTGCTTGTATTGTGTGGAAACTCTGGATCAGTAGGATGGCCTTATCACTTCAGTAGATGATGACAGCTTTGAGGTCATGCTGTGTAGACAAGACTCACCTGCACTGGTCCACTGTTTTTTCAGCCTAGGAAACTAAACTTAGTAGTACAACCACAAACTTGAATCAAGGTAAGGCACAATGTGCCGTCGTGTGCCTTTGCCATCTGCCTGGTGTTGTGGCTCTTCTCTGGTAGCAGCTCTATGGTATTGTGCTGGTGTGGGAGAAAAATATGGCCCAGCCATGAGAGGCGTATGGAGTGGCAGTGGTATACAATGGCTAAGTATGCCCTTATATTTAAATGACACTTGTGCATATTCATTTATCAGACTTTGCAAGAATATAACGTATATACTACTTTAATTGCAGTGGGTTGAAACAGGAGGTAATCAAGAAACGTAATGGAATAGTTTAATGAGTTTGGAAACATCATGGATTTAGGAACATTGAGGAAAACCCTGGTTTGTTGTTTCAGTGTCATAAGGGACATTTCTGTCATATGTATAAGTATAACCATAGACTCTTTGCTGATGCATTGAGGAAAAACTGAAATAAAAATTTGAAGCAGCTTTCCCTATGCCTTCAGAGTAATTTTTTTTTTGTCAGGCCTGTATTTCTTTGTTTTCTATGCTAGAGGAGAAAGATGAGTCTTATTTATATAATATATCTTCTGAAGAGTCAGTGAAATGAGAAAGAGGTTGTGAGCATAATAATGCTTACCTGGCTTTTTAGCATTTTAAATGGTGCCCTGTAAATACCATTAAAGGATAAGTACTCCGGAAATCTGTCTGAAAATTTTAATGCTGAATCCTTTGTCTAATTGATACATGAATACAAATATCTGGATTTATGAAAGCAGAAATAGGTTAAAAAGCTTTCTGTTGAAGTGCATCCTCAGAAGAGAAGAATTTTAGAGATCTACCTGAAAATATTTAAGCATATCAATTTGAAGACTAGATATTTCTATGTTAGTAAGTTATCAATAATTCCTTTGGAAAATAAAAGTTGCTAAAATAGTACCAGTCGCAACAAATTCTAGATGATATTTTGGTAGAATTGTAGGATAGTTTTAGCTGGCAGGGACCTTTAAAGGCTATCTAGTCCAAGCTCACTGCCATGTGCAGGGAGCAACCAAGTTGCTTAAGGTATCCTTTCCAGAGCCAGGAGTTGAACTACATAATCTTTAGACTTGATCATCCTATTAATAATTTTTTGGTTTATACTAATTTAGGTAGGTCAAAGTGTCCGTATGAAAATAGCAAAGAGTGTATGGTCTCCAGTGAGTGGCTTCAGACCACATTCTTCTTTGTTCATTATTATATTTAAATTGCTGTTCAAATTTGCTTCTTTTTTTTTTTTTTTTTTTCCCCAGTTTTTGATCTTCTTCCATATTCCAACAAAAGAGTGGTGCCAAACTTCTTGCAACAAGCATTTGGGGATCCTACACTGAATGAAGTGTACTTGCTCTCAACCTTCAAACTGCAGCCAAAGAGCACAGCCACCGTTTTTGGCCTGTATTCATCAGCTGACAACAGCAAGCATTTTGAATTTACGGTAATGGGACGGATGAGTAAAGGTGAGCTGTTTGGAATATGTGTGGTAAAACTAGTGTTGGATCCATAGTTACTGGTGTGTCACAGATGGATGTTGACAAATGTGTGATTAACCTTTGTGCTTGAGTCATTCCTGTTGCATGCCATCACCTTTCACATCCCTTCTTACTCCTGTTCTCATTTCTTTCCTTCTCCTTGGTGCTGCTCTCTCCTGGCCAGGGGAAGCTTACTGGACAATCAGCTGGTATCTCCACTTGACTGTGGTACTTGCTCTGAGCAATGCTAAGAAAGAAGGAAAAAAACATGGAGTATGGAGAAAGGAGTCAATTTCGGTTGGTTTTTTTTTCCTTTTCTTTTTTTCCTTTTTCCCCTTGGGCCAGTCACTGGTTCTTATTATGCAGGAATTCGAGGGACACACACACATGCTGCCTCATGCATATGAAAGGCAGGTTCTTGTTCTGCTGACCCTGGAGGTTAGATGTGACTATGAAAGACAAACATTCCCAGCACTTACAGAATCTTTTGGGTGAATTAAAGTGTTTGTTCTCTATTGGAATCCGTTAATCAGGAGTCAGAGTTGAAACCTCAGCCGATTTTTAGAAATAGAGAGCTTTCACTAAACCAGATCTAGGATATACTCCAGTTTTAAGGTTCAGCAAAAAATTGTTGAATTATGTACATTATTGTTGCTCCACTGGCTTCACCACTGCTATGATAATATGCTACTGCAAGTGTTGTAATTGGGCAACTGAGTCCAATATACTGTGAAACTCTACTGAGAAATTTCACTATATGCATAGGGAAATTATTCAATATGCTAAAGAAAAGCACACCTTTTGGTTGGCAATTGTAAGGGAAGGAGTTAGATAAAACATTGGTAGTTTTATCAAAATCCTTCTGAGATCAGGGGATAAGAGCTGTGTGTGGGTTGACAGTGGGTAATACATGGCCACACAGCATTATCAGTAAGTGTCATGCAATTCCTAACACTGACTGACTTATTTGCTGAATAAATGGTAGATAGTACATACTCCCTCTCTCCTTCTCTCACACACAATTATGTGTGTAAATGTTGTACATGTATATAGGAATGCATACAAATGTGTCTCTAAACATAAGAATTTGAACATATCAAACACTTCTTTTGATTTTCAAAAATACCTGCATGTTTGGTGGTTATTGATATGCTTTAACACACTTAAGAAGCTTTCTGATGGAAGGTAATGTGGCTTCTTTTGGTTTTGTTTTTGGTATACTGGTTTTTGAGAAGCTTCTCTGACAGGACAAACAGTGGCATATAGAAAGGCAGCGTGAAGCAACTTGTCCTGTCAGTGCCTGGCGTTGAGTAGATGTAACATATCTGATGTAAAGGACTGACCAAACAGAGGAAAGCTTTTTACAGCAGGACTGTTTCATGGATCTCTTTGCCTCCTTATTACCTTAGAGCACCTTGTGCAAAGCATATGGCAGTGTTTTCACTTGTGATTTCTCCAAAAGTGTCAAGGATTCCATATGGCTACTTTGTACAATAAGTTAAAACGCATCCAGGAGATTGTTGTGTGAGCTGAAAATATGGAGTGTGGGAGCTGTTTATGATCCTCTCAAGACTGGTCATCATCACTTAAATGATGAGCCAATGTTGGTGGCTCAGCAAAATGCACAGTCCAATTACCTACAGTTTTGGAAGAATGCATAAGTGCATTACTTCTTCTGCATGGTATTTCCAGTTATGCATCCAAATGTGATCTAAGGAGCTCAAAGCACGCCTTAGTTATCCTTTACAATGTTCTGGTTTTGTTGTTGTATACCTGATAGTAACATCTTTACAATGCCTAAATGTTTTTAAAAGCACAGGTATAAATTACTGAGTAGTGGCTCAACTTGTTTTGGCTAGACCAATGTGCTTTCCAGAGGCAAATAGCCTCTGGAAAATCCATGAATTTCTTATCTTTTTTGAATGATTTCTGTATGGAGAAAACAGCAGTTAATGCATAGAAGTGTTGTAATTTACGAATTCTGTGAAGCAGCTCCTACTTCCTAGTAGAAGTGGTAGTTTAATTGAAAATCTGTCTCTTAAGCAGTACAGGTGACACTCTCATGAATGTCTAAAATATTCAAGCAGCAAACATGTACTGCAGGGGTGTGGATGAGTTAAATCTTATACAGGTGGAGACTGTGATCTAAGAAAAAAAATCTCTCTTCAAAAGCCTACTCTGGTTTAACAGATGGATATTTGGCTTTAGCTGAGGAAAAAATGGTTGGTCCTCCTTCCAAGGCTGATTGCTCCTTGTCCTGAAACTATTCTGGCAGGGTCCATTCTCGGTCCTACTTCCATCTCCTCTTTCTTTATCTAGGCTACTGTTGTGTTTGGTCACTCTGAAAGCAGGGCCCAGACCCAAAGACCTTGCCTTTTATATGACCAAGCATGCATAATATTCACATAAATAAAATGCCTGAAATCTACTGTGTCTTGCCTGATCTTTGAGTTTGCCAAGAAATGCTACCTTTTAGCAAGTTACTGGTGACCTCATGCATCTTTGCGGAAATCTCAGGTCTGGCAGTGTTTTGACATAGACAGCAGTGAAAACAATCTGATATTGATCACAGATGCTAGTGCTAGTGCTGAGGCTCTAGCACTAGCATAGATTTTAAAGATGGGGATGTACCCTGCCCCATTCATGCTGGTATAAATCTGGGGTTTTTTTAATCATTAAACTGAGCAATTAGAAAAATTGTATGGAGCATGTGCACAGTAACTCAGGTCACCAACAAACAGAGGTATCACAACATCAAAGAAGTTACGTTAATAGCGGGGAGATGGGAATATAATTTGTTCAATGAATAGAAATGGAATGGTTTTGGTAAGTAGGTGTTATTAGCTCCGAAGATAGAGCTTTTTCCTTCGACTGTATCCACAGTTTTTAGTTGACCTAGTGTCAGGCCATTTGTGAGCTTTCACTTGATGCAACAGTAGCAGCCTTCTGTGAACTTCAAACAGATGTTCACAAGAGCCAGCACTTAACTGTTTAGATGCTTGGCAGCTGTGCAGCTTGACTCCTCATGCATGTAACTCTTACCAGCAGGAAATAAGGGATGTGCAGGCTGGTGATCAGTGGGATCTTTGAAACGGGGTCTGTCTGATATTTTAGGGTAGTTATATGCTGTCCAGATGCACTCGGTTCCTTATTTTTGCAGATGTGCAGTCAGAGAGCCAGGGAGAGATTTTGTGGAGAGAACTAGCTAGCTGGTCTAAGAGATTTAGCTTGCAGATCCTAGCTTACTGATCCAATTTCCTTGGGAAAGGGATGGTTTTTCAGTATTATGCAGCAAATATTTTTTGTAAGAGTATTTGTTGGTTTGCTGTTGTGGTCTTTCATAGCGTGTTTTACTTAATAAAATGAGAATTTTTATTGGATTTTGAAAGCATTCACTAATACTTTCAAAAAGAGTTGAGAGGAGGCTTAGTCATCTTTAGGGGTGGGATATGCCTTTTTTGCATGATATTTTATTTGTTATTTTATTTGTTTTTACTAATTTATACTCTATGGTATGTATTACTTTGCATTACATTATTTTGCATATTAGACATACTATGCATGTAGGAATTTTTGACATATTATGAATGTGTGAAGTACATACATTTTCATGTCTTCTCCCATACAACCTCAACCAAGCCATCTACAGATCTAGGCACATTCCCACATCAAGGACTGGCTATGTCATGTTCTAGGAATAATCCCACTAGTTTAAACTAAAACCTACAAAATGTTAGCTTTTGCATAAAAACCTTCTCAATACGAGGAGCATCACAGGACCTGAAATCCATTCTCTAAGGACTCCTGCATGATATTTTATTTGTTTTTACTAACTATTTGTTACAGAGAAGAACAGGTTATTGGCTTGGGATCATTCTTCCTTTGCTTTCTTTAATTATGCATTCGGATACACTGTTAGATGGCTTCACTGACTGCTATATGCATCACTGAAACTGATTTTTCTAGTTATACATTTCTGCTACAGAGTACTTCTAAGTCTTTAAGATATATACATGCCAAAGTGCTGACTGCAGGCTGCCTGCTACACCCTGTAACTTTACCTCTTGTATTATGGCACATTATGCTCTGTAAAGTGACACTGGTTAAGCTAATTAGAGAGGCCAGGCAAAGAAATGGCAATCACTGTGCAGGGAGCAATGCTTTACAACTAGAGTGTCATGCAAGAGTCCTGGTAGTGCTGCTCTGAGTTGATGTCCCATTTATTATTACATTATTATTATGTGTGCATATGGGATGCATTTACAAAAGCTGACATTTGGTAAAATACCAGGGCGATTGCAAATTTCCACAGGATCTTCCCTGATCAGCCTTGGATGTCTGTTACCCTCTGACAGTCCTTTATGTATTTTGTCCTAGTGGTGCTGCGCTATCTGAAGAGTAATGGAAGGTTGAATTCCGTGATCTTTAGCAACATCCAGCTGGCTGATGGGAAGCCCCATGCTGTCATCTTGTGGCTGAGTGGTCTGCAGCAGGGATTGTGCACAATAGAGTTGTATCTGGACTGCCTGCAAGTAGGTGCCATTGAGGACCTGCCAAAACCATTTTCAATGCTGTCTGAGAAGTTGGTGATAGTTGAGTTGCGCATTTTCCAGGAGAAACCACAGGTGAGCACAAAAACCGGGAACAGGCTGAACACTTTGAGGGATCACCAGCAATCCTCTGGATCGCTGAATTCAGATCTCAGCCCTTGCAGCAGCCAAGCTCTGTACAATAGTGCTTCAGTAATACTTGACTATTAAGTTGTGAAATAAATGTAAATATAACTTCTGTGGAACAGGTGAAATCTTAGCTTATGTGAACCCCGTAATAATTATGCTATTTGTTTTAAACACAGTTTTTAGCTTTTTAAGTGAAAACCAAAATATTAGTGCATCCTTCACTTCCGTATAGGTGTTTTTTGGGGACTGGACTTTTTGCAAGACTTAGCTGGTACAGTAAGGGCAGATCTTCATCAGCTGTTCAGTATGAGCAGTGCTTGACTGAGTATGAGGCTTTCCTCTTTGTAATAAACCACAGGGACTAAAAAGACAAAAGAAAGGGCGTACTCTCGGGGTGCCAGAGTGCAATCCTCATCTGCTTGACTACAACAGCTTTTCTTCTTCTGTCTGCCAACCAGGAGTTGACACGGCTTCCTGTCATCTCCCTATCAGCAGTCCAAGATAAACAGTGACTCCCACAGCATCTTTCATCATCATTAATCCAAAGTCTGTAAGGCAGTCTGCCCCCTTTGTGTCATTGCAGGCTTGAAAATAAGCTTTTTTGTATATAGAATAACTGAAGTGCCCACGTTCCTGACATGAATGTATACCTGTTTGACAGGAGGGGAAAAAAGGCTGCTTTGGATTCACTTTAAAAAAAATCACATGCCACAGATATCTAAATATGTGAATTTCCTAGTATGTGAGATCATATGAATTAAACAAAAAAACCCCCAAAATAAAACCATAGCTATGGGGAAATCTTCAAAGCAAAGATTAGGGATTTTATACACTTCAGATGATGACGGATGACCCTAAAGTGAACAGTATAGAAGTCCTGCATGCATAGAAAATGGAATCTCTCTCTTAAAAAAAAATAATTTACTTTGTCTGATATTTCCTATTTTTTTCATTGTTGTACCCCAACTGTGAGCTGTGTTTTTTTTGTGAGCTCAGGATACACTAGATGAGCTGAAGCTGGTAACTGGAGGAACCCTTGCCGAAGTGGGGAACCTGCAGGATTGTTTTCTTCAACAAATTGAGCCTGTACCTCAGTACACTGGTAAGACCTGCAACCAGGAGTTAAAAGTGTTCCTTACGATACCAGTGCAAGGAAGCTAATATGATGAATATTAAAAATGTGGAGCTTTATAGTCAAGTAATAAAAATTATTTGACTGAATTATAGACATGATAATTTCTGTCAGTGTTTTAGAAATACCTCCGTTTGAAGAGAAAACAGTCACTGTTGCTATTGATAAAATAATGAATTGCTGTCCTAGTGAAGAAGTGATTAAAGAGCTTTTTAACCTAATTTGGAAGGCAAATTTTTGTGATGATGATCTGTCTGTGTCAGCTTAATAATATTTTAAGTATTCAAATTGCAGACAATTGCAGACATAAAGCAGTCCTAAATGTGATACATTCATACAGGCTTTATGAAAATAGGTAGATGGATGGCATAGCAAGACCTGTCCATGTACTTATCCTCATGGCCAGTATTCATCTTTTGTTGAGCGCTGGACTGTCCCCAGGAAGGGAGGAGCAAGCTGTAAAGAAGGTCACAGGACACTGAAGAACATGTTTGTGCTACAGCTACAGAACCTGTATGTCCATGTGGGAAGAGCCATTGCAAGGCAGCCACTAGTCCTGCCACAAGTTAGCCGAGGCTTTTGTCATCGGCTGGAGTGGACATGTGATTTAAAACCAATTCCTTTTCTGCCTGTGCTGAGCATTATAGAGACTGAGCTGGGAACAAGGAGGAAAGAAGGACCTGAGGCTACTGTAATTCCTGCAGGTCCCCAGGGGCTGCATGCAATCCCCTGTGTTAGGCAAGAGTGCTTCCTGACATCTGGACACAGAAAACGTGAGCTAGACTGCCCCATCTGCAACCCTTTGTAGTTCCCGTCCGTCTGCCTTTCTGCTGTGGGTGTGAGGGAGAACGAGTTCACGCTGTCTGTGCAATGTGTTAATATGTGACAACCATGGGGAGAAAACTGAGATCAAGGTTTGAAATAGGATCCATGAGAGGTTCTTTTCTCTCACACCCTTTCCTGTCCCCCCGCCAAACCCATACCCTGGAGTATTGCTGGTTTTGATAAGAATGGAGACAAGATACAAAACTTTTATATGAGAGCATCCTGAGTAAGTCACATGAATGTAGGCATAAGTGGTGTGCAATGACAACAAAATCTGGTTTACCTTTTAGATATGTAAATCCTCAGTTGCACATACTTCTATTTTCTTGCTTCTTAGCATGCATACACTTAGGTAAAAAAAAAACAGAGTTTTATCCTCAACTTTCTCTTTTTCACTAAATCAACAGGCATTTGAACACAGAAGGGCAGAGTAATTCACTGTTTCCTTCTGCAAAATCTCACAGCTCTCTGAATGAAGTTCCAGGTTACAGCTGCTTTCTCATTTGTAACGTTTTGCTCACTAATCAATAACGCAAATGGTAGCAATACAGACAAATACTGTCTCTTTGTGGCTGCCTTCACATGGCTTAGCCTCTCAAATTCAGTTGCTTATAACGTTCAAGTGGAATTAGTATCATTAAAATAATAAAAGACAACTCACATGAATACCTTCAAAGTTTACGTAACCAAATTTACCAAAGGAAAAAGTTCAGATGTTCCAACAGCAATATTAGCTCAGCTGCCTTGCACTTTGTGTGTTCTTCATGATGCCCTTTTATGGGAGCAATATATCAGATAACCACAGTTTTGCCTTCAGCCAGAAAAAGCTGGAATGCAAATGCTTAGCTGTATAGCGGTGTGAGACGTATGTATCTTGGTAAAAGTGTGTGCTTTCATATTAATTGGAAAATCCTTGGACCTGAATAGCTGTACATGGCTTTCACTGTGTGCCTGATTATTGCTCACTGCTTTGGCAGCAGCATTCCCTCCATGTTCAGTCTGTGAGGCTGAGACACCTAAGCAGTGTAGATGAGAATATGATGATCAGATGCAGGTTGAACCCGTGTATTTGGGTCTTCCTGTTTGTGTAGGAAAATAGATTGTAAGATGCACTAGGTTTGGTAGATGAGATTACTATGCTGCATGTAATCATCACAAAATCATTCAGGTCAGAAGGGATCTTTGGGGATTATCTGGTTCGTGTAGGGTACCTGAACCTGAGAAAGTGTAAAAAAAATCAGCTATGTTGCACAAGACCAAAGATTCTTTTAACCTGTCTATTGTTAGAGACAGTATGTTGATACAGGTCCAAGGGCAAGAGTGTAAGGGAGTGGAGTTTTAGTGTGGTTTTCTCTGCATACTCCCCTATTCTCCAGCAGTTCACTTTATTCACAGTTCTCAACTCAGAGATGAAGTCTCTGTGTTTTGTACTGAATATGTTTTCTTCCGTGTATCTGTCTTGTCAGTTTTGAATGCACAGTCAAGATTGTCTCCTGGCAAGAAAGTTATCACATTTGAGGAGATACCTCCTCCTGTTTACTTAGAACCTGCCTCTTCCTAATTCCACATGCAACTTGTATGTACAGCTTCTTTGGTGGAGGATTATAAACAGACAGGAAACTGTTCTCTTGTCAGACATCATCCATACTTTAATCATGGCTGGATCTCTGGCCAAGTAACCACAGTCCTCGGGAGTTCAAGAAGCTGGACAATGCTCTCAGGCACATGATGTGATTCTTGGAGTTGTCCCATGGAGGGCCAGGAGTTTGACCCAATGATCCTTATGGGTCCCTTCCAACTCAGAATGTTCTATGATTCTACGAATATCGTTCTCTTTCAATGACACTTCAGGATTCTGACTTTGCCAGAGTGTGCCAAGTGTGTTTCTTGAGCCAGTATTGGTCCCAAGAAAGCTAGAAGAAATATCTCTGAGGCATTTCATGGTGGCCTGCAGTTACACGTCTGTGCATTTGCCCTGCTTGGGCCAGTTAGCAGTGCAGTGAAAGTAGTTGCCTGCTCTAAATCCAAAGTTCTGTACTTGAACAGGTTGCCCGAAGAAGCTGTTGATGCCCCATTAGGAAGTGTTGAAGGCCAGGCTAGATGGGGCTTTGAGCAGTCTGGTCAAGTGAAACATGTTCCTGACATGGCCAAGGAATTGGACTACATGATCTTTAAAGGTCTTTTCCAAACCAAACCATTTTATGATTCTGTACTACGAAGTCCTGGCAAGAGAAAGACAGGGTGGCTCCCTGACATGACTTCAGTCTTACAGAGAATGAGCATGTCAAGGGACTTCAGTTCACTGTTGGACAGTAATACTTCAGAGCTGTCTCTGAACTTAATTATTACCATGAAAGCTGTTGTGTTACTCATATTGTTACTGACTCAGAGTATGGAGTTGGGACTCCCCACTGAACTGGGGAGTTGCCTTAGTGACTGGAGTGTGGATGAGAGAGACTACATGGTAGGACCTGTTATCTGCACAGCTTGAGGCTGGTATCTTACCTTGCTTCCTCCTGGGAAGAGCCACCCTGCAAGATATTTTGGGCTGACAGCTCCTTTAAAGGCATCTCTGAATTCTTATCCCTGAACACTGGTCATTCTGCTGCAAATGGGGCCTACTGTTGGAATTGGTTTTAAGTGGAAGAGAAAAAAATCCAACCAGGAATAGCCATCTGTTTCTGCTCTGCTGTCTAGATTTGCAAAATAGGACATGTAGTTCATGACAGTATAACCTGTTTAGTCCACCTTAACATTCAGCAGTCTGCAAAACTCAACTGCAGAATAGATGTGATTTTGATTGAGGTGCTAGCCAACAAAAAGCATCTGAAATCTTGAGAATTTTTTGCAAATCTCAATCAATAATGCCTAAACCAGTCTTTGTTTAAAAAAAAGAACTAACAAGTAAAACAAGAACAGGTGTGTGCCAGGTTCCACTATGGAATTCTGAAATTTCCATGATATTATGTCCTTCCACTGTCCTCCAAATAAAAATAAGGCAAGGTTGGGACTAGAACGGAGGAAGGTTCTCGAATAGGTGATTCCTGACTCTTTAAACTTGTTCAGTGTTTTGATGAGAAAATCTGGAGTGAAGAAAACATAGTATCTGGAGAGTTGGACAGTTCCCAGTAGAATGTTTGGAAACAGCTAGACATGCTTTGAAGTACAAAACAATGAGGTAAACATTAAGAGAAGCATTTTTCATATAAGCTTTCAGTACTCACAAAAATAACATGTGAATAAACCTCCCTGAAGCTATTGGGCATAATATCAAAATATCCTGCCTGCCTAGAGTGTGAAAGAGCATATATTTATAAAGTTTGTTTTTAAATACAGACAGAGAAGTAAACAAATATCTGCTTGAGAGAGGTACAATCTCAGAAGTAATTAACAAATAGAAGGAATTACAAGCTACTGTGCTAAACATGCTCTCTGCTTCTCCTCTGTCACTGGCTCAAAATCGCTATTTCATTTAACAGGTCAGAATCTCTCGTGAAGATCTTGGATTGACTCTGGTTCTTCTCTTATGGCTCATTACAGATGTAACTGTTGGTCTGTCTTAGAGGTCTTTTCGTTACTTAGTATTGAGAAATGGTTTTGGTGTGCGTTCATAGAATCACAGAATATTCTGAGTTGGAAGGGACCCACAAGGATCATTGAGTCCATTTCCTGGTCCTGCACAGGACCATCCCCAAGAGTCACACCATGTGCCTGAGAGCATTGTCCAAACGCTTCTTGAACTCAGTCAGGCTAGATGCTGTGACCATTTCCTGGGGAGCCTGTTCCAGTATCCAAACACCCTTTGGGTGAAGAACCTTTTTCTAATATCCAACCTAAACCTCCCCTGACACAACTTCAGGCCATTCCCTCAGATTCTGTCACTGGTCACCACAGAGAAGAGATCAGTGTCTGTCTCTCCACTTCCCCTCAGGAGGAAGTTGTAGACTGCAATGAGGTCTCCCCTCAGTCTCCTCTTCTCCAGGCTGAACACACCAAGTGACTGCAGTCACTGCTCACACAGCTTCCCCTCTAGACCCTTCACCATCCTTGTGACCCTCTTCTGGATAGTGTGTTGAGTTTTGTGAGTCCATACAAACTCTGCACCCACCAGGAGCAAATGCAGCCATGAAACTTGTGTACAGTGTGATGAGCTGCCTTTCAGAAGAAAAGCCAAATGACTGTTGTAGTTACTAAAAGCACTGTTTTTCAGTGCAGGTGCTGTTGCTGGGTGGTCAGAGCTTTCCACTGAACTTGCTCAGAAATCTGGGTAACTCCACTTCAAAAAATATCTACTAATCAGTTGTGGTGATGTGGAATGCACTTATGCAGGGTGTCTCCCCATTGTATGTACATATACTTCCTGCCCCAGCCTTGTCCTCCTCCCCCAGATGAATTATCACAGATATCCAGTCTTGAAATACTGAAATAGGGTTGCTGGTCTAGGGGGAATGAGTAACACTGGTGGCATTAGTTGCCCTAGAGAATCTTGACACTGAAATAATGGTAGAGAAATCACAATCATGTTTTTCTCTCTGTGGAGAGGTTTCTGCTTTATCTGTTTCTCTGGTATACATGAAGTTCAGTTCCAGAAAAGCCTTGAGTTCATGCAAATTACACTATAAAAAGTTGAGATAAATACTGCGTTTACTGTGGTGACTCCTGCAGGGCTTAAATAATGGTAATGTCTGTCCTCCTTGGCTCTTCATGGGGTTTCCACCTTATATCTCAGAAATTACCATGGCAAATGAAGGAGAGTTATGTTTTGCACTCTTTTTCATTGCTGTTTCCCTACAGGTGATTATAGTAGGCAGCTAATGGGTCAGATGATGCAGATGAACCAAATACTGGCTGATGTGAAAGACCTTCTCAGACAACAGGTACTGTATAAAGGCTTCAGTGTGAAATATCCCAAGCGTGCCCCTTTGATAGAGTCAGTGCAGAATTCATGTGAGCAGTAAACTTCTGTGTAGAGTCCATTGCCTTGAAGGTGTGACACAATGGAGAAGAAATAACCATATAAGTCCTGGTACTCTGTGCTATGGAGAATCATTGAATGTGGGAGTGTAGGGGACTTGCTTTTTCAGATCCAGAAAATTTTGTGTCTTAAGGAACTAGAGCAGCTGTCCTAGCCCACTGTTAGATAGCAGTAGGTCCATTGCACAGAACTGAAATTGTATTTGTTTCAATTTCTTGTGGGTATCAGAACTGAAATTGCTGGTGGAATCCTTTGGTTAAATATGTAATTCTTAAGGGTCCTGTTGACGAACGCTGAACTGAAGTACATCCATTATCACTATCCTTAATTTTATGGAGTATGAAGAGCATCTCATTTA
This sequence comes from Pseudopipra pipra, assembly GCF_036250125.1. Lineage (NCBI taxonomy): Eukaryota > Metazoa > Chordata > Aves > Passeriformes > Pipridae > Pseudopipra > Pseudopipra pipra. The sequence continues at coordinate 20,332,747 of NC_087581.1, read as the reverse complement.
AGATAGATTACCTATGTTGCATGGTTTGAGTGGCATCTTGGGGAATAATGGTTTTTCTTGCAGCCAGGTGCATACTGGAACTGTCTGTACCCAAATAATGTTTTTTTTTCTATATTCTCAAGGTCAAAGAAACAACATTTCTGAGAAATACCATAGCTGAGTGCCAAGCATGTGGTAAGTATTCCTGTTAAGGCCTCTAATTCAGATGAGATGCACAGTTGTTTTAAAACTGGTATTGATTGGGTTAGCTTTATGTAGTTTCTTAGAAGTATTTTTTTAAAAATACTGTGTCCAAAGTTCTAGATGTATTGAACACAAATTTAAAATAGATTTTCATTAGAGGAAAAAGCTTCCATAGCCCAGACACTCACTTATTGGGGGATAAAGCACCACTAAACCAAAAAGTGTTACTCAGGCTGTACTGTCAATTCTGCCACAAATTCTTCTGTACTGTCAAGCTCTGCCACAAAGCTATGCCACACATTCCTGTGGAGGGAGCCATTGTCTGCCAGGTATCTCATGCACAATCTTAGTAGAAGGACAAGGGAGGAATCATGTTCTGCTCTAGCTGCTATTGTCAGTCTGAGGAAGATCCTATGCAGTCCACCTGAAGTTCATCTGATTCTGAGGAGGCAGTCCCTGGTTAACACCAGTAAGACCCAAAAAGGTGGTCATGATTTTTTCTCTATGTGAAAGAAATAATTACTTTTCCAAATGCCATTGCATGGCCCTCCTACATAACTGACAATCAGGACATGCATACAGTCATAAAAACCAATATACTCTCTTCCTGGGTGGGACGAAAGGTCTGAAATGCATTAGACCTTTTACTTGATTTCTCCTAGTCTGTAAGCCTCATCAAAACTCAAGTTGAGCTCTAGGCAGGATAACCCATATGTGTGAGTGTCAAAGAAAAAGTCTAAATCCTGCATACATCCCTACCAAGGTTTGGCATCTGCCAGAGTCTCAGAAAACCTTGGGCTGCTCTCTGTGCACCTAAACTAATGTACATGCATATTCCTGCGGTGTTTGTGGGCTGCCAGCTGCTGCTTCCTTATTCTTCTTATTTGTAGACTTTCAGAGATGCTGCTGTTTCAGAGATGCTGTTGTGAAACCACAACCTTGTTTTTCTTATGAAGTGGTTGTGTTGCTGATTTACCCAGAGAAATGCCTTATACTTCTACCCTCATACTTGAGTCCCTTGGGCCATCTGAGATCACAGGCTTTCAGAGTTTTTTCCCCTGGCCAGCAGCAGATCTGTGCTGGGACTAACCTAGCAGGAGGACTCCCATGTGTAGCCAGGAGAAGCATGTGGACCTAAAAAATAGCATCAATTTCCCCTGGTTGTGGACACAGCAAGCTCCTGGGCCATTCCCAGTGTAAAGTCTCTTCGGCCACAGCACAGTGCAGAGACACAAAGTGTCTTGGAGATTTCTTCAGAATGCTTGCCAGCTGAAAGCCACAATGGATGTTTCTTTCAGTCACTGAAACAGTTGTTCTTTCTGCGTTAAAGGTTTGGGAACTGTGAGTTTTCCAACTCAGCTTCCTAGGTGCCCTAAACCCAAATGTGAAGTTAATTCCTGCTTCAGGGGAGTGAGGTGCGTGGAGACAGCAGAAGGATTTCAATGTGGGCCCTGCCCTGAAGGACTCACAGGAAATGGAATTACGTGCTCAGATATTGATGAGGTAAAATAAAGACTTTCAGTGAATTAAAACCCAAACAAACAAATTTTTCATATATATCAATGCATTGCTAGTACTTGCTGTCTTCAGCATTTGCTGACTGCTTGCACAGTGAATATTAATTCATTCTGATTTGATTCTATATCTCTATTTTGCTGTTGCTGCAACTTTATGGAGGTTATATGTGTAAAAACTTGAAATACTCTGGTTAGTTGAGAAGTCACTTAAAAGAATTTAATGTTTGGAAAAAGACGCCAAATTAAAACCAGACAAAATGAACTTTTGATATAGTTGTTTCTATTCCACAAGAAGTTGCAGTAGCTTGTGTTATAGGCTGCAGAAGCACTTGTCAAATTGAGCTTTGCTTCTTTAAATTGTCATGCTCTTGACACATTCGTACTCATGCCTTGAAGACCAAAATGTTCTCTTCAACCCAAACTGGACCCATCTTTTCAGCCTTACATTAAAAGTCTATGAAAGAAAATAAACATTTATTGTCATTGTACCTTTTGCTTCTTTGTTTGTGTTGAAATCCAATAATGCTGACTTAAATCTATTTTTTTCTTGTGCTATATATTAGAAGTTCAGAGCTTTCTTGTATTGAGGACTGAGTTAATAAATTTTACAGTCTCTTAAATGATTAAAAAAACCCTGTGTTAACTGGAATGTGGCACAGAAATAACAAAACCACTTAACAGGTTCACTGCAGTTTTTCTGTGTGATGATTTTTGACATTACTCTTCAGTAATTTTCGTGGAAAAGCACCTGGATGTAGTAGACCAGGGAACCAGCACAATGAGGTCATAAACTGTGCCTGCAGATAACACAGTACTAGCAGTGTACCAGAATAATGATGTAAAACAGCAAAAGCAATTCCGAGATGTGCTTTGACTGCTGCTTTGATTTGCTCCTTCCTGTAGGCCATCACCAAGGAGGATGTCCTGTTTCTGTCTGTGAAAAACACTGGGGGGAGAAAGTGGGTTGAGTGTGGCCATTTCCTGAGCTGGAGGCAATGTGTCTTGTTTTGCCTCACATGGCATGAACTGTGTCTGCTGCAACAGAAGGTGTAGAAAAATGGAGGTGCAGCTCTGAAATGTGAAGGCAAGTGGTGAAACCAAGACAACTGTGGTATGAGTTTCATGCCACAGACAGCTATGGTGAGAGACTGAAGCCAGCCTGGGTGGAGCCCATCAGTACAGGATAGGCTTCACCTCCTGAGCTATTTGCAGACTGAGGCAGAGCATGGCAATGGTCTCCTCTGCTCTTTTCAGGGTTGGAGCAACTCTACCCGTTACAGCAGTGATGGGAAAACAGACTGAGACTGGTTTATAGTGACTTGATATTAACATGGTTTTCTGTGAGCAGTCAGGCTCTGCCACAGGAGGTTGATGTGCCTTCATCTTCCTGCCACCACTCCACATGACAGATCGGATCTCAGATTAGGAATAGCAAGGAAATTTTGCCAAAATGGTGTTATAGAGATACAGACTTGCTTACATGAGGTCTTTATGTGCTACTAAAATTACCATCTAGTCTGGAGTGGTTTTGTTCAAGAGTAAATACCTACTTTAGCAGCTAGATTTTTACTTACAGTTACACAGGGAGAAATAAAGAAGCAATGAATGGCAATAATTTTGAATTGTTTAATTAGAGGGGATGTGTCATGTTACTTGTTTTCCTGAGTTAACTAAGACTCTGAAGGAAAGTAAATTTTTTTAAAAGCTTTTTAGTAATCTCTTCTGGGAGAGCATTTTTCTACTGAATGAACTATTTGTGCACTTCCTCGTACCAGGTATTTAAAAATAAGGTCATGTATGAATTCTGATAAAGACAAATCTAGAAGATTCCTCACTAAGAGCTGCCATCATTTTTTCTGAGGCTGTTAGCATCTCTGTGGTACACTCCCTAATTCATTATCAGTTTAAAGACATTACTTTGCTGTGCTGGTGCCTGGTATCTCCGGAGCAGCAGCTCTGCTCTGTGTGCTGTGTACTTTGGGTGCCCTCTGCTGCCTGCAATAAAAAATTCACAGCAAAATAAGGAGCACAAAATGTCTGTCCTAGGTTTTACATTTCCCTTACATTACTTACAGATCTACTTCTAACAAACATTTCTGTCAAACACCCTTGGATATTAAACATACCTTTTCCTGCTTGTGTGTGTGTGTTTGGTTACAAGTTGTATGTCTCTTGTAGGTGAATATTGTCTGGTTCGTTCTTCCTCCATCTTGCAGATGTTCTTCTGTTAGCAATGGAAGGGGGGAAAAAAGCATATTTTTAAACCTCTTCTGTATTTTTTTCTCATGTTTCTCATTTATTGTTGTCTTTGAGCCTGTCTAATGCAGCATGATGGCATGTTGATATTTTCAGTACTCTTATAAATGTTACCTAGCAGCTAGTGTTGATGTTGGAAAGGAAGCAATTCGAGATGTGCTTTCCAAACTGGCACCCACCAGTTCAGTGAAATCAGTCACAGCTGTTCTGTAAGACTGCATAAGGCAATGAAGTGAATGGTGCCTTCAGGCCAAGGGTGATTTGTGGACATATGATATTTTGGAACAAGTGCCTCTATTCTCCATGGGCCTCCATTCTAGAAGCATGTGGGTGCTCCTGACACATCCCTGCTTATCTGGTTCATGTTTGGTTTCCTTCTGGCTGTGGGATTTGCACAAATATAAATGAAGGAAAATGCTGCTGCAACTTCTGTGTACCAAAAAAACCCACAGGATTGTTTGGAGGGTTGGAGTTATGAAGCTTTCCTTATATTGTGGTCTGGAGACTTCTGGGGGCTTTCAGCCTCCAAGGGGTCTGAACCTGTCCAGCCAAAGGAAAGATTGAGGATGAGAGCTTAGGACATCAACTACAGGCCGTAGTAGAAGATTGCAAATGTTACTTAAATTACAGAGATAGCCAAAGACTTGCTGAGGTCAGAAATACCTGCAGAGATGATTTTCTCTGTAAGCTGTCTCTGAACAGATGACATACAGACATTGCTTGTAGCACTGTCTTTGGTGAGAGGGCTGTGGATTTAGTCAGAGTCTGGATGTTACTGAAGCACAAACATGTGCTCGGTTCATTTTTCTCATTGCAGTGCCGTTACAACCCTTGCTTCCCTGGAGTGCGATGTGTGAACACTGCTCCAGGTTTCCAATGTGAGACCTGTCCTCCAGGATATACAGGACAAACCATGCAAGGGATAGGAATCAGCTACGCCAAGAGCAATAAGCAGGTGAGTGGCAGCATCCCTGTGACAACTGCCATTGCAAGGTGCTGGTTTTATATCAGCAGTGCATCTATATTTTACTGTAAATTTTTTTGCATGTTCCTGTAGCACCCTACAATAGGAACATTGCTTTTATCTAAACTCTTGTGGGTGAACCACAGCACATCCTAAAGTTGAAATTTTCTGTATCACAGTGTCTCTTCAGATTTAGATTGTTGTCCTAAGGGTGTGTCTGTGCCATTCTGAGAGCAGTTTCAGGACAGGCTATGTCTCTTTTCTAGTCCTAAATTTTAGTGTCTTTTCTTCAGACTTCAATCTCAAATTGACATTGTTTTTATTATTTGTTGATTTGGTTTATTGCTAGGTCTGCTTAGACATTGATGAATGTCAGAATGATGGACTTGGAGTCTGCGTTCCGAATTCTCATTGCATAAACACTTTGGTAAGCATCTTTTTCATTCAGCTTTAAAAAATTGATTGTTTTAAAATTTTATGAGGCTAGGATTGGATTTATACGTCTGATTGGAGAGCTGAATAATATAATTTGTTTCTTGGCTTCATATAAATCAAAGAATCCCTTCATCTTTTCCTGGCTAACAGTAAAAAATCAATACTTGATTTGTCATTAACACATCCATCTGAATTGTATTTTATCACTTTCCCTGAAGAATGGCAGGACTCTTCTCTCCATACTACCCAGTTTTTTGTGTTTGTGAGTATGTTATTGCAAGGAACAGCCTCTGAAAGATTAAAACTTTTCTTACTCTCATCTCTTCCCACCTGGGAACTGCTGCAGCAAGCTGTTCCCCTGAGTGCTCTCTTTATAGGAGTAATGTCTTCAATTCATCAGGTTATGTATGCAGTACCAGATATCCCTCTAAATAAATGGAAAAGAGGAGAGCCGCAATTGGTACAATATTTTTAATATCCATAGATATTAAATCCAGGAGAGCAAGCATAGCAGAAGTAGGAATGGTTTGAAAGATGTTAGGATTCAATAAAAGGGGCATACAACCACATTAATGCTATGAAGCAAGACTAACATAATCGTAGAATCATTTAGGTTAGAAAATACCCTAAAGATCATTGAGTCCAACTGTTAACCCAGCACTGCCAAGCCCACCACAAAACCATTTCCCCAAGTGCCATATCCACTCTTTTTTTTAATACTTCCAAGGATAGTGATTCTACCACTTCTCTGGGCAGCTTGTTCCAATGCGTGACAATCCTTTTTGTGAAGAAATTCTTCCTAATACTCAATCTCCTGTAGTGCAACTTGAGGCTATTTCTTCTTGTCGTATCACCTATTACTTGGGAGAAAAAACTGACCACCACCTTGTTACAACCTCCTTTAAGGTCGTTGTAGAGAGTGATAAGGCCTCCCCTGAGCCCCCTTTTCTCCAAGGCTAAATGCCTCCAGCTCCCTCAGCCACTCCTTGTAAGACTTTGCTCCAACCCTTTCACCAGCTCCATTGCCCTTCTCTAGAAACACTCCAGTGCCTCAATGTCCTTCTTGTGGTGAAGGGCCCGCAGCCGAACGCAGAATTTGAGGTGTGATCTCACCAGTGCTGAGTACAGAGGGACAATCACTGCTCTGGTCTTGCTGGCCGCACTGTTTCTGATACAAGACAGGATTTCACTGGCCTTCTTGGCCACCTGGGCACACTGCTGGCTCTTGTTCAGCCACTGTCAACCAGCACCCCCAGGTCCTTTTCCCCTGGACAGCTTTGCAGCCGCTCCTCCCCAGCCTGTAGCACTGTCTGGGGTTGTTATGACCCAAGTGTGGGACCTACCAGTGGGCCTTGTTGACCATTGGCCTCAGCTCACGGATCCAGCCTGTCCAGATGCCTCTGCAGAGCCTTCCTAACCTCCAACAAATCAAGACTCCTGCCCAGTTTGCTGTCACCTGCAAACTGACTGAGGGTGCACTTGATCCCCTCATCCTGATCACTGATAAAGATATTAAACAGGACTGGCCCCAGTGTTGAGCCCTGGGGGACTACCAGCTGGATGTAATTCCATTCAGCACCACTCTCTGGGCTTAACCATCCAGAGAGCTTTTTACCAACTGAAGACCACATCTGTCCAAACCATCAGCTGTAGGTTTCTCCTGGAGAATGCTGTGGGAGACAGGGTCAAAGGCTTTACTGAAATCTAGGCAGATAACATCCGCAGCCTTTCCCTCATCCACTACATGGGGTCACCCTGTCATAGGAGAAGATCAGGTTGGTCAAGCATGACCTGCCTTTTACAAACCCATGCTGGCTGGGCCTGATCCTCAGGTTGTCCTGTATATGCTACAGTCTTTCTTCATAGCAAGAGAAGGGTTGGAAGTATCCTTCAGGTGTAAAGGTGGTCCTTTCTGCAGCAAGGTATTACTTAGGCTGCCATTTGTGTTCAGTGTTAGCTTTCCTTGTGAACAACCTAGATTTCTTAGGACTGCTTTCACTGTTCAGTATGTTTGTCTCTTTTTTTAGTATCTAGAACATCTACTGACACACATTGTATCTTGCTGCATGACTAGACATGACTAGTCATCTTCAGGAAGCCATCAGGCCCTGTCTGCAAAGGGTAGGCACCAAGTGTCCTGCCATCTGTCAAAACAGAGCAACGTGGGGTTTCTAATCCTGTCTCCCTTCAGAAACAGTTTGGTCTGGAAGTGCTGCCTTAAAGGCTATTTTAATGCATACCTAGGCTTGATAAAGGACAGAATATACTGAGCAAATTCATCAGACTTCAGAAAATACTATCCCAGTGTCCATTAGGATAAAGTGAGCAGGTTGGTGTGTTTTATATAGGCCATACCATTTGCATGGTTCAAGGACTATTTTACTCTTCAGTCGTCAGTATATTTTGTCTTCATCCTGAAAGTATGCAGGCAGCACAGAGTTAAAATTTGTAATGAAGTTAGGATTAGAGGACAGAAATAATGCCTGTCTGAGTAGTAAATAGATTTCTCTATGAGGATGGAATAGTACAGTCCTGACAGTTCCTCCAACAGACTTTGTATGTGAAGAATGAAGTTGTATGAATGACCTCAGTTTCACAAAGGGGTAGATGCACATGTTTGTCAGAGCTCTGCCCATTTCTGTTCCTTGACATGTCAAAAAATAGTTATTCTCTATAAGGTAAAAAGATTGTTTTCTTTAATTAACTTTTATTTCATAAGTTACAAGTCTACAAATATATCAGACAGAGACAAAAGGCATATTAGATGCCTAAAGAAGACCTCAACTTATTGCATCTATCTTTTTATATCTCATATGATTATTGTCCCAGAACATAATGAGATTCCTTGGCTTAGCAACTTTATGCTCATTTACACGAGAGAGGGCACAAATATAAAGTATATATGTATGTGTCTAGGTAAACCACTGCAAAAAGTTACGTGGATGTTCTTATTTCAGTGTAAGTGAGGATGACTGTCTTCAACTACAGAGTTCTTTTCTGAAGAAAACAATTTAGCTCAAATTGATTTAAAAACATGTAAGTTTAAAAAATGAAATAAAATAGGCCAAACACATGATGAACTTTATTATCTCTCTTCAATTAAAAGTTGTGCCCAGTTGAATTCAGATAAACTGATGGGTGTGGTTTACACTGAAATAAGATCATCCAGTATGATTAATCAGGTGCTACTTAGAGTTTTACGCAAAGTTTCAGCCACCTGGAAGCGGCTCAGAGTGATGCTGGCAGGGACAAGGCATCATGAAGAAGCTTTTGCTGCTACATGACTTTTCTCTGGCTTAACAAAAGGCTGATCTAAATAAGAGTTGAGTGTGTGTTCCAGCATGCACTGTGGGAGCGAAACATCAGTTTCACATGGAAAATAAAGTTTGTTCACAGTGCAAGGGGCCTCAAGCAATGAAAAACTACACTTGCACAGTGTAAGCAGTGTGATGTGAATCTCGCTCGTGTGCATGTTTTAAAAAGAAAAAAATTCCTGTTAAAAGGCTGGCTGCTAATTTTTTGTTCTTACAGGGGTCTTACCACTGTGGCCAATGCAAACCAGGATATACAGGAGACCAAATCAGGGGATGCCAGGCTGAACGGAGCTGCAGAAATCGAGCCCTCAATCCATGCAGCATCCATGCCCGTTGTATTGAGGAGAGGAGAGGAGAGGTGACATGTATTGTGAGTTCATAAATTCATGCATTTGTCCAGTGAAAAATAGCCTTTTCTTGGCTGGAACTGAGAAAGTCTTTGTGGTAATTTTAAACAGTTGGATATTTTACTAGATTGTGGCTCACTGGCCCAGACCAGGTATCTTGCCATTGGTTTGTTCTTGGCACCTGTCTGTAAAGCAGACATACTTGTGTATTGTATTTGTAATTAGGTCTTTGGGAATGGCTTTTGTAGACTTTCTGTAGCCTCCTCAGAAGAAACTGTCAAGTGTCACTCTACAGAAGACATCACAAGGACAAATTCCTCTCCTGGTGCTCAGCTACGTAGCTGTGAGTAGGGATCCTGTCTGCATAGTCAACATGCCTGTATTTGCCAGGTGATAGAGACAGTATTTTTCCAAGTGAGATCACAGATTCTAGGCACAGGTAGGCTGTACTGTGCTTAATCAGCTGTGGGAGCAGAGGGGCACCAAGTGGCATATGAACTGCTATTGTACGAGTCTGACTGAAGTATATTACTTAGTTTTTCCAGCTAGCAAGGGGAAGGAAGAGACTAATCCTATGTCCTAACTTTGGATGCTGTGCATACTTTTGCTGGCACTTGCTTCGGTCTCATTTTTAAGTACATCTATTTAAAAAAAGAAGAATCCAGGATATTTTAAGTCCATGCTGTAATGGAAAGATATCTAGATACTTGTATTAGAGGCAAATCCTTGATTTAAGGGGAGGCCAGAGTTTGACATGCAGTTTTATACATATATCTTTCACAGAGATTAGGAATTGGTTTGAAACAGTACCAATTTAATTGGCTAGGAGAAACTTGTGTGCAAATGCACTTCCTTTGCTGATGCCAACTTAGTAAATGTCAATACAGTTTTCTCTTAAAACTTCCTCTAGTTCTTGAGATATTGAGCAAAACACAGTCATCCCATTCATATACGAGAATTTGATCTAAGCAAGTAAGGAGATAAAATCAGAACATAAATCTGTAGTTGAACAAAGGAGGTTTAGAACTAGTTAATTCTAACTACAGCTTACACAGCTATAAAATGCAGGATATGTCGAGATGTACTGATAGAATGCAATATGTTCTGATCATAAAACTTAAACAGAACAGATTGGCTCAAGAGACTGGAAAATTACACGTACATGTTATAACTGTGCATGAGCACCAAAAAGTTCATTTAAAGGACAGAAACTGAGGGTCGTAGAAGACCCCCAAGACCACCCAAAGCTAGAATGACACATGCTTTGTATAGGTGAAATTTATGATAATGATTTATCAGAAACATCATGAATATGTAAGCTGTTTTGGGGAATTAAAATGAATATTAATGTATATATGAAATAAAAAGGGAAGGATTTTTCTTTGATGGTATGCATGATAGGCAGAATGATCCCCCATGCATCCAGCACTGTCAATAAAGAATGCCTGCTCTCTGAATAAGCACATTGGAGTCAGAACGTTTTCTTTATTTTCTGAGATTTCAGTATCACCATCTAACCATGGGCCCCTTGCTGAGATGCTAGGTGCATACTCTGTCTATTTTCTTTTACTCCATTTGCAGGTAAGGAACCAAAGTTAGTTCCTGGCCAGTGGCTCGAAGCAATCCATATTTTCAACTGAAATCATTAGGTGTTGCAGGCACATATTCCACTTGACATCAAGTTTTAGCTCTTTCTAGCTATGTCTAGATACAGAGAACTTGAAACAAAGATTCTCTTTCCACACTGAGAGATGCATTGTACCTCATTGCATTGTACCTCATTGTACTTCAGTGCCTGGCCATGATTTCTGTATGCTACTGTTTTCAAGATGGTTGTGGAGTTTCCCTCTTGAATATTTCTACAGTGACTCATTAACCTTTTGATAGTACTACCATGGTGTTTTATTGATAGTGTGGCATTGGCTGGGCTGGTGATGGTTATATTTGTGGAAAAGATGTTGACATTGATGGCTACCCTAACGAAGAACTCTCATGCACTGCTGAAAACTGCAGAAAGGTAAGAAATTCTTTCTTAATCCTCTAATAATTCAGAGCATGAAGGGATGAAGAGGAAGACTGGAAGAAACATGACTAGATTTTCAAGTTATTGAATTCTTCTGTAAAGATTCTATTTCATTGGATGAATCAGTTATTTAAAACAATAATAGAAAAAAAGCCATTCAAATTATGAAAGCATGCAGTTTACCCATAGAACACCAGACTTGCCTCCTTTTTTGTCTAGGACAATTGCAGATTTGTCCCAAACTCTGGACAAGAAGATGCTGATGGCGATGGAATTGGAGATGCCTGTGATGATGACGCAGATGGAGATGGCATTCCCAATGAGCAGGTGCTGTGTATAGATCAGGATGCAGGGGTCTGTGCAAACAGAAGGACTTTCCATTACTGCAGTGGGCAGTGATTCTGAAATCTGACTCATTATTTGCCAGAGCTTGTTCCATACCCATCACTTTCAGTGACTCCCTAAATCCTGTCTTTTGCTTTTATATAATGCTCATTCTTACAAAACGTGAAACACCCAGCCTTAAATCCACCAGTGTATCTGCCATTATTATCTTTCAGCATTTAATTCTGGAACTTTTTGTGTACAGAACTTGTGTTCTTCTGAAACACTCTCCCAAAGCGTGGCCTTCAGGAACATTACTTGCATAATGTCTTTCTTTTTCAAAAGCAGGTTGATCTGACATGTTTCATGAGGGATCCAAACCCTACATAAATTAATAGTATCTTGCCAATAACTTGAAAAAACTTTGAATCGTGTCCTCAATGCAGAAGAGGTTTCCATGAGGGTATGCAACTGCAGAATAGATCATAGGATAAATTCAAATTGTAAAAGCTCTTTTGTATTCACCCTGTATTCTTAGCAGCCAGTGGTTGTTCTGCATTAAGATCCTTCACTGATACTGCTTACTGCACTTCTGAGGAAACAACAAGGACACTTTATCCAGATTAAAAATGTCCACGTGGAGCTAGGGCAGACTAAGAATCACAGAAGGTTTGTCTCAGGCTGTTTTGCCACAGAGGCCCACCCTCAATTCTGGTAGCTTAAGTCAGCTGGTTTTATTAATGTTTATAAGGAAAAATAAATGTTAAATCCTCCTTTATCTGTAAATCTATTTGCAGGTTCAGCAACTCCAGAATCAAGTAACTTCTGTTTTGTTGCTGAGTTCTGTTCTTCCTCTGTGCATGCAATAGGATGTTGATATGCTAGGTGGGGGTAGAAATTTTACACGACTTTGAAATAAAGTTTTCTCCATATGCCTCCTGATGGACTTTGAGAGTCAATAACAGCTTGTTTGACAAAACAAACAAACAAAAAACCCCCCATCAAAATCCAAAGACTTGTCCCTTTTTGCATCAAAAAGTTCTGCTTTCCCAAGTGTTTCAGCTTTAGTTTGAGTCTGTACCAGAAGGGGGCAATGGCCTTTCACGGAGAGTGTCTGCAAACCTTGTCAGGGACTCCAAACTGCAGCTTTTGAGAAGGACCATATTAGAAAGCCAGGGCACCAAAACAGGTTCCTCACCATGGATGCATCCAAAATGAGAATCAAAAGTCAAAGTTGTAAGTAAAGCCTTATGGTACTGGGTGTTTGTGTTTAGGATTTTCTCAGAGTGGTTCGAAGCACAGCTTTGAGGGAGCAAGTGAAGTCTGATCTGGAGTTAATATTCACATAAAATTTCAAAGTCCTCACACTAATAATTTTTTTTTTGAAAGTAGAAATAAATACAAGGATTGTATAAATCCACTAAAATAAGAATTAAATATTCAGGGCCTGGCTCATGTCTGATTCTGTGTCTCTTGCAGGATAACTGTGTCTTGGCTCCCAATGTTAATCAGAGAAACAGTGACCAAGATATCTTTGGAGATGCTTGTGACAACTGCCGCAATATCCTCAATAATGACCAGAGGGACACAGATGGTGATGGGAAAGGAGATGCTTGTGATGATGACATGGATGGAGATGGTTGGTTATTTTTCACTTTCAGCTTCTCTGATGTTATTCAAACTTGCCCAGAGTGTGTATTAGATTAGGAGATTTCCTGTCACCAGCTGTAGCACATAGTCTTTCTCCATGAAACCTGTGTTTGGAATCCTTTTAGTTTACTTAATATATATCTTTTAGCCTGCGTTGGAAGCACCGAACATTGTAACAGATAAACCAAGCCGTGTTTTATGTATAAGTTGAGGTTGTTGGTCATTCAGCATTTCCTTAAAGGTATAAATGTGTCCCAGAGCATCCAGCTGCCGCCAGTAACTGATGCCCAAGAGCTGCATGGTGTATTATTTTCATTGGTGTAGGAGGCTTGAATGAAGTGAAAAAAATCAAAACCCTTCAAATGTAATAATGAAGATGAAATGTCCTATCCTGTAAGCTGTGATACAGGAACAGGATAGAATGAATTTTATCTAATTAATGAAGTGTGTGTGGTTGGATGGCAAGCTATTCTTTAGTGAGATGTTTCTAACTACTATTAAATGAATGGATGCACACATAAAAAAGTTTTGCAGTGCAGGCTTATAATTTCATTGCAAGATTAAGTAGTTGCTGAAAAGGAATAGTGTCTTTACTGTTCTTAAAGTTTATATTGTCCAGTAACAGCTATGGGAATTGTCTTTAACTAACATCCAATCAATTTTTCCCTAGGTATTAAGAACCTTTTGGATAATTGTCAGAGGATCCCCAATGAAGACCAGGAGGACACAGATAATGATGGTGTTGGTGATGCTTGTGACAGCTGCCCTACAGTCAGCAACCCAAACCAGGTTAGCAGGCAGAAAGAAAAAAATATCCTTGTTTAGGGAGAGGTCCAAAAAGATGCAAAGAATGAGACAACCCATGCAGCCATGGTGTTTATATTTTAATAATAAAGTATATCTAGGTATTCAGGGAAGTTTTATGGAGCCGTAGATTCCTCTGATGTGAGAAAGGGGAGGCATCAGTTGTATTCTCATAGCTTGGGATGTTGTTAGGACCTCTGCCCTGCCTGTATTTTCTACTGTCATGCTCTGAAATGTGGGCTGTAGTCCAATGCCAGACTCCACACAGGGTTGTGATTTAGTTACACTCAATATATCTTTAATTAGGACAAAATCCCTGTGTCCTTATTTATCAGAACTTCCAATGCTCCTAGGTGAGAACTCATTGGAACTTTTCATATGTTTGAAATTCTGATTCTAATGACAAATGTTGGAAACTATAGAGAAACATAGTAGATTTTTAAAACTGCTTAAAAAATCACCCTTTGTTAGAAATGAGGGATACTTATTTTCAGTAGTAGAGGAATCTGTCTAGAAGTGTGCCAATCAAGTATAGCACTGTTTATTCACTGTCTTTTTTTTCTTTAATAAAACTGACTTTTTGATTAGATGGATGATGCAAGCAAGAAAATATGTTCTGTAAACCCGATGTTTTCTCATGCTTTTATTGTTATGGGATTGAATTTGGTTGTGTTTTGATTTGTTTGTGTTTTGACTTAATACTGCTATTTTAGTAGATGGCAGCTGATACTGGAACTTGTTCTGTTTCCTTTTGCAGTCAGATGTTGACAATGACCTGGTTGGAGATTCCTGTGATACCAATCAGGACAGGTAAGTTGTCTTGTGGCTTGTAACAGCAGCAGGGAAGTGAAAGAGGCTAGTCTTGAGCTGAAGGATGCCACTGATTCCTGGAGAGCTGTAATTCTTCAGACTAGCCTGGATTTAATTCCAGAGAGATGTCATTTCAAAATCAGTGTCATGATTTATCAGCCTTGTTGGTTCACTTCTGGGTAGCAGTACAGTTGCGGAGCCCTTCACCCTTAGCCCCATTCACACAGGCCTTCTGTGAGTTCTGCTATCAATGGCTTTCACACGCCCTTGGCATTCAGAGGAGCACATCCTATGACAAATTGCATCGCTTGTATGGAAGCAGTTTCTGCATAACCAACTTTAGGGGTGGTAAGTCCTCCCCCGTGCTCCTCACTTACAGCAAGAGACAAGGGAAATGATAAATTCTGTGCTGGCACAGATTTTCACCAGCCACAGACAGATGTTTCACCCCAGAGCCATTGGTGGATGCTGCTCTCTGCAACAGGAGTTGCCAGAAGCCCACTTTCACCACGAAAAACGATATGCAGGGGTGTGAGAGTGGTGCTTGTTTTTAAACAATTCTGATTTCAGGTGCTCATGTAGTCCCCCATAAAGTTTCATTCATGCCCAACCTGTATGTTCATGAGCACCAAGACATATGTGCACAATGTGCCCATGGGACAAGGGACAACCAGGTGTTCAGCTCATGCTGTCTCCTGGGTGCCTTTTAATTGGTGACGCTGCACTTGTTGGCTGTGCCTTACATGCCCTTTAGGAGTGGAGATTGTTTGAGATCTTGGGCTCTGGTAAGTTTCCCACACCATGTTAGGCTTCTTTTTCTTTTCCTTATCTGAGTATTTCTATAGCTCCTGGCTCAGTCTTTGTCTTCCTGCCACCTTATCATACAGTCCCTCTTTGTTCATGGCCTCTTTGCAGTTCAGCCACCTGAGCAACAACAGCTTGTATTGCCCCACTGGTCTGCTTCCAGGTCCAGGGGTGCCACTGGTATGTTTCCTGCTCGTGTGTCTATGCTGTTTCCTGTGCAGAGGCAGGACCTGATGCTGGTATGCCATTTCTTTTTGTTTCTTCTCTTGCAGCGATGGTGATGGACACCAGGACAGCACAGACAATTGCCCTGCTGTTATTAACAGCTCCCAGCTGGACACAGATAAGGACGGGTTGGGTGACGAGTGTGATGAGGATGATGACAACGATGGTATTCCTGACCTCTTGCCCCCAGGCCCTGACAACTGCAGGCTGGTTCCCAACCCAGGGCAGGAAGATGATAATGGTAAGACGGGCCTTCAGGAGCCATTTCAGTTCTTAGGCACTGCATTCATCTCCAGGCGTTAGATATGTGTAGCAAGATCCAACACAGTCACTACATGTGCATACACTCATCCCAAGAGGAACACCAACACACAAGGACCCTTCAGCCAAAGCAGAGGTCCTCAGGTCCCTTTCTCAGGCAGTGCAGCCAGCAGGGCTGACACTCCACTTGCTTCCTGGACACCCTGATCCAGTGGCTAGGCCAGGTGTGACTATTTGCCTGCACCATAAATCTGCTTTCACTTCTCTGATGCATTCAGGTGATGGAGTTGGAGATGTCTGCGAGTCTGATTTTGACCAGGATACAGTGATTGATCGGATCGATGTGTGCCCTGAGAATGCAGAGATCACCTTGACAGACTTCAGGGCCTATCAGACTGTGGTGTTGGACCCAGAGGGGGATGCGCAGATTGATCCCAACTGGGTGGTTCTGAACCAGGTAAAAATACACTTTGGTCTTTCTTACCTGTCTGAAAAAGATCATTTGAAAACCACAGTAAAACTGGCTCTGTAGTTGCTGGATCTCTGGCAAACATCAGAAGTGGAAGGTGTTGGTTGGTAGACTGTTTTCAGGAGTAATAATAAAATAAAAAATAAAATTCTTTCTTTTAGCATATGATAGCTTAAAGCTTGATGCTGCTAATAATCTAAAATAATAATAAATAGTTTGATGCTCTTAATAATCTAAAATTACATACTGGCCAGCTTATTCTGGGTGGATTTCATTACTGCCAGAAGGCAGACATTAGACTTTTGTGTCACTCTATTAAAATATTTCTGTAGCAAACAATCCTTTCCAGAATTTAAAAGTCTGACCTTGTAAATAGCAGAGCATGTCACAGAATTATAGAGTGGTTTGGGTTGGAAGGAGACCTTGGAAGATCATCTAGTTCCAACCCCCCTGCCATAAGCCAGGGACACCTTCAACTAGACCAAGTTGCTCAGAGCCCCAGCCAACTTGATCTTAAACACTTCCAGGGATGGGGCATCCACAGCTTCTCTGGGCAACCTGTTCCAGTGCCTCATCACCCTCACAGTACAAAAAAATTTCCTAACATCTAATCTGAACCTCTCTCTTTCAGTTTGAAGCCATTGCCCCTTGTCCTTACATGCTCTTTTAAAAAGTCCTTCTTCATCTGTCTTGTAGGCTCCCTTCAGGTACTAGAAGGCTGCTATTAGGTCACCCCAAAGCCTTAACTTTTCCAGACTGAACAAACCCAGTTTTCTTAGCCCTTCCTCATAGGAGAGGTGCTCTATCCCTCTAATCAACTTGGTGGCCCTCCTCTGGATTGCTCCAACAGGTTGATGTCCTTCCTGTGCTGCAGACCCCAGCTGATGCAGTACTCCACTACTCCTAGACGGAGTCCAGTAACTGCTATTTACACTAAAAAATTTTAGCTTTCAGGAGGCTAACGTGTTCTGAGTCACAGGGAACATGCAATTTATTCCCATTGCCAAAGTCTCTGCCAAGCCAGCTGGGATGTATATGTCTTCCTTACAGTCAGTTTAATCCTGGCAGTCAGTTTAATCCTGAACTCTGTGTTCAAACTGTAAGAGCTAAGCCTAGGCAAAGCTCTCTTCGTCCCACAACCCTCTCTCCTTGCCCTTCATTTTGGCCAGTTTCAGTGATTTCCAGAAGATTGTGGGAGGGAAAGTATTAGAAAACCAGTATGGCCAATTCTACAATGGGAAAATACAAATCTTTCCTGACTCAGGCAGGTCATGCAAGCAATCGAAACACTAGTATTTTGATTGTAGTTCCCATTTCAATTCAGAACTACAAGTTTTACAGATATGTTGTGAGCAAACAGAGGAGACTGATAGACAGAGTGCTAGAGGGAGGCCAGGCTTAGCCAACCCAGCTTGCCATGCATGCTAACCACCCTGAATTTACTCTTACAGGGCATGGAAATTGTGCAGACTATGAACAGTGATCCTGGCCTTGCTGTGGGTATGTACCCTCTTCTGAGATGCAAGTTTTACAGAAGAAAACGTAGCATATGAACGTGTGTTCTGCAGAATTGTTTTTAACCTGCGTGTATCCTCAGGTTACACAGCTTTTAATGGCGTTGACTTTGAGGGCACTTTTCACGTGAACACGGTGACAGATGATGACTATGCTGGCTTTATATTTGGTTATCAAGACAGCTCTAGCTTTTATGTGGTGATGTGGAAACAGACAGAGCAGACGTACTGGCAAGCGACTCCCTTCAGAGCTGTTGCAGAGCCTGGCATTCAGCTAAAGGTACTGGTTGTGGCTCCCAGCTGGGTACACAGTGGTCACTGCAGCCTGGCTGTGCTTTCCTGCCATGTGTTGGCCATGGGTGAAGCCATCATGCTGTGCAGGGGCCAAGCCATCGCATGTCAGCCATGCTGCTTGACTGCAGTTCTCCATTTGCAACTTGTGTCAAAATGTCAGGCAGCTGCCACACAGCCCTTTTAATGGCACTGTTTTTTAAGGAACTTCATCTTTCCTTTCTTATCAGCTGGAGCATTTGTTTTCTGCAGTGATTGTGCTCTGACTGTAACTGGTCAGATTGCCTCCTTCTCCTTGGTCCAGGTACCCAGTTGCTTTTTCATGCAGGCAGTGGGTGCAGTTATACAACAGAAGTTAACGGCTTGTGAGCAGCAGGGAGGGTATAGACCCACTCCCGACTACAAAAAAACTTATGGCTCCTAAAAGTGACATTTCTCTATGGTCATCATTGGAAAATTTTATTTCTGCAGGCTGTGAAATCCAAGACAGGTCCTGGCGAGCACCTCCGCAACTCCCTCTGGCACACGGGGGACACCAGTGATCAGGTCAGGCTGCTGTGGAAGGATCCTCGAAATGTAGGGTGGAAAGACAAAGTCTCCTATCGCTGGTTCTTGCAGCACAGACCCCAGATTGGTTATATCAGGTAAGAGAGAAAAGGATAGATAAGAGTACAGATACGTCTGCCTGAACTGTTGTTTCTCAACACCTGATTCAGATGATAATCTGAGAGTTTAGATTATGTCTGGTCTTTGCATTGATGAAGCCTTATAATAGCCTTTATGTATTCTGGGATAATAGAATTAATAAAAGTTGTCATTTAAAGGTTGTGAGCCTAACTAAAACGAGTAATTATCCTGATGTGATAGATTTGAGATTACTCAGCATATATTCAGAGCTTTGTAACGCATGTTATCTATTCTTATTTTGATATTTGAGAGAAAGAAAAAAGTTATTAAAAAAAACCAAAAATCACCATTTGGGAGGAAACATCTTACTCTGCAACATCCAGCAGAGAAATGAGCAGGAATTATGCTTGCAGATCAAGCATAAAATGCAAAAAATTAACTGCTCTGGCATTGTCAGCTCAGGTTTTAGAACCTTATAATAGAAAACAAATACAGATAAGTCAGTCGTTTTTCAAAAAAATCACCACCCTGCAGTTGAGATGCAGTAACTTGATGATATAATTGCTCCACTTTTCTAGTGCAGAGCATCATCTTCAGTGGTAATTGGAGTGACCATGTTTGACTTTTATGGTAAAATGGATTAAGAACATTTACACTGTCTACTTTTGTGTCCCAGCCACAGGGCAGTAGTGAATAGATCTTGGGCAAGTTTTGTTTAGACCAAGCAGTTTGTCAAGCTGCTTCAGAAGCAAACATCTCCTATGATTGCAGTCTCTCCAGTCAGCCTAAGTAATGGCCCCTCCAAATGGGAAAGGTAGCAAAGTCAGTGTAGTAGAATCCTTCAAAAACTAAAGGCAGCCAAGCCTAAATGGAACATCTGCCAGCTCTCTGTCCACATCTTGCTGTGGTTTGGTTAGGCCAGATGCCACAGACCATTATGTGTCTAGAAGGGTTTTCTGAGGCTTCAAGGAAGCCTAGGAAAAAATCACTTCAGCCAGCCTCTCCCATGAAAATTGGAAAGACAGCAAGTTCTATTTATAGTAGATACTTTTGAAGTGCCTCAGCAAATCAGGAAATAAACTCCGGAACATACCAGGAATTGGGTGTTTTTTCTTATTTTATGAAAAGACACAGGAACTTTCTTTCCCTTCACCACGTGCTACTTTCTTGCATGTCTCATCAGCAGTATCCTCATCCACAACAAGGCCCTCCAGGCTCATCATCTTCTAAGCAATTTACCTAGTAAACTTACCCAAAGGCTGAGGACTTCTTGTGGACAGTGCTGCAACAGCTCAGCTGGCTCCTGCCCTCAAATACAGGGCATATGCTTGGGAGCTGGCAGGTTAATCTCCTTTCACACAGCTATTTGGGAACTTGCTGATGGGTTTTTAACAAGAGGATGCTAGATCAGCAAAACTGTTCCTAGAATTAATCATACTCACATTTTTGAAGACATCTCACAGACAAGTTTAAGGTTCCAAATGGTTTGTTTGAAACTTTGCCTATTAAAAAAAAAAACCAAAAAAACCTCAGTTTCAAACTGTGTGAGACAATATCCATCTGGCTTTTTTCAACTGATCTAGTCTGGTTCTCCCTTTCTCCTATTATTATCGACTGTGGAAAATTTCAAGAGCTAAAGCTCTCAGCCTGATTGACTAAACATTCCAGGGCTTTTTTAGGATGTGTAGAAACTCCCCAACACACCCCCCCTGGCTGGATCTTGCCACCATGCAGCATTCCTTTAGTTTCCAGCCTAAAGAGGAGCAAGCTTAACTGCTTTTTCTCCCCTTGTCTAGACAGGAGGGATAACATGTCCAAGGCTAGAATCTCCATGGATAACAACATTACTTTCAGGAATGTTGCAGCCTTAGAAAAGACCTAATAGAGCTTCTATTTGCTTTCATTAAGGGCAAGATTTTATGAAGGCTCTGACCTCGTGGCAGACTCTGGTGTAACTATAGACACCACAATGCGTGGAGGACGGCTTGGAGTTTTCTGCTTCTCTCAGGAAAACATTATTTGGTCTAACCTGAAATATCGCTGCAATGGTAATATAGCTCTTACTTCCTTTTAGCTCACAACTAGCAAGTGACCATGAAGAACTGGTAGTGTGGCTTTTGGATTAAGCCATTTTGATCCTTTCCTTTGCCTTTCATTTACAAGTTTTTCACAGCTGTGAAACACCTCCCCTGACACCAGCAGCACAGTGCAGCGCCGCTAGATGGGAAGTAATGCCTCAGAGCTGCTCCACCCAGAGCTGCAGACTGTGCCAACTGAGTAGTATAGCTGTCATCAGAGAATTAGGAACATTATTTAAAACCAACTGACCGCGAGAGCTGTACACACATAATAAATACCTCAGGCCATCACATATGTAGGATGCCTCGAGCTTTGAATAAAGGGTGAAATATACCTGGAGGGCCAGTGGGCTCAATCACTAGGCATCAGTGTCACTCATGTACTTGCTGGTTGCTCCTGTGTGTGCGAGGGGAAGATCATAAAATGCCTTTCCTCCCATGGAGGAATCCTTCTGACTCTGTGGGAGAGTGCTGTCTTGCTTCTCTTGGTGCAAGAGCCTTGCAGCTTAGCTCTGATCTCCACTATGTAAAATATCTCAAACCTTGATCACTCCACACAGAAGCTGATCATGTCAGGGTATTTCTGCCCTGGCAGCAGTTCAGTTAGATTGAAGCAGTTCAGCTAGATTCAGCTAGATAGTAGCATCAATCCCTACCCAGCCTTTAGAAAACAATTTACCAGCCAAGTTGGAATAGTTTCCTTGTCCAGCTCCTGTAGGGGGCTGCATGGCCACTCTGTTCTGCTGATGGACTCTGGTTCTTGGACATCCGGAACACTAGGCTGGCACTTGGAGGTCAAGGTTAAACAGGGGAACTTCTAGACAGCAGTGCTTACAATTAAAAATTACTTGATATACATCTTAAACAATGCACAGTTTCCCAAAGCTGCCACTGAGTCATACTTACCTGGCAGTAAGCAGGCAGCTGGCTTTGCTGCAGGAGCTACAGAAGTTAATGAAACCCAGTCAAAAAGTCTCTGGAGTCCCCAGGTACCTCTGATCTCATTTCAGACAAGTTCCTACATTTGCAGAAAAGGCATGAAAATAATTTCAAGCCTTAAAAAAATGTTCAACAAAAAGCAAAGGACTTATCCCTTTTTTTTTTCTATATACTGTGTTATGTTTATACAGTTACATCCTTTTTTGAGTTTAGAATTACCTGTCCTGCATCAGGGTGGAAATAATCATATTAAAGCTGATGTCATGCAGTTGGGTTTCACTGCTGTGGCTTCACTGTTGGCTGCAGTTGGCTCTGTGGCTCTCCAGATAAAATGTTCTGGGACCTGGCAAAGGCAGACTGCAAACAGCACTTCAAACAGAACTGTAGCTACTCTTATGACATTGATCCATCTCCAGCTCCCTTCGCCAAGGGGTCTCAGGTCAGGTCTTTCTGCCAGTTGCTATTTGTCCTGAAGTTAATGTTTTTTGTCCCTTCTTGTGGCATGGGAAACCATCACAGGGAAGTTGAATTAGGATACATGAGAAATAGAAATGCTGACACTGCAAACATGTCTGGTGTGCAGAGCAAGACAACCACTTCTTTTGCCTTTCTAGTCAGCATTTATTAATCAAAGTTTAAGAGTGCAAGGCACAAAGTTTTCAAAAAAATGTAATCTGAAGATTGATAATACTCTGTTGTGGGCTGGCACTATAGCACTCACTGCCTTGTTAGCCTCTCTGTGATTTTCAGTGGTGCACAGCTAAACTGAAAACATTCCCTGTTCATTCTTAAGGTGTAAACAAAAGAGAAGCACGTTACCTAAAAAAAAGAGGAGGTGGCTTATTCATTAATTTAATGGCTCCTTGATTTTGTCAGAAGAGACTAAACTTCTGCATATTTTCGTGTTTTCAGACACCATCCCAGAGGACTTCCAAGAATTTCAAGCGCAGCAATTTGGTGTTGGGGATATTTAAGAAGTAAAAGCAAACTAACATTGCTATTGCAAACAGTAAAACAATATATTTTAAATCCTTATATGATCATTGTTGTCCGAGTGCACATCGCAGCTTTGTTCTCATTGATGTGACTATGTCAGACTTTTTTTTGGTATGAAAGTGAAAATAAAAAGGAGACAAAATAGACCTGGGCTTCAGTTGTTTTCAAATTTGTCCTAAAATCTAGGGAGCAGCATGTAAATGGAGTGACACTTGCTTAAAACATTCTCAGGAAAAGTTTGAATCTATTGCCTTTTTGGATTCAGTATTAAACACGGTGGGCCAGAAAGCAAAATTTTGTCTACCTTGGATGTGTTAGAAACAACAGGTTGCATCTGGGCATGAAGTGGTTTCGGAGCTGTCTGGCCAAGCCAAAGGCTTCTTAGTAACTTTCCAGTCCTGCTAGGAATAGCATATCTCCTTTGGTACAGTTATTTCTCTAAAGGAGGTAGTATCTCCTTTAGGACAGTTTAATACCTTTGGAGACTCTGTTACCTTTTCAGACCTCTTCTAAGAACTCTATTAGGCCTCCCAGCCCTCCCACTCCCAGAAAGTATGAGTAACACTACCGCATCCAGTAAAAGCAAAAAAAGCTGACTGCAGGGCGATGTAGTCACATCTTATGGCTTGCACAAGACTGAAACAAAAGAAAAAGACTACGGAGATAAATGCAGAATCACCTAGACAGAGAAAATAATCCTTTCACATAAACAAAGCCAGGCTTTGACCTGCTGTCCTCATTCAGAGCAGAGCTCTATTGGCAGGTACTGCAATCTCATGCAAATAAGTTGCCAAGTTAAAACCCCAAAACACTGCATTAAGCATTAGTAACCATTAGAAAAGGACTGGAATTGTATCACAATGCAGTCTATAATTTGAAGTGCAGAAAGGTGTTGATAAAGTGTGCATTTCTACTACATTCTTTTTAAAAATGGAACTAGGAAAGGAAGGGAGGACAAGCTCCAAGAACCGCTGAATAGAAGGATATTGCAGCTTCTAGGATAGTTACTTTAAAAAGGACAGTGGGAAACAGCACTTCAGCCTGGGGGGAGGAGAAAGAAGGAAATAAAAAGGGAATCAGAAATAGCTCTGAGAAAATAAACACTCATAGCTCTTTCCCAGCCCAAGGATACAGGTGAAATGCTGAGTATAATTATCAGGTAAAAGTATCAAAACAACAACAACAAAAGCTTCCTGTTTTCAGTACAATAAATATACCCTTAAGGATATTACAAGCTATCAAAGGCTTTGACTACTGGCAGACTTTTCTGTGTGGGCTTGTCCACCATAGCCAGTGTTTCTGGAAGCAGGGTGGCCCTGGGACCTGTCCCATGAGGGATCCCAGAGTCCTGCAGCAAAGAGCATGATGCAGGAGCATTCCTCTGGCTCAGTGCTTCACGGTGAAAGGTCCTCCAGTTTCAGTCCTCCTTTGCCCTTGGCTTCACAGCTTCACTAAACCCAACTTCACTCATCAGGTTTTCAGAGGACTGAAAGGCTACTTACTTTGGAACAACAGAGAGGCCATTGTCAAAATATGTTTAAAAAATGAGGAAAAAAATGTATTTTTCTAGCTGAATATGGGCTGTAACTGCAGTATTGTTCATTTATGAAGAACACACACTGTAAAGCAAATTTACGTCTTCCTTGTCACACATTTGCATTTCACTGATGGAGCCCCTTCTCCAGGCAGAATTCCTCTCTGAACAGTCTGGCCACAGACTGGGCAGAAGGCAGTCACTTGTACTGTGCTCACACACACACTGGTGCAGAAAAACTGGGGCTTGCAGTGCACACATTTTGTACAGGTGATGATCTTACAGCGGATGCAACAGGCCTGGCCCACCCTGACCCATCTTCAGCACATACAGCACACACCAGCTCCAAAAACACGATTGCAGTAGGCCTCTGAATCCTTCCCAGCCTCCAAACCTCTGCTCAGCCCTCCCGTCTGCAGCTGGAGCCTCTCGTCCTGCTACAGCGGCTGGGAGGGAGCATCCTGGGCCTCTGCCATACCAGCTGGCTTACTACTGTGAAGCTTGCCAGTTTCCAGGCTCTCTTCTATGCCACGGCCACTGGCCACTGGAGGATGGAAGGTGAGATACAGGCTCTGGCTCTTGAGCTGTTGTCAAAGGTAATTGAGTGAAGCTGTGAACCTCTTACCTCCCCTGGCAGAAAACATACTGGTTTGCTCTACTGGCAGCCACAGAAACAAATCGCAGCTCAGATAGCCACAACTTTTCCTTCGTTTCAGAAGGTGCTGTTGGGACCTTATGATGGGATGCCAGAGCTCACTATGTCTGTTGTATTGACACACCAAGAGCTGGGCAGCTTGCAAGCTCAGGAAGAGTGAAGTCCAGCTGTTGCAGACAAACATTTGCCTCAAGAAGATGAGAGCTTGGGAAACCTACCCCTCACATTCACATCAGGGATTGTGCAGTCCTTGTGTAAAAGAGTGTAAATTAGCTTCTCTAGCACCACGACCCCCTTCTGGACTATTGTGCAATGCAGACATAGCTCCATGTGTCGCCTCTGGCAAGTGAAGACAGTGCAATCCCGTATCTTTAAAACTGAACATACAGCTCTCTCCTCTTGCTCCCACCGCCTGTGCAGCAGCTGTTACTACTCTGGAGCTCAGAGTCCTGTAGCTCCTGCACCAGAGTCTAACATCTCAACAAAGGTTAACTCTATCCTGTGTGCTGCAAACACCATGGCAAACACACTTCAAGTATTTCCAGTCCTTGAAGACCATCTCCTGTTTTGAATCCCAAGAACCGAACATCCTGCCAGGATGCTGTGGGGCTGGGTGAAAGCAGAGTGGGCAGACTGGTGAGAGGTTGCCAAGCAAAGATAGTCAGCTCTCACAACCCTTTGGCACCACTCAAGAACCCCTCTCTGCTTTGCACTCAGGTCAAAATGCACGCTTCCCAGCTACAGGGCACCAAAATTCTCTCATGCACCAGACCTGCACAGAGAATAGCAGCTACCACTGGACCCTTGGAAGCTTGGTCAGCACAGGGAACTGTGTCCTGGTGTGGGTCTGTTACAGCCTCTGGCATGGGTGCCACCACTACCAGCAGGCAAGCTGCGGTGCTACCAGTACCAGCAGGCAGGCTGCAGCGGGCACATGCTGAAACAGGACATGGATGGTGAGAGGCAAGAAACCTCCATGGAAACAAAGCACTTTCCCTGGTGTGGATCTAGGCATGTCAAATTCAGCAGCAACCCACTCTACTGTCTGGGCAAGTGGGAAAAAAAAAAATCAGACAGCTGTGTTTCAAACAAATGCACAGGTTTCAGTGCTACACCAGCCTTGAAGGTATTTTGTTTGTACTGTCAAAGTATCTGACACATCTCAAGGACCTGGATTGTACGAAACAGATGTCACAGACAAATCTATGCAATCTGTCATTGTCCAATATTATGCTCTGGAGAAATACAAAAATAACATGGACAGTGAAGCCTTGTAATAGTATATAGTGGTTAAAAAACATCCAAATTCAGTGACCGAAAAGATCAACCAATTTTACTTTTTACTGGCTCAGTAACTGCTTAGCTCATATATTTAGATACTTTTTAAGTTTCTCCTAGACTGAATTGACTTTTCAACTTCTACATATCACAACAATTAATTTCAAATGTAAGAAAAATTTTATTGGTCCATTAATCTATAACAATAAATTCACTCAGTATACAAAAGGAAGTGTCCATAAAAACCATTAACATGCTTTATGAAGGCAAAGTTGTTAACTATTTTACAATGAAGATATTACAATTCTGAAATCTTTACCAATCCTTAAAAGTCAAACTGTTACAGTTGCTACAGATCACAACACTAGCAAAAAATAATTAAACTAGCAAACCTCCACTCCACTGAGCTACAGCTTAATAAAATAAAACCACACATACATGCCAAAAGGTTCCCTTAAGATACTAAGAATCTTGAAAAAGACTAATTAAAATCCCCTCACTATTAAGAAAATGTGTTCATATTTTGACTATTTTGCATCCAGTTTTTGAACATGGCATATATGAGACTGAACACCATGCACTAGTGGTGAACAAAAAGCAAGACAGTGAACCCATAAATTCCTACTTAATCTTTTCTCAGCTTGTGTGTTACAAGTGGAATGATTTTCTCTGGAAGTTAATTCTTCTAGCTTTCAGTGTGCATGGATGTCAAATGACACCTAAGCACCCAGACTTGAATCAGTAGAGGAAAACCAAAGCTACAGTATGATCAACAATTCAGTATTTCCCCATAGCTTTCCAAAATTCTTGGCTTTGCACTTTCTTCTTGGCTTTGCACTGAGGCTTCTTTGGCAAAAGCACAGCTGCAGTGCTGCACCTTGCAGCTCTGGTGAGCAAAAGCCCTGGAAGCTTTAAGCTGCTGGAGTGGTTTCAGGGCTGATGACTATGGCTCCAAACAAGTCTCTGCAAACAGCTGCACGCTATGCACTGACAATTACTGGAGACTGGCAAACAGGGAGGGAAGTCAATGTGGCTTGTATCTGAAATAAATTCCAACTTTTTAAAAACAACATTAATGAACAGGTATGAAATTAATCAAATCCAGGTTTGATAAAAAAAACAATCAAAACAGGATTTAAGATTTAAACCTACAGAATTTCTTTGGGCATTAGGAAACAGTCATCATGCCAGTCTCTCAAAGTTTCTACTTCAAACCCTGCACAGTGTGTCTGCATCCCCATTGTGGAGCACTAGGGCATTCTGCCATCAGGATGTTAAAAATGCAGAGACATACCAGTTCCCAAGCTACATATCTTGTTATGAGTACAAAAAGCCAAAGCTTTCGAAGCACTTGACCCCTGGCATTCCCTTGTACAGTCACATGAAACACTGAATTCTAACTACTGTTTATGAAACTGAAGACACAAGTAAAATGTCCTGGTGCTGATTATGTATTTCCCTCTGACAAGAACTTGTAGGCCACTTCAGAAAACAAAGAAGTAGTTCTCACAGAGGAAAACTGATCCATAAACTATGATCATTGACTTTCCTTCAATGCTGCAGGCTGTCCTGCTATGAAAAGGAAAGGATTGATAAGACCTGGCAAAGAGGTCTTTGCTAGTTCCTAACACCAAAGACATCCCATTGGACAGGCAGCAGATTGTCTGGAAGTGAAACAGGTTAGCAATGCCTTTAAAAAACAAATCCAAGGAGAAAAGGCAAATAAAATAAGATACAGCCTGCAAGCAAAAGACATTGCTTCTAAAGCCCAGAAGGAAAAATGAGAGCAAATTTTTAGCTGCAGATAATCTCAATTTGTCTAGCCACATAGGTACAGTCTTACGGTATTTTGCTTCATCAACTTAGGAGAGAAGTCTAACACTTTATAGTTTATAAGATATTTATAGCACGTTTTAAAAGCAGTTAATTATTTTGTTGCTGATCTGTTCAGCTGATCTGTGGGCTGCTACCCAAAGTACAAGCAGCACTATTTTGAGTATCCAAATTTTCCTGATGCATCAGTAAAAAACAGAGAAGCAGCTGTTTTGTAAGTGCAATGGTTACTTCTTTAATAGCATAGTTCTAGCCCAGAAATGGCTGCAGCAGTGGCTGACAAAGCAGTTACACATGCACAGCTTATAATATACCAAAGCGCTTATAGATTTGTAAAAAGGTGCTAAACCACAAAATAAATAAATAAATAGACATGCAGTGTTCATGATTCTGCAAGGGGGCAAACCCTCTCTCTGGACTATGCATACTGCAACACTGCATTACGCATTTCAGAGGAAAGTGGCCCAACCCTGCCAGGATCTATCACATTAGCTGGGCATGTACAAGCTGTTTGAACCTCATGGAAGTGCCTGAAGCAGAAAGCTAAGATTATCACAAACATATAATACCTTCAATGTGTAATTGCAATGGAGTTCCTTACTCGGCATCCAGCTGCAAGGGCTGCCTGCACACTTTGAGGAACTAGGTGGCAAACAGCAAGCAAGCATAACCATCTGCTTTCTGTCCTTCCCTGATGTGGTTTTATTGTCTTGTTTTGTTAGACCTGCTACTTGGACTTAGAGACTTGCTCTCTGAGTCTGCCCCACTGATTTTACGCCAAAAATGAACCAATCATGGTTGTGGCTCTTCATTGCCTTCATGAGAAAAACTAAAATTGTTCCAGTCTCAGATGATACTGCAGCAGTCAGGTCCCAAAAATCTTTATCATGGTAAATTTGAAAAAGTAGAAGAATGCCAGTAAAACCATTTCACCTTCCCAGCAGAACAACTGCCAACACAGTCTGTTTCTCTGAGAGTCTATTAAACGATAGCATTAGTTCAAATTTAACTAGAGGAAATGTAGCACAGGACATGTTCTCTAGTCTTCCTGTCTTTGCAAGCTTCCTCTCTTCACAGAGTCCAAAACCACTAGGAGCCAGAAATGCTGCACCAATTACGTCTGGGCACAAATTCACCCAATAATTGTGGCACAAGGCAGGATAGACATGGTGCAGCTAACCTCCTCAAGAAGAGCAGTCACCTGCACTTTCAGGTATGGGGAGAGGAAGTTAACTGTTTACAGTTTAAATATAAATGTAAGCAAAACCTACTTGTTTATTTACAAAAGCATCAGGCTACTTGTGAGTTCTCCCAGTTACTTTTCCACTGCACAGGAATACCTGAAGCAGTCTTATCCCCAAAGGTTTGTCAAGCACAGATTATTTGGTCTTCCATGCACCATGGGTCTGACTGTGCCTTGTACACACTGGTGTAATGTATGAGGCAGCATCACCCAGTCACAGGCTCAGTCCAGTTTCAGTGCCACGTGAATTACTAGCTACATACAGCAGTAAGTATGAAGGCACTTCTTGAAAATGTTTTTTTAAAAATTTCATTTGCATGAACTGTTTGGAATATAGGGACTGGGCATTTGAATCCTTGACCCGAGCTGAGGATTTTATTAAATAGTTGCACATGGAAGTTCACAGTACAGATTTTACAGCAAACACTAAGGCTGTAACATTTGCCTGGCCAGCAGGAAGTCTTGCCTTGATGAGGAAGCAGAGGCTTTGCACACCCAGGTGCACTAGTTACCAATTACTTAGAAAGGCCTGGAACTCCATCGTTGGATCTGGGGCAACAACCTGGACACGCAGGCCCTCACAATTATTTTTGGGTTTTTTTTCTCTCAGCATTTGCTCAGTAGCAGACAAAACTGTGTAATCAGACACTGCCCCATTCTCACCCTACGTATACCTGCAGATCTAGATGCTTAAGATCAATAGTTGGTAGACGGTAAGGAGGAAGGAGAAGCTCGGTGAGGTGAGTGCTGTGTAAGAATCGACTCATGCCTCACTGCGGACTTTCTGTTTACAGCCTTGTTTCCTCTGTGCAAAACCTATTTCCTTAGAGACAAACTATAGTAAAAAAGAGCACAAGGAGGAGCAGAAAGTCCTTATGTAGGTCCTACATAAAATAAGAATTTTCATAAATAATTAAGAACATCCATTGGCCAAGATATGTATTAAGATCATCTATATTTGTGACTGGGATGCCTGCTATCAGAACCAGAGAACACTTACCATTCTGTGCCTTATAACTTGACATAGTGCATGCCTTCTTCTCTAAAGTTCCTTGCCCTGATTGTTCTATTACAAAAAACATGGCTAATTTAAAAAAAAAAAAGGTCAGTTTCTCATAGTACAACAGATATTGCACTAGAAGGCAAATCCTGCAAGCCTCTAGGGACCAGCCAAGGCAGGAGGAAGAGGAGCCTGGACTATCTCAGTTGCAGCACACAACTCTAGCACTGGATCAAGATTGTTTATCAGAATAGCTGCTATGAGGTAGGTGGGACAACTGTTAGTTGTCATTGCACAGCCCATAAGCTCTTATCTTAAAGATGGGACAGATAAATGCTTCTAGATTGAAAATGCATTAACAAAGGCCTTTTTCTGCTGCAGAAGGATCTCCATAGCAAGATTCCAAATGCAGACAGAGATATACTGACAGGTCTCCATGCTAGCAGAGCTCTTGGCAGGATCAGAATCTCCCAGCAGAAGTAAAGGGAAAGGGAAAAACCTGCCTCCCTCTCCAGAGCTATTTGTTCCTTTTCTGACTAATGTCAAAGCCAAGATTTAACTATTGGTGCAAACAAGGAGAAGAGCACCGAGACAGTCACTGCTGGACAAACTCCTTCCCTTAGGTGTCATGATAGATGTATTTTGAGACTCTAATCACAGGGGTAGGTGGTGTAAGTATACAGGACTGCAGATCTGTAGATTTTGTTTCAGGTAACAGTGCACAGGGTGGGGAAGATCGCACCCCTAGAAAGCTCCAAGCAGGACAGAAGACCTGGTACACCATAGCAACAAAGCAGCTAAAAATGGTAATGAAAACAAGGGCAGAACTGAGATGCACTATATTAAGATTACTCACCAGGTGTACATTAGCCATCAGTTATTGCAACAGAACAACTGAGGCATGCAAATCTTTTCATAGGCCCCTATGCTGTGCTTTTCTTTGTTTTGCAGAAAGCACTGGGTGAAGATTTAAGGCTCAATCATATTTAAAAAACAAAAAAGAGAAACTGCTGAATTGGTTAATTTTGTTTTTATCCTGCATACTTCACACTGTATGGGGGTGTATGTGTGTATATATATATGTAGAGGGAGAGAAGACAAAATCTCTGGGACTAGCATAAGTCATAAATTCATCCAACTGGAATGTGAGTTCAACCTTATTCAGCATTTAGGGCATTTGAGCTGTTGTTCTACCACCAAATCATCTGCTTAGAGCAAAAAAAGGGTGACAAGGTAGTGTTTAATATTGTCATTTGTACTAAGGCAGTTCCTTGTTATATTTGTGTCTCCTTGTTTTAATGACTGCTTACTCCGATTCCACTGCTTGGAATAGGAGTTCTCCAAAGGAAGTTTTGTCTCTGTTAAAACATTGGTTGGCTAACTCCCATCCCAACAGCAAAATTAATATCAACAGAGGAGTTTAAAAATATAGCAGTTAGAAAAAATACTTTCCAACCAACACACAGGGAGAAAAGGAAGATGACACACTATAGTCCTTTTCCAACCAATATTATAAAATTAGTCATGGAAACAGAGCTGAAGATCCTGGGAGATCTTTACACACAAGCTGAAACAGCAGGGTAGAAACGTAAGCAAGTACCCTACTTTTAAATTTAACAGCAACTGACAGTGCTCCTGTAATTAGCATTTTCTCAACAGCAAACATTGTGAATAAAGAATGTACCGTATTTTAAATCCCCATGCAGTACACTCAACTTTTAAATGATCTGGCAAAGCAAATTTGGGCAAAATGAGAATTTGTGTGTATGACTCCCCTCCAGTTAATAACTGGACTAGATATAAATTGCATATAATACCCAGGTGCCTTTTAAAGTTATAATAGAATAAATACTATCATTGGTAGATTCCTTTCTCAATCTAGGTGTACAATAACTTAATATATTTAATATGTTGATAAACAATTTTTAGTAGATGCTTTGGCAGTCAAATTCTTATATATTCTCTTACTTCTACTGAAGTATTTAGATACGTTTTTGGAAAAAAAAAATCTGCATACTACTTACAAGAATTATATGCTGTACAAAACAGCATTCCAAATCATCACTGCAAACTGTAAAAGATGTAGTTAATGAAAAAGTATAAAAAGTAATGCATATTTGCTAGAAGATACCCAACATTTACAGGAAGAAAGAAGATACATCTGCACCACGATTTTCGCTTTTCTTGTCAATGAAGCCAGAGAAAGATTGTCAGTTATTTGAAAAGCACTTCACTTATTCCAGTTCATGCAAGAATTGTGTTTCCTACATACCACACGAGCATTATACAGTTCTGGAACAGATTTGTTCCCTTGGGCAATGCTTGTTCATGATAATAAAAAAGGTAAAAAACGTCTTCAATCATTCATTTAGTCTGACTGAAAAGATACTAGCTGGTATGTTATGATAAATGGGATACGTGTTTCCTCATTCCAAAAAAAAAAAACAAAACAAAAACAAACCCACCAAAAAACCCAAACAAACGCGCAAAAAAAAAAAAAAACAAACCCCAAACCAGAGGAAAACTTAGAATGACCTTATGACTGTTCACACTGAGAACTCTCTAGTTGGGCAACAGAGTGGAGCAATAAGAGTCCATAAGTACAGACAGACACAAACCCAGCAGGAGACCATCTTAATCCAGAAGATGGACCAGGTTCCACTGAAGAATTTTTCAATCTGAGCACTTTCATAACTGTTAAAGAGAAATAAAAAAGCAATAAACACACTATTCATATCTCAGACTGCAGAATCCACTACTTTTTGAAGTGGGTCAGAGACATTAACTAGGTTAACTCATACAGGAAGCAAGGGAGAGCGCCCTTTATAGAACAAGATCTGGCTCAAGAATGCCCGGGAAAGACTTGTGATGTCTCTTCAAGCTTCTAACATAAGCAGAGAAGACACCCTAATAGCAGAACCTCCTGTTCACATATCTTCTCTCAATGCAGAGACATTAATTACTCAACTTTAAAGAAATACACTTACTGGAACCAATGAGTTACTGTCATCATCACGTAGAGCGAAGCCAGGAAGAAAACAAAGTGGAAGTAGGCATAACTGTACACTGTGCCTTTCTTCTCATCATAAACCACAGTCTGGCCTCCTCTTTTTTCAATGTGATCTTCAGCATCAGCTGTAAGAGACGGGAAACAAGAAAGTTTTTGCAAATGTAATGGTACTGAAAACAGCAGCTGTTCACAAAGAACACCACAAATCATCTACAGTGTGATTTAGGAAAGTGTAACTGATACAGAACCTACACTTGAACATTTCCTTGCCCTCAAGTTATGGGCCTAAACCCTCAGTGAAAAACCGGACCAACACTGAAATCCTGCCTTGTAGCAGCTTCCTGGCCTACTGAGTACTTTTTGAGCATTGGGACCATTTAAATTGCTCTGTATGATATTTTTCTGGCAAGTCCATGCTGATAACCTTGATTGTACCAGGTCTGCAAAAAGGACACTCCCTTCTTATCTCACTACCAAACTGCAGTCCCCCCCAGAGCTGCTGAGCCAAAAATCTAGCAACCAGTCACACCCACAGGCAAGCAAAGAACAGAGATTACTCTTTGTATGTTGCAGTTTAAAGAATTAATAATTAGCCTAGTGTTTTTAAAGTGGTGTTGTGACATGTCTAGCTTCCCTCTGTAGCCTAACTTTGAGCAATTCATCTGCTTCAGTTTGATATGCTACAGAATATGAGCAGCTCTCCATCCACAGCTGCGTCCTTACTTTCTTGGCTTTGGCCTAAAAGCCACAAATAAGGTAAATTTTGCAGTGAAAACATAATTACCATCTCCATCAGGTACACAGCAAAAGCAGCATCGAGCTACCTGTGGAACAGACAACAGGAAGAAGGTAAGAATCTGTGCTACAGCAAAGCAGAACAGTTGGGGAAGGAAGGTCTGCTGTGTCTATGCTGCAGACATTAATTTAGAGAAGGCTGGTTTGTATTTCCAACCAGCACAAAACTCAAATTAGGATTTGCCCAGTAGTTCACAACAACAGTTTCTAAGCTTCAGAAAAACCTACTCAGTAAATTTGAAGAAATGAGACATTCTTTAAGAATTACTCTATCTTTTCTACATAACTTTGGGTCCAGTAAAGGAGCAAATAATTACGACAAAATGGTAGAAAAGCTATGGTAAAGTACATTTGTATTTAGGGACTTACCTCTTCAGATCTGCATACAAGTTCCTTTTAGGAAATTTCTTTACTAAGATGAAAGTATAAGGAACTTTTAAAACTCTGATGCTGTCAGAGACTGAAACGATTAACGATTTATGCATTCTAGGATCACCAGGGGACTTCTGCAGGCTGGGAAGAGGTGGCTGTTGGCCCATCAAAGCCCATCCCCCTGCCAATCCTGAAAGGCGGGAAAAACCCTTTTATGTGCCCCTCACAGGAACTCTGCGCAGGCCCAGGAGACGTTGGAGGCTCCTGGCATGGCCCGTGACATTGTCCATGGATATAATAACTCATAACTTCTTGGAGTGTGTGGGCTTCCCTCCCCCACCCCCAGTGGATCAAGGCCACCACTTCAACTGACAGACATGGAAGCTGCAACTACCAAGTGTCATCACTGGACCTCGTGGGCAGTGACTATACACATTTTACCCTTATCCTGTCTTTCCCTTTTTCTCCCTTATGCATTTCCCCTAAAGGTTATCTTTATACCATATTGCTATAGATGATACAGATGATAACACCCAAAATAGCAACATACCTGTTTACCTTTGAAACAAAATTGTTCTAAAATAAACCCTACATATATATGTTTTCAAACACCGATTATTCAGTGCCATTTCACTCTAATCCACCCCAAGGGACTTATTAAGATAAGAACCTAGGTAACTCCACTCCCCCCCTTTCTGAGGCGGGTCGCAACAGATGCATGGGTTAGAAATCACAACCGCAGAAGCATAAGTCAGAAATGTAATTATCTTTGCAAGATTCTGCTGAAATGGAGCCAGAATGAGCACAAGCAGAATGAATCAAAGAAGGAAGCTGATTTTTCTGCTTTATTTAAATGAATATTTCCTTTTTTTTTTTTTTTTTTTTGCTAAACTGATGGAAAAAGGAAAACTGAAATCAACACTTTCTGGTAATATAAATGGAGAAACGGTGTTGACCATTTAATAAATATATAAGTATTTTCTGCACCAGACCACAGTACAAGCCAGCATTATCTGTAGTGCATCACCAGTGTTATTTATTCTGATAAAATTCTTCTCTGGGATTTATTTTGCTTGTGGTCTGATTAAGACAATGAACCCTATTAGGAAAATTCACTTCCCTAACTATTATACCAGTCAGTCTTTATAGTAAGAAAGTCTATTAACTTTGTTTACTTACATTAGTACACATTATACAGTGCAATGTAGTGAGGTACTGGAATTTTACTGGACACTTTGGTACTGTTCATGCTTAAGTAAAACAAACCAAAGAACAGTCCAGCCTCAGAAATAAGAACTTTGCTTCTTGGAAGCTCACAGCTGTCCCTGAAGGATAAAAGATACCCCTGAACAGCAAAGATAAGGCCACAATTCTAGTCTCTCTAAAACATCTTTGAAACCATACCACTATCATAGATAAGTAACTACCTCAAGGCTGACTTCAAGGATGTCTGGATCAACAGATAAGAGGCAAGAATGCTGCAGAAATACAGTTGCTTTGCAGAGTTTTACTATAATTAGATAATTATATTAGATAGTGTGTGTGCTAGTGATTAGTCAAATCACGCTGTACCTGAATGCTTGAAGGGTATAAGAACCCTGTGTAAAACCACATTTGGGGTGCTCCAAGTTGGCTGGGACACCTCACGTGCATGAATGAATATTTACCCTTGCTATTCTAAAGTTTGTGTTCTAATTTCTCTCATTTGTCAAATGGCCAGTTGCATGCTTTCCCAGAAAACAGATGGCAGGTCTTTAAGGTAAATTGTCCAGCAGAAACATCAAGTGGCAGTTTTTACCTTGCATATTCCTGATTACCTGCATTCACTGGGTTCATAACTCACGAGAAGCCAAAAAGCTCATTCTTTTTCAAGAGACTGTCTGAGAGTTTAAGCAAACCCCTCATTCTATATCTTTTTCTACTCTGTGCCAAGCCTCACCTACACTGCCAGCCTGAGCTACCCTGGGATTGCACTCACATTCTGCAGCAAGGGTTGGGTTCCCTCAAACATTTTAATCAATTGCAATTAAGTCCTGGCACAGACAGAGTGATGAAATTAGCAACACTGGCATACACCCCCCAGCCCCTTGTACACGCTCAGCTGCCTCCAGCACAGACACTGACAGACTCTCTGTACAGCAGCAACAATTGCAGAGCTGCGTGTTCACTCTGGGCTGAGAGACAAAGGCCTTTTGCCACAGGGAAGGCAATCAGAGTGCAATTAATTACTCTTCATCTGTCATTTCTTTATATTTACATTTGGTGGCTCTTGTCAGGCTCTTTAATATGCAACAGTCTGGAACTAATCCTGTGGGCAAGTACTATGGCAGACAGATGGACCTTCCCAATGAGGGGCCACATCTCACAGTGAGGCCCCCAGCCTTCCCACTGCTCCTTCCACAGGGCACAGACCCACACCCTCTGGACAGGATCTCTTACGGTGTAAGGTGGGCAAAGAAGGTGCATGGGTGTGAAGGGCATCTGTTTTCTCTCCGGTGCTCCCTGTCCCATCCCTCAGCACAGGGCAGCATGGCACAAGTCCTGTCTGGACTTGTTTGAGACAGACTGAGCCAGATCTCGGTGGTCAGTGCCCAGCCAGTTGGTAGGCTGCCCTCCTGCAAGGGCTGGGTTTGGTACCATCACCCTGTCCAGCTGCAGCATCCTGCCAAAGTGAGCTCCCCCGGCACCGTGTGACACTCCCACAGTGAAATGTATTTTGCTTCCCTATGCCCAGCTACTGCAAACACCAGGTGCCTCAGCAGATACTTCTGCATTTTTGAATTCTCACAAACACTTTAATTAAAGATTTGAAAAATAGAAGTTAAAACTGCAGAATGAAAGTAACACCAATGCAGAGAGAGCTAGGGGGAGAGATTCATCTTCCAAACACACACATACATTTGAAGAGCGACACTTCCAAGCCTAAGTAAGGGGTGACTGTTACTCGGCAAAACCCCACTCATTTTCTAGTGTTTTCTGGGTGTTCTCAGGATAAGGAAGCCAAACAAACAGGCAGGTGGAATGAAAAGACCTGTACAGCTGAAACAGGAATGAGAAACGTCACCAGAGATGAAGCTATAGGCAAAAAGAAAGGAAGTACTTATGTGTGGAAATAAAAATGAGATAAGTAGTTGGGATCATAATCAGTTGGTATGAGAATAAAGGCAATCAGGACTGAAAACGCTCAAGAATGCCTCCACTTCTTTTACTGATAGCTTTCCAGCACACTCGTCCATTAAATGAGAGGGCATGAGCTCATGGGAAGCACAAGATTCACAGGAAGTCTGTAGGATGTTGAATAAACTTCAAGAGCAGCAAATTATTTCATTACATAAAGGCACCTCCACCAAACCAGCAAGAGCTACAGAAGGGCCAATGTGTAGAGGCATGTAGCACAAACAAGCTTCTGTTTACACCTAATTACAGATTACTGGCCACGAAAACAAGAAAAGCAGAGGAGAAAGTCTGCACAGAAATCCTGTGGGAAGTAGTAAGAACTCACTTCAGTTTCAGCTGTTGCATATATTCCTCTCAGTGCCTCTGAACTTGATCGTGTTGTTGAGGTCAAACTAGGAGGAAAAGAAGTTAGTGTCAATCTCCTAGGCATAACTCTAACCCCAACAGGGTTACTTTTCAACATCACAGCAAACATAAATAGCCTATTCCAATGTCTAAGCTAAGCATTTGCCTGGATGCTATCACAAAGCACTAGGTACATAACAAGTTCATTCTGCACTAGTACAAACCAGCCTGGCAGATGGCCACTGGTCAATTTATTCTGTATCATGAGTTTAAAATTAGATCACTCCTGAAAGGTGGTGAATTCACCACCAGACAGCACCAAACATCTTAGCACTCCAATTTGCAAGTCAGAAGAGATCTCCTCTGCTGTGCACAACCAATGCTTTTATACTCAGTTCACACCCATCACTTTGGCTCAGCATTTCTGTAGAGGCTTTGCCAGCGAACTCGCAGGTCTCTGGCAGCAGTCAGTTTTCAAAAGTAAATTACTAGTAACTGTTGTCAGTGTACCAGTTCCTGGAAATCACTTTCTTGCATGGCTGTAGTTGTCTGGGGGGGAATCCTTTCTAGTTTTTTTTGATAGGAAACATTTCTTGCAGTCTTACCCTTTTAGGGTGTGTAATGCTTTACTGTACACACTGAGCCTTGGTAAGCTATGCTTCAAAAACACTCCCCTTGAAGGCCTTCTTATTTCCCCAGCTGCATGGTACACTTCAGAGGCAGGCTACATGAATATTGTCTGCATTCTTGAAACACCTCCCTGAGGCACTGGAAATGCTCTTCTACCATGAACTAGATCCATGGTACATGATATCCATTTATTTTATATCAGAGTTAAACAGAAGACATGCACATTTGATAACAGAAGAGTAAGTCTCTTGTTTTCACTTCAAAATTATGAAGGAGTTTCAGTATGTGAACTCTGAAGTGGACTGATTCAGAAGCAGAATTTGCTCAAAAACCTGCAGCAGACAGCCCCTGTCTCCTGGCAAGTTGCACAGCCAAAACACAAGATATATCACCTTTCAGTCATCAGCAACTTCCCATCCCAGAGCATGACTTAATTTACTGATGTGAGCTGCAGTAATACAAGGTTAGCATCAAAGATACATGGGCACAAAGAGGGGTTCTCTTAGAGCAGATCTCTGGCAAATCTCGATGGCAATACTGTGCTCATCACTTAACCAAGGAAGCCCTAAACCCTCCCAAACAGTTTGTTTGTTTTAAAAAACCCCAAGAACCATCATAGCCTCTGCAAGGAGGCTACAAAAATTTCAGGTAGATTTTTTAGGTGGATATAACTGCATAGAGCTTTTCTTACAAAAGCGTAAACAGAGGATCAAAGAACCCTGTGTGATAAACTGAGAAAATGATTCGAGCTAATTAAGAGAAAACAGTGTAAGGTCAATATGACCTGGAGAGAAAAGAAAAACAAGTCGTAAAACTTAATTGGGCCCCTATAAAGAGATAAAACAAGTTACCTCCCTTTTACCTTGTATAGGATTTATAGTGAGAATTTTGTTTAGTTAGCTAGATAATAGCACCTTTCTTAAAATTTATAACTTTGTATAGATAACAAGCAAACATCTGCTGAATATCTGAT
Organism: Pseudopipra pipra; assembly: GCF_036250125.1. NCBI lineage: Eukaryota > Metazoa > Chordata > Aves > Passeriformes > Pipridae > Pseudopipra > Pseudopipra pipra. The sequence continues at coordinate 20,293,071 of NC_087581.1, read as the reverse complement.
TTAACAATATATTATGGATGCTTATCGATAACATTCTTGTTAAGAAATATTTGTGGAATGTCTGACCTAACAATGTATAATGTTTATACTCATGTACCTAACAATGTGTAATGTTTATACTCATGTACCTAACAATGTGTAATGTTTATACTTATGTATAATGAATATTCATGTAGTAGCTGGAAATAAATGTAGAACAAATGTCTTCGTTAGGTGTGACAGGCGTTGGGAGTTGTTGAACCCCTTCCCTGATCACCCAGCGCTGAATTTGCTTTTATCATATAATAAATTCTGATTGGAAATTGCCTGACTGGGTTTCTATTTCTCACAGCTGGGATGAAGGACAGGTGAAAATTTTTTCCCTCCATTTCTAGATGTAAATTGCTCTATTTGATTTTTAATGAGATACATTTTTTTCAAAAATTGTATTATCTTGTAGAACATTTTTGGCTAAAACATCTGCAATTCTGAAACTGAAGAGAATATTAACTTTCCAGCTCAGCTCTATGCTATATCTCTCTGTGATTTTGCATGAGCTCTGCTATAAGCCTTCGCTGTTTGGACCACAACATTGTATTTACAGCGAGGTAACCGCAAACCCTCAGACTTACCAAGAATACAAAATGCAGCCAAACAAAATCGTAGTACCCAAGCCAGTAACCAGGTTTTCATCTCTATGCAGGCCTTGACTGAATTCAGGTACACAGATTGTGATATTCCGATGGTTTTCATCCAAGACTTCACAAAACAGATCAAACAGAAAGAATAGTTTGCAAAGATCATTTCACTGCATTTCAAAGTAATCTTCAGACTGGCAGTTTTTAATGAAATATTTTTATTATTTCAGATACAGGGTAGGTACATTTCAGTTGTTTCTATCTATCTTTTAAAAAAGATCATACAGAAAAAAAATCTGTAAAGCTGATCTGGCAGACTCTGTGTTTCAGGCAAAACAAAAATGCAACTTACTAGGGTACTAAAATTTCCTATTTGACCATAGCAGACTAAAAAGGAGAAAACACATTTTATGAAGTAAGAAATTAGAAACTGGAAGTCTGCCAACACTCCACAGCCATATAAGACCAAGATAGTACAGACCTGAGACCAGAAATTTTTTTGACAGAAAGGGTGCCTTGAGGACAACTATGAAATTCACACAGAGTGAAAAAAGGTGCTCAGTAGTAGCCCTGTTCTCAGAGGGATATACAGAAGACCAAGGGAAAAAAGGTGTACAAGTTCAGGCAATATCTTTTCTTGGCATCTAATCAAATCCTACTTCTAGATCCCTGAAATGAAACCACTTCAGTCCTTGATGTTCCAAGTTGCATCTGGCATTTTGATATCTTCCTGGAATAAGGAAAGGCAGAGAGTAGCCTGCAGCATTATCCCAAAGCAAGAGATTACAGCTGCACCTTATCTCAAATCAAGAGGTTTTTGAGTCAATGCTGCTTATAACATCTCCTTTTACTTTCCAGCAGCCACAATGCATTCCCATTGAGACAGCACAACTGTTGGTAGGGGCAGAGGGAAAAATGCAGTAAGGGCTACATCCAGGTTAAAAATAAACTCAGTCAGTTCCCTGACCCAGCGGGGGAGGATTTTGCATGGCCCTGCAGTGCTGGAGAAACAGCTTTATCAGGACACAGAGGGGACAGTGTGGAGTTGAGAGCAAAAGAAGAGGATAACCAGTCTGTATGAAATACCTTGGCCAGAGATGTGCAGATTCCCCCACCTATATCCATCAGGGACACATCTGCAGCAAGGCAGGCCCACTGTTTAGCAGGCATTTTAGTGATGTCTGGCACTAAAAAGCTAAGGCACATTATAATAAGCACAGATTCAAGAGACATAACATTTTGTTTGCCCATTCTTTCTAAAGACATTTGCAACTCTTTTTGGGTGTTGCAAATACTTGCAGCCTGTATTTTCTTCAGGCCTTGTATGCGAGGTGTCCAATTTGAAAGACGGACAGTTTGGAAATTCCTTTCTTCACAAATGAGGGTAATGCTTTAACATTAGGTAAGTTCATGGCAAACCAGTGACAGGGCATGGGACACCACAGAAAGTGCCAGCATTCCATACTTTCTCTAGCACATGCCACTGTAAAAGCTGACAGGCCAGTATGAGAGTCCTTATCACACAATCAAGGGAGGATGGAGCACCTCTGAGAGCAGATGACAACCATGAAACTTCTCAGTCATGGGAAGACAAGGAGGAGCATCTGATTCAAGGAGGTCTAAGAGAGTGTGCATGATGCATAGTCTTTGCATACAAATATTGCATACAAATGCAATAACCACACTTGCAATACATACAAGAAGAATCAGAGGATTCATTTAACTGCTTAAGTCTTTGTCAGAAACATGAAACAACCTGAGGCCAATGATTTCTTTCCATACATACTTTCTTCCCCTTCTTTTTCTTTTTACACTGTGTCAAGACTTAGGAGTAATTTAAACACCTTCTAAATTCAACTTTATATTCATTCAAAGTACTGCTTTAGCTCTGTAAGTAAATCTTACACCTAAATATTGTCTGGTTTTCCTTTTTAACTCTAGAATACTTTTGTGTGTGTGTGTACCTATACAAGTGTGACAGAGATATTTTTTTCCCATCTCTCCCCTTTCTTCTTGGGAAGTGTCTGTGTAAACGTTTGCTTCCTGCCAGTTGACTTATTTTCCTCTAGTTATTGTTGTTTCAACTATTCAACACTTACAGTTGAGCAATAATAAAGAAGGGTGTTTTAGTACTAATTCAAGCCAGAAAAGCCTTCTTTAAGTGAAAAGAATGCTTCTAGTCCAAATGTGTGAATCTGATAGTTATCTGGGTAAAGGAAAGTCTAAGTTGTGCTTGTGAAGTCTTGCTGTGGTTTCACAGTGTAAGAACCTTCAAACTCTAGGGAGTTCCATACTCCTGACTTGGAATGCCAAAAGCTAGAAGGCAAGTAGAGTTCAGGAAATCTGCTGAAGAACAGCGTCATCTCTACTGCAATGTAACTCCAAGTCCTTTATTTGAATGTTTCCTCTCAAAACAAAATATGAGTGGTACTCAAGTTTTTTCTCCATTAGGAATCCAGTGCTAAGGTGATCTACCACACTTTAGCACACTTTTTCTAGAAGAAAAAAAGTAATTTTAGTACATCCACTCTGATGGCCTGCACCTACTAACCGGACCGAGTAAACTTTTGGATGGAGCTGATCACCCAGCTTCTTCCAGAGGCATCCAAGAGCCATTTGTTCCAACTCTTTTCCCATCATGCGATCAAACGCATTACATGTTGAGTCATATCCTATTGTATGAGAACATGCACTTGACATAGGAGGAATAGACTACATGACTTTGGGAAATTTTTTCATGGGAAACAGACTGAAATTGCTCTGATGCAACAGATGCAACTCATGCAAGGTAAGTTAAGCTCCCCTACACCAAACCATTTAAGGCACATGGAGAGTGCCAATTTCACAGTATCTCTGCTGCACAGATATATTTGTAGTACTTGCAATTTCTTCTGTGAAGGTCAGAACAGACCAACACTTCTATATCCCAGCACTCCTATATCCCCAAATGTTTTATTTCAGGTTTGCTAAATTCTTGCTTTTAGTACATGGCATGTCTAAAAGAATCTACGTAAAGTATCAGATAACTTACTAGTTTCTGGTGGCTTGCTGGATAGTGCTGAGAAAGTGAGGTACATGACGTAGCAGCTGATAACTCCTGACTGCAGCAAACCAGAGTGGGGCTGACCTTCACAAGAAAGATGAAAATAAGTTATTTTTGTAGACAGTTTAACAAAGTGAAAAAGAAATTAGTATCCTTCAAAGAACAGCATGCCGGTATCTTTTATTTTTACTTAGAGCAGAAAACAAGGGTTTGAAGCAGTTTGGATACAGTTCCACTGGCCTGCCAAGAGAAAAAAGCCAGCTCGGCTGGCTTTTTTAGAAAGGCATTAGAGATTCCCATGTAAGTAAAGAATCATCCCTCTGTTTTTGCCAAAAGCACCAGCTTTTCAAAAGCTATTGACCAGCTGCCACAATAATTTTATTTGCCTGTAAAATCCGTGTTAGAGTCACTCTACCATTTTCAGGTCCAATGTATGCAAAATACTAACAGCACACATAAAATACACTAAAGTATGAAATATTGCTGTTAGCTCCTCCAGGCCCAAACTTTACAAACTACACAAGTAGTTAAAAGTAAACAGTAAAATAGTGCTGAAGGAGTTTGACAGCTTCAACTGCTAGCACTGCAAGACCAAGGTAAGTTTCACAACACAGGACCAGCCATCAGAGCATGAGCCTTCTTTACAGTATGACTACCTGATGGCATACCCAAAATGTCTCACATCTCTACAGTTTTAGCAGGACAGCTGATGACCAGCAACAGCACTTCATAATGTAGATAAAATGTCAAGAGCAGCACCAGTTCTGAACTATCATTAGACTTCCTCCCCAGACATGGCTCATGCCTCCAGGCACACAGCTGAAACAATACCAGACATCCAGGAGGAGAAGAGGTCAGTGGACTCACGATTCTGGACACAGGGTGATATGGCCACCAGTGACACAAAGAGGCACAGGCCCCCGTTAACTCCAATCAGGACCTTGTTGTACATGCAGCCCTCAGAGCGAGTGTAGAAGAGAGCCATGAGGACCAGGGCTGCCACAGCAATGGAGTACAAAATGAGAGTGACCAAGGCAAGCAAACCGCTCCACACTTGCTTGTGGTTTGCACCTGCAGTCCTGGGGAGAGAGAAACAAGCACCTTATCTTTGTCTTCCCTCCCCCTAAACATAAAATTTAATAGCTGAATAGTTCATATCCTCAAACACGAAAGACAATGTTTATTTTCCTGAAGCATGTGTGCTCACTACACCAACATAGACCCTTGCCAGGTTCCTCCCATGAAACAAAGGGAAATGTTCCTTAGCATCAGTGTTTATATTCTGTAGAATCATGCTCAGCCCTTTCTGTAATTATAGCCCAGCACTGACACCCGTAACTCCCAGTCTCTGCGATCAGCCCATAAGCACATCTCAGCTCAATACTTCAGGGATTTCCTCAGTGGCAGCTTAGAATGTCCCAGGCTCAGCTAGCCAGTGGTGGTCTCCACACAAAGAAAGCAGAGCCATACTGCTTAGCATGGCCTCTCTTCTGCACTTGAGTTACCTTGGTAGTTTTAGCACCCTTTCACTCAAAACCCCTTATCTCCATTTGGGTTTATCTCAACAGTCTCCCTTAGCTAAAGCGTGGTCCATCTTGTTTTCCTCTCTTTACCTTCCAAACACTTCTTGCAAAGATCACCAGGGTTTAAGAGTAGCAACTAGAAGAGTTGTTTTGACACGATGGGATTTTAGGTGTGTGGAAAATCTTTTTAGGTTTGTTGTTTTGTTGGTTTTTTTCCTGGTGTTTTTTTGAAACATGACTTATTTTAAAAGAATATCTAATGTAGGGAGAGCTAAAGTTAAATGCTGCTGCTGGAAATCTTTCATCCACAAAAAACCAGCTACAGTTATTAGCACTAAAAATATTTGTGGCATAAGGAGCTCTCACCTCTACCTCCCCAAAAACAAGAATCTAACAAAGCCTAAAGATTTGTTAAAACTCTTTCTTTGCAGTTGGTATCCTAACTAGAACAAGAGAGGACTGCAAAAGTTTGTAGAGGAAGAAATGTGAGACAGAAAGGCGGAGGCAGGAGTTCCTGCAGATATGTGGGAGGACAATTTAAATATATTAAATTGATGAGAGGCTAAGGGCTTGGAAGGTTATAGTAAATATACTTAAGTCAGCGACCAAATGGGGTATATGTGAGTTGGTAATGGAATTTTGTGTATTTAGATGATAGGAAAGAAGTTGAAGAGAAAGTAGTTCTTATGCTGAGAAAAAAAAAATTGATGTGCATTATGCTGACGCAAAAAAAGCAGGATTTATCAGCTTACATCATTGCACGCAGTTTCACTATTACATTCTGCAAATCCAGTTTTACTCTCTTGCACCACTCCACTTCTTAGCAGGTGTATTTTCATAGAAAATATAAACCAGCTTTCTTTCTTCAACTGAGAAGTTTTGCATCCCAACACACTTACTGGAAGCCAAGCAATTGAAGTAAAGAATAAATCAGCAGAGTAGACGTGAACAACAAGGAAACATTTCCACCGGGAGAGGAGAAAGTAGATGAATATTGACATGAAAGTGTCTTCCAAAAGTTACATCCATGATACTTTTATACTCTTTGTTATGAGAAAAGTATTGGTCAGGAGTGTACCAGAATTTTAAGCAAATAACTACTTGCCCAACACATACCAATTTTTATTCCATTTGTGTGCGAACTCAACCAGCAGGATGAGCTGAATGACAATGAAAAGGCACCCTCCTGTTGCTCCTACGTAGCGCCAGGCTGCAAGGCAGAGAGGCAGAAAATAGGTCAAACTGCAGCTGCCTTTCCCTTGAGATAAAATGGAATTATTTTCAATGTAGGGAAGCTGTTAATGCGGTTTGAATATCTGAAGCCCACAGACATAGCAAGAGATGAGAGATTTCTGATGAAAGGCCAGCTCAGTTGACTCAAGATTAGCTCCCTGATGAATTCAGCTTGCAACCTGCTACACTTTCAACACAATCACATTAGGACATCTATTGAGTTTCCCTAACCTAGAGAATTTTTGTGGAGACTAAGAGTTACTATATTCAGACAGAAAATACTGAAACCTTTATTTGTGACTGGTAGAGGGAGGTGGTGTGAAGGCACTGCACAGGAATTTAAACCCTGAAATTGCAAGGTACTGAAACCCAGCAGTAAAAAGGGAAATTTCTTCCAATCCAGATTACAGCACCATGAAAAAACAAAGGTGGGGTTTATGTATTTACAAATGCTTTTCCAAGCCACTCCCAAAGAACATTTTGTATGCACTGACTAATTTTAAGACAGGTTGTTTGACTGCTTAACTGTTGATCTGCACAGACTGTATTTGTGTAGCTGTTTGGGTACTTTGAACAACAGATCTCTTATGTGCAACATCAGAAGCCTCTGAGGAAACACAGATACCTATTTTAATGTTTAGCTGTATATAGAGCTTGTACTGCTGTGCGGTGCATAGCCTATAAATTACTCCAGGTGTGCAGTTGATTTCAGTGAAGAAGGAAATGCATCAGCAAAATTCAGCCACATCCTTCTATTGTGTTTTCTTTTTGAAAAAAGCTTGTATCAGTGAAGTGAAGATGAGAACGGTCAGGGCATGTTTCCATTAGCAATTCACACAGAGATTATTTTTTCTTCCTGTACCATAAACTTATTATTTGAAAGCAAGCAAGCACACTGTTCTTGGAACATACAATATAAAAAAATGGAAGAAGATAGCCTGTAAAAAAGTACATAAAAAATAGACAGAGAACAAGGTGGCATGTGTGTTTGGAAGAAGTGGAGTAGGAAAAAGCAGACCACCAATAGAATAAATAATTAAGTAGCCAGACTCTCAGAATATCCCACTGCCACAGGATAATGCAGGATGTTTAATGGATCAATGACAGATAAGGTTAGCATGGTCAGTGTGTAATTAACACTACAGCCCATACAAACCTAGTGCTTGCATGTTTTTTAAGAAAAAATAAGCAATAAGGAAGAATGCCCCCCAAACAAACAACACCAAACAAAACCCCAAACCAAACCAAACAACAGTGAAAGTTTCTTGATAGGAGGAAAAAAAAAAAAAAAGAGAAGACAATAACATACAATTCCCGACTCAGCCGTAAATCTCAAATTTAGAGACTAACTAGAGAACAGTTTAGCAGGAAGCGCAGAATATGGCTTTAGAGTGAAATGTCAAGACATAATATGGGGAATAAATCTTGTTATGCTGTATCTTCACACTAGGTTAGACTGCTGTTGAGAATCAGCACAAAAAGTTCTGTTTCTCCTTTTCTGTAAACACACCCGTTCTTGAAGACTTCTCACCATGAAATGGGTCACTTGTAAGGATGACAGGCAGCCTTGCTTGCTCATGAGTACAAAGCATTGCACTGCTACATCTTTCTAATCCAAACAGTGTCCTTAGGTACTAACAACAAGCACATATAGCCATCCCACAAATTCACAGAGGAGAGGAATAGGGGCATCACTTCTGGGGCATCAAACCGAGCCACGACCAAACAAATAGTAAGAGGAAGAAGCTGAATTATACCTGTCAGTGATTCACTTGCAGTGCTTTTTACCTTTAGTTTCCCAGAGTACTGTGCTTATAGTATGTCTGCTCACTCTATTCTCTTCCTCTGTATTACTCCTTCCGCTTTCCCTTTTAAACATCCTGGCTAAAGGAGACTGGTGTCGTGAACAACGTAATCAAGTCCTAGTGGAAGCAGACATCATGTGCAAACAATCCTTTGCATTACTGATCCTATTCCCGGTCTGGACTCAACAGCTTATGGGCTTCCAAGTATCTCTCTCATAAAAGAACAAATTCATCTCTGTACCACTAGGATTTTTGCTCCTAGCCCGCAAGACTCCAGTGAGAAGCTCCCCTCCCAGCTGGCATTTAAGTATTGGGATAGTACCAGTGTGCTTGTGTGGGGCCAGGGTGCTTTCCAAAAGTGGAAATGCTTCTGACATGTCATCCTCAGCAGAGCACTTATACCATGGTCCAAGAAGTCTAATTTTACTTTATTGGATTTATGCCACCAGCCTGAAAACTAACAACATCCCAAATTCTTTTGGGTCATTGCGAGTTTTCAGGCAGCAAACACCAGCACCCGGCAGGTCACTGTGCCCCCTTGAGCACTGGTACCTCCCCAGAGTACAGCATGAAGTCCAGCTACTGTACTACACCAGAGCTACCTGCACAAGCCAAACTAACATGCCACTTTCTGTCCTTGAGTGAATAATTTATTTTGCACCATTACAGTTCCCTATTTCTTAAAGAATTTGCAAGATAGCACTGCAGTGGTATTGTTACCTACCCATTTGGCCTGCTCTTGATCAGAAAAAACATGCTCTTTTCTGCACACTCCCATGAAGATGTGTCTGTGCGGGAAGACACAGTGTTCCCCCCAAAACAGCTCTGAATACTCTTTTTGCACCTGGCCCATACAGGCTTTACTTGAAGAATCATGGCGATACTCATGTTGATCAGACCTCTAGGATTTTTTAACCACCCACAAGACAGTACAGAACAAAGCAGCGTAACAAAGTAAGGAGGACATACCATTGAGGAAAGTGTCCTGATCAGGAATGAAGAAGGCTCCTGAGCACATTGCTGCCAGAACTATAAGTTTAATAAGCCAAAATCTGGATCAGAGGAAAAAACAAAAAAAAAATCACCTGTTCATAATAGGAATTAGAGGTCTTCAAATAAAGTACCACAAGAGATCTCTATTTAAAGCCCAACAAGAGGTAAAAAAACCCCTCATTACCACTTTAGTTAGTTTTCACTTGACTGTACTATTTCTATCGATAGCAGTAAAATCAATTTTTTAATTGAAGGGAGTTTTTTACTACTATGACACCCAAGTGGAAAGTTGGTGGCACAAACCTCTAAAGAGATGTGAAAATTAAGCAATCAAACAAAAAACTCACCCGTTATGAATGTATGCTCGGCAGCTTTTGCTGCTGTTAATTTTGATGGTGAACAAGAAGAATAAAAAGAAGAAACAGGCCATTCCAAAACAGACTTTGTACACTGCAGAGTATCCCACCAACTTCTCGCACATCTCACCCGCCTGAATACCCTTGCACATCTCCTTGTAGAATGGAATCTGAAAAGCAGAACATGTTATAAGCTGTTAGGACACAAGGCCCTCATAAACAAGCATGTCTATGTCTAGGCATCATGGACTTTTCACTGGCTTCTAACACCTTTCACTCTTGACACCCCTTCAGCCTGGATTTAAGGGTTCAGGGGTTATAACAAAACGTAAAACACAAGGTACTTAAATTTTCAGAACCTCCACTCCTTCCAGATGCTTTGGGGTACAAGTCCACCTCCTTTCAGCTCTGTTGGCTCAAGACATCCCTGTTCCTTACCGTTTATCCCTTCCCCCTGGGGACCTTCTCCCTTCTTCCCATGCTTTACAGCAAAAGACTCTGATTGCTTCAGCAATTCAGCTTACATGAGACATACCAGTGGCTTGGGATGCCCCGGGTGGCAATGCAGACTGAAGCACATCCAAGCGCCACCAAACCTCCTCTCCATTACACTCTCTGAAAGGGAGTTGTGCCCTGATTTTGTTTAAAATTAACAGAAAGGCAGGAAAATTCCACCCTTCTCTTGACTCATTAAATATTTGCCTTTGAGGCCTCAGTCTCACCACACGGGGAAAGCAAACAGCTGCACATTTTGGCTTCAGTTTCAGCACACGGACATGAGGCTGGGAGCTCAAAAAACTAGGTCTATGTGGCCAGGACTCACTGCTGAGGCACCTCTGTGCAGAACCTCCCCCCACAGCCAGGGAACCATTCAGCTTCACAAAAATACAGGCATTTAATTAGAAAACCACTGTCCATTTCAAAGAAAAAAGGGCCTCTGTATGCTTACAGCCCTCAGCTGAAGCTGGTGAGACCAGTTGAGCAACACACCAAGCCCTCTGGAGCTGACTGGTGCTACCTGTACAAGTAATTGCAGGAGAGGGAAGACAACATGTAGCAGGACACAATATGCACAAATAAATAAATAACTCTGGCAAAGGAAACCTCTTCCTTCAGCAGGCGGGTCAGTACACAAATCAAAGACAGTGAAAGAACAAACAGGGTTTGGGAGCAAGCCATTAAGCAGCATTCCCAGCTGGGTCGAAACCCCTCTGAGATGCAGGAAACAAGGGACAAACAAGTAAACTGCCAGCTTCCAGCCAGCTGGGCTCTGAAACCCTGCCCCTTTCAGCAGGGTATGCATTTTCCACCCTGGTTCCAGGAAACAAACCAGTCAGGAGCTCTACAACCCTCTGTGCAGTTTCTCAAAGAGAAATTATTTTAGCAGCTCACAGCAACACTGAGTTGCTGAGCTAAGGATAGGAAACCTAACTACAACACAGAGCTGATCCCAGGTGAGATAGAACAGCTGAGGAGATAAAAAGCAGGTCTGAACGCAGCTGCATGGTATTATGAGAATGGATTCAAGCTGGGCTACTGTGAGTTGCTCTTTCAGCAAAAACTCAAAGATGAGTAGCCAATGTGTTAGCTACAGCTACTCATTTAATGTCCAGCTTCTAACTTGCATCCAAGAGTTTTCTGAAAGCTCCTGAGAAACTGTCTGCAGCATCAGCAACACTTTTCCCAGGTCTTGAAAGGCAGTGAAATGTCAGACCAGGCAAATGTACCAGCATTCAAAATGAGCAAATGGATTGGCTGGAATAATTATGAGAACTATCAATGCCACTGTGGCAGTTTGAGCCACATTAGAAATCCAAAATTCAATTTCCAGGCTCCCCCACCCCTTCCCACAATTTATCCTAACACCAGAGAGAAACTTTCAGGCCAGAGGCTTCCATAGGGGTAGGGGAAAGTATATACATTTATTTACACAAATAAATATACTGTACAAACTAAAAGCAACTATACATATATATTTACATTTCTGTCAGTCCTTTTAGCCCCTCCCTTTAACTTTAGTCCAGGAAGAGCCTTTCAAGGCTGATATGTAACCAGTCTCTCTCTCTCGTGGGAGTGTTCTGGGCTGGAACGCTCCCCCCTCACCAAGCTTCAGCTGTTTGTGGCAGTTTTTCTCCTCACGAAGTCCAAGAAGATAACTTTGAGTCTTTGGTCTTCGGTCTGCTGTGTAATCTCTCCCTCTTGGTCTCATACCTTGGTTCGTAGGCTGCTGCAGTGTAGCTTATCAACGTACACATCCTGGAATCTTCATTCCTCCAAGTCAGTTTTCGGCTGCCCCCAGTCACCTTCGGCAGGCAACTCCCAAGCTCTTGGCCCGTCTCCAATTTCACCTGGGATTCTTCTCCTGAGCACCGTGCCTACCTCCTCCGGCCCATCTCAGCTTCAATTCTGAGCCTCTCCTCCACTTACAGTGGAGGGAAAGAAAAAGCCCCCCTCTACAGCTTCACTGCAGAAAAGGAGGGGGGAGAGGGTTTGGTTGCAAAGCCTGCCTCTCTCCTCTTACCTCAGGTGCTGTGAATTTCTTCTTTCACAGCACACACTCCAAATGCTGCCTCCAACTCCAGCCCAGGCAGAGTTAGGGGGGCTGCAGGGCTCCCCTCTTCCCCCCGGAGGGGGAGAGAGGGAGCCCAGCCACCCCCTGGCCTTGTCCACCGACACGCAGCAGACACCAACAGCAGAACTGCCAACCATTTCCGGTGCTGTGATATATGATTTTGAGCAGAAGCGAACAACATGGATGGTGACTGGCTCTCCAGGGAACACTGCCCTGGTACCCAATCACCTCTGAGCCCCCCGGCCTCTCGGGGGGGGGGCAATTTCAAACCATGACAGCCACAGTGATGCCAGGGCAAGCCAAAAGGCCACAGCAATGCCAGGGAAAGCAACTGGGCTGTCAATTAATCTTTTCCTTTTCTTTGCTTATAAAAACTATCATTCAGCAAAGGTTAGAAAGACACATAATATCTAACTAACAATATTTCTGGGATAATTACTTATCTGTTTTATATAGATGATAGTATTCACCAAGGGGACAGATTTCTGCAAGATCCGTTCTTAGTACCAAGCATGATTTTGCTTACAAGACTTACAGAATGAAACAAAAAACCCAAAACCATAGGACTTGATTGTCTAGCTAACTAAAAACAAATTTCTGGTAACCATAAATGGCCATCTTCTTTAATTGCATACTGATGGGATTTTTGACCCTATATGTTCGTTTCTCCATTAAGAAGTAATTTCCTTACAGATCTGGCTGAGAGAAAATAGATAGATACACAAGAACAATAGCTCAGTTTGTGCCTACACAAATAAAGAGCTCAGCCACCATGTAGTATCCACAACACTATGCAGTAATAAGTGATGGCCACAGGAATAGTCCTGTGGGACTGAATGCCCCTTTAGGAGATCTGTCACCCTAAAGGACAAAACAAGAATAATACCAAATGCTTGGGGATGCCAGCAGACAATAAACAGAAGTACAATGCTGAGGACAATAGGACTGATGTTTTTGTGAGAGGTTGGTCTACTGCTGGAAACAATTTATCAAGGCTTATGTGACTTCACTGAAAGATAAAAAAGACTAATTTTTTTTTTTAAATCTGTATCTCTGAAACATGTTCAGCTGCTGAGAAACCTGTCCACCCTATATACCATGCTTTCCATGGTGGTTTACCATGCTTTCCATTTGCCGGATAGTTTTCACAGCTGTTAGGTCACAGATTACATTTGCCAGGATACAGTGAAATATCTACTTTTATACCTTTAAAAGCAACATAAGCTAAATTCTTTGGCTACTGAGTAGAGGACAAAGCATTCTTGTTGCAGAAACTCAGTATCCTATCAAACAACATAAGCGCCTCAGCTGCTGTACAAGCAGTGACATTACCACAGCTAAGTCTGTAATTTTCCAACGTGCACTGAAGCCCTTCGAGATGTTCAGCAACTTTGAGCAACATCTACAGAAGCAGGGAAAGACTGCCCTGAACTTGCTTTGCCCTCACTGCAAGCTGCAGGCACCTGAAATAACAGCAGTGCAAAAAGCAAGCCAACATGGCCACAGTGCATCCAGGCACCAGCCTGAGGGGGCTTGGCCACCTCAGAGTTTGGGTCTGTCTGCACCCAAACATGTGAGTGCAGGAGTGTGGGAAACAGTATTTGAACTCTAAACTGATAAAGCAGACATGATTCCTTGTTAAGATTATGTCTCCATAAAGGACTGCACTACAGTTTGAAATTTTATTTTTTTTTAATACAAACTTTTTTTTTTTTTAAATCTAATTAATTAAAATTCTGATTTCTCTCAAAAAAAGTCAAGAAGGTGAAGTCCCAGAAACATCATGCAAAGCATTTGCTTACAGTCTGGCTTCAGGAGCTAGGAGTGTTCCTTGATCCCACACTTTCAAAACCCAGTTCATCGCTGGCAAGCTGAGACTGGTTAGTTGGAACAAATATTTTCAAGGTGAGCTCTATTACAACTGGGCTGAATTAACTTCAGGGGTCTTTGAACTTTTAACAGCTATAAACATAATTATTAAATTAGAGAGCAGATAAAAAAAGCCTACTTTCAGATGGTCCATCTCCCGTTCAAAGACTTCAAATGCTCTAAACTAAGAGGGTGATTCTCTTTCCACTTCACACTAACAGCTATTCTTTGTGCCATTTCCTCCCACACTGAGCTTTCAAGACCATAAACTGTAAAAGAAATTTGGCAATACTGAAAAGCATGTTGTTGAAGGCTTCTTGAATCACTTTTCTGTTGGGTAAGGAGTATTTTTTTGTTAGGGATACAAGCTGCATTAAAACCACACGACTGATGGAAAACAACTTTATGAAATTTGGATATGAGCACATAATTTGTCTCCCACATACTCCAGTTCCTTGGCTTATTCACTTTATTGCCAAGCTAAGTATCTAGTAAGTCAAAGAAACTCCTGGCAAGCAACTTCAGAACACACATGTTGAACAATTTTCAAGTCACAGCTCACAGGCAAGCATCATGTCTGCACTGGGTTCTCCTACAGGGCTGTCAACAACTTCTGGTGGCATGGGATAAGAAGGTGGCACTAGGATAATTCACACAAAGTGCTATTAAATGAAAGAAAATTAGGACAGAATATACGAAGAGGGTACAACGGGAAGAAAGAAAGGTCACTGGCAGCAGAGCACAGAAGCCCTCAAATTAGCCCACCATAAGCCCACTGGCATTTGTGTTGCAGGGACAGAGTGCTGCCACCAGCTTCTGGATCTGGGATGCTGTGGAAGAAAGTGTTTCAGAGACAACCAAAAACAAAGTGCAGGATTTAAGCAGGGCATCAGCTTGTCCAGCAACCGATTCAGTGAGGAAACAGCCCTAATCATGTACCCACAGCACTCTCTTGGGAGGGGAACACAAAACAACTACATGCCTGCAGCGAGGGAAGCCTTCTGAACCTCCAGGACAAGCACATTCACAACCCTGAAGCAGGCCCAATGATGTGTTTGGTGCAGAACCTTAATTTTTAAGAACTAAGACATGCAGCCATTGTTCCATCTGCTTAGAAACAGACTTACATTCTTGTAGTTGGTAGAGGGTGAGAGAGAGGACTTACACTACTCAGGTGGCTTAGTGGTGGCTTGTACCAAATATCTGGTACAACAGGTCCACTGTGTGTGAGCGATACCAGGCTAGGTGAGCATTTCACTTAGGAAAGTTATATTAAGACTCTGAAAGAAACTTGAGTTTTAAAATCTGGTTTTAGCCACAGCTCCTTTCATGCTTTTGAAGATCTTTAATTAAAAAGACAACTAGAGATTAACAATATTTGCTGTTGTTAGAGGCCAATGACTCAACACACACTGAAGAAAAGCCCTTGTAAAGGCTCTGCAGCACTGTGCTTTGCAGTAGTCTGTCATACAGCACTGAGAACACAGAATTAAAATTATAACACTTGAAGAGTTATTTTCTAATTTTCTGCTTCTGCTAGCAAACAAGCTGCCAGAGACAAACTCAACGTTAGACTGAACTGATTTGTTCTATAAAAAGCTCCCTAGTAAGCCTCTTGTGACACTACCTGTGCAGCAAACCTGCAATGGGTGCGCTCCAGCGGATTTTTGCACAATAGGAGAGGAAGGCCTTGACACTTCCTGTTGTGAAACATACTCAGCGGGTGACAGGAAGAGGGTGAGCATGGTAAATCATCATGTCTGAGTTTGGAAGTGGATGGGTGGAGAAAATCAACTGCCTCTTCTGAGGAAGCGCCCCTACACACAAAGAATTGTGGAAGGAGCCCCTTTTCCTTCCAGAGGCAGCAGTGAGTTGATCTCTTACTTACGTGCATTTTCATTTCGTTAGCTACGGTTGTTGACATCATGACACAGCAGATGATAGTCACCAGGATGAAGTAAAGTGCGTACATGAAGCGGGTGCTGGTTGACTGTTTTATCTTTGGGCAGCATTTGCAGCACAAGGAACAAGCAGCAGTACCACAGCAGCAGGCCAACTGGAAAGTAAGACAAAAAAAACACGAGTCAAAAAACCACCAAAGAACTCCAGCTTCAGGTTTCTGTTGCAAAAGTTAGAAAAGGAGGCTGGGAGACTTCTTGTAAAATGCCAGAATTTCTCAAGTTCTCTCCTTCCAGCTGAGCAGCATTTAACTGGAAGCAGACAGTCTTGTTTATGAAAAGTCACTCGCTAAGGATGCGAGACAGAATTCCTTGTATACTTCAGTTCTTTTCTACTCACAACTGAGAGTCCACCAAGACAAAAACTACAAAGCATACCAAAAAGCATGTATTCAACAAGGAAAAAGGTATGAACAAATCCTGAAAGGAATTTAGCTTGATGCTCATTACTTTATTGCTGTCAACAGTATCATTAACTTTCAAAGAAGCTGGACTCACCTTCCCTGCCTTCTAATTTTAAAAAGTGATATATAAAAATATAAATGTAAGCCTTATTTTTATACATTAGGCAGCACTGTCCTTGGCCAGGCTCTTCCTTGCAATAGGCAGCAGCTTCATATGGTTTCTGTGCTTAACCCACCAGCCATGACCACAGGAGGGTTTTTAGACACCAATAGGCAGCCATGAGCAGGGAACCTCTCTGCTGCCAACCCAGAGCAACCTCACCCTGCTGTACTCCCAATTTCAAGGGACTCCCTGTGGCTAGGTATGGTGCCTGGGGCTCGAGCACACCAAGGCTGCTTTTTCCCAGTGTTTCCTGAGCCTCTGGGGGGGCCATGGGAACATTCAGAGGACCTTCTGCTGTCAGTAAGCAGTTGTACAAGGTGGATTCTTGCCAAGGGACGCAAAATGCACAAGTGCCACCTTTGTGTCATCCAGGCAAACTTCACTGGCTTGTATGTGCCATCAGGTTCCAAACCACCACATGCTATTTTCCCCCCAGGACACTTTCTCTTCCAGCAACAATGACTTGTCTGATAAGGAGGAGGGGGTTTCATGTGTGTGTTTGCAGACACACATATCTGATATAACTCCACAACCAGATTGACTGATCCAAGAGCCCCAAATTGTTTTGATGAAGTGTCTTTAAAAGACTGATTCCCAGTTTATCATTTCCTTGCCATGACTACCTCTGCAACACTCCATCTCGGGCTTCCTGCCTTCAGCCCCACAGAAAGGGGGTGGCAGACAGGTCCTTCCCTTGTTCAGCAATGTCTTCAGCTGGCAGAAGACATAAAATGGTGGGAGTCCAACCCTGCTCCCACACTGCTCTTCTCTCACTTCACTGCCGGATAACATGCCAGAGAAGGGGCCTCAAAGCACACAGCTGCTAAAACTGCTGCTGCTGCGAAACAGAAATCCTCCCCAAAACACAAAGCTCCAGCTGTGGGGAATAAACAGCATGGGCTCATGTTGGCACCAAAGCCAGAAATTAAAAATACTATGTGCAAAAGTACACAGTGCAAGTATGCTTTCAAAATAGAAGGCAGTGGTGGGCTAAATATCAATTTTATTTTTTACATGTATTGAAATTGTTACCTTTTACAGCATCAACACGAGCCTGGAAAATAAGGAAGCTACGTCAAATTACCAATTCAACAAGCAAATGGAATAATAACGATTAAAAACAAATGCATACTAGAAAGGTACAATCCACCCACTTCAGATTTAAGGGGGGGGGGGGAAGGTAAAGACTAAAGGTCCTTTGAACCTGAAAGGATTTGATATCAGTCATATCCAAAGTCTCCACAATGAACTTCAACTGCTGGCCTTACCATAACATCAAAAACTACAGTATAGAAGTAAATGCAGCTTTGGCATTTGTAAAGGGAACAACATTTTCCTACACCAGGTGCTAGAGAGCTGTGTCAGTAATATCTCATCTACATCCAGCAACATGTCTGCTATTCTACTTCTGGGTCCCTGGAGCTGCTACTTAGAACAACAAATGCTTAAATAGAATATATAGCTCATTTATGTACTGTTCCACGTTACTTAGACTTTAATGATAGTTTCTAATACTGAGCACATACCCTATAAGTTGCAAATTTTGGTCAAAAATACCAGTGTGTTCATCTTTTTCCAGATGCACCTCTTTAAACAGTCTAAGTAGCCATGGAAACCATAGTAAGTTGGTTACATTATTCAGCCACAGTCCCAAATTTGGTGGTTTGGGTTTTTTGTGAGGCTTTTTTTTTCTTTTTCTTTTTTAAACTCTGGTTGTAACTAAATACATTCTAGACTAGGCCAAGATGAATTAGGTGTTATCCAAAAATAAATGAGAACAGTCTCTGTCCCAAAGAGTAAAATGCTGGCCACATCCTACTGACCAAAGAGATTTCAAAGATGTTATCTTTGGGTGAGAGACTTCAAAGCCCCCATATACAAAGAGTTCTCTATTAAAAAGTTGCAGTCAATGTACAGCTAAGCTACACAGATCCTCTGATGCTTTACTGCAGGTATGGCCCATCTCACTTCACCTCTGCCTTTTGACTGCAGCAATGGTCTTGCCCAGGGGCTCAAAATCCACTTCAGCACTTGAAGCACTTTAAGACAGTAACAAATTCTCATGTTAAAAAAAACAGGCTGTGAAAAAAAAGCAAGTAATGTAAAATTTTTTACAGATTTAGCTTATCATTAAATAAAAACTCCTCCAATGAATGTGTTCTGCAGAAGCAAGATGATGTGCAGTTTTTAGGACAGAGACAACCCAAAAAACAGTCAAAGGTCTGTAACCACTGCCAGCTGGCAGGCCTTGAAAATCCACGTCCATACAGCTCCTTTGAAGTCCTCTGATCCTCCCAAGACCAGGGTCTTCAAAAGCCCAGTGCAATGGCATCTGAAAGCCAGGCTTCTCTGGCAGGAGTTTGTCATGCTGCAGCAGGTTCTGGCTTCAAGTCCGTCTCGTCCAAAGGCTCCCACAAGTCAGGCAACAAGCACAAGCCACCCCAGTTGCCCCTCTATCTTTACATCTCCTCACCAGGTGAACATCACAGTCTGACAATAATTACAAACACTACACAAATATTTATGCTTTCCACAAATCCTTACCACCAGCCAGCCCCCTCACACTAACCTCCCACGGCTCCAGGTCTCCACACCATAGACCAGCCACCTGCTTTGTTCAGTGCTACACTTTAGGAGCTCAAGGAAGGTATGGTGCCAGCTTGCCTGAGATCCCAAAACTTGAAATCCTAGTATACTTGAAAACAGACTGCTCCAGGATTTGAACTGCCTGGATGACGGCTGACTTGACTGGTTTCACAACAGCAGCTGTGGAAAGCTGTGTGGGGAATTTTTCTGTTAAAAAATATTCAAAGCACAGTTTCACAGACATTTCTTCTGGTAGCCAGGCTGGCTTAACAGCCCCTACCTCCCCTCTCGTCTGCCAGCCACTCACTCATTCCTACTGCACACCAACACCTCACTAGACCTGACAGTCCTATCTCGTGGTGGGGGTGACTAAATAAAGCAATCTACTGGCTAAAAAAAAAAAAAAAAAAAAAGGCGTAAGGAAAATGAAAAAAATACATATCAATCCTTTTCAGCTGCTGATACAACAGCAGCAATGGTTCTACTATTTCATGATTTCATGTGAGGGCACAGTGCACGGGCAGGGGAAAAGTACGGGTGAATGTTTTGCAGCTGTCTTGAACGCTTTCACCCCTCTCTGAACAGAAGTTTCAGTGGCATTTTCCTATTGCCTCATTCGATTGGAGTGCAGTGGGTTCATGCCAATGCAGAGGAACTATAACTTTTACATCCACACAGAGAGGAGCAGAAGTAAGCAGACATGTAACAGCCCTAGTTCGTGCAAACCACTCTTCCAAGTACAGGCAGGCCTGGACATATTGCACACTCCCATCGTCCAACAGCCTGGGGAGAACCCGTGGTTAACAAGAGTTAGACAGTTTAACAAAACAGGGTCAAAGCAGGCTTACCAACTTGCACACAAACTGTTGGTTCCCTACACTGAATATTCCACCAATATACCCTTAACATCTGCCACACACTCAAGTCTTTTCTGCAAGCTGTGATCCAATCTGATAAATCAGCGGAACAAGGTATGAAAGTAGTGTTAAGCACATGTAACTGTTCAGATACAAGAGTGAGAAGTAAGTGAACATGCCCTGCCTGTTGCTTTTGTAGAGATAGTGACATTTTAAGAAGGTATTTTCCACTTATGTTTCCAAAAAGATCTCAAAGGTCTTAAAAAATACTTTGCTTAATCATTAAAACAAAGTGAAGAGTTTCAGGATCATAGCCCAAAATAGCCTATGGTATTTTTAAATTATACAAACCATTACTTATCACAATAAAGCACTTCCTTTCAGGAGATTTCAGTAGAAATGGTAAAAATCAAAGGGATAAGAGCACAAGGAGGAAAAAACCTTCACACTTTAATGAAATGAAGCAGCTTTTTATTTCTTCCCTCCTAACTGACAGCCTGGCCAGAGCATCAAGAAGACTGCATGCCTTCCAGCCTGTCCACAGAGCATAGGAATGTGCCTTGCTGAAGCTTCTTTTCA
Source organism: Pseudopipra pipra (assembly GCF_036250125.1). NCBI lineage: Eukaryota > Metazoa > Chordata > Aves > Passeriformes > Pipridae > Pseudopipra > Pseudopipra pipra. Next base: position 20,272,513 of record NC_087581.1, on the reverse strand, counting down.
TGGGGGCAGTTTAGTTTTTCATGCAGTGCTTCACTACTTGACTACCAGCATTATCTGGACCATAAGATTTGCAGATAATGCAGTCACTGAGCTGTTAACAGTGTTTATCAAAAACACCCAAACATCTACTCTCACAGCTACCCGCAGCATCCAAGGAGGCTGGACAGGCAAAGCAGCCGGCCCTGCATGAATGATATCCTGAACAGGCTACACACTTGTCATTGCTTGGGCTTCTGCTTTCAGGAAAGACTGTCTAGAATTTTGTTAGTGCACTGGTTCATGAAAACAAGAGATGTCTGATGCCAGGTGTCCCAAGTGGTAGGAGATGGTCTAAGACTATTATTGAAAACCCACTGCTATTATGCATATGCATTTTCCATAGGCTTCTTCAACTAGTCACATGATTACACAGTGGTTTGTCCCTCAGAAGTAACTAAATTCACCAAAGAGGCCTTATTTTGTCTGACTTAACTGGCTTTTCACTGCTTCTTATTTAATATTCAGACAAACCATGTGACTTAAGCCAAGAGATTTTGTGACCAACATACCAGTGAATCAACTGATGACCTATTTTAAAGAGCATGTCTCACACTGCAAATTGTGCAAAATTAAAACAGACTTCAGAGGAAAGTCATGCCGGCCCAGATGTTGCCAGAACAATGTTTTTGAGTGAGGGTTTCCTGTCTTGAGGTGAGTTTCCAAAGCAAAGGGCTTGTGCCTTGCACTACAGGGTAGAACCATCATAAGCACCAAGCACCTCAAAACCTAGGCAATAAAGCAGCATCTAGGACAGGTAGAGGAGGGCTAAAGAGCTAAAATGTGGCTGAGCCAGGCACTGGCAGAGCTGAAGTTAAGCTGTAACTGAGAACGATTAGCTTCTGTCTCTGTGCTCAAACATTACTAAGTGGTGACTCAGCTCAGCATTGGAAAATAATGTCACTGCAAAATGTCTACACTCAAGTCTGCCTAACTGCTCTTCTCCTGATAATTTTGGAAAAATCAAGACAATTGTTTGGTCTGACCTGAGCCACACAGAGTATCACATCATCCAGCTCCTTAGTAGTATAGCTATTTTCCATTAGCATAGACCATCTGGATTTGACAGCAGTACGAGGCAGACTGTCTGTCCCTCTGGTTACTCACATCTGCCACTGAAAACAGAAAAAAACCCCCACCTTCTAATTTGTCTGCTACAGTTCTCCAAGCACTGGTTCTTGATGAGGCTTTTTTCATTGGCTTCAATTACCTCGTCTTTTCTCTCTGCTAATCAACACAAAAATCCAAAACATTTACCCTTTCTCTCATTTGAAGGCTTTAGGACTTCTCCCAGCACCTAAGTTGCTGAGGGTTTTCTTTCTGCATCCCTTCAAATTTGCCCAGTCCCTCCTAAAAAATCGTGTCAGCTCGACTGCAAAGTCCAGCAAGCAACCTCACTCCTCCCCCCCAGCATGCAGCTACGCTCCACGCTGTGGGAGCTGCCTGCCCTCCACCCACACCTTGTGCAGACAACCAGCTAGATGGCTGTACTTACAGAGGTACATTTTATTTACACTGGGGTCATGCCGTCTGGGTTACATCACCTTCAACAGCAGCCTCTGCTCCACCAGCCCTTCCATCACGCCTGTGTGCTTTTGGGAGCAATTTTAAATGCACTCTCAGGCCACTGATACAAACAGACCTGAACATGAAGATTCTTTGCATTGATCCCTTGACATTCTTCACTGAGAGCACACTCCACTGAGTGACAGGTTCAGCTGTCCTATCCTATAATTTCATATTTCAGTTTTCTCATCGGCAGGTAGTTTAAACTAATGTTGCAGTCACTTCTCTCACTTTCATGGCAGAGGAGCTACTAACAGAGCAACCGGAACATGAAAGACATAGCAGCAATGGCAAAGTCTGACATTTGGGGCCATCACTTCATACCAAGGGCAGATTTTCTCCAGGTTAGCTCTGACGTTCAAGACCAGGACTCTAGAGGAAGAACAGCACACATAGATACAATGTGGTGCATCACCAGGTACAGAGAACAAAACGCAGGGCAGTAACTGCCTAAGTCCATGTACCACTGCAGTGAAAAAGCAGCTAAACGAAATTTTCATGTGCATTGACTCAAAAGTGTATAGCTGGAACAGCTGCTTCACTTCTGAATGAACAGACAGCTCTGAGCTGTTCCAAAAACATGTTGTGTCTTTAAAAGATGGTTTCAGTGCTGAGTCCAAGAAGACTTTAGGGCAGGGAGTTAAAAAAAAAAGACATTAACACTTCGTAAAAAGTGACAAAAGCCAATACATTGGTACAAAACATTCACTATTTCTCCCTGCATTAAGAACAGTTCCTGTCAAAACTCAGTACCAGAGCTTACATGTCCTTGCATTTTGGATTAGTCCTACTGGACAGAAGGAAGAGCAAAACTCTACATTTTCAGACTGTTAACATTAATATGTTTAAACACTTCAGCACACACCATCTCTAACTGCTGGAAGATTCAATCGCTAAATGATGATGACATTGCTGGTATGTAAGACTCCCTTCAGAACAGGCATAGACCTGCCTTCCCCACAACATGCCATCACAGACACACATTACAGTGTACCCCACAGCTCTGGCTGGCTCAGTCCCTCACTGCCTCATGCTGTAGCACATGCTGATGCTGAAGCCTGTCTCTTGGGTGACCTGAACAAAGCAGCAGGTTAAATTCAGTCAGTAGAATGGTTGATCACTGCCTAAAAATCTAGGCAGCTAAGCATTTAACATTACAAAACATATCAGGGCCTGCACACTTAAGAAAGAAGTGGAAGCACCATTGAGAAAGAAGTGGAAGCACCACTGACTTCAGTCCTTGAGAAGAACACTGGAAGTGACCTAAGGTCCAAGCATATTCACATGGCTAAGCTGAGAACACCATCCAGCATCAGCACATGTTTGGGATCACAGCAGTCACTAACTCCAGATGAGACCTTCAGCTTACACTGTAGTCATAGCTCAGGCTTTCATTCAGTTACTTCCCTGAAATAAGTATGTCTTGCACCCACAACTGTGAGTGCATCCACTGTAATGAAAGTCTCGATTATGGGAAAAACATACCCTGGAATACCTACACTTGCAAAAATTAAAATAAAAGCAGCAGTTGTATTTAGGTCCTTCTGCAGAAAATAAGCTGGAATGAGAAAGACTATCTTCTACCTCTTATACAGTGACAGGGAAAGGTTTCCAACTGTTTTGCCAGTGGACGAATGTCGGCACAAGAAACAGAGACCCAACGTTAAAAAACAAGTGCATAAATTTACTATAGTGGAAAATAGCAAAGAATTACAAAAGGATAAGCTTAGCAATGCACCTAATCATTACTACAAGGAGTGTCTACAGTGATTAAGAAAAATACATCACCAGTTACCCTAATACATCACCATCATCATCCAGACCCGCACATCAGCTGGGAACACCCAATCACAGCGAAGGGCTGGAGAACCACTCCCGGTAACTGGGAAATCATATGTAGTGCGTCCACTCGTAGGTGAGGGCTCCATCTTTGCTGTGAAAGGGTCCCGCTTCTAAATTGTTAAACAAACAAGCTTACATCACTTATTTAGTGAGGTAAATATCTGGCTCTCTTTTCTCCTTCGGTTTCACCTAAAGCCTGGCCAGGGCTCAGAGGAAAATCAAGGGAGTCAATGTGGACCAACTACTGTTGAATGGGGCCAACTGTCTACATCCACAGCCTTGACTAGTTTCTAAATACAGAACGATGGATACATTTATATCTTAAATTTGGACCACCTACTGTCAAACAAAGCCAGCTGTCTACTTCCATGGCCTTGACCAGTCTCTAAATACAGAAAGACAGATACATTCATATCTCATTAATGAACAGATACAAATCTTCACTAATAAGCAGATACCAGTATATCTTACTAACAAGCATACATGTTTACACAGGTGTAGTCTTATCATACTATGTATTTTACTAATGATTATACAGAATTTTGGCTAATAAGCAGATACGTGGCTAAATAATAACATTAGGTTGGAAGGTCTTGCTTTATGGTGAACTTGCCACTGGCTGCTGCAAGAGAGGAGCCCCAAAGAGAAGATACAAGGACTCCCTGAAACAACATCTCAGCCTTGGCCATACTGATCATCATAACTGGTCTACTCTGGTCTCCAATCGAGAGGCCTGGAGACACACCATCTATAACGCTGCTGATGCCTTTGAGAACACACACAGGATCACTCTCGAGGAGAAAAGACAACGCAGAAAGAATCGTGTCCTGCAGAATATACCACCTAAGGAGTCTTTCTGCTGTGCCTTTTGCAACCGGACATGTCTGTCTCGTATTGGCCTTTTTAGCCACCAACGCGCTTGTGACAAACGTGGGTAGAGCCCTTCCCAAATCTTCATTTGTGAAGCCCAGCCATGATGATGATGAGGTTGGAAGGTTCATCTAGAGGTCGACTCTGGCTCAGGGCCTGTTTTCAGGCCTTAGCACTTCACCAACCTAGTGATGCAGTGGCAAATGATACAACAGTTACAGAACCCCACTGTCTTTTGGTCACTTTTCCCTCCCTTTCTGATCACTTTTGAATCCAGCAGCAAATTTTATCCAGCTATGGCAGGCCAATTGGGCCTCAAAGATATGTTCTTATAGTTTCCTTGAAAAGAAGCAAAAGTTTTAGCAGAGAAAAATGATCTCTCAACCCTTAGGAAGAAAAAGGCTTAAACATGAGTTCAGTATTTATCAGAAAGGGAATCAACACGAGGTACCAACCTCAGTGGACAAAGTTGCAGAAAAACAGGTTTTGCTAATTCAGTTATTCAGGAAACCATTCGTTTAAAGCAGAAACTCCATGTTTCTGCGATCAGAGAAAATAGATCTTCCCCAGTCTGCTTTTCCTAAGTGCATTTAAGTGGAGTACACTACAGTATTCTACATCTGACCTCAGACAGCTAGTTTCATCTTCTGTCATGATTAATAATAGCAGTGGCAGGGTGTGGAAATACCCACAGATGAATATTCAGGTTAAACACATTAAACAAACCCCTCTCACCCAGGAAGACCATTTGCAGAAGAGATGTGTTTTGGGGAGCACCATGTGAAGGAAAGCCAGGAACACCACCATCATCATCCCACAGCACTGCAGCACATCACACTACGCATACTCCCCACAATGCTCCAGCAACCTCAGAGGACACACAAACCTGGATGAGGGTGACAGAACCATCCTTTTCACCATATAATAAAAAAAGGAGACCATGGGGACAGTACTGCAAGCTCCCTTCTCAACATTAAGATGCAAACAGGCAGTGCCAGAGAGGCAGGCAGCCCAGAGGGCACAGGGGCCTCCCTCCCTTGTCCCAAAAGCTATGGGCCCCAGAAGTCATGAGGTCAGTCTTATAAATATAGATGTGCCTTTTTTTCCCCTCCCTCTTTAAAAAAAAAAATCATAATTAGAGGTCTGGGTATAAAATTAAAATCTGATACTCTAACTTGTGGCACATCTCACTGTATTTACTACATGATATGATTTCTAAGTGCAGAAGAGTATTAAGGACATCACTCAAGATTTAACAGATCTACAAAAATAGCTTCATGAGCTTTAATAGCTACCAGTTCTAATTGAAAAATCCATCTTCTTGAACAACCCAGCTACAACATACTGTCCCCCCAAAATGAATGTTAACGATCTCAATTACATTTATTTAACTCTGGAAAAAACATATTCATTGTAATAAAGATTTTCTGCAACAGCTGCTTTCTTTAACCATGATCTCAACTTCATTCTCCTGAGAATAACTACTGAAGAAAAGCCAAATGTAAAATCCTGTTTCCTGTCAATTGAAGCAGATGTTTTTATGTAATCAAAAGTATTGTGGAGGCCCAAGCCAAACTGTATTCTCACTGCATTCTCAAAATAGGTCTACCAATGAAACAGTAGCAAAAGAAACATTAAGTAAGCTTATTAGAGCTCAGAAACCTAAAAATCACAACTGTCTTCAAAACAAGATTGTACATTGCCCAATAAAAAACAACTGCAGAAATTAAAGTTTATAAATGGCCAAGTTCCTTCAAAGAAAGTTCCCAGGGTCTATTTGGCAATGATATTTTAAATTTGGCAAGATTATTTTAAATAATTTTTGACTGCAAAATCAGCATAACCAAAGTACACTGAAGTCTGGCAGCTTGCTGCTATATCCTTTAACAACAGGAATCTGGGCTGCAAAACCTGAATGCATTTATTCTGACAGGCACCTTCAACTAGATAGTTACCACAGTTTGACCCAAAACTAAAAGTACTAACCACTCACTGTCTTCTCTTCATCAGGAAAATTTGCTGGTATACGAATGGAGCAAAAACAAATAGCCAAGTCATGTTAACTCACAACAAAACTCTGATATCAGCTACAGACATCCACCTAAGATAACTATACTTAAACAGCTCAGAAAGACAATGCCAAAGTTCTCAGGCAGTTCTAGGAAAGCAGATCCACAGAAAGAGAGAGGCATACACAAGGTGTATAAAGGGCAAAAATACTTCCCACAAAAGATCCTCACACTACAGGATATCAAACCCATTAAACTAGTATATTTTAGAAAAAAAGCAGGGACCCAATATCAGTGTTGTTTTTCAGAACTTGTATAAAGTTCTATCTTTTCTCAAGCAATTCTCCTCTGTTTCTAGAGACAGAGTTAACGTCATCTTTAGGGAAACACTGAGGGAGAGGCCAAATTCCTTCTTGATTTTCCAGCTTCATTAACAGTACCCACAAAACACTTGAGAGAGCTTGGTTGAGACAGAAAGAAGAACTTCTATTCCTTTTGGTTTTCTTGTGTATTAATCATGTTAAACAAACATCCCCTCATCAAGGTTGGAATAAATCAAGTAACAAAAGCAAAGACCATTTTTCATTTTTAAAATGTAATACTGCATGCTATTGAAACATAGTTTATGCCGTTTATCACCTTAGCCTATAAAAAGGTTCTCTACACTATGTTTGCTGGTGAAACTCCAGTAATATGCCATATTTACCATAGGTAAGTCTACATCAATAGTAAGTGCTTATTTTTTTTAGAGTACATCTTCCCAGGGATTTTTGGCACTATGACTGCATCCACTTCAGGGCTTTTGCCTCGTCTGCAACAACATTAAGGAGTTCAGTTTATTTACTGGCTCCAAAGTGACACATCAGTGCCAATAAAACACATTACTACCAGAGATTACTGTGTGGGGTAGGGACAGAGGCTTTAAGAATGTCACAGAGGTCGGGCACAGTAAAGCTATGCCATTCCCCACTGAGCATGACAACAGTTTCATCCTCTTGGTATTAAATTACTTCTCCAGGAGCTACATCAAAAAAAGCAATGAAAACACAACAGCCGTGAACCACGGCAGTAACGTTACCTACTAACAGCACTTCACTGAGCTGCTCCACAACTTGTTTCACATGCTGCCAAAATGGATGTGAAACAGCAGGCAGGGAGGCCCCTGCTTCAAGAGGAATATTAGCAAGTAAAGTTACTACTCTCCCCCACAACCACCCAGTGCTGTTTGGAGAGGCATGGGGCAGGTCCCAGAGAACATGCAATTGAAAACAAGCTAAGTACTCCTACCATCCCGCTGAAGATTGAAAGAACCATAGACAGACGACCAAATCTAGCTTGGGATTTCAATCTTCAGGAAAGATATAAGATTTTTTTTTTCCAGGTGGTTCATACAGAACCAAGAGAATAATCAGATGCTGAGGGTGGGCAGGGTGAGCAAAGCAATAGCAACATGAATAGAATTAGGTGTTTAAATACGTAAAACAACAGGAACAAGTTCACTGGTTAGTCTGTTGCAGACAGGAAAAGTGATAAGGAGTTTCTATTGAAGAAAAGGAAATTTGGGAAAATGAAGCACAAATAAAGTACCTGGAGAAGATGTTTAACATCACACCAGAGAGACACTGTTAGAAACAGGAGTCCTTCCCTTGAGTGCAACCAAGGATGAGATGTGGAAAGGGCCTCACAATCACCCATCTCCTCCAAGCCATGGTCCTTTGTCCATGGAACTAATTTAAGTAGGAAAACAGGTGCACTGTGGTAACATATGGAGCACTGAACCCCCACCCCACGGATGCTGACCAGTGTAGGTCCTGCCCTGCCCTCCATTACCACTTGCTTTCATCTCTCACTTTCTCTGCCAGCACCTGAACATGCCGAATCTTTTCACAAGCCAAATTTAAAGGAGTTTGTGAAAGGGTTTGAGGACTGCCAGGAAGCCTGGGGCTAGGAGAGAAGTTAAGACCATTCCAATCCTTATGTCATGGGGTTTCATCTCCCCACCACGTGGAACCAGTGACAATTACCCAACCGACTCTCGTAGGTCTAAGCGATCTGTCGCCCCTTTAGGAATTCCTCCTTGCCGTGCAGGGCTTTGGGAAGGTCCCTTTCCATGTCGGCGCCTCCACCCGCATGCCGCTGCCCTGGTGCGGACGCCGGCGAGCCCAGTGGCTCCCAGCTGTCCGCCCACACCTCGGGGGGACGTGCTGCGTCCAGCTTCTCTTCCGAAATACGAGGCGAATTCACCCAGGGAAACAGATGAAACGTCACTTGGAGCACTTGGCGAGCCTGGACGGGCACTCGCGCTCGCAGCCAGGGCTGCTGCTCCCCTCCCGCGCCAATGGCCCCCGGCAGCCCTGCTCGCAGGGTGGCTGCGGGGACCGCCGAGAGCCGCGGCCCGGGGGCAGCGCAGGGACGGACCCTCAGCCCTTCCCCGCCCCGACTCTCTGGGTGAGCGGCCAGCCCTCGGGCCCCGCCGGGCGCTGACCCGGGTCCTCGGGCCGCGCCAGGGTCGCGGAACCCGCGGGCGGGCCCGCAGCGCTGTTCGCCGCGGGATGCTGCCCTCGCTGAGCCCCCCGCCCCGCACACCTGCCCGGCTCCCCGCGCCCCCAGCCCCTACCTGGCCGGCGCAGCAGCGGGCGGACATGCTGGCGGTGCGGGGTGACCCAGCTCCCTCGCTGCTCCCGCATGCGGAAGGGGCACGGCTGGGATGTCCTGTCCTGGGCTGGGCAGCCGAGCGCGGGGAGCCGCAGGCGGGGCGGCACCGCCTCTGCCCGGCCCGGCACCGCCTCTGCCCGGCCCGGCTCCGCCGCGCGGCTTCCGCTGTCGTCAGCCCGTGTGTGAGCTCCGCTGCCCCGCTCCCCGGGCCGGCAGGGGTGGTGGCAGCGGCGACATGTGAGGTGGGTACCTGCACGGCCACCCTCGGCAGGCTGGCCGGCTCCCAACGACACTGCCGGGATCACCTGCCTGCTCATATAACACCTGGTTCTGGGTAGCTGGAATTTAATAAATTCAGTGAACGAGGCATTTGAATATGAGGATCTTAAAAGACCAAGCATCAAACTGAAGTTTAACGCCGTGGTGCACTAACCCCGGATTCGAACTGCTGTGCCGCATCCCACTGCCCGCGCCTGCGTGGAAAAGCCATGTTTCCTCAGTGGACAGCTGGAAGGCCGTGCTTTCTAAACAGGAGCCGAGACCTTTCCCAATGCTTCAGAAATACCTTTTCCAGCATCAGTCGCCTCTAACCGTGTGCAGTACTAAGCAGGAGCTTAGGATTTCCCAACGTCCAATGTGACAATAGGAATTTACAAAGCCAAATTCTGATAGGAATTACTATTGCAAAGCCACCAATGAAGCAAGGAAGGTCTCCGTGGAAAGACTCCCTCACCTTGTCCACTTTGTGTCCTCTGTGTGTCTAATGCATTCTAAAAGATAACTATTTTAAACTTTGTTTCTAGTCTTAACTGCCCCTACTTAAGGAATTCAGTGCAAGTAAAAGCTATTAACCTGCATATGAGTACATATATATAGATATTATATATATATATAGATAATTAGCAACACCTACCAAGGAAACGGATGGATTGCAGGATGTAAATCCCCTTCCTCTTTCCTCATGTGTGGAAAGGTGATGCCCTACCAAGTGGATCATAGGATGAGTCAGCATTTCACAATTTGGTATGATACTGGGGACCGAAGAAACCAGTTACCACAGGGGTACAGTTAATAAAAAACAGACAGTGTGCTTTGTTTTTAATGGTGCTCTAACAGCTGCATATACTCCGTTAGAGACAGGGTATTTACCACTCTTATCGGATTAATTCTGTCAACCAGATGGTTACTAAGCTGCAAAGGACACCAGTTTGCAGGTATCCAAGAGGACCCCAGCACAGTTCAAGCACTGATGTGGCTGATGCTCCTGCTTCGTAGGAGTAGCAAAAGCCCCAGCCTCAGGTAAGGACTCCTCAAATCAGGAGTGGGGCTGGACGCTCAGCACACCTTTTCCTTTCCCCAGAGGCAGGACTGCAGAGATAGGCTTAAGAACTGAACAACAGACAGGAAAGTAGTGTGGCCAGCCAAAAGGCAAGGGGAAACCACTCGTGTTTTTAACTGAATCACAGTCAGCTTCCTGAAGCATGTGGTTAAGACGTGGGAACACATGGATCACAGCACAGTGAGAATTCAGCAGAACTGCAATCATCTTGTATTTCTGTTCCAGACTTCTTATACAATTGCAAGAAGCTGACTAATCAGGCTTTGCTTAATTTCCACATCAGCAAAATCAACTCAAAACATGAAGGAGCATCTGAGGTTTAATTTAAAAATGAAACTGTTTTGCAAAGAGAGACTAGTGCAGGTGACATACGGGCATAGTGCAAGAATATGAGTGGCTGTACCGTACGTCAGCATGTCTGTGATAGCAACAAGCACTCACTGGGTGGGGAATGTCATTAATTCACTGCTCTGTGCAGGTCTGTTAATGCCAGCCAGCACTGCTATCACAAATAAATCTAGCTTCTGCACTAAAGAAAACAGCAGAGCTCTGTAATGGACTTTCCAATCAGTGAGAGCACCTCAGAGCCTTGGGATGTGTGCCTTGGCTCTTTGGATGAAAAATTCGTCACCAGAAAGGCTTGAACTTCCCTGCTGTGTTGCTGGCAAACATTACACAGGCTAATAGCAAAGCAATGTGCAGATGTTACTGCATGAAAAGAACTGTCACTCTAAAACTATCCATGCATTTAGAGTAAGGTTTATCCATCAAACACACATTCTGAAATCAGAGAAGGCTAATCTGATTTACTGACCTGAAATCTTCAACCAGTAATTCCTGCCTTCAAGTGTTCTTTTTGGCAGGAGGCCTCTTCAAAGAGATGCTAATTCTGATTTAGTGCTTTCAAGTGACAGGGAATTCACAGCATCGGTAGGAAAAAGCAAGATGATTTGGCCTTGCTTTGCATAAGTTATTTGGCCTTGCTTTGCATAAGTCTAACTCTGTAAGTTAGACTTACAGAGGTTTAATAAGTCAGGTAGAATATGGACATGGAATGTTGCCACAGGAAGTAAAACAGCCAAGGAGCACCCAGGGATGGAGTTCAAACTCTGGTCTCAGTTCAAGTGCCAGGGAGTGAGGAACGAAGGAAAGTGCTCAGTTAGAAGTTGTAACTGTGTGACAGTTCTCCAGAAAACCCCTGGTCAGAAGCTAGTTGTGCCCAGGGAACAAGCCACTTTCCTCACTCGTGTGTGCACAGGCAGGGTAGAGTAGAAAAACTTGAACACCCAGGAGCCTGTCAGTTTGAGCCACTTACCTTCAGGCAGCCTCCAAGACATCCAGCCCATTTTCATAAACACCAGTGACCTTCTGTGGCACATCAGCTTTGCTCAGGTCACCAGGACAGGCATTATTACCCTCAGATCCCACCTGCAGTTTTGCTTGCATATGTTGCACCTTTACTAATCCCCAACTCATTTCTACATGGACTGTTGTTACAGAACCAGAGGTTCTCACAAACTCCTTCTCTGAGAATGCAGTATTACTACCTGAAGTGAGAACTCAAAAGTGGTGATGCAGAAAGCTTTTGGACATAGCACAGAGAAGTCTTAACAGGAATGCTCAAGGACTCTGCTTCCTCAATACTCACACAGCATGAACCAGCTCAGTGTATTTTAGGATAATATTAAGAATTGTGCTGTTTTGTTCACACCTTCTGAAACAAAGCTACAACTCAAAATGATGCTTTCAATATTACATAATTTCAAGATTTTTCAATAATTAAAGGGTTTTGGTTTGTGTCAACTGGCAAAGTGAAGAGCACAAAAAGTCTGCATCCAATGAGAAGGAGAAATGTACCACTTGGCTGTTTTTCAGATGAAATGAAATATGGAAATTTTTTCCAAATGTAAATGCAAGCAGAAAGAAAACAAAACCAGATTGTCACATACTGTGGTGGCCACTTACTTAAAATCAGTTCTTTTTTTATAGTGTAAATTTAGACGTTGTATGCCTGTTAAAATAAAAAAGGCATGAAATTGCTTTTCAAGGAAATGTATATTTTGCTTGAGCCTAGCAATTAGACACAAGGTTATGGGAAGGAGAGGAAATATCTGTGCATGTGCATGCATATGCTCTGGAAACCACCACTCAGATTCCCAACTAGACCTCTTACACAGCTAATTACCTAACTTCTGTGATGTTTGCTGTTGTGTGTGGAAAAGGTATTCCAGTACTGGGAAGCATCATGCAAAGGTGTCATCAGACAGTAAAAATTACTTATTTATCACCTCTAGTTTTACTTGTGTGTAGCTACAAGACCATATTTGTCATGCAGTCTAGGTAGCTGCAGACCATAATAAACTCATGACTTTCTCAATTTTTTCCCAAGTATGCACCAGCACCTAGATTATGTACCACTTCTCCTCACATCCTCCTGCACAGCCAAGGGTTTCCAGAAGCCTTGACTTTTGGGCATCTTCCAAAAGCCAGTGTATCTAGGAATTATGCCACGAGCAGCTGGCACAGCACAGTATATCCCAGCCCTAGACCTGACAAAAAGCAGGGGGGAATACCCGGGTACTTGTTACTGTTGTGAGAGGATGATCACCCTCACCACTATGCAAAGAGGTGTGGGGAGGGAAACAGAGCAACTGTAACAGCAACATGAGCACCAAAGGATCTGCCAGTGCAAGGCATGAACAACCTGCAGCTGTAAATCTCCAAGGCGCAGTGATGACACAGATGACAGACTCACATCTCTGTGGGGCCTGACACACACGTAACTGGCCCTTCCAGAACATCAGATTGACCACAATGCTAAAGGGTGGTATCTTCTACTGTATCTTTATTAGCATTCTGTAATTAATACAAATATTTTCTAGCTGGTAGTAGTTATTAATTTTCAAAAAAATTATCCATCCATTTAAGTATTTAAGTTTGGTTAGATCCTGGTCAAATGAAACTTACTGGACTTTGAAAAAAAGCATTTCATAGCACTTGAAAAGTTTAGTATTAAAAATTCCACAAGGCTGGTATTTCCAGGCAAATTTGTTTAAAAAAAACCTTTTGTTTGAGAACAGAGTTTAATAAACTGCTTGGTAGTTTTTTCACTCCAGTGTTACTTTAGAGTGGATTAAGATCAGCACTGTTTATTAAGGAAATGCGCCAATTAAGCCTTTCTGAGGAGGTTAATTTTTGTGACGAAAGCACAGAAGAGTGGTATTGCACAGCTTTGCACTGAACTCTGTAAGTGCTGCATCTGCACGCTCTTTGTTGACCCTTTTTAGCACAATGTCATGCAGTGCCACTTACGAATGTCGTTTTTTCCTGACCTCCCAGCCACTGGATGCAGTATAGCTTTTCCTGCCTAATCAGGATTTTATTACATGATGTCTCGGGTTTCTCAGTCACAGCTAAAATCTTTACCTTAGAAACAAGTGACATAGACATTTAACTTGGGTGACGCTAAGGAAACATTGTGCTGGGAGAAAAGGAGACAGCAGTACTTCTGAGCATATTTACACATTCCTGACACTCAGGTAACCAGCCAGCAGCAGGGATTCTGGTGATGGCTGGGAAGCACTGAGTTTTACTGGAGTTAATGAGGGACATATGGAAGAAGGGAAGCTTGCATGTCCCTGATTTACCAGATAAAGTCAATATTAAGGATCTTATTAAAGAAGCTCTACAAGAATATTAAGTTAAACAGGCTCAAGCTGAGCAACAACCCAGTTTTCCACTCCTACAAGGAGCTTCAAGCTTGTAGAATGATGATTTTCAGAGAGACAAGCAAGCACTAGGTTAAACATCAGACCATTTTTACCAGATCTGACCATCTGCCTTATTTCTCTGTCACACGCAGCCCCTACCATCAGGGAAAACCCATCTGGTTGTAAATCAGTATTTCAACTCCTACAACTAAATCTATAGATTAAAATTGGTTTCTACCATCATATATAAAGATAAAAAAACATGGTGGCACTGTCCTTCTGCACTGTTGATTTCCTCAGGATGCTTATGTGACATAACTAGAGGAAGCTCCTGAACATACAAGTAAATTTAGAGGAGTAAGAAAAAGACAGTTTTAAATTTGCCAACCCAGTTGTAGACTTCTTCAGAATTGCTAGATTGCAACAACTTTGATAATTATCTGTTAATTTTCTTTGACAAGGCCACACCATGTATAAAAGCACACCAAAAATGCAAAGCAGTAACTTTATATTACAACTTAATTTGGCTCTGAGCCTTCTTTGTCAATACAAAAAGGCTGCAAGGATCACATAGCATTAGAATCAATCAAGAACCAAGGAGACAGATAAGTCCTTGTTCTCCATGCCACACCACCACAACTAATCCTGGTATCTGTGAAAAAATGAAGTCAGTTTTGTTTAAAACAAAACTTTCTGTACTGTGTGCTCATACAGTGAATTTTGCTACATTTATTGTGGCAGTAAAGTGGAAGAAGAAAACAAAGTTCTCATTCAATTATATAAACAATACCAGTAGAATGCACAGAAGTCACTCAAATTCCATCAAATCTTGAGGTAAATGCCATTATGTTTGCAAAGAGGAGTACTAACCTTTCAGGAAGAAACAGCAGTAAGACATAATAAAAAGATGGTAAGGGCAGAAGAACTGTCTCAACTCAAGAGAGAAGGCATTTAGATTATGTTCCTGTTTGCTCAAGTGTACCACTTAGACTTTTGCACAAGCATGCACATTGCAGGGTCAAACCACTCTTGATTGTTGTGGTTCTGAACAGAAGCCAAATAGATTGTAGCAGATGTATATTCAACAATTTGGTGTGATAAGAAACAGACTGTCAGTGCTGAAGCATGATTAGCACAATATAAAGCTTACAAAGTAACCAAGTCATGAGTTAAGGTAAACAATATTTAGATGACTGATTGCACATGATTGCATATTATATTTACAAATCCCAAATATTTCCTCCAATGTTCTGACATAAATCTCGAAAATTAAATCAAACTATCCAAAAGCCTGAGATCAAGAAAAAATATTGTGCTGAACTGTGCTTTAATCTTATCATACTCTACGATGTACATACGTTTTATCTATGCACAACACCATCATTAAGAGCAAGGCAATTTTAGTCCCTGACACAAGCAGATTTATTCAGGAACTCAACCGAAAACAAGATTTACTGCACACCCTCATGGTATAGAACAGGCCCCAACCATACATGCAGTGCACAGTGTGCCAAATGAATTGCTGTGTGGGAGCTAGAAGGAAACAGCTCCTGAACTTGTATCATATAAGCGCTGCTATTTTTGAGCATCTACTGTGGCAAACATGTGACTTGAACCACACAAGACAATAGCTTTGGTCACAAAATACCCTCTCACTCCAACACTGCTATTACAGAGCACTGCAACTGTGCTCTATACATTAAAACACTGACTGCCCATCTAACGCTGTATCTACTCTACAACTTTTGCCAGTAGGAGCTTAGAGGATTGCTACTGGTTCTGCTGGAAAAGGTTTCCTTCAGGGAAGGGTATTGTCTAGACAGATGGAGCATTTTACAAAGAATGGTGTTACTCCCAACGCAGAACTGACAGAATATTTAAAATCGTCACTATCATACAAACTTTACTTGTTATACCCAATAGTTGGGATACCAAAAAATGCAGTATCTGTTTCAGGTGCTCAAGGTTTCCAGGCTTTGAAGACCAGTCAGAATGCTGCCATAGAAAAGTTCAATACAAAAAAGGTTACAGTACTCCTAACTCCTCTTCCCTATTCAGATTAACATGTTTTTGAACATATGCCTATGAGAAGTAGGACTGCAGTTTTCTTAATCCCCCAGCCTGCAATGAGGAAGATGATGATGTTTGATTACATAGACAATAAAAACTGCTGTAACTACTCATAATGGATAAACATTTTCTCTACACTGTTAATTAGATCTTAAAAAATTTGTTTACTTTTCAACTGCCAACAGCCAATACAGAACACAATTGGGTACTGGGAGAGTAGTGATTCTCCTTTACAAAGCCAGCATACTCACACTGGCTTAAAGCAGGAGTTAAATGAAGGAACACAGAAGAAAGATGATGATTGCTCTTCCTCCACAAGCCTCAAAATCTTGTACTAATACACTTGCCACAAAAATTAGAAAACAGAACACTGAAAGTGGTTTGCAGGTGGGAAAATGACAATAGCTCACTAGGTATCCCTAAGATCCACTGCACAACGCTGGACACACAGTTAATCTGCATCGACAGTGCCTATGGGCTTGTTTTGCTCCATTGAAGAAGTCTGGTTACCCAGCAGACACTTTGCAACCCCACCACGCTAGAATTCAGGCAAAGCTGAGTCCAGTATCTGCACCACGAATTGCTCAACAGCCACAGGCTGACAGGAGGGCTAGTATAGTTTTCCCAGTTAGATCTCCCTCCATCTCTTATGAAATCTTCGGGGCTGTGAAGGAAACAGTATTTATATGCTTTTAGATTGTTATAGGTTTGAAAAGAGATGTTGGATTTTCTCCCTAATATCAATTACTGGGTAGCGTGCACCTACAATGAAAGGACATCCCCCCCACCTTTTCCCGGGGTGGGGGGAGGCGGGGTGGAGCGACGTCGCGCGCAGAGGGGCACGGGAGTGGGCGAGGATTGTTTTTAAACTGGCTGGTACCAGGCACTGGGGCCTTTGTTTGTTGGTCTTCCTGCCTGTCACCCGATGGAGTCGGCAGCCACCTTTTTTTCTCCAATTCAACCTCCGAGAAGCAGCCTTCCCCTGCCTGGTACCGCCGTTGGGGATCGGCCCCAGTCCTTCGCCGGCCATCACAGCAACCGCCGGGATAAACCCCAGGAGAGCCCCTGCCGACCGTTTTGGAGCGAGGTATCTGCCCCAGGCCCGCCCTGCGCCAGTGCTGCGTATCAGAGCATCTCCCTGCGGCTGCTGCCTGGAGCAGCCCGCCCGCCGCTGCGGGCAGTTATTTCCTGAGCTGGGGAGCCCGGAGCTGTTGCCGAGGGCAGCGCCCATAGCCCTGGGACAAAAGGGAAACGCCCCTTCATTGTTGGCAGTGGAGCCACCATCGCTCACGGGGCTGTGAGCAGTTGTTGAGCTACCGGGAACAGCCCGCGGACTCTCACGGGGAGTCACGGCAGCTGCCACCTGGGGAAGTAGGACTTTGTTTTGAAAGTTTTGGTTGCACTACTGTTACTTATTCAGGTTTGTTATATATATACACACACACCCACACATGCTAATAAAGAGCTGTTATTTTCCTTTTCCACACCTTCCACCTGAAGCCTCTTAATTCTGAGGTTATAATAACTTAGAGGGAAAAGTTTGTTGTTTTTTTTTTCCTAACCTGCCCTCCTTAGCAAACATTTGTCTCTTGTTAAACTGTGACACAGATAATTTCTCCTGGCAGATTGGAATCTGTAAAAAAACAAAACAAAACAAAAACCCAAACAATTCACATTCAATATGTGCATCATACTATTTTCAAGGTAGTGGATATGTCCTTGGAGAGTCTTAATGCATGACTGCTGAGAGAGCATATGCAAACTCATTTGTAAACACCTGAGCCTATTATCTGGAACAAAAAATTATCATGCCCTTTCCTTACAGTGATACATTTTTATTATGGGGTTGGAAGACAGTTATGTGTACATCTAAGCTCCAGGTGAGAAGTGTGTTATTTGTAGTTTTCCTCCTAAGGGTGTACATCTGTACAGGATAGCATGTAATTTACCACAGAGGTTCTGCAAAATTAGTCTGTGTAAATTTATAGCCTGCAAGCAGTTTTGACAGTTATTACCCCAAAGCACAAGTCAAAGTAACAAGACAGCAAACCAGATAAAGAAATCTTTTTTTTCCCTTCAAAACAATTTTATTGTAATAAGAAGGGTTAATAAAACCCTTGTTTCAGTAAAGAAATATTAAATTCTAATTTTACATGTTGAAATATTATAAAACGACAATCCTGTGACTATTGCAGCATTTTAAAAATGGTTGGAACTTCGGTCATTTTCACTCATTTTCATACCCCATCCACAGCAATCAAAAAATCAGTTTTTTTGGTAATCCTGAAAAGTGTAAATCGCATTGTTAGTAAAGTAAAGGGGTCCAGCCCTCTCCTCAAGATCTGATACTATTCTCAAGATATATCTACTCTGAACTGCTTAATGCTTAATACTACAGTGGCAGTACATGACTTCTTCTAATGAACCTCAGAGAGTGATAGAATCAAAGCACACTTAAATCAGTGTGTACTCCAAATGAGTCACAAATTCTGCAATTAAGTATTAATTACATTTGAGATACATGTAAATATTTTCTTTGTTGATATAAAAACCTAACCAGTCAACTGTTGGCATGAAAAGCTAAGCCTTAACCCTGTCCCACCACACCAACACTCTTAATAATTTTTCTTACATGCTGTCAGATCGAGGACAAATTCTTAACCTTAGATGTGAATAGAATAGCTTTTGTTTATTTCCAAACTAATGTAGAATAGTTCTGATATTAGGTAGATTCTTTATGCTGCATTAACTCAGGAAAAAGTTTAGTGTACCTACAGCTCTGTAGGAATGCAGATCAATAAGACTGCTTCCTGGGGAAGCAGTGCTGCTTTTGGTTAAGTGCCAGAGTGAAGATTGACAGTGATGTCATCATAATATCAGTGTCTCCACATACACTGAACAGAAGTAAGTGGCAGCAGCAGACAGAAAGTATGCATGTTTAATACTTTTCACAGGCAGTCATGCATCCAGTGACAGTTTTTCCCTGATAGTAGAGACTGTTTTGTGAGAAGTACTTAAGTTTGGTGAACACACCCCACAGGCTACAGGGTTTTGTTGTTGTGGAAAAGCAACACTTAGGGTGATGGCAGGAATCTTTGTCCTGACAGGTCCTGATGCCAATATTTTACAAGAGGGTATCCATCAGTAATCGTTCAGTCTGTTTTGCCAAGCTCCAGAGTGCTACCTGGACAAGGCTAAGGAAATGTATTGTGCAGGATGCAAGGGCAGGCCAGTCTAAAAATTTCAGGGAATACAGCTTATTTTTCTTTGAGACTACTTTTGCATATTTCCACCTTCAATAGCAGTAAAAACATGCTGTCCTTCAATTTTATTTAAATAAAGACAGTAGGATTATTCTTCCAAACAACTATTCAGATTTTAAGTGGTAATGTGATATAAGGATGGCAAATGAAATCCAGAACAGCAGATTTGCTAGCTCTTAACACTGGCTCTCTCCTTAAATGTTTGTTGGCACTACCTTTGAGACCTTCTGATTATGTCAGCCCAGCTAAGGCAAAACCAAAACATAATGGAAAATCCATACCAGAAAATCCATTGACGTTTCTGTTTTCCACTTAGTGGAAATGATACTGCTTTTTATGCTGATACTCAAATGTCTCAAAAACTAATGCTGACTTCTTAAATGCCTCATTTATAGCTAATCTCAAAACTCCTAGCATTTAACACATAAGCTTTATTTCATCTTGTTGAAGATGAGACTTTTTGAAAGATGTTAAAGCAATTATTGTTCTAGCTTTATACAGCTCTGGAAACTCTGCCCATTGTCAAATACAACAATTAAGTCACAGAAATCAAAGAAGCATTTCTCTTTTTCCTGTCCTTTAGCTAACAGGCCTATTTTAGGGCATGTACTCCAAAACACTAGTCACAAACCCTCAAATGATCTTTGCAAAAGGAGCTAAAAAGCTTAAATTAATTGCCTAAGCTACCATAACTTGACAAGTTCCCACACATCAGTTGACTGATGGTACTGGGGTCAGTAAACAGTGTGCAAGTAGTCAGCTGATTAAATTTTATTTTGAGGTTGAAATCTTAAGGTAGTGCATTTTACTTCTAATTTGACACAGACTCTGAAACAACCATTCAAAGTGCCTAAAAGTTAAGTTAAACTCTGATAATGTAGTTGTCTCTCTGAACTCAAGAGGAAAAACACACTTCTATGGAAGCATCTCTATTACAAAAAGATACCACTTTTGAGTATTATTGAGTCTTATACTGGCAATAACAAAATGGCTCATGATAATCTGACAGCTGCTATCTAGCATATTCCAACTGTTAAGAAGACCAAGTCCAAGTTTAAGAACCAATATTTGCCTCTCTAGTAGGTCTGAGTAATTCAGCATCAGATACAGATGTTGAGTCCTGAGCACTTTTCTTGCCACGAAGATTTGAAATAATGCTACTGTTTGGGGAATACTGAAGGAGGGTCACAGAAATGTGCTTCATGTTCCTTACCCTGAATGGTCTAAACAATTAACTTGCTTGCCTGATGAGAAAGAAAGCAGAAATCTCTCTGAATCTCATCTACATTTTCCAGTCTGTCATTTCACAGAATCACATGCTATGTTTTGGACTCTTATACTCTTCTCCTCATTTTGTTTTGTTTTAAGTGGTGTGAAGTTAAATTACTTCCACCTAAGTAAGATGCCTCAGGAAAAAAAGACTCATAATAGCCTATAATTTACTGGGCAGTATCACACACCATTAGAGCAATTAATGGAATTGGATATTTCTAACAAATAGATATTTCTAAGCATCATAGAAAAGAGTCTTTTTTGTACTAATTCTGTCAGAACACAGAACTAAGTAATTCTCACCCCAAAGCATTTATCCTAAACCACAAATCACTGAAGGGTTTCAGCTGGTGTTGGTGCCCAAGGAATTAGTCCATTCAGAGAGTTTGTGTTCTGAAACACTGAAAACATCCCATTCTCTCTCAGCATGTAGCTGCTATTTTAAAATCAGTGAAATATTAAGAGGTTACCTTGATCTATTCCTTCTGGTTTTTTCCTTTTTAAATTTAAAAGTGCATTTTGTTGCTCCTTCACAGCTTCTGCAGGACAGTTAGGTCTTGGCAGCTGATTTCCTGGAGTGGGTCCTGGTCGATTACTGAAATACTTCTGTTTCAATGCCTTAATGATAATAGAAGAAAAATAACCAAGTAATTAGCATTAAGTGTCAGAATACTATTTATAAAGAAGTTATAATGAAATAAAGCACTTGCTATTGGGACTTAAAAACTACTTGGACATTTTTATACTACAAGGTGGCCTTGGGCAAATCAAGTGTATGTTCTTAGTTACTATCCACCCCACTTAGATTTGGTAAAGCAAGGGATATAGTACTGTTATTTTCAGCTAGCACTCAGACATCCTAACAAAACTCTAGACTATTTTGCAAAAGGTCTTGTATAAGCACTTTCTAGCTCTGAAGAGCTCACATTCTGAATAGACTGAATAGTCTTAGATGAGACAAGAGTCTCATCTGAGTAAAGAGTAAAGTAGGAATAAAGAAAAATTAAAGAAAAATTAAAGGAATATATCTGAAGTCTTGATCAGATCCAGGACTTGGACACCGGCTGTTTTGTTAGCTTTTAAGATTTCTTTACTGTGCTGTTTCTACCCTGTAAACTATGAGAAAGGCACAATTTCTATCAGAGCAGAAGACAAACACAAGAGAGCAAGGTTGATTTCATGTAGTGGAATTACATACCCTATCTTAAATTTTAGGAACTTCACAGCTTCCATAAAGCGTGGTTAACAAAAAGTGGCTAAGGTGTTTCCTAGGCAATCATTACTCTTGCTAATGCCAGTTACATGATATTCAATGCTAGTTATAAATGAAACCAATACTGTAAGCACAATTGTTTCCTGCCTTAAACTGTGGCATTGCCAATAAATAGTCTAGACTGGAAAAATACACTGTCCTACAATATGATCTGAAAAATCACTTCATACATATGAACTGGTGTCCCAAGCATAGCAGAACTAATAATTTGGAAACTTATACTGAATGTTCTTAAAGATAGTGGCCAAAAAAGTCTGAAGGTGCTCTGAAAAAGTCATCTATAAAAAAATACATAACATCTACACTAATCCCCTGGATTCAGATCTGCCTTGTCTAACCAGCAATGAGGGAGCCCTGGCCTTAAGGGGACAGTTCTGTTTCTTACATGCCTCCCTAACAGTGTAAAGTGACAGAAATACATTTTTCAAACTGCCAACTGGTATATCTTCCTCATTACAGAAATCAATATCATGAACTAGAACATTCTGCAAGATTTTCCTTTGAAGTCCTTAATTTCTCACCACCAGGGAGTAGTGAAAATGAAAGTATAATGGAAAAGGATATCTAGACAAGCATCATGGTTTAAAATCACCACAGAATTTCACATTAAAAAAGCATCATGGAAGTTTAAATGAAATTGAAGAAGACACTGGATGAAGTAAGTCTGAAAATCTTTCAAACCCAGGGAATAGGATATGCTATGTTAAGACTTAACCTTCAAGCTTTAAGTGACTGAATTCCAAATGTCAAATACAACTGTCTAAAGGCGATGACTCATACACCTTTTAATTGTCTACACTGGGAACAGAGATGATCAGTTAGCATTATCCATGCCTTTCAGAGTTCTCTTTCTAAAACACTGAGATTAGGTTTTTGGAAATTCATGTAACATTTCATTTCAAACCTGGCTTACTGGCTTCAAAACACATTTATTTGATATTAACAGTAGATTAATGCACATTAGGACATAACTCAAGTGTACTGTACCTGAGTAGCTGTAACCCTAGTGCAAGGATTAAATGTGAATAAGCCTTGAAGAAGATTGAGCAGATCATCACCAGCCGCACTGAAGATATGCTGAAGTGGCATTCCAGGGAAAGATTTAAATGTGACATAGTCTGGAAGACTCGTCATCCCCTACAAAGACCAAATATGTTTTTTACTTAAGAGTTCAGTTTTTCACAGAAAGCGAACTTCATATGGCTGTCTTTCACCAGAAGCAAATCATCTTTCAAAACACCTTGCTAATACTTGGTCACTGAAATAACAAATGTAGGAGTAGTGGGTCATAAAGACTTTTTTTTCTCAGTAACTGTCCCAGTTGTTTTACACTTTCCCTTTCCAAATGATCTGTCCTTCCTTTGCTTTAGCAGTGACTAGGCCAAAAGGAAAAACTGTTAACAAAGAAAGGAAGTAAAAAAGAACTTTAGAGTGGATGCAGACAAATGAAATAAAGGTTCCTTTTGTGATCTGACATGGTGGGAGGGAAAATATTCACAAAAGAGCAAGTCTTTCTCCACATTAATAAAATTAACTGCATTTTGAGCTACTTTTGAAATGCACAACTGAAAATTTATATGGGCTGTTTGAGGAGGGAAGGAAAATATACACCAAGCAGTTAAAGAGAAGATGAACTGCGTACTGTTTCTCCTGTAGGTATGACATCAATACCGTTGTATTCAAATTCTAGCATAAAAACGATCTTGTAACAACTATCCAAATGTAATACTTTAGTAGTATTTTAAGTATTTAGTCATCACACTTCAGCAAGTTTGTCCAAGCAAAATAAAATATGAACAATAAAGTGAAAAATGTGCTCAATCAGTTACAATCTTGATAGTAGAGTTTTCAATTATTGAAATGCATGGCCTTGCAAAATAACTTTGGGATGCATCATCTCTGTTTTGCTAGCCAAACTCCTATTCACTCCTTTCCCCACCCATATCTTAACTCTTCCTCTCCAAAGAAAGCAGGAATGTCACTGCAAAAACCTTTATGTGTTTCATTCAGAATCCCAGAGCAACAGCAGAATTGTGTGGGGCTAGCACTGCCTCATACAGTATTTCTCCATATGGCTACAGCTCCATTTCATGATCATGTACCATAGCATTCCAGTACAATTCACACAAAGGAAAAGCAGCATGAAGAGGGAGCAGAGGTTAACAAGTACAGTGAGTGCTTCCATAGCTCAACAACAATTCCTGATCAGGGAATTCAGAACTCCTGATGCAAGTTGCTCATCAGAAGTTATGCCCCACTTCCTGTCAGTCTGTTTAATATCCATAGTTAGGTAGGTCACTGTGTGTCCTGACAGTAAGTTTTGCCTAGTATTACTGATTTTATTGTCACTTCAGAGATAATTGTACTACTAATTTGTATTTGTTACCATACTGTTGCTGAGACAAATTGTTCATCCCTAAAGCTGTTGGTCTGGTGTTTCTTACTGTATTCCAAACTATAACTTACCTTGGCCAACTTAGATCCCTATAAGTAGTTCCTACTTATGAAAGTCATGAAAGGACACAGAAAGGAAACCATAAAGTGTTGTTAATCTTGCTATTGACCAGAGGTTTGTCAAGAGAAACAACAAATTTGTGAGATGCTCTGTGAGATGAGGCTACTGCCTTCTGAAAATCTACTCAAGTATTCTGGTATAACCTTTCATTTAATTTCAGAAGTTAAAATAGAGAGTATCAAGTAAAACTAATGTCAGTGTGTTAAACAAAAGGACTCACAGGCCACTGCTCTTCTGTTGGAGTGCCCAGTGTTTCAAATATCCTTGTCAGCTGGTCAAGATCAGAGTCTCCAGGCAAAAAAGGAACCTAGAAGGTAACAGCATGTGATTTAATTAACTTCTGAACTTCAGTTTTAGAGTGGAGCTTTGAGTGATCACTCATAAGTGCAGGGCAAAACACTTCTGTATACCATCTCTCCACAAAGAGCTACATTGAATATTGAGGCATTCTACCGATGTCCAAATAGATTCTGAAAGTTTCTTGAACCTGGGCTTCATAATGTTGACTTGACAGCAGGGAACTAAACATAAAATTACACAACCACATTAATGTAAAATAACACAGGAAAGATTTTGCATCTTAGTTGTCAAAGTCATGGTGATCCTTCCATCATATGTTCCCTGAAGTTAGCTTTTATATATATATTCAGTACATTTAAAGTGAATTGTAACTGGATTACAGAAGTTAGACTGAGGAAATGAGATTTAAGCATGAGGGAGACTAGAGACTCACTAGAATAGAAAACTGTCTTATCAGTATCACATGTTATTTAAACTAAGCAGAAGACTGAAAAGGGGGTATCTGCCCAGCTCAACTTGTACCTTGCACACCCCACACACACTAATGGAAGTAAAAAGAAACTCTGTGACCAAAGCAAATTTATAAAGAATTAGAGACAGCGTTTAACTAAGCAACACAGAAATACCCACACTAAACTTTGGCATCATGAAAGCCCCTCAAATATAAACTGCTTTCATAAAGCTCCCAGAAGCTGCATTGTCCTGAAAAAGGACAGATACATTTAAAAACACCACAGTGATAAAACTGAACCATAATACATTTTCTACTTTGTGAGAAACCAAAGAATCAGTTCAACAATTTATTTGAATTCAACAATTCAATAAATTCAACAACTTACTTGTCTTCTCACTTTGCTTAAATTTAATCACTTTACCAGGTCTAATGCATATTTCTGTAAACATCGCTAGTGTTCATTAAGCAGCCAATATATATTTCCCTGTCTGAACTGCCAACCAAATCGCACCAGCATACCTGTTTGGTGTGGCAAACGATTTCTTTTGAGGCGTTTCCACACAGACCAGTTCTCCAGTCTGGTTATGAGACAGCCAAAAAGCATTCCAAGTATAGTGCAGAAACCAAGCAGAAGCGACTTAGTCGTGGAAGATAAATGATACTGCAGGCTACTTCGTGCCTTCAGCTGTGTCTGTGCCCCTGCCCTTCACTCCCCCCCTGACACTTCCGTGTCTTCTCCAAAGAGCTGTATAGTAAACGTTCTAGTTCAATAAAACATACTTAAGGACCATGACATCTGTGTACCATACAGAGGAGTGCCATAGGATTATCATAGCGTTAACCTTCAGCTTCATTCTAGTATTGTCAACTAACCACAGTTTAGAAAAAACATTGATCTTCTGTTCGTTATACATAAACCTACAATTAAGGTGTGGCGATTATAATTTGCAGTTAGTGAGAAACAATGTATAAGGGACAGTGTATGCATGTATCTAGGATGTCACATTTCTAGAAGGCTAGCGAATGAAACTCATAGAAGGCTGTGTGAAACTGTAACACTAAGAGGACTGGAAGAGTTACCTACTTGGCATCTCCCAAGGCAAGACTGTGACAGTTTGTTGCAACTTTTTCACCCAACCGTTTTGAAAAACTTCCAATGCTTGTGGATGCTAATAAAACCTCAGTCTATTGCAAAACTTCACTTTCATTACAGTTAACAAGGTTTTGGAAACTGTCTTCTACCCTGTCTTTACCTGCTAATGTTAGCAGGAGAGAAGCAGCCCACATAAAAAGCTGTAGTGCACTAAAGAGCAAATACAAAATGCTTACATTTGAAGACTTACCCTGAGGAGCAATTCAGCTAAAATACAACCAACAGCCCACATATCAACACCAACACCATACATTCTAGCCCCAAACAATAGTTCTGGGGCTCGGTACCATCTGAAAAGAAAACACATTTTGGGAGAATCACCTGGCTTTGCTCATGTCAAATGCTGTATATTGTAGCAATGCAAATACTAAAAAGAGCATGCTGCTTCTGCCTATATACTTTTCAGACACTGAAGAGCTGTAGTCTACCCCACAAAGTGTTTTGTTTAAGAAAGACTGAAAAAATTTGTGCATTCCTCACCATAGGGTCACATGCAACCACAAATTAACTGCAGTTTCAATTGAGCTGATTACAAGCAATGGAACTGCAGACATGCCAAGGAAGAAAGTTTTTAACTTGCAGGTTTGCAGGTTATAAAACAAAATTTTCTTAAAATTTTATGTTGAAGGAATGACAGCAAGACAGAACTCCTTCCAGCTTCCAAAAATCTCCAAATCAACAAACCTAAGTATTGAGGCTAGCTTTATGCAAAATGAGCTTTGTTGTTTAAAACAGCTACTTAACACTGCCTAGGAACAATTAGGTCTAACTACTGTGGAATTTCTGCCTTTCGAACAAAGATGTTAAAACAAACCAGCTTTGCACGAATACTTTTATCATTACAGCAGTCAGAAGGAAACATGTTGCATGTTTTGCAGCCCTGCTTTTTAGAGCATACTTTAAATAAGCATGCTATAAAACCCATTAATAAATATTTTAATTGGTTCAAGTGTTTGTCTCATAATAGGTAATGTGACTAGCTACAAAAATGGTTCTAGGTCTTGTGATTAACAGAAAGTAGCAGCTGTCTTGCTCCCAAAACCAGGCTTACAGGAAGATACATATTATTTCCATATATTTCAAAAGAGTATCATACCAAAGAACAACTCCCAGAGATGCATATTGTAGCAGTTCTTATGGAGATTTTGTTAAACAATGCTTCCCTGCATGTTCTTTATGAGGCTCTTGCCACATAACATGAACTAGATGCCACTCTTTCAATATGTTGATATGACATGAGAGAAGTGCCAAGAGACACCTACAAAACAACTAAATAATCTCTGTCTAAGAAACAAAACAGAATGTCTTACCTTGTTACTACCTGGTGCGTATAAACTCTATTTGGGCTTCCAAAAGATTTTGCCAAGCCAAAGTCAGCTAATTTTAGAACGCCATTTTCATCTAACAGCAAGTTATTTGGTTTAAGATCCTGTCAGTAGAGAAAGCAAATAATGAATTTTGTCAGTATTGATAAAAGCAGACATATAATGAATCTCCTAGCAGATGTGTCATAAGAGTATTCTAAAATGAAAGCTTTTGATTCTCTGTGAAGTCTACGTTGTTAGAAAAAAATAATAAAACACCGGAAATTGAGTATTTAGTCATAGAGGAAAATCATAGTGAGACACACCGATTTGAATATTAACACATTTAAGCTGCAGACTATAAAAAAGCCACTTCATAGGTTTTAGCTTTGCTGCAGGACCAACAGTTTTGTTAACCACATAGATGCCAGCTGAATAATAAAAAGACCTTGCAAATGTTTCAAATAACTGCAGAAATTATGGAAGTTATACAGTTTAATACAGTAGCAGTGTGTTGTTGGGTTGACCCCTGGCCAGTAGAGAAGTATCCACATAGCCATTTGCTCATTCCATTCTCATGCCAGAAGTCCAGGCAAAAGAAGACCAAAAGCAAGAACACTCTAGGCACACTATAAAGGCAGTTTAACAGGTGAGGGAAAGAGGAAAAAACAAAAGCAAGCAATGCAATGTAAATCATTCACCATCTCCCACAAGCAGACAGATACACGAAACAGTCTCCAAGAAAGAGGCAACCCGGAAGGCAAAATCCCCCCTTCTTCTCTAACCCAGGTTTTTACTAATGATCATGGCATTATATGGCATGCAATATCCCTAGGGACAACTTGGGTCAGCTGCCCCAGCTGTGTCCCCTCCCCACTTCTTGCCCACCCCCAGCCTACGCATCGGGGCAAGGGCAGGGTGGAAAAAAGAGAAAGCCTCAACAGTTCACCTGCTGTGAAAAAAGTTCAATCCATCCCAGCCAGACCCAGTTCACAGTGATAATTAAAGTCACATCTAACTGGAGAACCTTTTATATAACTATTTAAATGAAAATTGCATCAGTAATTCTTAACATTTCTGGTACTTCTATTGTCTCTCCAAAACACGTAATATGAAAGTGTATGGAGTGAGTGTGCCTGAACTCCAAAACTACTTTCATCAGACTTTAGACTCATACTTTATCCCATGTGAGTTTTTTTACAGCATAAAGGCTGTCAGTTTAGTACATGCTTACCCTGTGTAAAATCCAGTGTTGATGCAGATACTCTAATCCTTGAAGTGTCATCAGCATATATGCCTTGATGTGAGACTGTGTCAACACAATACTTGTATCCTTTATAATAACCTGTAAAGTTTTAACATGACAGTAAAGCTCAACATACAAGATAAACTTATTACCATTCTTTCAGCTCAAAAGTTACTTCAGGCTCAAAGAAAAATTTCAAACAGCAGTCAAAAAATTCTCTACCATTCTCACTCTTTTTCCAGAAATACAGGTCTATTCTGGAGATCAGAAATTGAAATCCAGAGCCCAGATAGTCTACATGAACTCTTCCCAGGTCAGCAGGGACCTCTCTGGAATTCCCAAGACAGTTCAAAAATAATTGAGGGAGGTTGGGCAATGACATCATCCTCTGAGGATTCTGGGATGAATCCCATCAGGCCCCATACATTTGCAGGCATCCAGCTAGAGCAGCAAGATCCCACGCAAGTTCAGGGACAACTTGGAGTTGATCATTCTCACAGTCATGGGTCTCCAGCTCAGGGCACTGAGACCCCCTTGGTCCATCATCCGTGTTGAAGACAGAGGCACAGAAAGTGTTAAACACCTCTGCCTTGTCCCTGTCCTTATTTGTGAGGTGACCATCCTCATCCTGTAATGGGCTGGTGATATTTCTATACTGCCAGTTACCATTAATGTATTTGAAAGAACTCTTTTTATTGTCCCCCACATTTCTGGCCAGCTTCAACTGTAGTTGAGCTTTGGCAGCACAAATTTTCTCCCTATAGCACCAAGCAGCATCTCTGAATTCTTCCCGTGTCACTTGACTTTGCTTCCACTGGGCATATACACCTTTCCTTTTTGCCTTTTTTTTTTTTTACAAGAGAAGATTCCAGCTCAGCCAAGCCAGCGTTCTGCCTCACCTGCTTGATTTCCAACATATGGGAATTGCTGCTCCTGTGCCCTACGGAGGTGAACTTTAAAAAGTGACCAGCACTGATGGATCTCAACACCAGCAAAAACATTTTCTCAGACTTTCCCAATTCCATGAGCAGCCTGAAGTCCACTCTCCTTCATGTCCAAAGTTGAGGTTTTGCTGGCACTTTTGTTCCTGTCAACAGATATTTAAACTCAATCCCTTTGCGGTTGTTGTGGCCAAGACGGCCACCAATCTCCAGTTTGCTCACAAGATCCGCTCTGTGAATAAACAGCAGATCAAGGAGGGCATCTTTCTGAGTCAGCTCCCTTAGGACTTGTTCCAGGTTTTTTAGGAATTTTCTGGCCCAGGTTGTACCAGGTGTGTGATGCTCTCAGTTAATTTCTGGCAAGTTGAAGTCCTCCATAAGGACCAGGGCAGTTGACTTGGAATTGTGCTTAGTTCCTCCAAGAATAACTCATTGGCGTCATCATCCTGGCTGGGAGGTCTGTAGCAGATTCCCACAATGACATCCCCATTATATGCTGGCCCCTTGATTCTTACCCAGAGGCTCTCAACTGTGCCACTGCCCACTGTGAGCTCCATACATTCTAACACTTCTATTGCATACAGTGCCACCTCTCCGCCTCTTCTGCCCTGCCTATCCCTCCTGAAGAGCCTGTCACCATCCAGCAGGGCACTCCAGTCTCAGAATTCATCCCACCAGGTTTCACTTACCCCAATGATATCAAATCTCTGGCATTATAGCCAACACCTCATGAACTAGATTGAGAGATATCATTAGTGCTTGTTTCCTCAAGTTTGGGCACACCATCCCATGGTTTATCACTGGCCTGCAAGCCTGGTCTTGTCCCTTTACTCCTTCCAATCTCGTTTAAAGCTGTAACAAGCCCCACTAGTTTCTGTGTTTCAGGGCTTCCCTCAGCACCCAGGGCTTTCACCACCACCTTAACAGATCAGGACTACAACCACCACTTTGACCAACAAACATCGGAATTGCAACAACCAAGTCTCATTGGTGGATCCAACAGGTGTCTTGCGGGTCCTTCCAGTCTCCTGGGGGATTCACAGCCCTGCTCCAACTGCCTCTACTGGCACTGCAGCCTCACTCCAGCACCATGCAAGCATCTCCTGGTATCAAATCGCAGCTATCCGCCATTTCCTGCCGGCACTGACTCTTCAACCATTTCTGCCAGGTTTTCTGGGTGTGGGGATGGCGAAACACATGGAGGGGTGGCCATCTGGTCTCTGTCCTGTGGCCATGTGTGTTTTTTCCAGGTTGAGGAGGCTGGCTGCCATCTTCATTTGGCCTGGTGGGCAAAGCTTGGGGAGTTTCTCCTCATCAGTTAGTTTAAACCAGTTATATCAGTATTGTTATTAGCATTTCTTCTTGCTAAAGAGGTACTCTTTCACTTACATCCAGGTGTATTTGGTCTCTCTGTACTGGAGAAACCAGGGGTACTGAATCCAAGGGATAAGATTTCTTTCTGAGGTCTCCACTCTTCCAAATTGTCTCAAACCAAGACACACAAAAATGATAAATGTGTCACTGAACTTGAAATTATGTTCCCAGTTATTCCTTCTTTCTTCATGCAGCCTAAGCAACTCATCCTTGTATTTACAACAGTTTCCTCTTCTATCTCCACAAAGACCAGGAGGTATGGCCACTTCGCTGAATTTTAAAAAATACACAAGTTTTCTACATTCTTTGATTTTTAACGTTAAAAATCTATGCAAACACCCTGTTTGAAAGAATTTTCTCCACTATTCCTCAAAGCCTGCTTGTTCATACTACTGTCCTGTTCAGTAATAGCCTTTCATAAGCTTTAAGCTGTTTGAGACTTATAAGAGACCTAAGACTGCACAAATTTCATGTATGTTACAATGCTTAATCACAACAGGCTGCAGTCCCAATGGCAGCCTGAGTGATATAACAATACAGTTTAAATGCTTCGTGTGCCAGAGCATCACGCAGTACAAGAGTATTTCATTCTTCTTTGTACACTGATCTTCTTCAGCTCTAAATGTTGCATAGTTACTATGTAAACAGCATAAATCCTCTAAAAGTCTACTCTTTACTAACATCTATTAGCATAAACCTGATCTAACCTTTTCAAGTCTTGCATTCATCTAGGTTTCAGCAAGCCTGTCAGTATTTCCTTTTAACAATTCAAATGCTACCTCCAGTTCTTAGCAGCATATATATAATGAGCTAGCTTAACAACTACATTAATTTCAGTTCAGAGTAGATATCTTGTGTGCATATGCAGATCTCTCATGCATTGCTGCCTAGGACAGTCTTCCAAAAATGAAGATTCTCACATCAAAATGTCTCATACAAAGACTTAGGCAAAGACAAATGGATTTTTGGTCTTGGAGAATGAAACATCTGTAAGATATTGATTTGCAATTACCTAGCATTACTACATTTGAAAAAAATGTTTCAGGTACATGCAATTTTAATACCAGCTCATCACCTGGTATATTTCAGTAGCACACTTACCTGAACATGTTTGATATTATGTTTAGCAATTGCACTCCAAGAAGCTGATCTGTGACTGAGATTCTATGCTCTGACTGGAGCCACAGAAAACTAACACAGTAAACACAGTGTGTTTCTTGAAGATCATGATGACAAGTATTTAAAAGTAAAGGAACTAATCAAACAAGAACTCACAAAAACTGAAATTACTCAAGCTACTATAAGACATAATCTTCATTAACTAACATAATCAAAGTCATCTTTCTAATATGGGCAAATATAAGCCTGATAAAGTAGCATTTTCAGAAACCATCTTAAGATACTGAAAAAAAAGTCTTTAAAAAAATCTTACCTCTAGATCTGTTTCCATAAAATCAAACACCAAGCTAATATTGGACTTGTGTCCAAATGCATCTATGAGCTGCAAAACAAAATACACTATGATTAAGCATCTCTCATGCTTCCAGTTTTCTGAAATTCAACATCACTGTAGACTATACGTGGATTTTCAGCTTCTTGAGAATTGGTTTAAGTTTTTTGATTTGCAACACAAAAATTCTTGCTCAGTTCAGCTTCTTAACTCAGTCTTCAAAAACTCAGAAAAAACTCCCCATTAAGTATGGTAATAACATTTTACACCACAATTGCCCCTTCTCCCTGGAGATAGGAAAAAAGAGAAAGAATTAACTTTATCTTACACTACAACTAGTGTATTGCACACCTTGTCCTCTCCCCAAACTTCACTGTTCTACAAAACTTGTACCCTTTATTGAGTACATGACTAAGTTTGCCCATGGATTCAACTCTGGGTATCTGCTTCATGTAAGTATTCTAAGTGTTAGGCTTATTAACTTCCCTTCAGATATTCTTAGGTGTGTATTCATCTTTGTAGCAATCTTTCCAGCAAAAATAAAACTGGAGAATATCCAAACAGTCCTTTCTTAGGATGAAGTTGTGTAACGACAGAATCAGTTTTTAGTTCGAGATAACACAAGCGTGATGCTGAGTGAAAACGAGATTAGCTAGCTTGGTATTCAGCCTTCAAGCTGTCGAAGGTATGAGCTCCATGGTGCAGCTTATTCCTTAGTGTGATGGCCATGTGAACTGCCCAATCGCAATACAGTTGTTTAAACAGTCCATAACAACAGCGACTGTGCCCCTTGTGCTCCCAACATCCACAGAAGTTTTGTGAGGACTACTAAGGGGGCACAACATTGTCTATTGCTTTTAGTACCTGCTTACGGAACTGCTGATCATAAATTTGCCTAACTCCTTTTTGAACTGCTGATGCTATTTGATTCTACAATGCCCCAATCAACAGATTCTAGAAATTCATTACACACTGAATCAAGCCGTACAATTTCCACTCCCACTGCAAATATATTTTAAACACATCTCTTATTTTTAGTGCTACAGGGTTTGGAAATACCAGCTCTGCATGGACTCCCACCTACCACCTCAGTTTTGTAGACTCTCCCATTCCCAGCCTTTTCCTTTCCAGAATGAGGAATCCCTGACTTTTTCATAAAGAAGATGCTCCATCTCTTTGCCATTCTAGTTGCCCTTCCCTGCATATTCTCTAACTTTGATAGCTAAAGCAACCACTTTGAAAATAAGTTCACAATCCAGAAGAAAATTATACTTCCACTCTGAAAGAGTTAAGTCTCTGGAAAATTCGTATTTGGTCTAATATTTATGTTAGACCTTGTAATTATCGCTATGAGTTAACTTTAAAATATCTTTAGCTCCAGCTGAATACCTGTAGCTGTCAATTTATCAAAATGCAACTGAAACAATACTGATTTTACTCCTTCCAACAGAGATTTTAAACATCATATCTGTGTGCTAAAGCCTAATAAGCCACACGATCTTCCCTT
Organism: Pseudopipra pipra; assembly: GCF_036250125.1. Classification (NCBI taxonomy): domain Eukaryota; kingdom Metazoa; phylum Chordata; class Aves; order Passeriformes; family Pipridae; genus Pseudopipra; species Pseudopipra pipra. Next base: position 20,238,364 of record NC_087581.1, on the reverse strand, counting down.
TACCATTTCTTATGAAAGCCTGCTTTTTGACTGTCTCCAGTTCCATATGAAGCAAACGATCAGGTAAATTCAGCACTGCATTCATTTGCAATTCTATCAGAGAGATGTAAAATCAGGTAATCTAAATTTCCACAATTCTTCTCACCATTAATATCCACACAGTCCCCAGCTGAAAAGTGAAAGGATTAAAAAAAACCTAATTTGCCTTTGCTATTGAAATTGGCATTTTGCCATTATAATTGTTGTACTGCCTAGCTAGGGCTGGGAAAAAAACCTTAAATAACATTAAGTAACAGCTCCATGACCCAACTACTTTTGAATTTCAGTCTGAACCTGTACCAAAATATTTGAGGACTGATTCTAAAAGCAGCATTCATTTTACTTACACCAATAATATTTGGATGGCTTAGCTCCTGTAACAGCTTTATTTCCCTGAGGGCTGTCCTGTTGATTCCTACATTGATGGGAAGAAAAAAGAAGATGAAAGAACAAAATGAAAAACTGGATTAAGCTCCAAATAAACATCTCGTTCTGTTACTGACTATTTACTACTACAAATTACATTCTCACCACTCAACAGTTCATATTGTATATACAAGTACATTGCCATAAGTAAGTAAATTGCTGCAGAATAAAAGTGGGCATACATTTTCTTCCACAGCACATACATTTTACACCACAGTAATCCAGTTTAGATTATGAAGCAACAAGTCTCCCTTTTGGCAAAAAGGGAAACTCATAGCAAAAGCCTAGGGAAAAAAAAAAAGATCACCTTTTACATGGTACTGGAAGGCTTGCTTTTATTTTAAAAAAACGTTTTATCTTGCAAATATCAGTTCTTCAACATATCTCACTTTCAGAGGAACGCATACTGACAAAGCTCATGAATAAACTTCTTTTCTTTTTGACACAGCACTGTTTAATAACACAAGACATCTGTTTTTCTACATTCATGCTGTGGCATAAATAAGGCATAAAAGGTAATTGACCAAAACCTGCTTGCCCTTGCTTGAATCTTTTCATAGCCAGATTTTACAGAGGAAAAACCAGAGGATGATGGGGGCGAATGGTGCGCTTTGGCAGTCACACTGATTGCACTGCATCAAACCACGATTCCTGCAGGGTACAAACTCCTCCTTGAAAAGTGCTTATATATGTGGCTTGTATGAAATCTGACAGGCAAACTGTGGTATGTCATATAGGAAGATTTAGCTGCACATGAGCTCAAAACCAGTGTTCTCCTAAAACCTAGGATAAAATTCAATGCTAATTTCTGGCATTGAAAGTTTTGGGCAAAGCTACATGGATTCCTTTACACTCCTGCTTTCCCTGTTTTAATTACCTATTTTGGAATCAAGTTGACAATGGCTGCTTTTGGGTGGGCAAAGACTCAGATGATTAAAAAAAAAAAGAAACATGTCATATTACAACACAGGGAAAGCAGATATAATCATTATTTTCAATAACATCTTTCAATTACAGCTAGACACTATACAGGCCAAAGCAATAACTGTCCCTAAGGGCCATTAGCCCACTGAAGGCCAGGTGGATCATGACTCTTGGGCAGCCAGCTCAACTGTGAGACTCTGTGATGAGTTTAGAAGTTTTTTTTTCATAGAATGGAACCGGAGAGTTGATAGCAAAGATTGTTCGCTGAAAAGCTGGTGACCTGATGCAGGATCCCGGAAGGACAGCAGCCTGCACACAAACAAAATTCTACTACACCACACAAGCTGTAAAAGAAGACCAAGATTAGTGAGTTTTAATTTGTAATATCCATGCCTAGAGGCAAGTGGCTGATCAGAGAATACACTCTACAGTGCTGAACGTCAAACAAACCCACACAGAAACAAAAGTTTTAAGATTTTGGCTTTAATAGAACAAAGAAAATACCTGAAAACAGATGCAAATACTCTCACCCATCTTAAAAATTTAAGAGATGCATTAATACAAAGAGGGTTTTCTAAACTCAGTGCTGGTGCCGTTGTTATCATTTTATGCTAGATTCATGTCTATATTCCACTAAAATTGAGAAGCTAAGCAGTTATATACTCATATTTAGATATATACCATGCATGCAGGTATCTTTTGTCTGTCCCTGCAGTTTGCAAAGCAATCCTCTACTAAGCCTTACACTGGTCACTGAGCTCATTTTTCCCAAACAAGGTATGGTATGTGAAATTAATGTACCAATTTACAAAAACAAAGCAAACAAAGCACAGCTTCTAGAGCAAGAATTTGTTTTAAAACTCACCATCTTTAGCTTCCGATCTATGCCCCAGTTTAATCTGAAAATAAATGTTTCATATTATATAAGATTAAGACATCTTCCCCAACAGTGGGGAACACATTCTTTACCATTACTCTTGTAAGACAGAATGAGTTTCAGCATAATGAAGCACTTTACCAGCTAGGTTGCTTTTAGTTGTTTGTTTTTTTTTCCTTAAAAAAATAACTGTTCTTACAGCATTAGTTTTTACAAAAGCTTAAAAATAGCCATGATGGCACTGAAAGCAGACATAACGCAAACTGACAGCATAAAACGCTTCGTAGCCACAAAGCTTTATTATATCACTAATGAGTTTCTTCTCAGGGAGAAATGAGAGCTAAGTAATTGACAATCATCTTAGAATGATTCTAGTAAAATTAGCACAGGCTGTAAGCTTGGGCTGTAAACTGGGCAGTCCTTCTGCCTTAATCATCTACTGCCTGAAATTTCAAGTCCAGAATCCCACCATGGATATTTCCAGATGACAAAAGTTAAGAAAATGTTCGGATAAAACCAAGAATGCTTTTCACAACAGCTGCTACCAGTAGCAACCATACAATAGAAGTATCACAATGAGGGTCTTTAACTAAAAAAAAAGTGCTGAAATGTGCATTTTTGTCCTTAACAAAGCATAGCTGAAGACTCATTTTTAATACAAAAACTTCCTGCAATCCCTTCAGATAGTAACAAGTGAAACACTTTATGACAACATAAACATTTTCATCATTTGTATCCAAACAAGTATGTTGCAGATCCGAGATCACTTTCATATTTTATCAGAAAACTACCATATGGGTAAGAGACATTACTGGAAAACTCTCAAGTCAAGTTAGGCCTTCTGATTACTATCCATTATTGGCTGCTCAAACAGGCAGCAATGAAATAAAAAAGAGAAGTCCGAGGGCAATCAAAAGAGACTTCAGGGCCCTGGAACGATTGGTTGCAGGATCAAGAGCAGAGGTAGTGATTTTCTTGATCCTTCTGGTAACAAGGAATAATATTGATAGGAATAGGCAGATCCATCAAGTCAATGAGGCTGGTGTAACCACAAAAATTTTTGGTTCTTTGAGTATGAGATGATCCACTCAACACCTCTTCTACTGATACCTGACGAGATGCATCTACCTCAGGGGGGACAAAGAGTTCTAACACAGGAGCTAGTGGGGCTCACTAATAGAACTTTAAACTAGCTTGGAAGGGGGAAATGGACAAGACCAGCCTCACAGGCCAGTGATGAGCCATTGGATGGTGTGCCAAAACCTAAGAAACGAGCACTAAGGGCATCCCTCAATATGCTTCACAAGGTGTTGGCCACAAAGTACCACACCTGAAATGTTTCTACACTAATGTACCCAGCATGAGGAGCAAACAAGAGGACTTTGAAGATTTGTCCCAGTCTCAAAGATTTGACATCACTTGCATAAGTGAAACCCGGTGGGATGAATTCTGAGACTGGAGTGCCCTGCTGGATGGTGACAGGCTCTTCAGGAGGGATAGGCAGGGCAGAAGAGGCAGAGAGGTGGCACTGTATGTAATAGAAGTGTTAGAATGTATGGAGCTCACAGTGGGCAGTGGCACAGTTGAGAGCCTTTGGGTAAGAATCAAGGGGCCAGCATTTTGGACAAAGTGTCCAGTATACAGCTGGATAACCATGTTACAAGATGGTTGAACATCTGGCTCACGGGTTGGGCTCAGAGGGTAATAGTGAATGGCGTTACATCCATTCACCAGTGGGGTTCCAGAGGGCTCCATCCTTGGTCCATTTCTCTTCAACATCTTCTTAACAACTTGGACACAGAACATAAGGAATACTAAGTAAGTTTGCCAGTGACACTGAGAGGAGCTGATGACTCCCTCGAGGGCAGGCAGGCCCTGCAGAGAGATCTTGACAAATTAGAGAGATGGGCAATCACTAACTGTATGAAGCTGAACAAGGATTCTGCACCTGGGAGAGGGCAACTCCAGATGTATGTGCAGACTGGGGAATGAGATGCTGGAAAGCAGTGCCCTGGAAATGAACCTGGGGGTTTTGGTGGATGGCAAGTTGAATATGAGTCAGCAGTGCCCTGGCAGCCAGGAGGGCCAACCGTGTCCTGGGGGGCATCAGGCAAAGCATCATCAGCTGGTCGAGGGAGAGGACTGTCCCGCTCTGCTCTGCACTGGGGTGGCCTCACCTTGAATATTGTGTGCAGTTTTGGGTGCCACAATGTAAGAAAGATATTGAGCTCTTAGAGAGCATGCAAGGGAGGGCAACGAATATGGTGAAAGGCCTTGAGGGGAAGCCATATGAGGAGTGGCTGAAGTCACTTGGTGTGTTCAGCCTAGAGAAGAGGAGACTGAGGGGAAACCACTTTGGGGTCTTCAACATCCTCATGAGGGGCAGTGGAGGGGCAAGTACTGATCTCTTCACTCTCTTGAGCAGTGACAGAACTCAAGGAAACAGCATGAAATGGAGTCATAGGAGGTTTAGGTTAGATATCAGGAAAAGGTTCTTCACCCAGAGGGTGGCTGGGCACTGGAACAGGCTCCCCAGGGAAATGCTCACAACACCAAGCCTGACAGAGTACAAGAAGCTTTCAGACAATGCTCTCAGGCACATGGTATGACTCCTGGGGATGGTCCTCCGCAGGGCTAGGAGCTGGACTCAATAATCCTTGTAGGTCTCTTCCAACTCAGCATATTATATGATTCTCTAAGTTCTAAGGAACTTAATCATAAGTAACACTATGGACCGAAGGAAATTAGGCACAGCATGAGGAAAGATTTAAAATAAAATTAAGTTAAAAAAAGCCACTATCGAGGTCTAGTAAAGTCTACAGTTTGGAAATGTGTGTGTGTTGCTTGGTGTTTGGGTTTTTTTTGGGAATATACCTAACAAATAACCAGAAATTCAAGTTACAGGTCATACAACCTTTCAAAAACATAGCAAAGCCACTCTCTCTTCCAGGGTGGGGTGCGCATTACAGACATGTGAACTAGATCATTTAAACCAAACACTCTGGAAACAAGAATGCATATTATCCCACTACCCATTAAGGCAGTTAAAAAAAAAAGTCGCTACGCAGGTCAAGAGGAACCAGACCCTTTGTGACACACTGAGAAGACACTCTGACACTCACCTTCTTAATAGCCACGATTCGGTTATTGGTCTTGTCCCTGGCCTTATAGACGGTGGCGAACTAGCGAGAGGGAGAGAGAGAGAGAAGGGGAGAGAGACGCTGCCGTGAGCCGGGCTGACGGGCCGTGTGAGGGGAGGCCCCCACGCACTCCGCAGGCCCGCCCGTGCCCCGCTCCCGCCGCGGCCACAGGGGCTGCTCACCTGACCCTCCCCCAGGAAGTCGAGCTTCTCGTAGCGCTTGGCGCGCGCCCGCGCATCCATTGCCGGCGGAATCCGCAGCGCGAGCGCTGAACTACCCCAGGCTGGAAGAAGCCCCGGGATTGGGGGATCCGGGGCGGTGCTTTGAACCCCCGGCCGCGCCGCTTCCGGCCTCCGCCCCGCCCCCGCCCCGCCCCGGCCGCGGGTGGGGCGGACGCGCCACCATTTAGGTACGGGTCCGGCAGTCTTCTCGGGAATAGTTTGGGCTTGTCACTGTACGTGCCTGCTGAAACAGTCAAGAGGTTGTCCCAGAAGCTGCTTCTGTTTTGATCCTAGTCTCAGGTTTGCTTTCGGAGAAAACTCCGCATACTCTCTGCATAGAGAGAGAACTTTCGTTACGCAATAAACCCCATTATTATTGTTTAGAAGGAGTGCTCTCAACCACTTTATTAGATTTTACTGGAAAATCTTAATTATACTCTTACAACATCTTCCTTATGAGCAATTATTTACAATATAGTTCTTAAAACTACCATTCAGTAGCTATCAGAGGTAAATACTTACTGAGAAATTTCTCATTTGAAAATTAATTTCCCTACCTGCCTAAGCTTTGCTGTTCTTTACTAAGTTACTCTGTGAAGAACAGCCATCACCTCCGAGAGTACATCAGTGTCCCTTTCCTGCTTGTAAAATCATGCCCAGTGAACCATCCTGGTAAGTCAGCCTCACCTCAATCCCTGGAAAGGTGAGGCTCATTCTGGAGGCCATCTGTATCTACATGGAGGACAAGAAGGTGATCAGGAGTAGTCAGCATGGGCACACTAAAGTCATGCTTGACCAACCTGATTGCTTTCTGTGATGAAGCACTCTCTACCTAGATGGATGAGGGGAGAGCAGTGGGTATTGTCTACCTCAACTTCAGCACTTGGACACTGTCTCTCACAACATCCTCATAGGCAAACTCAGGAAGTTTGGGCCGGATGAGTGGACAGTGAGGTGGACAGCAGATCCCAGGGGATCACAATCAGTGAGGCCTCTCACTAGTGGTGTCCCCCAAGGTTCAACACTGGACCCAGTATTGTTTACCCATGACTTGGATGAAGGGACAGATGCCTCCTCAGCAAGTTCACTGATGACACAAAGCTGGGAGGAGTGGCCAATACCCCAAAGGGCTGTGCTGCCCTTCAGAAGGGCCTCAACAGGTTGGAGAGATGGGCAGAGAAGAACTGTCTGAAAGTCAACAAGGGCAAGTGCAAGTCCTGCACCTGGAGAAGAATAACCCCCTGCACCAGCACAGGCTGAGGGCCAACCTGGTGGGAAGCAGCTCTGTGGAGAAGGACCTGGGGGTCCTGGTGGACAGTGAGCTGTCCATGAGCCAGCAGTGAGGCCTTATGGCCAGGAAGGCCAATGGTATCCTGGGGTGCATTAGGAAGAGCATTGCCACCAGGTCAAGGGAGCTGATCCTACCCCTCTACTCAGCCCTGGTGAAGCCTCACCTGGAGTGCTGTGTCCAGTTCTGGGCTCCTCAGAAAAAGAGAGACATGGAGCTCCTGGAGCAGGTCCAGAGGAGGGCTACAAAGGTGATGAGGGAAACTGGAGCATCTCTCTTGTGAGGAAAGGCTGAGGGAACTGGGCTTGTTCAGCCTTGAGAAGAGAGGACTGAGAGGGGACCTCATCAAAGTATGCAAGTATTTGAAGGGAAGGTGTTAAGAGGATGGATCCAAGCTCTTCTTGGTGGTGCTGAGCAATAAGATAAGCGGTGACAGGCAAGAAACTGATGTGCAGAAGTTCCACCTGAATACAAGGAAGAACTTCTTTATTGTGTGAGTAACTGCACACGGAACAGATTGCCCAGAGAAGTTGTGGAGTCTCCCTCTCTGGAGATATTCAAAAACCACCTGCACACAATCCTGTGCCATGTGCTCTGGGATGACCTTGCTTGGGCAGGGAGGTTGGACCAGATGACCCACTGTGGTCCCTTCCAGTCTTATCCATTCTGTCATTTTGTGATCTCAATCGGTAGAAAAATAAAATGACTGCTAAACTGTTGACTTTGCAAATGGCTAATTAAAAAAATATTTTAATTGTGCAGACATCATATATATTCAATTGCTAGTTACCCACCAACAGAGAATCCTTCTCAGTCACAAATTGGTATCTTATGTGTTGTATCAACCTCGTCACCCATCATATGGGTTTTTATTAAAGCTATTAGTATACAATAATTTTTAATATTAAGGAAATGCCTTTATTGTGAATATAGTACTTCATTCTTCAGCAGTGGCCAGCAAACTATCTTCTACACTTATTCTGGACCTCCACGCTGTAAAAGAAAATCATACAGTTAAATTTCAATTCTATTGAATGTAAAACTGAGATCAAATCCTCTTTTGCACTACTGTAGACTAACAGAGCTCTAGTTTTAATTTCTGATTAAAACATTGATTTTTTTATCTGTATAAGAACACGAACGGAGTGTCAAATATCAGCATCTGCCAATAACAGTTCTATTTTTTTCAAAGGAGAATTAAAATTAACACATGCAACCCACAGTTACAGCTGCTTCCACTTCTCCCTCTCTGAAGAGACCTGAGTCTTACCCTAGAGAGGTCCAACAAACACAATGGTAGTGAACACAAGTTTTAAAATTACTCTCACTGCCCACAATCCAAGTGCAAAGTAAAAAAAAAAAAAGCCAAGGTGAGCCATTACAACCTTTATGAGAAACTAGAAAATTATTCAGGTCATTATCTTCCCAAACAAATTATTTTACAACTTAACTCACTGTTAAGAAACTTTATGCTAGAGGTCAAGAAGTGTATTATTATTAGAAATACTGATTTTATTTCTACTACATTGATGCAGCCTATCCACATACTTTCAGGAAAACTGATTTCCTCTACTAACATCATTATGCTGTACGTGTCCTTATCATTTAACAAAGCTTTGCAAGCATCTTTTCATTTCAAACTCACAATCACTTCACAAATTCTGTATATTTTGTGCATTCAGTATATACAACTAAGAATTCTTACAGAAGAAGCAGGCTTTTCTTGCCTTTCATGTACAATGCCATATTTGCAAATATTGTAGAAAATACTTATATCAAATTTAATAAAATTTTTTGCTACCAGAAATACAAGCTCATTTACTAACATGGAACTTAGAAAACTAGTTTGAGAAATATTGTGGACTTTGATTACCTTTGCTGCTCTAAGAACAGACTCCTGTGCTCGTGTCCAGCACAGTCAAATTACATATTAAACAGCTGTTACAAAGCAGGTAGTGACGGTGATTAACATAGGCTATGACTGTTGCTAGCTTACCTGCATGTCTGTTCTAAGTCCACATCTCTCTGCTAGCAATACCACAAGCTACTAATCAGCGAGAGTTGGGTATTTTCTGTTTTAAGAATTAGTAGCTTGGATATTGTGCATCAAAACCATGAAAGATCAGAGCAGTACACTTCCCAATAATTAGAATGTAATACCATAGAAGGAGGTGTAGAAATAAGCTAAAGAAGAAAACTTACTTGAATGTATTCAATCTCTTCATCTGACATTTGTTTCCTTCTGTATTTCTGAGGTAAGGTTCTTGCTAATTCAGAAGTATCTGGTGTACCTTGTACTCTACTAACAGGTGAAATATTTTGAAATGCTGGTGATCTGCCTCCTATAGACTCTTGTGCTTTTGAAGCATGGAGAGATGGCACATGTGGTTGTAGAGATTCCTGTACTGAAACCCAGATCGCAAAATTTACAGAAATACTACCAGTCTGTAAAATTAATAAGCAACCAATAAGAGATACCAGTGCTTGAAAATCTTAGAATTAAGTCACTCTTTCTCACAACCTGGTTTTATTGTTGTTAAATGCATCGAGTGCAGAATCTAAACATTCTGACTGTAAAATAAAGCGTGTTTGAGTGGCAGAAACACTGACGTAGAAACAGAAGATACATCAGCATATACCCTAACAATGGCTTTTTCACTGGGAAGCTATACTTGGAGAAAAAGCATAAAGTACTATAATGTATGTTTGTGAGCAATTATGTAGAGAGATAACTAAGCCAACTAAGATCACTTTTCATTTATGACAACTGTAAAGACAGACAAGTGAAAAAGAAGTAGAAGCTTACAAAAAGATAAGCTTACAACCACAACAGCAGACTATAACATGCAATGCAGTGTTGTACCCATCTTTAATATTAAGAAATGGCACCATATCAAATTTTGTTAGTCACGTGCAGAATGACTACCAAGTATCAGGCGTCACCAGTCAATATTAAGACATCTCCTACTTTCATTTCAGATGCTTTGTTGATCCCAAAGGACTACAACATATTGCTAATATAAATCTGAGGTTTAAATATAACAGTATTGGGAATACCATAAATATCAACATAGATACAGGTATAAAAGTTAATGGCAAAGATTGCAATGAAATTATTTTTTTCCTCAGCATCAATTAGTTACATGAGGAAATATTTCTAAAATGTAGAGAGGGATGGCTCTCCCAGCTATAATCACGTTTTGAAAATACGGCAGACATTGCACACTTCAACTAAGAAAAGATGAGGAAAATGCAACATCATTTCTGCAAATATCACTGAATATCTAAAGCTGCTTCAAACTGACTTGGGCACAGTTATTTCAGGTAAATATTAGTATTTGGAAAAATGTGACTTTTATATATATAAAAGTAGAAAAGCAGCACTGGAAACCTTTGTGAATCTGTCTTGATCAAGCAATAAAGACAGGCATGCATTATGTGTGTACACAGATTTGTATAGAGTCTGTAAAGAGACAAAGAGTTGTCTTCAAACTAAACCAAGCATGTTTCAAAAATCCTACTCCAAATCAGTTGAGTTAGATAGTTGAAAGAGAAAAACTGTGTGCTCGTTCCTATATAAAACAGTCCATGTAAAGAAATGTGGCACAAGCTGTATCCATGCATGAAGTACTTACTTTTAGGTCTGGGACCACTTTTTCTGTCAGGGAACTTAATTAATGGAGTATGTGGCTTGACTACCTAGAATGAAGCAAGGTAGTGGGAGAAACAAGAAGCACAAAATACATTTCTAGAAGCCAGTTACCTTCAAAATAATAAAATGGAATGTACAATGTATTAAACAACCACACTATACTGCTGCTCTCTGCACTACTACTCTGATACACTTACTGCTTCTTAAAGGTCTAAGTTTACCCCAGTAAATTTCACTTTTAAAGGTATTTCTGCACTCTGATGTCCAGACCACTTACAGGTGTTATTTTGCTTTTCTCACAGCAACATCAGTGTGTGCAGAAACAGCCACTGCTGTTGCATAAATGCAATCATAATGCAATCTGCTCTGGTGAGATCCCACCTGGAGTGCTGCGCCCAGCTCTGGGGTCCCCAAAACAAGACTTGCTGGAGTAGGTCCAGAGCAGGGCCATAAAGAACAGAGGACTGGAGCACCTCTTGTACGAGGAGAGGTCTCTATGAGAGACCCGAGGTTGTTCAGCCTGGAAAAAAAGAAAGCTCCGGGGGGACCTTACAACCCAAAGAAGGCAGATTTATACTAAATATAATGGAGAAATTCTTTACTGTGAGGGTGGTGAGGCACGGCCACAGGTTGCCCAAGAAGCTCTGGCTGGCCCATCCCTGGAAGTGTCCAAGGCCAGACTGCATAGACCTTTGAAAAACCTGGGATAGTGGAAGGTGTCCCTGCCTACAGCAGGGGGGCTGGAACGAGGTGACCTTTAAGGCCCCTTCCAACCCACACCATCCTGTGGTTCCATAAAGTTCTAGCAGACGGAATCGCGACCTGTACGTTCTGTCTGTACAAAATGCTTTCACCTTGGAGCCTAGGAAGGAGCTGCCGGTCAGCGCCGCACCCTCTGCTATCACAGCACCTGCGACACCCGTGGGCGACACCGCACGCCTCTCCCCAAGGACACCGGCCGCTCCGACGGCGTGTCCTCAAGCCACGACCGCCTCAAGTCTCCTTCTCGGCGGCGGCACCAGGCGAAGAGAGCCCCGCCACACGAGCCAAGGCTCCGGCTGCCTCACCCCTCCGCTGTCCCGAGGCCGCCCTTACCTGCACCGCTCGGGTGGCGGCCGCCATCTTGCTGCCCATGGTGACGAGCCCGTGGGCAGCGCCCGGCCCCGCCCACAGCGGGGGAACGCCTGCGGCAGGCGGGGCTGCGCAACCAAACCGCCGCCTCAGCATTGCCAGTAAAACCAAACCGAGCCTTTTGAGTAAAATCAGCGGTTTATTTTTATTATTCGATCAAAGCCCACCAAAAAAAATTGCTAGTTAAAATCCAAGTTAAAAATGACAATATAGCCTAAGATAGAAAGAGACAGGACATGTCTCGAAACATGCTATACACCCTAAGCTTCAATTTCATTTGAACATCATATAAACAAAAAAAGAAAGCAAATGCTGGTGAAAATACGTAGATAAAACACTGCTTAGCTGCACGGTCGATAGCATGAAGTCACCACTTCAGACACAAGTGGCTGTTAGAAGAACTAAGAGTATAAAAATTCTGCTGTTTCAAATTATATGAAGTGCTTTAATAGCAAAAAAATCCCAATTGTAAAAACTTGCTAAAAAGTATTTCCATCTTGGGCTTTCCACTGGGACAGAGCAGAGTCAAGTACCATGTCCGAGCTCTGCAGCCTGCTCGTCCCCAGGAAAAGAGGACAGCAGAGCCTTGGTTTAAGTCCACTTTTATGTAAAAGCTTGAAATACACAGATTATTCATCTTTCTTACATTACTGCTGTCTTTCAGAGAGAGATGAGGTTTTTGGACAGGACAGCTATGAAGTGGCTCTTCAGGTAGTTTCACTTCATCAGTTGCATTACCCATTCAAACATTTGTTCTGTGTCAGAAATTTAATTTCACTTCACAGAGTTGCGTGGACACATTATGAGTCTCTAGAGAGAAAAACAACTTTCTGAAAGGTTAAACTGAAAAATTATTGATGTGTGTTAAAAATTATATATGTTTAAAATATTAATTAATATATTAAAATGCAAATAAAATTAAACACCATTTCTTCTGATTCATGGAACATGGACATTTTTTTCAAGCTGTAGAACAATCGCCTTTAAAGACGGATCTTCTGCCCAGTTAACTCCGCTTCCAATTATGATATTCTGTAAAAAAGGAAGATTTATTGATTAAAACAAGCCCAATAAAATAACTCAAAGAAAGCCTGTTTTTTAATTTTTAATTTTAAAGTCCTTGAAATCCTCAACAGGGTTTGAAGTAGGAAGAATGGGGGGAAAGAGGAAAAAGGGAAGTATTGGTTTAGATCCTATTGTCAATACACTGCCAAAAAAAAGCAAAGCTTTTAATTTCCTAGAGGTGCTTGCACACTACCCCTATTTTAAACACAGAAAATTAGAGGATTTTTTTTTAATAATATGAAATAAAGTTTGCCTCAAACACAAAATAATACAACTAGCATTCTCACCCTGCCATTTTGGACTGAAAATGGGAATTCAAATTTAACCACAGATTTGCTCTACGTACGGCTTAGAAAACTTCAGGAATACAAAACCAGGAGATAATTCCAGGACTCTACTCTTAAGCCCACTAAAATGTTTAATTTGTCATTCTCAATTTGAGATGTAACGGTGTGATCAATGCAAAATAGTAGTAGCCATACCATGCAGTCCAAAAAGATGTGACACTCTGTCCTTGAAATTCTTTCTCTGCTCGAGGCCCTTCCACCCTACCCCAAACCATGAGGTTTTCTTCCTCACTTTGCATGACTCCACACTCCAGACAACCTGCCAGCCAGCTGCACAGATACAGACTAGTCAGAAGAACCTGACAGATGTGGAACTGAAAGGGCAAAGGCTATGCTGCTGAAAAAATCTGGAGACAGGCTGTGGCTGCAGGCCAAGGCTTTCAGTGGGTGACGCAAACACAGAGGGCATGTGGTCAGAAGGAGCAGATGGAGGTTCAGTGGTAACATGGGATTAACACCTATTTATTTTTCCTAACTGTGAGATGGGGGAAGCTGATTTGGTGAGGTGCAGAGATGATTCATAGTATAACGAAATACAGCAATTGCTGTGACAGATGTTCTAAAAGAATATGCATTATTTTTGTAGCTTTTGTACTTTTGAACAAATATAGATTAATAGACTGTCTCTAAACTCTGTGAATAATTACTCCAAAGAAGTGTGACCATTTCATGTTTTTAGCCTCTAAAGAAGCAAAAGTCTTCCTTTCATACTGCAGTTTTTCTTCTACTGCTGTTAAAGTTTTTAGAAAACCCAATTTTGTGTTGTTGAAGTTACATTTGCCATACACTATATTATCTTGATTGTAATGAAAAATTGCAAACTTGGTTCTAAAAGGCATAACACATTACCTGAAACACATTTTGAATTACTGTAGTCATCAATCTTTCTTTTTCTAAGTTCTGAAGGATCTTTGCTTCGTCCAGGTTCTTATTTCCTTTTTCCTTCTTTTGTTTTTTCTTCATAGTCTGAATTTGCTGTAGTTTTCTTCTTTGGTCTTTTTTTAGTGCTGTTCCATCATTAGGAAGATGAAGTGTTAAGAAGTAGTTAGGTGAGCAGTAGAACTAAAGATCCTCTTTTTTCCTCATAGCCACCTAAAGAACTTCCACTGCAACAACCCTAGCTTCCCACTCCACCCTTTCCCTCCAATATGCCTCAAGATATTTCTTTCACATAAGAGGCAACACATGCTGTGGCTATCTGGTATCAAACTACATCAATTTGTTCCCTAGTTGTCAGCAAAACAGAAAAAGTACCTTGTATGCTGTCTGCATTTCTCTCAAATAGGGACTGCAATTTCAACATGTGTCTTATATCCTGTTTTCGACTGCCACAACTTTTATAGGTCTTTTTATAGACTTTCAAGACCATTTCCCCTTTTTTAGATTTGGTTGAAATCAAATTCCAAAGTTGTACAAGGAACATATGGACATGACCATTGAATATTACTATTTTTATAGGAAACCTGGCTAAAAACTAGACTGATTAAAACTGTTAAGGGACGGTTCATACACTGAAAGAATGCTGCAAAGGATTCCATCGCTTATTTGCAAGGATATCAAGGATGTTAATTTTTCATATGAAAACAGTTATTTCATTGTGCTTGTTCCTTATTATCAACATATACACAACTCTTTATGTGTGAACCAAACAATAGCTGTTAAAAACTGGTGGCAAATCTGGTCATGACAGTAGCAGCATTCAAAAAACACATTTACCTTACAAAGTTCTGAATACTGATTTCACATCTAAATTTGACCCATTCTTACAAGACTATATATATGTACTATTATGAGAGTTCTTTATAAGTAAATCCCCTCCATATTCCGCAAACACCTCAAAAAGGTGCAGTCTGACAAAAAAAAATCTGTTAAGTGCTGTAGGGCTGATTTAAATTACTAAATGATGTGTAATTTCCTGGGGAGCTTACACCAGATAATAAAATGCTGCCACGTTGGTTTTGAGTATTTTCTTGCATCTCTCATTACAACATGTCAGTCTCATGTTCAAGTAGGCAACACATCAGTTCATTTCTATAGTACTTCCCATGCTTTTAAGAAGTTTTATAATGGTGTTGAGAGTTTTGTTACTTCACATATCAATTAATATTGCTATAAGAACAACTTCA
Organism: Pseudopipra pipra; assembly: GCF_036250125.1. Classification (NCBI taxonomy): domain Eukaryota; kingdom Metazoa; phylum Chordata; class Aves; order Passeriformes; family Pipridae; genus Pseudopipra; species Pseudopipra pipra. The sequence goes on along the minus strand of NC_087581.1, from coordinate 20,223,128 downwards.
AAATATGAACTGTATGTTCAAATACAAAACAGAGTCCATACAGCTAACAAACTTACAGAGTCTTTTCCTTTTAATGTCAATCAACTTCTGTTTCTTCTCATGTGCTAGCTGAAAGGAAAAAAAAAAGTATTTCCTAGACTCTTGTCTCCAAAAAATATTGAAAGACACTAATTCAATCCATAAAAGCAGTTAAGAGCAGCTGTAGGAGCAGACTTTAGTACATACTCTCTTCAAGTAATCATTTCAGTAATTTTGATAGCAGTAAGAACCTTTGCACCACATACTTAGCTTTAAATTACTTGTGCAGTCCTGTTGCTTTCAAAGTGCACTCCTGCCCATGCTGTGGTTGGTTGACCTGCACAACTGTAACAGAAGCTACAGTCGCCACTTACCTGCTGATATTTGATTATTGTCCGGCTGAGCAACACTATGCGATTCACTGTTTCCAGGATCAGACTAAGAAAGGAAACACAGTTGCATACCTTAAGACCACTAATATAAGTCAACATCATAAATGTTTTTATCAAGGTTATTTGGTTTAAATACAGAATTTCCCGTTTGTCCTGACACCAAAATAATATTAGGTGTCTGCACCCTTTCTTTTTTACAGTTACTATACTAAGTATCATTGTAGGGGCCAAACAGTCCCCTTATTTCCCTCCCAATTTCCCTCTCAGTTTCTCTAAGGTTTTGTTTAAATCTGTTTAACATTTTGAAATCACACAGCATGGAAGACATCAAAGAACCCTAGCCACCTGGGAATGGCTATGAATTAAAGGTCCTGAATTCTGGCATGTGGCAGAGACATTACAGAGATGCAATCTCTTCAGCTGCATTTCTGATAGAAATTAAATTTCTCACATTACACTTCATATGTGTGTACCCATTAATATTGGGTAGGAAATTAAAAGCTAATTTTAAACATGTTTATTCTTTCAGTTCTTTTGCAAAGTCTCTTTGTTCCCACGTGAATAATTAGTAAGTACAGCAAAGCAGAGGCAAGGCCCAGTTACAAGCCCATCATATGTTCTCAGCTATTGTAAATGCAGGTAACTCAGGCCCCAAAGGCAAAAAAACCTCTCTTAGCCACAAGCAGTTTTCACTGGTGAATCAAAAGTTAGATCTCTATAATCAAAGGTTGGTTAATTCAGAGCCCAAATGTAAATCCATTGTGGGTATATGAGGTCTGATCATGTTGATTCTAACCAGATGGTAGACAGTATATCATTCAGTCAAACCTAGAAGAAGGAAGCTTGCTTTCAAAAGAGGTACAATGAAGTAATCTAGAAATGTGTCACAATATGATGTGCAAAGTCCATTCCTTTCTAGCCATCTGACTCCAAAAAACACCTTACCATGAGTCTTTATCATCTTGATTCATTTTGTTTCTTAGGGCAGCCATAAGCTGGATCCTGCATAGTGTAAGGAATAACATATGACTGATGAGAACTGATAAGAAATTGAGAGAAGCAGGAAACTGAAGGAAGCAGATTTAAATAACAGAAAAAGGTAACTTCCAAGATTCCATTTATGTCCATTGTCATATGAGAATTATATATACAAAATACTAGTAACATTTTAAATATCACACTTAAATAACAGAGCTTAACTCTCAGGACATGGAAGGAGTATTGATGATTATTTGTGAGAGTGACAACTCCTTTCTCTCTTGCCAAACATACCCAGACATGATTAATCCCAGAGTGTGCAGAAAGGAAGCTGGGCAAAGGTGGAAATTCAAATGAACAGCAATGTAACACAGGAGATGTCTAACACTATCAAATTCTACCTTTTCATACGCATTTATAAAATACGTCCAGGAAATATGCTTACTGATTTACACAGTCACACTCTTGCAACTCTGAGGGAACTTTTCTGTTTACGCATTTCATCTGGTAGGGTTTTTTTGTGGTTCTCTACAGCATGTTCATCTGTATTCCTATGGTTCGATGGTACTAAAATCTCCCCACCTCCTCATACCCCTTTGAAATTCCATTTTAACGAGACTTATGTATATATGCATTTATGTGTGCCCACACAGGAAGGAAAACTCCAAATAAAGGGGGAAGAAAATTCTACCTTTGCAAGGCCAATGTCTTGTTCCAGAAAGAGACTTCTATTTCCTCTTTATTTGTTTGCAAATCTTCTGTGACACTGAAGGAAAAAAAAAACAAAAACAACTAGACAGACAAACCCAGTGTGAAGATAACAAAAAGTTTAAAAGTAATGTCACATTTTAATTTTTTTTACATATATAATGTAAGAATTTTTCATGTGAACCACAAATTATTAAGGCCAGGAGTAATTTAGCATGTAGGACTATATTAGTGAATTCTAGCAATCACATGAGGGACTGCAAATTTAGAAGCCACATCACATAAAGAACTACATTAGGAGACTGAGTAATGCATTTCTTCCCCACATTTTCTCTTCATTTTCATTATTTTCACCAAGCTGCTGCAATGTACTGGTTGTTAATGCAGAGATTCACTAAGAAGGAGTAACTAGAAGAGAACCTCCAAGCTCTACTCCTTTTTATTTTAAAATACATTAAAAGTTCAAAGTTATCCAGTGACATACCCTTGAATATGGTTTTCCTCAACAACGTGATCGAGGAAAGTTGTTTCACCTGCAAAAGAGAACATCACTAAAGAAAGCCCAGTGTAGACTTTTACATACAATCTATAGAGCATAAAAGATCAGCATTTTTTGTGCAAGCAAGCTATTGCTTATTTCTATCTCCAAGCTTTATAATCTCTTTTACTGTTACTGAGACTATATTATCAATCAGCTGTATCAGATAAATAATTAGATTTTAAAATATTTTCATTTAGCACTTTTTAGATGTGCTAGAACTGGCTTGTGGCATTGCTGTATATATGCAGCTGGATGGTTCAGAGAAAGCGATGTACCCAGCCACATCCCGGGCTGCATCAGAAGTGCTGCCAGGAGATCAAGGGAAGTGATTCGGCCCTTTAACTGCCCTTGTGAGACTCCACATGGAGTACTGCATCCAGCTCCAGGGTTCCCAACACAATAAGGTCATGGATCTGTTGGAGCAAGCCCAGAGAAGGGCAATGAAATTGATTAGAGGGCTGGGGCACCTCTCCTATGAGGAAAGGATGAGAGAATGGGAGTTGTTCAGCCTGCAGAAGAGAGACTCTGGGATGACCTTACCAAGTCCTTCCAGTACCTGAAGGGAGCCTACAAGAGAGCTGGAGAGAAACTTTTTACTAGGGCATGTAGTACAAGAGCGAATGGCTTTAAATTGAAAGAGGGCAAGTTTATATTAGATATAAGGAAGAATTTCCTTACTTTGAATGTGGTGAGATACTGGCACAGCTTGCCCAGAGAAGCTGTGGCTACCTCATCCCTGGAAGTGTTCAAGGCCAGGCTGGATGGGGCTCTGAGCAACCTGGTCTGGTGGAATGTGTCTCTGTCCATGACAGAGGCTGTGGAACCAGATGGTCTTTAAGATCCCTTTCAACTCAAGTAATTCTATGATACCCCATCTTGGTACCCTCCTTGCCGAGTCAGATAATCGACAGACCACCCTGGAAGTCCTCAGATGATTGAAACACCTTAAATCAGTATTGTTGCCACACACTTTGGCAAGCTTTTGGCAAGACTTCAGCCCCAGTGACCAGATTCCTGAAAACCCTCATGACATGTCAGAGGAGTCTAAAGTGCAAACCCAGAAAAGAGGGGAAAGGGCGACAACCATACGGCATCTTTGTAAGCATTCAAACACGTCTCAAGCGCCGCCTAGAAAACTCAGTAAAACGCGTAGCCAAGAAAAATATTTCATTATTGTAACGACCATTTTTGAGGGATAATTAAAAACATATATATTAGCCACGTCGCATTATTAGACAGTGTAAGATCCCGCTGGGAGGAGGGGCGTGCTTACCGCCACGAACGGCCGCGCTGTACTCCATGAGCAGCTGCTTCATCTGGTCCCGCAGGCTGCGGGGGGGGGAAAGCGACAACGGTCAGACGCTGCGCATCCCGCCATCCCACCCCCCCCCCCGGCTGCTCCCCGTCCCGTCCGCCAGCACTGACCGGAGCAGCTTCAGGACACCCACGTCGTGGCCGCCCTGGGGCCACGCCGGAGCCCTGCCCTGCTCCTGCTCCAGCTCCTGCTCCAACTTCCAGGACACGTCCGCCATCGGCCTCACTCAAACCCCGCGGCTCCCGGCGGCCCGCGCGCCCCGCGCCTGCGCAGAGCAGTGGGGCGGGGCCCGCTCTGAGGGCAGCGCGGGAAGGTGTGGGTGGTACGGGCAGCGAAGGCAAAAAAAGTAAAGCTGAGAGCAGCAGGCAAAGCGCAGTAATCCTTTTGTCTGACCTACTGTTCTCCTAGAGGTAGAGCCAGCAGGTGTAAGCCACTAACACAACTCAGAAGTATACTACCGTAAATATATACCGAGTGAATAGACCTGCACTCTTTAAAACCATAGACTTCAGGGTTAAAAGAGACCTTTAAGATCAAGTGCAGCCGTCAACCCGGCACAGCCATCATGTTCACCACTAAACCATGACCATATTCACACTTTCTTTTGAACAGTACAAGAGATGGTGACTGCCACATCTCTGGGCAGCCTGTTCCAAGATCCGACAACCTTGGAAAGCAGGTGTGTTTGTCTTAGGGAAGGTAGAGTACAGCTTCACTAGTTGACCTCCTCCTCAGAGTCCCCAATACTTCCCAGCCTTTCTCCTTCCTCTCTCAGCTCTGCCACCGGGCTGAACAGACCATCCACCTTACACAACTCTATGCTGCTCTCTGAGTCTAATCTGGCAGACGCTCTGCCACACATTAGCAGAGCCTGTACCAATGCTCCCATCTATACACCTCCAGGGAGGACCAGCCACACCACCTGGGCTGGCCCAAGAGCTCACTCAAGCTCTCACAGCACTGGTCACAGCCTCCAGGGAGGTGCCCCAACTGTAGAAGGTTGCCCCAACTGTACTGCCCTCCTCCTCCCTCTCTCCTCTCCCCCCCCTCCCCGATAAAACCTCACAAATAGTAGCATATCTTTAATAAGTTTAACACAGATAAGATACTTTATATATTCAGTCAGGAGCATTCTGCTTGAGTTCACATGGATTTCCAACTTTTTGACTAGAGGCTCAGCTAGATTCTGTATAATAGAAGAGCACAACTGTTCGAAGGTGTTTATCTTGATATTGATACTGGTGGCATATTTCTTCATGATTGCCTACAGGGAAATAAGATTATGTTTCCCCCTGTTCATGAAATAATGCTATTCCAGCTCACTTAAGACTTGGTGGTCGAGCCAAGTCCGTTCTAGCACATAAGCTCGGGTTACAGCTGGCTCACACCATTTGAGTGAGATAGATTTTCAACTGAAGTGAGCAGGTCTTATCCAAGTCTGACAACAGTGGCTCAGCTAAGGCAGCCCCAGCACACCATGTATTGACACTCAACCACACATACCCCCCACCCCGCACTGTAAGATTCTTACCTTCTGGTGGCAACATCCTTATTTACAAGGACTACATTCTTTGCCATATGCTGCATAATTGGTAGAAGGTCACCCTCAGTGTAAAACATGTAGCGCTGCAGAAACAGTAACTGAAAGGCAGGGAAGCTATTAGACAAACCTATTAGAATAATCCAAGCATACTATGTTCTTGGTCTTCAGTCTGGCTTGGGCAATTGTGTTCTCTTGTCTCACAGTGGGAGGTTAACAAGTACTGCCCTGCTGCTATCCCCTTGTAGTGGATGACAGGGAGACGGGAACATGGTGAAATACCATGAGGAAAGGAGGAGGCATGCACCTGGCCGAGAGTGGCCTTTTAAGCTCAGGCACACTGAGTCTCAAACTAGGAGGTGGTTTGACAAGTACAATTTACCAACTCGCATCCATTGAGGAGTTTCAGAAGCAAATAGAAAACAGCTGCTGCAATCCTGGATGGAGGGAAGTGATCCATATCATATGCACAACTCCATCCAATGCACAACTCCATCAGGTACTTGGCAAGAATGTCTTGTTTGGAGTCCACCTGCAGTAAGTCAGAGTTAAGTATTGGCTATATCCAAGGCAAGAGTACCCTGTCTAGCCTTGGTTTAGTCAAGAAAGAAGAAATACATCCTTAGAGACACTTTCAGAACTACAGGCCTGAAGTTCAAGTGGTTTAATCACAGAGCAGTTCTGGGTTATATTAGGCTGCTAATAGTCTAGGACCACCCCTTTCAATGGCAGTCTAACAGTTACGTACAGTATTAGACAAGCATTTTAACATCGAGTTTGGGTGTGTGAGGCTCCTGTCACAGAGGAGACAAGACTTATTTCCACAGGGCTCAGTTGCTAAACTCTTGCAGTACTCAAAAGATTTGAAACATTTTAAGAAGTTGACACAAAAGTTTTTCCAGATATAGGTTACAGTAACACCTATTCTCAACACTACCTCTGCAATATTGGAAGCTCTCCTCACAGAAGCACAGAGGGAGAGGGAAACCCAGAAAAAAGTCCAAGGCTTTCAGGATTCATTTTTCAGTGTCATCTCCATCTGGCAGATTTGGAACTTCAAGTAAGAGTCATTGGTTACATAGCTAAAATCTGCAATATGTGGGGACCGTATCTCTTCATATGTGCTGGCAATGAACAAAGCTGTGATACTAAGCAGTTGCAACTTTATCTTGGGAACAGGATTGTTCTGTAGCAAGAAGCAGTAGAGATTTATTTGATAGATTTGCCTCAGAACACAGGTTTTCAAGGTAGTCAGTGTAAGGTCTGTTCTATGGCGGATTCATACTGGCCCATACAGAATAACTATACATTCTCTGTTACATCTGTTGGGATCTGCAGGGGGATTAGAAGGCTTTGAGATCAAATCAGGGAGAGGAGTAAGCAGTTTTGAGACATCAGGTCACTGCTCATAGCTGAGGTTTATGTGGTGCACACATGAGGACCAAACGTCCTTTGTTGTTTAACTGTATTTTGCTAAGGGTAACATATCCAGCTCTGGCTTATTAATATAATGAGTAAATAACTTACACGGACCCGACTAGCTTCTTGGGGGTGCACAGCCAAATCCCTTTATTCGAAACAAACGCCACTCTTTTATCATGGTTTCAAAGTAACACGTGACTCTCTTGACCAACCACCAAGGGGATTTCACTGCCCATGTGTGGGAGTACTTTGGGACTTTCTTTCCCAGGATGCCTCATCCAGCATCCTTCCTGTAACCCGACTCCTATATCTCCCCTCTTCTTTATTATTACTAGGAAGTACAGAATATTACATATAACAGTACATTTTAAACTTTGTAAACCCCCCTTAACAATGACCACTGCGTCACCTTGGTCTTTCAAACATACTTATTTGAATTTTTACCTGCAGTCCTTGAGATTTGCTTGACATAAATTTGTACTTTCATTTCTTAAGGGTTTATGTGTATTTGGGATAAACAACAACTTTATTAACCTGAGGGTTTTTGCATAACTGGGTAAAATATCAACTCTCACTTCTCCAAGGGCCTGCATGTAATTGGGAACCAGGAGAAATTCAACCCCATTTCTAGAAAAGGGCCCTTATAGAACAATTGTTGTGATGTAAGTGTAATTTGTTCAAGGCACATGAAACGCCTCTGTTCACACACACACATGTTCACACAGCTTCTCTCATTCATACAGAAGTGGCCACTTCACTCACAGTCACCCATTTATACCTAGAATTTTTATTATGTCCCTATTTTTTAACTACACATTTTAGATTTATAAGTGGTTATGGTTGCATGTTTTTCAATCTGTCACTTCTGGTAATTATGTCTGGCAACTGTACCTGTCTTGAAAATTTGAAAAGGAATTAATATGAAGAATGTAAGGCTTAACAAACCTAGATTATGTCTTACCTGCTGTCTTCCCCCCCTTTTTTTTTGTTATAGAAAACTAAAAGTTAATAAATTCAAAGATACATTCACAAGTTACGATCACAATATGTTAACATAACTTAAAACTCAGCATCTCCTGCAAACAATTAGATCAAGTTATCATCACAATAACACAGTATATAAAACAAATTATCATTATAAAATGCTAATACAGTTTGAAACTTAGCATCCTTTGCAAGTAACCAGTTTAAGTTGTCTGTGGTTTTTAGAATGCAGTTAATTTTCAGCTTTTGTCCATCCATTTCTGTTAGCTGCTTTTTGCTTTTAGTAACAAACAACGAACACGTTAATAACAATTTAAACAGTCTCAGGTGGCTAGTGTGGAAGAAACAGATGCAGAGGTTAGGCAAACACGTAGTTTCTCTGTAGCTTTTTGTTCAGGAATGGTCTTTTTTGAAGTATAGAAGAAGAAGCAATAGAAGTAATTTTATGCCTTTAATTGTCCTTTACTTCAAAGTTGAAGCTTGAGGTAAAGGCTGCCTCCCCTCACACCTGAGCTCTGAAGGGGAGCCGAGCACACTCGCAGCCCTCTCCACCAAGCAGAGACTTGGGAGAGCGGTGGAACCCAGAGCGCTGCCCTGCTGCACCCCTCTCTGCCCTCCGAGCTGAACGGAGGTAAAGGGAAGGAGGGAGCAGGACACAGAAGGGCCGCGCGGCTGCCTCCCCCCGGCCAGGACGACACCCCGCTTCGCACCCCCGGCCACCCCACTCTGTGCCGGGCCCTTCGCGCATGTACCCGGGTGGCCCTTGTGGCCATGGCGGAGCAGAGGGACCGCACGGACGGGGCTCAGCGGGACCAGAGAGACAGGCAGAGCCCCGGCAGGATCGGGAAGACGAACGGCAGGAGAAGAGACGGAGCTCCAATGGGATCCGATGGATGAAGCTTGGCGTGACGGCCTCGCAATTAAAAACTCCCACGGCCGCCATTCATTGGCCGCCGCGGCCCCGCCCACGGCGCTGCCCTGACGGCGGGCGGGTCGGGCCATCAGTGCGGACACCGCCCCACTTCCCTGCCGTCCTTCCGTCTCGAGTGCTTTTGTAACCAGAAAAGTCAAGATGCAGTAAATAAAATATTACTGAAAAACATTAACTTCTTCCCCGTTACGTACACATATACTGTCTGCTGCAGGAATTTCCTTTAAACTTAATTGTTCAAAGCGTTTTGTTGCAACTCTCTGCGTACAAGTGACTTGCCTGTGAATTATCCAGGTATGAGCTCATCTTCACTACCATGATCGTGGTCCCAGACACCTGATTTGTTTTGGGTTCTGCTGCTAGCAGCTGAAGTAGGAAACTGGCATTTGCTCAGAGGAAGCTGTGGCAAGCACAAACGCTTTTCAGTTATGTCAACCTAATGATTTGAAAAGACACAATCACACCCCCCCTTCCACTTTTCACCTACCTGTGACAATAAGGTTTGGTGAGATACTGTAAAATCTAGTACAATCACCTCAAAATAGGAGTGGCACATGTAAATATTAACTGAAGCTTTTTGTTTGAGAATGGTTTTCAAAACCAAAAGATCCACTCTACTTACAGGCTGAGCATAATTGTAGCACTGCTATTCAAGTGACAAGCCTTCTGAAGGAGACAAGGTGAAAAAAACACTGCAAAATGCGTACACGGACAAAAAACAGGATCCAGCTTTGAGAAGGCTGCTGGCTCTGCAGCACTGTCCTGAGATATGAGAAGTTGTGATTTATGCACACATTCTTCATTATTCAACACAAATGCAATTGCAACTTCTAGAAACTTTCTGACCACAATTTTTCAAGTCAGTCTTGTACTGCAGATGGCATTTTAACACATCACAGGAGGAATAAACTCACTTAAGAGTGACAAAACAAACCACTCAGTTTGTATAAAAAGTTCCAGTCGCAAGAGAAGCAGAATTGCTCAAGGACAATTCAAACAGTCCAGTCACAAGAAAAGCCGAAAGGCTGAAGGGCATTTCAAACTGCATTCCTGGTAAATCTGATCTTCTTATATAATTCCTATAACACTCTATCCTCCCACTAACATCAAGTCTGTTCTTACTATAACGGTACTTAGGAATCACTGAATACCATAAATGAGAAAACAATATGACAAAATAATACCGCTGTGATACATGGGATGATGAAAGACGTACTCACTCTTGCTAACATTCTTGATTTGTTAAATTCCAAGGAAAATATTTAAAGGCTGCAGACAAGCAAAAAAGGGGGCACAGGAAGCCTGTGAACAAATGTAAGGATAACTACCTCTCAAGATGTATGTTATTAACCTGGTGGCAGGCATTCACTAAAGACACGGATTTGTTTTCTTCACAGTATTAAGACAACAGCATGCACAAAATTTTCTGAAACACACTCTTTCACCTACGAGTTAAGAAATCACAATTTACTGTCCATTTCAGCAACTTGCCAGGTCCCAGACTACTGTCACAATTTGGTATTCTAAACCTGGACTGCATCCTTGGGTAATACACAAAAGTATAGCTGGCTACAGTACATCTGCAGCTGTGTTGTGGTATTACTAAAACAATTAAGTAAAAATAATGTATCTTGAAGAGGCAAAGTTTAGCTGAGTGCTAGGATGCTTTTACACTTCAAACTGTTGCATTTCCAGTTATTCATACAAAAAAGTACAAAAGATTTATTTCACAGAGTGGTTTGAGTTATGATTCTGAGTCTTCTCGGGAAAGAGAAAAGTGTCTTCGTTTTTTTGCCCCTCCCAATTTCTCACTGTTAACCTGTGGGTTTCTCTTCTTAAAAAATAATTTGATACAAATGTAACATGGTAACATGTATTTGCTCTGGTGCATTAAGTTTAGAAATCAAATTTGTATGCTGAGACATAATAAAAAAACTGTAGTCTTCTATTATATAACACAGTGTGCAAAACAAATGGCTCCCTGATTTTCACTCCCCACAATAAACATGTATTTTTTTTTCATTCAAAGTCTTCAAGCTATCTTTGAAGAAAAGAAAAATATTCTCCAGTTGATCATGTTTGCCTTCTGATATAAACTATTTCCATTTCCCATTGCTAACAAAATACAATACCAATGTTCCACATTAAAGAGAAAGTATGGAATATATCCGTGCTCATCTAGAAGTTGCAAGACTTCTGTTTAATAAACTCCAAGTACAGTATTTAAGATTTCAATTATTTTCATATATACAGCAAATATTCAAGTCCTTATTTCCTTTATAAAAGCATTTTGATCCAATTAAGAAAGACAGTATGCTTAAAAAAATTCAAATATATAGTACATTTGTTCCTGTACATGTATGTTCAAGATCTCCTGGCAAAAATACAAATATGGAACCTAACAGCTTCACCATTTACACCTCCTGTGGTGAACACAACTTTGTATCACATGATGTAAGTACCATCTTTGTAGTATTTCATGGATTCTAGTTGCTGAGTCATTGCAAGAACATCCTGAAATCCTGTACTGAGTCCAGACATGTGTTGAAAATAAGCCTCCTTCTCCACTTGGACAGTTAAGTTGTTTACACCAGCATCTTTCAGAATTGCTGTGACCTGAACAGAACAGTATGGTTAACATTAGTATTACACTTCATACATATCTCACAGTAACTTGCAGTGTTCTAGCTCTGAAATGCTGTACAGGAAAAAAAACCCCTATCATAATCATTACTTCAGAAAAGCCTTTGACAGCATCTTCCATATCATGCTCCTGGAAAAGCTAGCAGGCAGCCCACGGCTTGGACAGTTGCACTCTCTGCTGGGCTAAGAACTGGCTGGAGGGCCGGGCCCAGAGAGTGGTGGTGAACGGGGCTGCATCCAGTTGGCAGCCGGTCACTAGTGGTGTCCCCCAGGGATCAGTGTTGGGCCCAGTTCTGTTTAATATCTTTACTGATGATCTGGATGAGGGGACTGAGTGTACCATTAGCAAACTTAGAGATGACAGCAAGCTGGGGGGGAGTGTTGATCAGCTGGAAGGCAGGAGGGCTCTGCAGAGGGACCTGGACAGTCTGGATAAATGGGCTGAATCCAATGGGGTGTGGGGGTTAACAAGGCCAAGTGGAGGGTCCTGCACTTTGGCCACAACACCCCCCTGCAGCGCTACAGGCTGGGGACAGAGTGGCTGGAGAGCAGCCAGGCAGAAAGAGACCTTTGGGTTCTGATGGTGGGAAGCTGAACATGAGCCAGCAGTGTGCCCAGATGGCCACAAAGGCCAATGGCATCCTGGCCTCTATCAGGAATACTGTGGCCAGCAGGACCAGTGAAGTGATTGTTCCCCTGTTCTCAGCACTGGTTAGGCTGCACCTCAAATCTTGTGTCCAGTTCTGGACCCCTCAGTTTAGGAAGGACACTGAGGTGCTGGACTGTGGTCCAATGAAGGGCAATGAGGCTGGTGGAGGGACTGGAACACAAGTCCTTTGAGGAGTGGTGGAGGGAGCTGGGGTTGTTTAGCCTGGGGAAGAGGAGGCTCAGGGGAGAACTCATCACTCTCTACAACTCCCTGAAAGGAGGTTGTAGCCAGGTGAGTATCAGTCTCTTCTCCGAGGCAACCAGCAGTAGGACAAGAGGGCACAGTCTCAAGCTGTGCCAGGGGAGATTTAGTTTAGACATTAGGAAGAAGTTCTTTAGAGAGAGATTGGGCATTAGAGCGGGCTGCCCAGGGAGGTGGTGGAGTCACTGTCCCTGGAAGTATTTAGGAAGAGACTGGATGTGGCAGTTAGTGCCATGGTCTAGTAGACAAGATGGTGTTAGGTCAGAGGTTGGACTGAGAGGTATTTTCCAACCTAGCTGATTCTGTGATTCTGTGTGATAATGAAGAATTCAGTTTTCTGGAAAGCAAAGACTAGCTTCAGAGGGTATGGCTTTGCAACTTCTGCACAGCGGATAATTCTTAGTGTCTTGCATAAGGAAATACATATCTTTTGAAGGAAAAGAAAAACCCAAGGCAGATAGGTAGTGGTAATGCAATTATAAACTCATGATTAGCATCCAGATATCCCTACTGTTTACTGCCTGTTTTGCAGGCCTGTTTTTCCACGACCCCTTCTTTTCTCCGAGCAGATGTAATGCCACTTTCAACAGTGAGTGTTCAGGCAGATGTTCTAGCGAACAACTCCTTATGTAGCTGATTCCAAGCTAGCAGGCAAGGGGCAGTACAGTGTTAGAGACCAGCTCTGAGACATTAATGGATAGCTACAAAAAAAAAAATCACACACGGTAGCTTTAACTTCAGTCTATGACTGAAAAAGGACTACAGAGTAGGAAATTAAGAGATTAGAGTCCAAAAATTTTGCACCTTACCTGCTGTACAATTCTCTGTTCCATCACATCTGATACCACTTGGACATGTATTGTGCCTGCCACAACACTTGCAGAGTGACACCAAAAATGAGGATCTCTGTAGGATATGACTCCCTCTATTTTTTGAATCTGAAAAGAAATTACATTAGCAACAATTAAGAACTCATTTTAAAATTGTGTATGTGATATTGGTGGATAATATTTCACAGGGAAACAGAGCTGTGTAGCATAGCAGCTTTCCAACTAAGCCATATTCATAAATATCTAGTATTGAAAGGTCACCTTGCTACTACTGTCCAACACTGGAGGGTAAAAGTCAAACTAAATGAAAACCCCAGAAGAGCACAACGCTAAACAAGATGAGAAACCGCCCCCCCATATTTAGTGTACACATCACAGGAACATACATGGACAGACTAACCAGAATGCGAGTTGGGCATCTACCATTTCTAGGGCACCTGTTACCTCACTATTTATCAGCTATTTAGTTACCACAATTGAACTTAATTCAGACATAAATTCTTTCTGCAATTTATAATTTTTCAAATTGATCTTTGTTCTGAGTCTGATTGGGATGGTTTTTCACAGCAGCTGGTAAGGCATTGCGTTTTGGATTTCTGCCTACAACCCTTTTGATAACACACAAATATTTTGGATATTGCTGAACTGTCGAGTCTTTCTCTTTTGTACTGGGCACTGTCAAGGCCTTCTACTTTTCTCTCTGCCTTTGCCTGATGGGTAGGCTGTGGGTGAGCAAGAAATAGGGAGGGAACACAGCCAGGGCAACTGATCCAAGTTGCTTAGAGGGATATTGCATGCCATATAATGCCATGCTCAGCAGTAAAAACTGGGGTAGAGGAAGAAGAGGGGATTCTGGCTTCCAAGGTGGCTGTTACTTGAGACTGCCTGGATATTGGCCTCCTTGTGGGAGGTGGTGCATTGCACTTTTCCCTTCCTCTACCTGTTAAATTATATTGTTTCCAGAGTTTTCTTGCTTATGCTCCCCTGTCGCACTGGCAGTGGTGGTGCTGGTAAAGGAGGAGAGTGACCAAGTGGCTTGTAGGGATGCCTGGCTGCTAGCTGGGGTCAACTATTGTTTTATCATGATGTATCTTTTAAAATGCTTTTCCTATCACCTTTTAATGAATTGCTCTTTGATTGTTTTCAAAAAGTGCCTTCTTTTTCCCCAGCCTCCCAGAATTACTTCCCTCATCAAAAAGTGAAACCACTCTCTGCACCTCACTTTCCTGTCACTACAGAAGTCTCTCCCAGACAAGTTCCATCTGTCCTTTTCTTTCTCATGTAGAAAAGAACACATTTCCCCCTCTAATAACTGACAGGACACATTCAGGATAGCCTTCCTTGAAGCCTCTAGTTGATGGTATTGTCAAAACACTTTTAACTCTTTGTTTTACAGAGAGGAGTTCTCTGCACTGAGGTCCACACTATATTCTGGGCAGGAACTTAAAATAAGCCAACAGCAAAGACCAAGTACAGCTTCAAAGCAGACAGAAAAAAACCTAACTAGAATGAGAAAGTAATTAGAAAAAACAGTTTAACTTTTGCCATCTCACCTAATGTGAATCAGTATGCCCTTCGTGATATGGACAAATTAGAAAATCTGAAATTACAGGCTCATGATATAATCCTGTAGTCTGAACTGTTCGCTGCAAGGTTCAGGGAACTGCCATGTTACTACTAAATACGTTTCCCGCACTGTTACCATACTTGTCTTACATCATACCCATAAAAAGCTACCCATAAAAGCAAAAAGCAGTGCAAGTCTTTTTAGCTGCAAAACAACTTTTATCAGTAGAACTACTAATCCTGTCGCATCTCTGCAAAATAGATTTTAAACAACTTGAGACATGAAGCTAAGACAATGGAAACTGTCAGATTGAACTACTTGAGCTGAATAATTATTAAAAACAGTTACAGTTTTGTATGTTTGTATACGAAAACATTTAGAATTGTACCTTTTCTAAAGCAGCATGCAGATCTTTCTCCTGTTCCGGAGGTATCCTCAACAAAAGCACCTGACAGGCATCTTTCAATAGTGGGATAACACTAAGAAAAATCAATGTAGCAATAAAGAGAGAGCAGAGTGGATCAGCTATGAGCCATCCAAATTGCTGAATAAATATCGTGGATACAATAACACCAACACTGCCAAGAGTGTCTGCTAACACATGCAGAAATACACCTGAAAACAAAATAAATGGAGTGATTAACAGTTCTGTCTAAAGTGTATGTATATGTTCAATAGGAAAAACACAGTAAAGCTTATTAAATATCCTCAAGCTAAACCAAATATCCTCTGCCTAACCTGGGGTAAAATACACAAAACATTTAGCTTTTCTAATGTTTAATTATAAGTTATCATAAAACCAATTTTTACTCTATAGGGCAATGATCTAGGCAGGCATCCACAGATTTAACTAAATGTCTTTAAATTGTTAGTGGGATTTGTACTGTAATCATAATCATTTAACTCTTTATAGAGGGATCTATTGATCCTTAACCAAGAATAAAAGATCAGTGTACACGTACTGACTTGTTAATGTGGACATATATTAACGTATTGTTCAGTTTTTGTAAGCCAATTTTGCTCCAGTTTTACAAGAACATTGTCTTTTTGCTACTGGTAGGAATTTTATATTTTATACTGCTTTCATTGTGGGTTCATTCTCAAGGTACACTCAATGGGCATAGAAAAATACCCTCTAAGCATTTGTAAGATTAGTCGTAGTTAAGTGTTAGAATTGTAAAGAATACTAAAACATAAGCATGGGCAGACTTCACAAAAATGGCAGACATAATGAGTATGAATAACCAGGATAATCAACTGAATTAGGACATAAAATAACCAATAAAATATGAGACTATGACACATCCTGACAAGCTAACACAAAACCCATAATTCCTTTATATATTTTTTTTCTTATAAGCCAGACAGTTGGCAAATAACTACTTTCTAACTACTAGGGAAAAAATTCTATGTTGAAGTTTTATATATATTGCCATCTCTGTTAGCTTATGATTTCAGATTTGAAAGTTTTGTATTTACCACCTTATCTTCTGAGTCACAAATAAAAAATCGCAATAGTCTAGACTCCTGGTCTGCATTTGTTCTCCTGCTTCTTACTCCCTCCCCAGTGTTTTTACAACCAGCTGCCACATGATATCTACAAACATGGTAGTACCTTTATAGACAGAGATTTGGTACTTCCATTTCCAGGTTGAACTTAGAAACAAGGACTTAAAGCTTATAGAATAAAGTTTACAATGGCCATCTACTAATGTTGGTGAAGACTGTAGATTACTGCTTTTTATTGGTCCTTTGGTACTGACCAGATCTAAGAAAGCTACGAAAAGAAACATTTCAAGTTAAGTTTCTTTATGTTCAATTCACAAACGGTTTGAGCAATTCCTGTCTACCACATCTAAAGGCTGTCAGATCGCTCCTGGAGAGTTCCTGATGCACAGTACTGGATATAATTCTGAAAATCTTCAAAGTCTGCTGGAAATCACATACATCGTTATGATTCAACAATCTGTACTTGCCTCTCATGTTGGTATTCATGCCTCCTCCAGAAGACCCATGGGAATGTCCATGGCTGTGCCCATGATCACTGTGGGAATGGCTGTGCCCATGGCTGTGACTGTGCCCGTGGTGAGAATGGCTGTGATCATGGGAGTGACAGCCTCCCCGAGAGGCTCCATGGGAGTGTGCGTGGCTAAAGGCACAGATACCAACAAGGTTTACGATCAGCCCTCCGACAGAGACTGGCTGTGAGAGGGAAAAAAGTCTTTAACTTCACTGCATCCTCCCAGGCAATCGAATTTGTTTTCTAGTGGAAGCATTGACAGCAACACAAGAGTTATTCTAATATGAATCCCTCATCATATTCCTTTCACTATACAACCTGGTTTCAAAGAGGTTTTCTTCCTCTTGCAAAAAAATCCACTTCCCACCAACTCTCCAAAAAAACCCCACCCAAACCCCACCACTTAATGCAAAACCTAGTATTCACAGATCAAGACCAGGTAACAAATTTTGTTTAAGAAAGGCTGACCAATTTTATTTCCTTTCAAAAAGAGGTACGGTGGTTTGAATATAAGCTTTCCCTTGCTTTCACTGCCCCTCCCCCCCAAAAAAAAGAAACTTTCATATTTTATCTAGGACATACATAATTTGTACTTAAGACAGCAACTAGTGCTTTATTGGTTGAATTGTGGTTGAATTGTGCTTTTTATCTGCTTGCTTATTTTTCTATTCTTCTCTTGAAAATCTAGCAAAGCAGGAAGAGTAATTCCAGCTAATGAAGTAATTAAACAAGTCCTGCTTAGAGGTTAGTAGACCTTTCCTTGGCTATGCAGACTGCGCTCATGTTGAGAGGGTAACACCTTCCGCTCCCAAGAAACAGGATCAGTAGTGAAAATGGACCAAATGTTGAAGATCAAAATGAAAGCAGAAATAAAAATCAAGCCTTGATTTCAGCAACACACATTTATTTTTGTGCCTACAAAAAAAATCTTTCTCTTTGTTACAGAAGAATGCAGGAGAGCAAAACTTCTTGTGTATGTGGGAGAGCAAACAAGTGAAGCTGGATACGCAATCAATAAAGGCATAGATATGCAGAATTCCATAATAAAAATAATTTGAAGAAAATGAACTATTGTATTAGAAAGAAAGGGATGCTATCTTGAAAAATTAAGAGGGGAGCCCCTGAAGAAGCTGTGGAAGGTAGAGAGACACAGGTATAGTTAAGATTATCTATGCAGATCATCATAATTGCCATAGTAGCACGATCTGCATAATATTATGGGTTCTGGCCCATTTATGAGGTTTCTCAGACACTAAGCTCTTAGTCTAGTATTTTAAAATCTTTTCTGTAATAACTGACATTGGTATACATAAGTGCAGAACCAAAGTTAGTCTGGTACAGACTATTTACTTACTATATTTTATTGTAGAAAGACCATCTTCTAAAAAGATTAGAGCTCCAACATCACTCAACTGTTATAATAAAATTACATTCAACCCTATATATTTTCATATTTTAAAATTAGATGTAGTTCGGACTTTAAAATTATAATCTGTTAAAAAGTCAAGGCACAGTTTAGATCCCTTGAGTATGCAATTTTTATAGAATCATAGAATGGTTTGGGTTGGAAGGGACCTTAAAGACCATCTATTTCCAACCCCCTTCCATGGGCAGGGACACCTTTCACTAGATCAGGTTGCTCAATGCCCCATCTGGCCTGGCCTTGAACTCTTCCAGGGATGGGGCATCCAAAACTTCTCTGGGCAACCTGTGCCAGTGCCTCACCACCCTCAAAGTAAAGAATTTCTTCCTATTCTGATTCAGTTTAAAGCCATTCCCCCTTTTCCTGTCATTCCATGCTTAGGTGAAAAGTCCCTCTACAGTTCTCTTGTTGGCTCCTTTAAGTCCCCAGAAGGACTCAGTAAGGTCACTCTGGAGACAAACATAAATGAACCATTAACTGCAAAACTACATTTAAACAGAGTGAGAAAACTTACAGTTAGCATGTTTGTATCTATGTCTGGAGGATCCACCAGTCTGGTCACCGATTCCATGAAGACAAAGAAAGCAATCACCATCAGAAAGAGGCCATTAATAAATCCAGAGAGAATTTCTACACGTCCATACCTGAAAGTAAGCATAGGTACTTTTTAGAGTAAAGAATGGGTATTCTGAACAAATCTCAGTTATAATAAATAAAATTATGATATATTTAATACAGCATTATGATAGCTATGATATTTTTCTCAATGCCACAAAATCATTCCTCAATTTCTGAGTTTTTTATTTCTAACCAAGAGGTTACCAGTTTGCAACTGTCCAAACTCCAATGGAATAAAGCACTATTAATGTAAGTATTTTTTCATATATGATGCCCATTCGTGGCTTCAAATTGCTAAACTGTTACGCAACCATATAAAGCTTCATTATTTCAGCAGAATCTAAATTCTTAGCTGAACACTGACTTTTAACATATATTTTTGTTTGACATACATGCATATAAAGAATGAGGTAATTCCTAAATAATATTCACAACTTGTAGAGATAAATGAAAATTACATTTCAGGCACATTGTTTACAGGGGTAAGAAGAGAACAGCATGAGCCCAAGTGGAAGAGAAGAGATACAGCAAAAAAACCACAGAAGCATGCACTAGTAAAACATCCCAAACATGGCGGGGCATTTTGAAAATGAGCAAGGAAAGTAAGTTGCAAATAGTCCTTAAAGAACCCAATGCACATACCCATAGGAAAATATGCGAGTTGCTTTCCATCTTGTCATCAGAGCTGCAAAAAGCCCCATCACTAATGCAGAACAATCAAAAAGCATATGAAATCCATCAGAAATAAGGCCAAGGCTATTGGTCCATACTCCATAAAAAAGCTCCACAAAAGTGAAAGCCTAAAACAAAATAGAGTTTGAATTTTTCCTCAAATATTAACTTGTATATTAATGTTTTGGTAGCTAGCAGGAAATTCTTTTCATAGAACACTCAATATTTTTCAGAAGTATTGTTCAAAGTATTTCTAGATCATTTTTTCTCTCCTCCAGTGAAATAAAAGTGATACATTCCAAGTCTATGCAGACACATTTTTGAATCTATCCTCCTTAAAGCCTTACACTTTAGAAAACAACCCTCTGAAATTTAAGTTTTCATTTAGAATTTTAAACTGATGTCCCGCAGATAAAATTTTAAGCATTTTGCCATTAAACAGTGTAAGAGGTCTGATCTGATATATTATTAGTGTAAAAGCCATGCTGTCTATAAATCTGTTACGTAAACATTTTCTTCACCGGATAAGTTGACTGTTAAATCTTAGGAATTAGTTTTGAGAAGGGTACACATGGAAACAATTTTAATACATACTTTCCCTGAACAATTTACTATGATTAATATGTCTGCCTAAAAACTTTTTTCCTATCTTTCATATTCCATAATGGAACGCCATAAAATTATAATGGATGCTTCAGGTTTCTCCCCTTATTTTCTTGGATAACTGGCTAAGAATGAAGAGAGATCTCTGCAAATGAGGTTCCATCAATATTGCTTACTGCATTATCTTTACCTATTCGATAAAGAGAGAAGCTAGAAATAAAACCAGACTACTCCAAAATTGCACTAATCAATCCCACACATTCTGTTTTGTTGTGTCCATCCTTAAAGGCCTTATCAGTTTCAGCTTACCTGCTGGCAACACTGAGGTGTGTTAAATACATGGTCAGACAAGTATTTAGTTAGTTGTGTAACAGTTACACATAGAACCAGTGCTGCCTGTGATAACAAATCAAAGTGACCTGCCCCTTACCGTAAGATTAGTATAAGAATCTTTTATTTTAACATACCATCTAATTAAACTACTCTGTCAAAGTCTCTTTAAAAACAATCAATTATGGAAACCTTTCAAATAATAACTCTTCTTTCTATATTATGTATGCACTACTATGATTGGGTTTGAAGAAAAGACCGTGCACTTACCAGATTTAGGCACAAGAAATAGAAGATCTGCCTAGAATCATACTCCTCGAGAATTTGTTTCAGTGACTCCTTAATAAACCGGGGCAATGACTGAGAGCTCTGCTGTAATGCATCACCCATGAAGTTATAGAGAGGAGTGCCTTCAGGGGAATAGCCAATAAGGGTACCCTTCTGCCCCTTCCTGGAGGGGGAGGACAGGATATTGGCAGCTGCAAGGAAAGCATTGAAGTGTTTGTTGCCGTTTCCAAGATTTACAGCTTTTTTATAATTTGTTGAATCAGTAATCAAAGTCTGTATAAAATTTGCAGGCAGCAAAGTGACTGTCAACTTCATCTTGAGGTTTATCATTAGATTTCATTGCTATGTAAGATTAGATCAGCACTTCCACAACAGATCTATTACCTTCTTTTTTTTTCATAGACAGACAATAAAAGAACAAAATTTTACAGGCCCTCTTATTAAAGAATCCATAAAAGCTCATCCAAAAGACTTCTGCACACCTTAATTTTCTGACTGGCTTCCCAGCCATAAGGACAACATTTATTGCAGTTTAGATAGGAATACCTACATAAAATGAAGAAGACAGCACTCACTACCACCCCTCCAGAAAGAACATGCTCTGTGCTTTCATGGTGTGGTGGCTTGTTCATAGCTCGAAGCTGGTCTGTTATTGGATGTGTCCAAAAGTTTCCAAAAAGCAATGCACTAATGAAAGTAAGAAAGGATCCGTATCGAGCACATGTGGAACCTTCCATCTTCACAGAACATATGGACTCCACGTAGAAATCCAGGATCACAACAAAAAAGATGACTGTTATGAAAGGCATGATGAGAGAAGACCAAGACTCTACTTTACTCTGCAACAAAAAATAAATTTCAATCAGGACTGCTCACCTTTTGATGTGATTGTATATACAGCATTACATGTAGTTCACTTGAATTACAAATGTTTTCAGTAATCTATCAAAACATAAATACTTCTATACTTTCAATTTATCATATAAAACCAACATCTCAGATACAGAAAGACACATATATCTAAAATGCACGACAGTACTTTATTTTAAATACTTTCATGTTCTTAAAAGCAACGCCTCATGCAACACCATGTTTGTAATGGTCTACTCTGCCTATGCATGTGGGCATAAAGAACATGTTTTTAAAACACAATAAATAATCTACTCCCTAGGGATAAAAGAGTCCTGTATTTATATAGCTGTTAATACTTGTGCAATATTTGTAGACAAACCCAAGATATAATATCTGAGCTAGAAGGATGAAATAAAGTTATCACACAAAAGAGGAAATTAAGGTATCACACAGATAAAAATCAAAATATAGAAGGAAACATAAAGAAAAAATTTCAAATGGAGCTTACTACAAAAATAAAGACATGAACTTCGGTAATTTTAAAGATATTTTAAAGGAAATATTTAAATTTCACTTGTCAAGCATTACAAAAAATGATTTATCTCTGTACTTGTTATCTTACCTCTGTTGTCAAAGACAGGATAATGACCCATGGGCATAACAGAAGGACAGAAACTAGATGAGACAAAGCTTGAAGACGCTTGGCTCCACCTACGTCTACAGATAGTTTTCGGGAAGCCATGTGAAAACCAACCTTACAGCACAATGCCAGTACCAGAAGCAGTACTCCGCCCTTGAAACATAAGGGGAAACTGTTAGCATTTCTGAAGACCCAAAACCCCCATTCCAAACACAGTGGCACTTACATGGAGAAAAGATTAATGTGCTTTCCTTAACTTGGCAATAAAAGCTAAAGACAGGATATTTCCCGTAATTGTTGCTTAGTTAAAAACAGTAACATGGTTATACCTTAGCATTATTCACAACAGCCTAATATGACTTGAATTTTAAAACTCTCAGTAGTGTTAGTTGTCATACAACAGCAGTGAAATGGTAACAAACAGCATATGAGGAAAACGAAAAATCTCACAAAGCTTGTTTTCCCATCTTCCATTATTAAAAACATGTTGAAAGCATACATAAACCCCCAAAGGTTCACATCACCTTGACCTCTAAGCCTTTCATAACCTTTCATCTACTTACCTTTAATCACACCGTATCATATTTCTCCACATTATTTTCTTTCAAAATTGTTCTACAAATTAGTCACAAGATACACACACAGTATCTTATCTCCCTCAGATCACACTTGCTTTTGTGCACCATTAACCAGTCTAACATTTATTTTTATATTAATACTTTCTCAGCTGCTCTGTATTTTTTTCTTGTTTTAGTCCTCACTGCAGCCACTTTAGCAGCAAGACTAAGCTAACACAACAACTCAATCAGGTGGATCAACCCTGTACAGTATGATTACGATACTCAGCTAGTCATATCACCAACTACAATGGGACTATGCTGCTGAGAAGTATCAACATCTGTGTCTTCAAGTACAAATCTAATGTAAAGGAAAGACTGGGGAAAGATAAAGAAGCAGCAACAAAACACAGACTGCAGAAGTGAGTAAGAAATGGCTTGTATGCAAAGCATTATGAACATCCAGAACACTGATGACAGAATACTTCATGATAATTTTAATGAGACTTTTTAGGTTATGCATTACAGCAAAGTCCTTATCAGCTACAGAGGTTGAACATTGTACAGTTTGGTTTGCTGTATTGAAGCTGCTCAAACTCCTATCAAGATGTAAAAATCCCAATGCTAGTTCAGTTCCAATATGGGGGGGGAGGGATGATCAAATTTTGGGTTTGATTTAGGCTTGGATTAGCTCTGAGCTGGTGAAATTCTTACCTACAAAACTTAGATAAATATTAAACTTCTACAATACAAGTTATTTACCTTGTGATCTGCAACACCCAGGAAAGCAATGATTGTATAGAGAACATGGGTAAGAGCACTGTCATGATGCCCCTCAGCTAAATTAAAAAAAAATTAAGGAAGAGTTTCATTTGATGATTTTGTTTTAAACCAAAGAACAGGCAAAAGTAGCAAAAGACCACAGAACGCAGAAGTAAGCAAACTGAGCTTTAAGGTGTGTTGGCAAGTGGAGGACAGACAGCAGATCAGGCTCAGCCCTCAGCATGCGTTTGTGAAAGGGATGTCCCAATTGAACAACCTGAACTTCTGTGACAGGATTACCTGCCTAGTGAATGAGGGAAATGCTGTGGAAGTTGTCTGCATGGACTTTAGTAAAGCCTTTGACACTGTTTCTTACAGCATTTTCCCAGAGAAACCAGCTGCTCATAACTTGGATGAGTGCACTGTTCCCTGGGTAGAAAAGCTGTCTGGATAGTTGGACCCAGAGAGTGGTGGTGAATGGATACACATTCAGCTGGCATTCCATCACCAGTGGGGTTTCTCAGGGCTCAGCACTGGGGCCAGTCCTGTTTAATATCTTTATCAGTGGTCTGGATGAGGGGATGGAATGCACCCTCAGCCAGTTTGCAGGTGACAGCAAGCTGGGTGGGAATGCTGATTTGCTGGAGGGTGGGAAGGCTCTGCAGAGGGATCTGGACAGGCTGGATCCCTGGGTCGAGGCCAACAGTACGAGGTTCAACAAGGCCCAGCGGCGGGTTCTGCCCTTGTGTCACCACAACTCCAGGCAGTGCTACAGGCTTGCAAAAGAGTGGATGGAAAACTGGGGGTGCTGTTGGGACAGTGGCTAAACATGAGCCAGCAGTGTGCCCAGGTGGCATCTTGGCTTTTACAGCAACAGTGTGGCCAGCAGGACCAGTGATTATCAGCGCTGGTGAGGCCACACCTCAAATCCTGCATTCAGGTTTGGGTACCCCACTACAAGAAGGACATTGAGGTGCTGGAGCATGTCCAGAGAAGGGCAGTGGAGCTGGTGACCATGTGTGAGGAGCAGCTGAGGGTGTTTAGTCTGGAGAAAAGAAGGCTTATCACTCTCTACAACTACCTGAAAGGAGTTTGTAACAACATCAGTTTTTTCTCTCAAGTAAAAGGAGAAAGGACAAGAAGAAATGGACTCAAGTAGCACCAGGGAAGTCTAAGATTGAATATTAGGAAGAATTTCTTCATGGAAAGGATTGTCAAGCATTGGAACAGGCTGAGTCACCATCCCTGGAGGTAAGGTATTTAAGAGACATGTAGATGTGGCACTTAGGGACATAGTTTAGTGGTGGGCTTGGCAGTGCTGGGTTAATGGTTGGACTTGATGATCTTAAGGGTCTTTCTTAAGGTCCCTCCTTACTCAGGCCTTTCTATGAATCAACTCACTGAAAAACTAAGTGAATTAACCAATAAGGTTCCAGAATATAGCGTTTGCAACTGTAATTTCATGTTTTTATCCTTCTTTTGTAAAATTTATTATTTTTACTGCCCATCGTTAGATGTACTATTTTTTGTCAGTACACTATGATGAGATGATCAATTGAAAACTTTCTTCAGGATCGCTTCAAATTATAATTTAATTCAGTATACTCAATTTCACATTCTCTCTGCTCCAGTAATAACAGTCACTTGCTCTTACACATAGCAATAAAGGATACGATGTTCTGCTATTTTAGCCATGAGGTCATCATTATCAAAAAGTAGTAAGCAGATGACAGCTATGATGAAAAATGCAGCACCTCTTGTCTGTAAAAAAACCCAAACAACAAACAGCTAATCAACAAAAAACCCCAAATATTTATATAATAGATTACTATTTTTATAACAGATTACTATTAAAAAAATCCTGAAAAATCAGTCCCCTCCCTCCCTGCTTCATGATCATTGTAAGCACACTTCAGTAAGAAAAACATGAATGAAACACCCATTTTTTTAAGAAAGTGATCTTGACGATATAATTTCACATTTTTTTCTGGTTTTCAGATTTATGAGATAACTCAGGACACATCACCACTGTAGCAGGCTAGAAGCCTGTATCTTACAAACTTCAAGTGTGATTACTTTCTTCTTCATGGTGTGTTTCTGCCTACCAGAATGCACTGCTACTTCAGCCTGATGATTTAATACTTTGTAACATCAATGAGCTATAAAGAACATCTGGTGGACAAAATGTCAAATTTTGTCCTAGGGGAGGAAAAGGCTAGAGAACTATGCAAAGGCTATGAGAAAGAACAGCTCTGCAGTACTTTTGTGGGGAAAGGGCAGAAGAAGCCATGAAATCCCAGCTAGCAGAGCTCTCACCACCCAGACTTAAGCCACTGGAATTTTGGTATTCATCATTTTGGAAAGATAATGAGCTCTACATCTGAAAAATACTACCACAATTTAATTTTTGAAGACAAATAGAGCTATCATATTCTTGTTTCAGAAAGTCAGCTGACCAGTTCACTTCATTAAGCTGAAATGATTCAGAGGACAGGGTCATGGCTCTCTTGTTTCTGCTGCCGTAAGCCATGCAGCTGAATTGCCAACATGGCCCACTAAGATACAGACTGACAAAGAACCTCTCTGAAGCTCTTACCTCTACTCTTTGGGTGGTTGACTAGAAAAAATAATATGTCTTCTAGATGAAGATCTTCATGCAGCATGCCCTAAGTCTCAGTTTGAGGGGGGTACGCATAGCCTGTTGGAGCAGATGACTGTGCTATTCACTCTAAGGCCAGCTTAAAAGCGCTTAGGGGACTCCAGTGCAGCTTTGAGACAGAGATTTCAGAACTCCCAGCCTGAGGTGGCATCAAAGTGAAACTTCTCTTACACAGCAAGTCCTCTAGCCTCAGATATATGACAGTAGGTATCCTCCTCCAACTCTTATTGGTTTTGAGTGGAAGTGGACAAGAATACTAGGTGTTGAGATAAGCTCATTCCATTTAGGGGTAACTAGGCACATTTAGAGCACACCTTGCAAAAGTGAGTGTAATGGGACTTAAAGGATATCTCAAGTAGAGGTCTCTGATTCAGGGAAAGACTGGGCCCAAATATTCAGCACATACAGAATCAGGCAGACATGAAAGTACTTACAGAACTTTTTGGCAGAAAAAAACCAGAATATGTAAAAAGTTGAACACATTGAAGAGTATAGGCCAGCCACTGGAGACTGTGTTGCTGGACTTCAGTGTGTAAGGGGGAGGACCACTACATGAACATGTCCTTTTGTCATTTTGAACCCAAAATCCCATTACAAAGAATGCTGAAGTGAAAAAATAATTTTCAAGGTTCTTTTCTGCCTACAAACAGAAAAACTTCTCAAGTATCTGCTACAGAGCACACACAGCTTCACCCACTGTTTCTCTCAATTTCACCACTAATTAAACTAAAAAAAGCACATTTTCTACGAACATAGGTCCAAAACACAGTTGAAGAAGCATTTGAATTTATAGCATTCAGTATCTTCAACAATTGGTAAAATAGATTTTTAAATACCTTTGCTGGTCCTCCACCTGAGCTTGTGAACAAGACACTAAAGAGTGACAGCACAACCAAATCACTGTGCTCAAACAGCAACAATGTCCTATAAAAAAGTGAAATAAAACACCTAAGTCCATTTACAATGAGTTTATCTCAAAACCTTGATATATACTATTTCAACTAAAATTAATGACACACCAAAGATTTATCCTGTGATTTCAACAGCAAGTTTAAACAATTCAAAAGGATAAATGCAAATCTATTTGCCTTCACCAGCAGACAGATCTAGCTGCAGACAGCCAGACATATCAAAAAATGAGGACTTCCTAGCTCAAGGAACAGATTAAAATTATTCATTTATAGATAACTTTAAACTGTACTTTCTTCTAGCAACACAACAAGACACTAACTTGCTCAAGATGGAAGTATTATTCCCATTACAATACCTCCTCTAAACCAGTTGCTGGCTCCTAGAAAAAAAGAGGTCCTGTTCTGTAGTATTACATCCTTCTTATTGAGGTGCTGATGGTCTAGTAGTTTATCCCACCTCAGAACCTCTTAATTGCTGAAAATACCAAATTCTAACTTATATCTCCTTCAGACAGCAAAGGCTGACTATAACAAGCTTGTATTGACAGCTTTCACGAGCAGAACATGAAAGTAATCATTGCTGTCAAGTTTACCAAATGCTTTTGCAATCCTCTGCATAGCAATACAACCTGCTAGGACGTGGTTCTGTTTGGGATGAATGCCAGCATCCAGAGAGGCACTAGAGTATTAACTACATTAACATAAACAATCACAGTATTATGACTCTCAGGTATGCATTCTTCACCTTCATAAAACTTCACCTTCATAAAATGTATCCTTTAAGTCTTTACCTTCCTCTCTCTAATGAAAGATGCTTTCCAATATATTAACCTTAATTTTTGGAAGTCTAATGTTACTCTTTTATAGTTACTCAGTCAGTACTACTAGTAAACAGCACGAGTGATTTTACTCTGAGTGTGTGCACTAATGTTACCCAATTCCAACACAGTCCACACGGCCGACCAGATAAAGCAGTACCCTGCAACAAGTGCATAAATTGATTCTAGTCACCTGCCACAGGAATTCCAGCTGCTATCACTAGCTGTCAAGCCATGGACTCCAAAGAGGAAAGTAAGCAACTGGCATTACACTAACGGGACTAGGGAAATTATGAAAACTACAGTCAGTAAAACAGATGGTGACCTTCACGTATCATCACGCGTTTAAGCACTATCAAGAATTTCACTGGCATCCCACCAAAGAATTAGTGAAGAAAATTACCAGTTCTATGGAAATTATATATAGTTTTTCCCAACCACAAAAGAATTCACAGGAAAAAGCATAAGGATTCATTTAAATTTTCAAAAAATACATCAAGTGGCTAGCATCATGGACTGACAAACAGAAACCAAAAAGAAAGGGGCAAGACAGGGAAGGATGACAACAGAAAAACAATATTTACAGTAGATATATTTACCTCAGTGGTCCACAAAGAGTGAGGCCAAAAAACCACAAGAGTGAAATGATACATCCGACAACAGCATGCTTAAAAATTCTGACCCACTGCAAAAGAAAGGTATTTCCTTATCATTTTCTCCAGTTTCAAAATAAGCACCCCATTTTTAGCATTCTTTTAGCACAGTAGCTGTAGAAATTGAGGGGAAATCATGTGCTTTGCAACAAGGTAAAGTACTTACGACAAACATCACATCTTCAAAATCCAGAATTCTAAATTTTTTAGCAATAGTAAAACCATATAGGGCAGATTTTTTGGAACTCAAATGAATGATGCAGTTTATTCCTGTTCACATTTTTAAAATTCAGCCATACACGTCTAATGATGAAAGCAGTTGACACTTGGACCACACTATCCTTCAGATTCTGTCTACTTAGCACACACACTGGGTTGAGTTTTGCACACACAATTACATAAAACCAAGATGAATAAGAAGCAGGTGAAGAAAATTTATTTCTTACAAATCAGCAGGTTCCAACCTGGGCCTACTCTAACTCCTCAGAATACTGAGAACTCAACAAAGGTCTGAAGAGCAGTTAGATCAGGCCCTCATCACGTGCAGAAAGGACTCTTTTGTCATGGGGGACAAGACTGGAGCATTCCAACATTCTGGCAGTCCAGAAATTGCCCTTCTGACTGTCTAAGTCAGCTAAATAGACTAAGCTCTTTTTGAAAATTCCATTCCTCAAAGTAGATGCTTGTATGAAGATAAAGACCAATGTTTTCACCATACTCTCAAAAGGAGCTGACAAAAGCTAAAAATGCTGATGATTTTTGTGCACTAGACACTGAATTAGTTACACACTTTTAGAAATTGTTAGCACATCTTCCAAGTGGAGTAATCTTTGTTCTACTTCCACTTTTGGCAAGAGCCACATAGCCAAGAATATTTACAAAGATGTCAATTGCTATTACATATGTCAACTCACCTGACGCTTGGTCACCACTTTTCCAGATGAAAATGGTTTTTGAAACAAAACCATAAAAAATGCAGACCTGTTAAAAGAGGAAAGTTTTCGCTATTAGTGTATTAGCTGTCAGCTTTTTATCCAAACCAGCTCTAAATAACTAGGTCTCTCATATCAGGCTCAGTTTACAAAATGGCTTTCCCTACAATTTTTTCATTAAAAGGCCACACTGATCACATTCATTGATTTTGATTTCCCTGATGCATTACTTGTGTCACATACCAGCACTACAGCAATGACAAGTGAAGTTCAGTTCTGGTCAACTTTAAATGCAAGTTCTTGAGAGAATTGCTAATGAGAATTGCTATTTTTGATTTACAAAAATCAAAAAAACTGATCTCAGAAGTTCTGAGGAGAAATAATACTCTGATTTTTATTATCAAGATAGATACACCCAAAGGTTTACTCATACATAGAATGCTGTATATACAGTCCTGTTAGAAATGGTAAGACACAGAACACAAATTCTTCAACTGGGATCAAAAGTGATGGGGAAAAAAAGACTATGGTGCTCGGGAACATGCAAGAAAGAAGTGCAGATATATAGACGAATTTGAAACAAAAGAAAAAATAAAGTTCCAAATATTCCAATTCTGCTAAGTTTATTACATAAATGATCTTCCACATGGCATCATGTAAACATGAAGCAGGATTCTGTCTGCAAAGGTTGTTCTTCATATATGCTATCAGTTTCTATACCTTAGCCCTCAATGTGGGAAAAACAGCAGTTGAAACTCCCAAGAACTACAGGAATACAAACTATAAAGAAGAAATCTTATCTTCTACACTCTTGTTAAGAAAAAAGACATGCCTGACTGTCCTGGTTTTAGCTAGGATTGAGTTAATATTTTCTTAGTAGCTGCTACAGGGCTGTGTTTTGAATTCAGTATGAGAATAATGTTGATAACATACTGGGGGACGTACCTAGAGTTGGGGGATGATCATGGTTTGGGGATGGGCACTGCACGGTGAGCAGTTGTATTGTGCATCACTTACTTTTTCTTGCATTTTTTTATCTTCCTTTTATTAATATATATTTTTTCACTTTTTATATTATTAATAATTTATTAGTTTAAAACTTTCAATTATTAAACTGTTCTTATCTCAACCCACAAGTTTTGCTTTTTCTTTTCCTCCCGATTCTCTTCCCCAGCCCCCTGGGGTGGGGGGAAGTGCGTGTACAGTTGTGCAGTACTTGGCTGCCAGACAGAGCAACTGTCACAGCACGACCAATTTTGAAGTAGGAAAAACACTTAAGTTTCCCAAGGGCAGACTGGCCTTACAGAGACATGTGGAAAGGCTAGAGAGCAGGGCAATAACCAACGGTATGAAATTAAAAAGAGCAGGTGCTGGGTTCTCCATCTAGGGTGGGTAACCCTGCATGTATGCACAAACTAGGGGACAACAGGCTGGAGAGCAGCCCTATCGAATGTCTGGGCTGATGGCAAGTTGAATATGAATCAGCAGTGTGCCCTGGCAGCAAAAAGGGTCAGCTGTGCCTTGAGGTGCATTTACCATCAAGCACAGCATCGCCAGCTCATTGAGGGAGCTGACTGTCCCACTCTGCACTGCACAGGTGTGGCCTCACCTTGAGTCCTGTGT
Source organism: Pseudopipra pipra (assembly GCF_036250125.1). NCBI lineage: Eukaryota > Metazoa > Chordata > Aves > Passeriformes > Pipridae > Pseudopipra > Pseudopipra pipra. The sequence goes on along the minus strand of NC_087581.1, from coordinate 20,191,988 downwards.
GCAGTTTTTGGCACTTCTTATAAGAAGGATATCAGACTGTAGGAGTGTGTCTGGAGGAGGGCAGCTGTGATGGTGAAAGGTCTTGAGGGCAGGAGAAGGAACAGCTGAGGTTGCTTGGTTTGCTCAGTTTGGAGGAGCCTGAGGGGCGACCTTATTGTGGCCTATAACTGTGGAGCAGCAAAGGGGCAGGTGCTGACCTCTCTCTGGTGAACAGTGACAGGACATGAGATGGAATGAAACTGCACCAGGGAAACTTCGCATTGCATGTTACAAAAAGTTTCTTCACTGAGAAGGTGGCCAGCCATTGGAACAGGCTCCCAGGAAAATGTCCCAGCACCAAGCCTGTCAGAACCCAAGGACAAGATTCTTGGTCATATGGTTTAGTTTTAGGTAGTCTTGTGAGGAGCAAGGAGTTGGACTCAATGATCCTTATGGATCCCTTCCAGCTTGAGACATTCCAAGATACTGAAATTATAGTGAGCAGAGATGTGAAGCAAAAACACTCCTGCGAACAGAGTATTTCTTGGATTCACTGCTATGCCTTCTACTCCTTGAGTATCTAGAACAAAATAATGCAGGATACAAGCTTGACGCTCTCACAAAACACCCCAGACAGAGCACGTTGCAAGGGTAGGGCACAAGGCTGCACCCCGTGCACACTCACCCCAGCTGCACTATGAAGATGAACTGTACGAGATGGACCGCTTTCAGGATATCATAGGATTCAAACAGGCCCACGGCTTTCAAAACCTTGGTGAAGCACAGCAGCACGATGTACCGCGTCAGCCTGCGAAAGGAAAGAGGCCGGTTCGCACCCGCCGCCGCGCACACGCCGCGACCGCGCGGGCCCGGGGCCTCAGTGGAGGGCGCGACCCCCACCGGCCCTCGGGCGACCCCGCTGCTCCCCTGAGGGAGGGAGCACCCAGTGGAGCGGCCGCTGCCCCCCTCGGCGTTACCGGGCGCTGGGCACATCCACGGGCCCCAGCGCGCCGCCGCCGGCCAGGGCCTGCCCGCCGTACGGCTGCTCCATGGTAGCAAGGAGGGAGCTCCTGCACGGAGCGGCTGCGGGCGCTTAGACGTTCGGGCGCGGCCCGCCTGTCCCGCGCCGGGGGCACTTCATCCTCCGCGGGCAGCGCAGCGGGACGAGGACCAGGAACGGGAACCGGGAACAGCAACCGACGGTCGGCGAGCGCCTCCCGCGCGCGTGCGCGAAGCAGTGCGCAGGCGCCCCAGCGGGGGTTGGGGCGAGGCCGGGAGCTGTAGAGGCGGGGCCGGGGTCGGTGGGGCGGGGCCGGGGTCGGTGGGGCGGGGCCGGGCCGGGGCTCCCTCCCCCCGGGGCGAGGTCGGGAAAGGGGGGATGGAAGTCCATACCTTTTTTTTTTTTTTTTTTTTTTTTGTTAACCCTGTTTATTTTGTATATGTGCAAAGACCTGCGCCAGGATCGAGCACCAGGAGAGGGTCTCCCTGCTGACGGCTCCAAATATCCAGTTGAAATTAATGGGAGAAATCGAGGTGGAAGGTTAGAAATGTCCATATTGTGAGCTATCTGCTTTCTATTAAGAGAAGTGTTGGCTCTGCTCTTCAGCTGCCTTGTGAAGACCCCTTAAAAGTTGAATGCACAGGTCCTGTCTCCTGTCCAAACCCCCACCGTTAACAAGTTGGACGCCCATGGAATAACGATAAGATGTCAATAATGTTTGTAGAGGGGGGAAAATAAATAAACAAACAAATAAATAAATTTAGGGGGTTGGGGGGCTTGGAGTTTAATTACGTGCCGTGTGCCTTGTGTCCGGGAGAAGGAGATGTTGGCAAACAGCACAAGGAAGAGGACTAGACTTCGAACGAAAGGCGGGGGTGGGCAGGTGGCCCAGGAGCCGAGTAGGGAGACCAAGTGATGTGGGAGAGCGCAGAGGGTGAGAATCAACAGACTGCATCAGGGACATGCAAAGAGCGGAAAAGAAAAAGGCTAGAGAGGCGCAGGGGAGAGCTTTCTAGGACCAAAACTGCGGGACACACAAAAACTAGAAGTGTGAGTTAAATGTATGCATTGCAAAGACCAGTGGATACAGGCATGGATCCTCAACACCTTTTAAGGGTGAGAATATGTGGCATACTGGGGCAGGTTGCTGCCCATCAGTGGCTCTCCTATGTCTCCTGGGGTTGACAGCACGAACAAGCCCTGTGTTGTTACAGTCCCTGGCCTGCCAATTCACTGAGCTGCCCCCACTAGGTGCCTCCTCAAGACCTGTTTCAAGCATCTGTCCGTGGTGGCATCCTCTTGGCCTCTGAGTGTTGGAGGCTGGAGGGATGGCAAGGCACCCCTGCCAGGCTATGCACCCCAGCAGGACCCTCGGCTCAAAGGAACCCTCTGGGAGCACACATGTTCTGCCACATCAGCAGTCCTTCCTCACCTGCACATGCATAAGCTTACCTAGGATGTGAACTTACATGTGTGTGTAATCTTGACATAATGAAACCCACTCTTGGCTTGTAGCCTGCTGGAGTGGTATTTGGTTTGGCCAAGAGGTATCTTGGTGTCAGCATGTGAACCCTATTATGTGTGAAACCATATAATATCTCCACTAATTGTGAAAATATATATTACTAGGCCCTGCCAGGGTCATTGTAAGGGCTATCAAATGTGCATGTTCATATAGTCTGGTTGAGCACCACTGCACACACTGATGGTACTGCACTGCTGCAAAGACAGGGAGCAGGTATCTAAAAAACAAAATTTTTAACAGAAGAAAAAGACGTGGTGAACCTGGTTAGGGTTGTTCGAAGGAATAGTGAAAATAAATGACTGTTAACTAGAGCAAAGTTTGTGTCTGTAGGAACAGCTAAAGGAGAGCAAAGCTAAAATCTCTGAAAGAATAGACCCAAACCCAGAGACTTTATAGTTGAAGGAGAAGCCATACGTAGGAGGATGTGAGGTTCTTGGATGGGTTTGAAAGGGCCCTTATTTAAACCCTGCAAAATGTGCAGAAAAAGACATAATATATAACCATCTATTGTTTCTTCTAGTTCTAAATGTGTTTTAAGCTGGGGTTTCTGTTTATTTGAATGTTGCATGCTCCTAAGGACTTGAAATGTGATATTGGTGTATCTAAAAGGTTAGAAGCTTGGGGGAAAGGCGTAGTTGGAGTGTTAGCAGTGGTCCTGGAGTATCTATGTTACTCCTCGATGAAAATGTGATGTGGTAAGGATGAGAACATAGGCCTAAGAAATGTCCTTATGAAACAGGAAACCTGATTGTTACTACAGCCTAGTGAGACCAAAGGAATCTCAGAAGGAAAAGACTCAGAGAAAATTGGGAGGATAAATTACTGCACTTTCTCCACTAAATGAGATCTTGGGGCAGTTTAAGCAAAAAAAGAACCCGTGCTACTTTCTAAATTATGTATTTTTCTTTGTTATTTCAGGATTACAGTTAACTATGGTAGATTAAGGGGGAAAAACCCAAAAGATTTCCTTCCCTGTGAAAGCAAAAGTACTTAAACTTGTGCTCAATGCAGACCTGCAGTTCTTTCAAGTTTTGTTTCTGCATTGAAGAAAGCAGTGTCTGTGGGTGCCACTGAGGGCAGGAACAGTTATCTGGAGCTGGCTCTGGACTTGGGTCTATGGGGAAGCACACTCAGTACAGTGGCTAATGTCCTGATGAGGGAGCTCTGGCAGAGCTGTGCTGCCATTGAACATTTATTTCAAGCTGTGCTTTCATGAGGAGTTTTGTTTAGAAAATACCTTAATAGCTTTGTGTTTATTGAGTAATGGTGACACAAATGTCTGTTCCAGGAAAAGCTCACTGGGATTAACTAAGTAATTGGAATGGCAGAAAATGTCTTTTCTTTCTGACTTGGCATGGGAGGACAGTGACTTTGCTGAGAATTTTCTTCCTTCTGATTCTAATGCAAGCTGTGATCTTTAATTTTTCAGCTAGCAAAGAACAACTAATTGAAGACAGGCACTACTGGGAAGTGTACAGATATCCATGGTTCACGGACTTTGGTTCAGTCATAATGCTAACCTGACATATGTCAATTTGCAGAAAATTTCCCAATTGGTGTCTGAGGAAGCGAGGAAAGGAGGCAACTGTCTATGAAATAACGTTGTGAGTTGGATTGCTGTGAATCTTCATCTCTTGTGCTGCTGCTGTTGTATATACACATCACTATGCAAACAAGTGAAATTACACTTGTTTGTGTAATTTCTTGATTATTTGTATTTCTCTTGATAGAAGAGAAAGCAAAAAAAAAAGGCCTCTGGTGTAACAATTTAGAGAAAATAAATGACAAGCAAGAAAACCATATTGTGTCTTAAAAGTGATATTTTCCTGTTATAAAGCTCCAATATTAATTATATAGCAGGCATGAGAAGGGAAAAAAGGGATGATGGAAAATCAGAAGTGCCTGAAAATCAGGGTCACTTGGGAGGCTTTTGTGATTTCCCGTAATGTGACATAAACCACCTATTGTGTTTTTGTTGGGAAATTTGTAGCTGAGGTCAATGTAGCAGGAAATAAAATTTGAGGGAACAGACACAGGGTTTCTGTGCTAGAATGAGAGTTGTGTTCCTTATTGAATCATTCAAGAGGATGGTGTCTGTTCAAATTTACATAAAACAAATGCTAAAATGTATGTTAGACTGTATTCTACCATATTTGCTGCTTCTTATCAGTTTAAATTTGCATTATCAGAAAGCTTGTAATTAGATATAAGCAGCTTTTTTTTACTTGAACTGATTGGCATGGGTCTCTGGCAGTGGTTTTCCCTCCTCTGCCTGCAATGCTGTGGCTCTGACGCTGTCTTCCCAGTGCAGTTCAGGCTCTGCCATGCTCAGCACAAATGGGGCTGCTGGTGGGGATCTGGCTGGCTCCAACACTGCTGGCTTGGAGGGCAGTCAGCCTCCTCCACATAACTCTGTGCTCAGGTGCATGGCCCTGCTCAGAGCTAGTCTGCAGTCTGACCTGGATTTTCCCTGTGAAAAGCAAGAGCCCCCAGAGATCAGTTTTCCCTTCCATGTTCCTCCCGTCAGGGTTTGGACCTTTGCTGGTGGTGATGTATGCAGAGAGCTGAGCATCTACCAGGATCATGTGTGGTTTGATAAATGTTCAGTGGAGGGAACCCATACAGCAAAGGCCAGCAAAGTGGTGTGGTTTCCTAAGGAGCTGAGTTGATGACTGGACCTCAATCATAGGCTGGTGATTTAGCTACAAGGTCAATTCCTCATTAATTTCAACTTATCTAATACTAAAGGTGAAATAAATACTTGAATTTTGTTAGATAATTTTTTGCAACGTTCTGGTCAGAATTAATTAGGTGCTATGAGTAGAGCAACTGAACCATTAGAAATGATTCACTGCCTTCCTTCCAAAACATGTAAATTAACACATGTTCTGTTTTGCTGATGGAGTGAATTCTGCTTTAGGGAAGTCATGAAGTATGGCTGGTGTAAGTACAGACAAATGCATGATGCTAACTTTCTGTCCAAAACCAGCAGCTTCAGTTAGCTCTTATTTTGAATTGTCTTCCCTCCCCTATGCCAGTCCTGAGTAATAGGGAACATGCGCTGCTGAAAAGCTCAAACCCACAAACCTCCTTCAATAGTGCTTTGCCTCAAATTTCCCCATTCCCCAGCATGACTGAAGGCAGCAATTATGGGGTCACAATCACATGAACATTAGCAATGAAACATTGTCTTCTTCAGTCTCCAGGATGATGCAAAGACATTAATGATCAGTCTACACCAGCTTACCTATGTTTTCTAGAAAGGGTAGAAAATGGAAGAGAGTTGGTGAATCCAAGGCAATAAATAATCCAAAGCTTGTGACTTGCTTCACTGCCCTCCTGCCTTCTCCCAGAAAGTAGCCAGGGACTTAAAAAATAAGCCATTGGGCATGTGATAAAAAAATAAAATAGAATAAAATATGCTATATTTTATAGGGCTATATATGGGCTGGTAGACTGTGCTCAATATATCTGGCTTTGTTCTGGTGTCAGCCATGTATGGTCCACGAGTAACTGCTTAGACATCAGGTTCCTGCCTGTGGAGGACTACCGATGTGTGGGCTTGAAATAGATGGTGGGCAAGCCCTGCCTTGGAGACAAGCCTGGATATTCATAACTCATAGTACAGGAATATTCAGAAAGCTCTCCATGCTGATGGAGATAAATGGAAGCTGTAGGAAAGTGATAGAAAGCAGGGCTCAGACTGCTCTCTGTCGGTGATATTCCTCTTCATGTTTTATTTCCACTTATTTTAAAATTAAGCCATAAATTGAAGGCAGAATTCACATTACACATTCATCTCCGCTTCTGCAGGCCCTAGAGGGACAGCTGGACTACTTTATCAGGATGGAGAGCAGAAGGTTTCTGACCATTGCTGAACTCTTGTGTCTATGTATATGTACTGCTGGAACAGGCAGGGTTTTTTTTTCTGTTGTTCTGGGATATATCATGTTTTTTTCCCCATACTGCTAACGGTTAACATCCTCAGGTCTTCTTTTGGCAAGATATATAATAGGACCTGGTCCCTGGAGACTTGTGCTTAGGATGCATTTTTGCCCATATTGAAACACAGGGCTGTATAAAAGACCTTTAAAAAATATTTTATTTTAAAAAGAAATCCTTATGACAGCAGGTAATGTGAGCAGAGTAGGGAAGAGAAATGGAAAAAATGGCACTGTGAACAAAGGAACATTTTTCTTCCCCAAACCATAGCTATTTATGATAAGTAGATTACCTGGAATAACTTTCTAATCACTGAATCATCACTTAAGCCTGAATGAAACTTTGCCTGCTACTGAGGCATTTAGAATGTCTTTATAATGTGTGGATTCTTTTTTGTCTGGTAGCTGTGTGAAACTTCTACTGAAAACTTCTTCCCAGTGGGATGCCAGTCTAGATCTCTCTCCTCCACCTGGCTACATACGTTCGCAAAAGTTTGGGAACTGAATGTCTGTAGGACCTCTGTTGTTCTGTCAGTAGTGAAGGCTGGCCAACAAGTCAAAATATCATAGGAGGAGGTGACAGGAAAGCCAATTAAGTTACCTGTAGGCAATGCTTAGGAGAGCAGAATAGTAGGAAAGCACACATCCAGCAACACTGAACCAAACTAGGAAATTAAACTGTGAAATAGTTAGACTGGCTTCTGGCACATGTAGCAAGGCTGTCTTGGGGTATGAGTTTGGTTCTTCGTTCTTGTCCCAGGGAACTCGTCAACATGATTGCTCACAGCTAATTTACTCTGTGAGATCTCATGGGTTGGTTCAATGGAGAGTAGTTGGCTGACTTAGGAAGGGAGCTGTTTGGAGTTGCTGGAGACCAAATGAGGTATCTTCTCATAGTGTTGTGGAAGGAAGGGAACCTGAGGGATAAGTCCTTGTTGAAGAAACAATGAAAATGGAAACCAACAGAAGAAATGCAGTGGGGGGTATCTCAAGGAAATGAATGGTTGAATTAAAATGGAGGGGCTCTGATGAGCTACTTCTTTTTCTTTTGTAATCTGATCCTGCCTACAGCTCTCAACTCATGTTTTTGTACTCTCCAGCTTGCTCCATCTGCTCCCACTTGCTGTTTGGCAAGACTGAGTGTTTTCATTTGCTGTGCTACAGAGCGCCAGGCTCTTTGGCATAGCTGGTGGCTGGGATCAAGACTTGCTTTGCATTCTGGCTTGGCGGGCTGTGCTTCCTCTCACTATAAATCCTCTTGGCTTTTACCACCCGGGTTTGTTCTTTCCTGACTGAGCATAGCCTCCCTTCACCCAGCTAATGATGCAGCATTACCCTCCCAGCAGCAAGAATTAGCCCTTGCAAGCAGCCCTGCTTCTCTCCCAAATGGACCTAGAGGAACCTATGGTGCAGAGGCTGCAAACGTGTCCTTTTTCTTACCTGACAAGTGACAATCCTCTAACAGAGCTTCCTTGCCTTTTGGGGGAGTCCAAAGCACTGCAGCTGTATTTCACACAACACTCTCTTTGTTTCAGGCAGTAAAAACCAGCAAGAAAAGGATATGGTCAGCAAGACAATTCCCCAGATAATTGTGGAAACATGTTTAATCTTATGTTTCTGTGAGGCCATTGTTTCTAGATGCCAGTAGTCAGAATATTTGTCATAACTGTTCTGAATTATCTCAGCATGCCATGATGTCAGGCAGGGCAAGAGTCTCCCTTTGGAGTGGCCTTTCTTTCAGTAAATGGATTTAGCAAAGCGAAGGAGAAAGGATTTTAGTCAAGATTATTGGAACAACCCACAATCAGTGAGCTCACCTGCAGTGGATGCTCCTGCATGAACAGTTGCTTTGTGTGCACTCAGAGAACAGCAGATGGTGGATGGCACTGTAGGACCACGGATAACGAAGAGCGAGATTTGACCCTGGCATCTGCAAGTGTGGGTCCCCTGAAACCAGAAGAGTGGCCTGTTGTGTCAAGTATGGATTTGGTAGTGAGTGTAGAGACAGTTGGGATGTGAATGAAGGAGATTACTAGAACTCAGGAAAAAGCACTGGGTTAAATTGTTAGTCCATACTGGAGGTGATCAAGCTGCTCTCTGTCTCCTGGTAAACAATTACTGAGAATATGAGCTGAGGGAAATGTCATGTCCAGTCCCTCTAGTGCAGCGTATTATGAAGGTTCATTTTTTGCTCATGTCTGGAGCAGCTGGAAGCACTTAAAATGTGCCATGACACAGAGAGCTTGAGTCTCATAACTGTTAAAACACATCCATGGGGTACGCTGGAGGGATGATGCTAGCTCTGCCTGTGCTTTGAGCTGGTTGAACACCAAGCAGCTCAGCCTAAGCATGCTGTGGTCAGAGGCTCAGCCAGAGTGAGTGCATGCTGCAAGTGTGTAGAAGGATCATTATTCAGCTCAGTATCAAGCCAAGGTGGCCACACACTTCCCAAGATGGCATGGCCCATGTCTTGCCAAGGAGGCAAAGCAGGCCTGTTCTTCCCTTTGATCTACCCTGTTAGATGTCTAATGTGTCTGGAACAAACTGGTATGGAACTGGCTTCAGCCTGGCCAGCTGCTGCAGATTCTGCCATGGAGGTGGGGACATTAGAGGAGTCATGCAGCCTCACTGGGGAGATATGTTGATGCTATAGACTCTGAAGATGCAGCTCTGGAGAAACCTGAAGCGGCAAAGGGGATTAAGAGAGTGTCAGGGCTCAGAGCAGCACGGATATCTGAACTGCCAGGATAGAGATATTTCAGCTCTGATGGCAGCCACATTGTTGGATGAGGATCTGAGCAAAACCCTGGGAATGTATCTGGAACGACTTATATGTGGTTCAGCTTCATATCCTCTGCAGCACAAAGACAGCAACATGCCTTCCCCTATATGTATTCTTGTCAGGAACTTTGGCGTTGTTACCAATTATAGCCAAGACCCATCCTTTTAACCCCTTTTCCCCACAAAAATTGCCATGCCAGAGATGTGCTGTGAGAGGGACTTCGAGATGCTCCACAAGGGAGAGGATAAGGAGTGAATCTGGGGGATGGAGCAGGTTTTGCTGCTGAAGGCATGGAAGAGCTTGCCCTATTCCACATTCTTTAGGGGTGCACCCATAAAGTGTAGCTCACAGAAGGGCATTGTTCTGTTGTTTTGACACTGTTAGTTGTTATCAGGTTTTATTAGTGCTCTTTGAGAAAGACAAGCAGCCTCGTACTGCAAGAAATCACATTTCTTTACTGTAAACGTGGAAATTCTTTGCTAAAAACACAGTATGGAAAAACAAAGTTTGATGAAAACTAGATCAAGGAATGGCTGAGCCAATACAGTTCATAGGAATATAAAAAATACTCAACTAAAGAAAGCTAGGAGCTTTCTAGGCTGTTATGCAGTGATTTGAAACGTTTTAATAGTAAGTGCAAGTACACTTTGTTTTTTCCCTGAGTTTTGCAAAATTCTAGCTAGCCTTTTTGTTCTCCTTTTCTGTATTTCCTTATGCTTCTTGGTTTTAGACGTTACCACCCAAGAAGCCATGTGTTATGAGAAAGGTTGGTGTCACTGTATTTCTGGCCAGGCTGAAATGAGGTATTTTCAGAATCTTTCCTGGAAGAGAAGGCATGTCATGTTTTCATTTTTCTAGATTGGGTAGTTTGGGACACTTGAAAACTATGCCTCAGACTACTGGTTGCTCTGCAAATAAAAGTGCAGGACTCTGTATGCTGGAATATTGCGTTACCTGTTTTGCTGAACCATACATTGCACATGTAACTATTTAACAGGGACTAAGTTCCCAGAGCCAGCTTCCCATTTATATGACAGCCTCTTTTCCTTTGTGGCAGTGCTGTGCCATACTTACACTGATTGACATAGAGCCACGTATGACATGTATTGACATACAGCCGCACCCACAGCTACACACAAATGTACACGTGCATTTATCCCTAAAATGAGTGTGCATTACATCTATATATAGATATATTCTTTACAAGTGAATCCAGACAGCAAGTATGAAACTTTTGCGTTACACATGGTGATCGCTGTGTTCTCCTCTTGACACCAGTGGAAGATCAGGCATGTGAAGAGCCGAGGTCCAGCCTCTGTTTGCGGTATGTGTACTGTTAATACAAACATCCTATTCTGAATGCTGATCATATGGAGATCAGTGGCAGTTCTGTCATTGATTCCAGAACAATGAGGAGTTGGCTCAAAATTTCAATTTACACCATCTTCCTAATAGTTTTGTCTATTAAATTTAAATTGCTGGTGACCATAAATAAACAGTGGGGGTAAAAAAATGTAGTAAAATAGTTTAATTTATTTCTGGGTCTGTGAAACATTTGCGCTAATCACGATTTTATGTCCTTAGTTTCATTTTAAAATAAACAAAAATACTGTGATGGAATATCTCCTAATTTCCTCTTAATAGAATTTCAATTGAAAAGCATTTTTCAATGGGAGAGCTGCCCATTTAAATTATGGATAGCAATATTGTTACGTTTTTAAGCTCTTCTCTTCTGGCTTGAGATCCTTGAGTCATAAGGCATTTATAGTTTCTTTAGCAATATATAACAACAACAGAATTGACACTTCCACAAACATTTATAAAGATGTTAAAAGCTTATTATATTTTAACAGAGAAGGCCAAAATCAACAGGTTGCAAAAGGGAGTCCCCATCATCTGCAGCCTTTCCCCAGCCCTAAAACCAAAGTCTCTCTATTCCCCGTGGTGGTGATTCACCCAGTCAGTTCACAACCAGACAAGCAGAGGATTATTTGAAATCAGAGTCCCAGGAGAGCCATGACCCTGGGGTCAGGGACAGGACAGGAACATCCCCATGACCCTGACTGCATGTCAGACCTGCAGGAACCACAGTCCAAGTCCCATCTAACTTAGACCAGAGGGGAGAGAAAACTAGGAGATGAGGAGATGACATCTCTCCAGTGTACTGATACTCCAATATAGCCTGGGCTGTGCAGTTGGATCCTTGGAAAGGATAACTGTGTGACCTGACATGGCACTGGGACATGTACATATTTGAAATCTTTGGTTTAGGTGTATATACTTCATCTTTCTCTCCTTGGAATCATTGATATACATACATGTATATGTATGTATATGTATCTGTATCCATTTCCATACATGTATATATGAGCCATGTGCTCAGTAAGAGGTAGGAATTTCTTGCTGCTGATAGAGCTGTGGGGCTATCTGGTGGACAAAGAGTTGGGAAGGGCAGGTAGTGGGCACAGGTGTAGGGCTTGGCAGGGTTATGCCAAGCCACTGGCACAATAAAATCCAGGTGTGAGGTCCTGGCCCCCCTGAGGTAAATAGAAAAATTGCACACATGGTCTAGAGCCAATATATGTGATAACGTATATTAAAAAGGAACGGAATAGAAGAGAGAAATCCTGGTAATCAGTGACCATGGAAAAGAAAACAGGAAGAGTACATGATGTCTTAATGAGGCTTTAGTTTAGCGATGCATTTTGTTCTCTTAGGGAGTGATGCAATATAACAGTGATTCCTCAATTCCAAATTTATCTGCTTTACTGGTTTTGTGTCACTGCCATAATTTTATCGATTTTTTCTTTTAACAGTGATACCATAAGAGGCCTCTAAAGCTAAAACATATAGTGAGTAAAATTTTCTACATTTATTTCATTTTGCAAGTCAGCCTCCTGTATTTAAATGTGGTGTTCCAAGGTGTACTTTGAGGTTTGTTGTAGCTTTATAAATGGCCCTTATGTGGGAATGGGAAAGGAAGAACTCTGTCCTTGAGGTTCATTTTTGATGTTCCTCTGATTTGAGATTATTATGACAGCAGGTTGCATTGGTCATGTTGGATATGCAGTAAATGACCTCAACTGTTTGGAAGCCATTAATCAGCAAGTCATCAACAAGATAAAACTTAGTGTCTCTTTTTGTGCCTTTAAACATGAAGGATAGTGCCTGATTGTTCCCGAGCCAATATAATCAGAAAAAAAAATGCTGATGATTTCTTTATGAGTTAGTGCAGTTTTGTTTTCCTGGTACCACATTTTCCTGGTGAGCATGTGAAGTGCTGTGGGCTGATATCAGAGGATGTTTTGCTGGCTGCTCACTCATTGCCAAGGAAATTTGGAGACTGGAATTTCTTGATTTTGTGGATGTGAGCAAGTAGTTTTTTGGGAGAGCTTGCCTGGGGCCTTGAACTGAAGGCAAGTGCACGAGTGGCTTTGCTCAGAACACTGGTTTTTAAGCATGAAGAAACACAAAACCCCGAACATAGTGTGTGGTTTGCAAAAGCCTTCAGGCATTATCATATCTCTTGCTCTGAAGAGATGCAGGGGGCTAGGGAACCATGTTTTATTGTGGGAGATAGGACCTGAGCGATTGGCATGAAGCTGTGTCAGGGGAGCTTTAGGCTGAATATTTTAGGAAAAGGTACTTCGCCCAGAGGGTGGTTAGACATTGGAACAGGCTCCCCAGGGAAGTGGGGAGAGGCAAGCCCTGCTAGAGTTCAAGAAGCATTTGGAAAACACTGTTAGGCATGTGATCTCACTCTTGGGGGGTGTCCTGTGTGGGGCTGGAGTTGGACTTGATGACCTTTGTGGGTCCCTTCCAAATCAGGATATTCTATGATTCTATGATCCTAAAATATGATTTAAAACTCTGTTTTTTGGTGTTGCTGGTCCAGAGCACTGACTGCATCAGTGATTCCCTTCATTATGGCTCCAAGCTCAGTTCAGTTTTCCTGCCATCTATATTTGTATTTTACCTTTAGCAGAGTTAAATGTTAAAATAAGCATGGACTTTTGCAATGTTTCTCCTGCTTATGCAAATGCTTTAGTTAGAACAGCAGTTCTGTCCAATTAAAGAGGGATAGTATTGGGAAAACTTGATTTGAGCAGTCTTGAAATGTGGTACCCAAGCCTGTAACATGACTCAGTGACATACACTCACCCCCGATACATTTTTAAAACACTTAGAAGTCAAAATCTCAGCCAATGCACCTTTGTGCAGCTCTTTCTTGTGTTCCAGTATTTATTCCATAAATATCTACTCAGCCATGCCGAAATCTGAAAAGGTCCTCTCAATCCCCCCTGAAATCTTTAGATTTCGTTCAGTATTTACAGTGTAGATATAAGCCTCAAATCCTGGCTTGCCTGTGTTCACAACACAACCTTTGGGGGATCCAGATTCGTTGGGTAACTGATAATTTCTACAACAGAGGGAATGAAGATAATTTGTCCTTTGTTTCCAGCAGGAGTATACCAAGAAATACACTGCCTTTTGCTTTCTAAGTACCTGTGTCTCACTTTCTTTATGGAGTTAAATTATTTGCAGTGAATAAGATGTATAATCCACTTTATCAACTATTGGTTCATGCATTGCAAATGAGTTAGCAATTCGTGGAGAAGGGTCTGTTGAACAGTTATGTGTGTGCATACACTGTATAACAGGATGAGTCATGGTTTACAAGGGTTACCACAGTGGGTAGGCATTCTCTACTCCTAGTAAAGCTGGGTCTCAAATAATAATATGGAGATACAACACTACATCCATACTTCTGTGTTGGACACTTCTGAAACAAAGAACACAGCAGCACTAGAGTGAGTGCAGTAATAAATGTACTGTTTTGCATTATACATACTAAAACACTGACATATTGTACTCCTATCCACCCATGTTTATGTTTGGTGATAAAGAGTGAGAGGGACAATTAGGTTTTCTGCTGGTAATTGCAGACAATAGCTGGTAATTCAGGTAAGTTGCAGTTTTGCTATTGCGCTCTGTGACTGACAAAATTCTACTGTAAATGAGTGAATCACATATATCTGTCAGTGCAATCATTAAAACAATAAACAGTATTATTGGGTTGCCCTGTAGGATGGTAAATCTACTTCCTTTACTGACTGACATGGGAGCTCAAGATCAGTAGAAGACAGGAAAGTTAAATCTTGGTCTTGCAAACACTTGTGCTCAGCTTTAAGGTTGTTTACCTCTGTTGCTGTTAATGGCACTCCTCAAGGGCTTAGAGATGAGTTGATTTTAAAAGCTTGCAGGTCTGTAGGCTAATAACATCCTAGTATTGGACTGTAGGAGAAGAAGAAAAAAAACAGTATCCCAAAATGTGCAGTATTAATTCAAAAAATGTATTTAAGTTTAATTATTTATAACATTTCAGAGCATATTAGTAATTGCTGTGTAATGTAATCATAATGGTAATGAAGTCTGAGTAATTCAAGATCTAATTACATCATCTTGCTATTAAGTTGTGCTTAGAAGTAGAAGAGAAAGCACCAGTGTAGGTTCAAACAACAAAATATGATTCAGCAAAAGATGCCAGTTGCACTAGATTTCTAAAACTTTCAGGAATATTGAGTAGTAAATATCTCTGCTTGTCTTAATAGATGGGATTATTTAGGTTAAATATGTAACTTGGAGGCTTGGTTTACTCGCACTATATGTGGTAAGAGAAGCAGAATGTCCTGCAATTTGTATTTATTGTATACAGAACCCCCACAAAACCCTCCCAAACCTGCTCTCCATCCCTTTATTCATGAAAGAGGCTTTTCTACCTTGCAGGGACCAGGTTGGAACAACAGGAACGAGACCTGGCATGTACACGGTGTGGTGGGATTGCTTATCACAACCGTTGAGCCTAGTGCTGGAACCAGCTGTGGTTTGGCAGGCATGCTGACGGTGAGTCCAAAGGGTGTATCTTGACTGGCCTGGGTGATGAGCACCATGAAGAAAAGATCTCTGTCACAGCAAGCAAAGGCCAAACTCCCAAGGAGACATCAGTCTTCCTACCAAAGTACAGTGGTGAAAAAGGCTCTTATGGCTGGTGGGCAGCTGTGTCTGCGATAGCTTCCTCTGCTTGTCTTGTATTGCCTACTTTGTGGTACTGTACTTTACCTCCTCCCTAGTGCTGTCATGGAGAGATCACCAACATGTAACCCTTATAAATGGATCGATAGACCAAAAGGATGATCATTTGGAAGATAAGACCTCCCTAGCTCTTTGCCAATTATTTTATGATAGTTCTGATTAATGATTCCATTTTAGCCATTTCAGTGCTCAACAGTCTTCATTTGTTAGTGTTGATTATGGAAGTCCATGCCTTGCCTGAGTCTGAGTTATTCTGACCAACAAATGTGAATTAAAATCAATAGAAATGTCATTAGCATCCTGATACCAGGAAAGATAAAATGAACAATTCTCATGTGTTTGGTTTATTAAAATTTGCTAAAGTGTGAAATATGTATGACAAGTAATGATGTTTTAATCTTTTGCCAAGGTAACAATTGAAAGCTGATTGATTCCATTCAGTAATTATAAAATCAAAATGATGGAAGATTGTAATCAAGAAGGATTCTGTCTCATACTTCGTCATGCCTCCATGCAAGATAAAATTCTTATCTGTAACATCTCTTTTATCTGAAAAGAAATCAAACTCCAATTTGCCCAGTTTAAATGTCATGGCAAGCTGTATAATAAACTCCTTTTCTTTTTTAAATTCTGATGAGAATATAAAAGCACTCACCAAAGCTGTCATCTTTTCCAGGAGAATGCTGTGGCAGACAGTATCAAAGGCTTTACTGAAGTCCAGGTAGACTACATCCACAGCCTTTCCCTCATCTACCAGGTTGGTCATGTGGTCATAAATGGAAATCAGGTTGGTCAGGCAGTCTTTCACAAACCCATGCTGGCTGGACCTGTTCCCTTGGTTGTCCTGCATGTGCCATGTGATACCACTCCAGATGGTCTGTTCCATAACCTTCCTTGGCACCACGGTCAGGTCAACAGGCCTATACTTCCCCAGATCCTCCTTCTGACCCTCCCTGTGGATGAGTGTCACATTGGCCATCCTCCAGCTATCTGGGACCTCCCTGGTTAACCAGGAGAGTGGCTTGGCAAGCTCTTCTGCAAGCTCTCTCAGTACCCTTAGATGAATCCCATCTGGTGCCATAGGCTTGTGAGTGTCTCAGTGACTCAGTGGATCACTAACTACCTCCTCCTGGATTTCAGGTCTGTTCTGCTCCCCATCCCTGCCTACCAGCTCAAGGGACTAGTTGTCCTGAGGATATTTGGTCTTTTCGTTAGAGACTGAGGCAAAGAAGGCATGAAGTACCTCAGCCTTTTCCTCATCCTTGGTGACAATGTTCCCCTCATGTCCAATAAAGGATGAAGATTTTCTTCTGACTTACTTTTGTTATTAATGTACTTATAAAAGAAACTTCTATTATCTTTCACAGCAGTAGCTAGATTGAGTTCTGCCTCTGAGCTTTCACCTTACTAATTTTCTCTCTATATGACCTAACAACTTCCTTGTACCCTTCCTGATTTACCTGCCCTTTCTTCCAAAGGTCTCTTTTTCTCTCTTTTTTCTCCCTAAGTTCTTACAAAAGCTCCCTGTTCAACCAGACTAGTCTTCTTCTCTGATGCCTTTTCTTCTGGTACAAAGGGATGACCTGCTCTTGTGTCTTTAAGATTTCCTTCTTAAAGTGTGTCCTTCCTGGGCCCCTTTGTTATTAACGACTGTTTACAAGGGGACTCTCTGAACCAGTGTCCTGAACAGGTCAAAGTCCGTCCTCTGGAATTCCAAGATAGATGATTTGTTAACCCCCTTCCTTACTTCACCAAGAACTGAAAACTCCGTAATTTCATGATCACTGTGCCCAAGGTGTCCTCTGACCATCACATATGCCACTGGGCCTTCTTTGTTTGTAAACTGCAGGTCTAGTAGGGCACTTCCTGTAGTAGGCTCACTTACCATCTGTGTCAGGAAGTTATCTTTCCCATGCTCCAGGAACTTCCTGGACTGCCTCTTCCCTGCTATGTAGAGTTTCCTGTTGGACATCTGGCAAGTTAAAGTCTCCCACAAGAACAAGAGCTAGCAATCATGAAACATCAGTCAGCCACTCATAGAATACTCCATCTGCCTCCTCATCCTGGTTGGGTGGCCTATAACAGATGCCCACCAGGAGGTCTGCCTTGCCAGCCTTCACTCTGATTCTTACTCATAGGCACTCAACCTTATCATCACTGTCCTGGAGCTCTATACAGTTCAAAACACTCCCTAATGCACAGAGCCATCCCACCACCTCTCCTTCCTTTCCCATTCCTCCCGAAGAGCTTGTAACCATCACTGCAGCACTCCACTCATGAGAGTCATCCCAGCATGTTTCCGTGATGGCAACTACGTCATAGCTTTTCTGCAGCACAATGGCTTCCTCCTGTTTGTTACCTATGCTACGTGCATTGGTGTAAATGCACTTCACCTGGGCTATTGATTTCACCCCCAACACTGGCATGGCTAGACTCATCTCTGCTAAGCATGGTCTTATCACCTTCCCACTTCAGATCTAGTTTAAAGCCCTCTCAATCGGCCCTGCCAACTCAGAGGCTGGAATCTTTTCCCCCACTTTTAGACAGACGAGCCCCATCTGTCTTCAGCAGGCTTCATGCCGTATAAACCACCCAATGATCAAAAAAGCCAAAATTCCACCGATGGCACCAGTCTTTGAGCCACATATTGATCATGTGGGTTCTCCTGTCCTTTCGGCATTCTTCCCCGAATTGAGGAAAGCAACGCATGTGCTCCTGTCCTTACAACCAGTCATCTCAGTGCCCCAAAGTCCTTTTTGATTTCCCTAGAACTTCTCCCTTCAGCGTTGTCACTGCCAACCTGGACAACAGCAGTGAATAATAATCAGAGTGCTGAATCAATTCAGGGAGCTTTCTAGTAAAATCTTCTACTCAGGCCCCATGGAGGCATCGGACTTCTTTGTGGGATGGGTCCAGTTGGCACACAGGCACCTCAGTTCCCCTCAGAATGGAGTCACCTACAAAAAATCCTTTTATATGCCCAAGGGGGACATACCATTTAAAATTGAGTATTTCTTTGATTTCCTAATGACATAGCTGAAGAAAAGTCTGGCCCTGTGCTCCTTGGAGGAAGGAAATGTTAAATTATTTTCAACTGCAGCTTCTCACTGCAACATTTTGTTTGATGCAGGTTAATGGCTAACTGCTAAGAAAGAGGACTTCTCTGTTTCAGTAGTCTAATGGGATTTTTGGCAACCTGCTTGTTAGAAGGATTGTTTTCTTTAATAATATTGCTGTAGGAATGCATCTTTAAGTATCCCACTGTATTATTTTGACACAACCTTTATACCTTTCAAGGTTATAGTTTCTGGAATTCTTTTTCTCCTGATAAAAAGCAACGTTGCTGGGTATGCTTTTTCTATCAAACCTTGATGGATGATCAGGAAAAAAAGCTGATATGTTCAATGGCTTGATAATTTCAGGGTCAAAACAGATTTTACTTGTTGATCTTTCACTTCCTGATGCATCTTTTTGACCAAGCAGCTGGTGTATAAGATCTAGCTGGCAGCACACAGAACACATTAGAAAAACAAAGAGAATGTGAGATTAAACTGAAAAGAGACAAGAATAGCATTTCCTCACTGTTCTGCATGAAGACAGAAGGTGCTCCGAGAGGATACAAACTCAGTTTTCATATTGGAACTATGGCCTCTTCCCCCCATCAGATTATTCAAAGGTAAATTTGCTTTTTACTCTCTCACAAAGACCATTTCCCCCTCTGTTATACTTATTTATTAGTAACATTATTTGTAAAATGCTAACTTCATTGGCTGCACTGTTATGATGTTATCTCCATGTGCTTCTGTGAGAATGTAACAATGTTATGAAGAAAAATGATGTAAAAATGATGTGAGTACATAAAATGAGATTGACAAAATGTAATAAATCACTGCTGGGCTGAAGTACAGAGCTGCATGTGTAATGAAATACTTCAGCATTACATCATCATTTATATAACATCTGGCAGAGTCTTGTATTTCAGTGCTGCTTTGAATCAGGATCATTTTTTCTCTCTGACGAAAGAGAAAAGCAACCCTTTAGGTTTTGTACATAGAAAACTGAAAAGAAAATAAAGGAAAAAAACAACCCTTAAAATACCTGTGAGAGTTTCCCTTGAAAATTTCTGTCATGCCCAACTTATTGCAAATAATATAATGACTGAGATGCATACAAAAGAGAACATTTCAGAGGATTTTTTTTCAATTTTATAAGAGAAACCTGTCTTTAATGTGAAGGAGATTTTTTGAATTTGCATGGGTAATTTCCCAAATAAGAGGTTTTTCTAATTTACATCATTATGCATACCCTGGTACTAGACTTACAGAAAAAAAAAAAAAAGGTGTGAATTTTATTTACTTGAGTGTTTTCAACAGGGGTTATGTTTTTTCAAAGGAGAATTGAATTATCTTTAGTGTGGACTTCTGGTTCTGTCTCACGCAGACAGGTGGGTGCTACTTCAGTATGGACTCCTCCATCCCAGGCTGCCAGAGTGAATCTCCCTGCCTGGTTCACCTGGGGTGCCAGGCAGGGCAACGTGATATGCCATTGGAGTGAGGATTAGTTGAAATGTGTTTAATTGGCTGTTTCAGTAAATGAAGTCAGAAATGTGAGTGTCTGCTGCAAGTCTCTGGATGACACACTGAATTCAGTAGAAGTCTTGCTATTAATTCCTAGCAGACTTGGCCCTTGCCTTGCACCTCTGGTCTCCGAAGCCCCACCAGGAGGTTCTGCTGCTGTGACAGTGGTGCTGTGCAGGGTGCTGCAGGTATGCAGACTGGCAGCCCTCCTGGCTGCTGTAACGCTCTCCTTCCCCAGCTTTTGGTGGATGGCAGCTGCCCAAAATGCAGGACTGGGGCACTGGCAAGAACTTGATGTATCTAAAGATAGGCTTTTTGGTTTCTTATTTTCAGTACTACACTGTTCAAGGAGGAAATAGGACAGGTTGTCAAAGAGAAATCACTGTTTATTTGGTTTCTTTTCAGTTAATTACTGTATGTACCAGGGTGAATTTATGCTGATACTTTTGGTGTGTGTTTGGCCCCGGCCACCTGCAGTAGTTTATATTCTCCCTGCCAAGTTCACTGATAAAACAGTGAATTTGTCCTTGAAGGGAGAACTTCTGTATAAACTGTTTTAATTGGTGTTCTGTGATTGGCTAATTGTCCTCCAAGGTCACTTGAAGGAGAAAGTGATGAGGAGGGGAGGAAGGCTCGACCCCCGACTCAATTAGAAAAGACCCCCAAAGCATACTGCGCGTGCGTGAGGGGATTTCTGAAGTTCTCATGCATGCACAGAAGAGATGCACTTACATAACCGGGAGGTGGGACTGAGGGCCTCGGGCTGGGCGGTGCTGGCCACACCTGGGAGGTTGTGGTCACTCAGTTAATTGTATAAAAGTAGATAGTGCTTTCTTGGAAGGCAGCTAACTTCACACCAAGGACAACATTACCTTTTGGCAAGGACACCTGTCAGTTTGTGAACTTACTGACTCTCCAAGGATGCAGCTTCTGCTATGGGTAATTATAGGCATGCTAGGTCGGTAAGATAACTTTATCGGCATCAGCTGGGAACTGGGGAGGTTGTGCTGGGGGCTTATTTCTCTCCTTCTTCCTCCTTTTTGTGTTTGTTTGTTTTGTTGTCCACCTCTTGGTAATAAATATTGGTTTTTGTTAAGCTTTTAACGGTGTCATGGTTTCAAGTTTCAGTATGTTTGAACCTCTTCCCTAATACACTGTATTTGCTTTTCTCCCAGGGATTTTTATATGGTATATTTATCCAGCAGTATAGGTCAGGTTGATACATGGAGCTAGTTGTTATAGCTATTTTACTTCTCCTCTGTATTTTCCCAAGGTTGGTATAGAATGGTAGATCTTGATACACTATCGAGTAAAATATGATATCTGAATTTGTTTTTTCATAGTGGAATTGGTAAGGGGGAGGGGACCAGTTCCAATACAGCAGTTACTAGAAACCTGATGAGGGGTAGGTGTCTGGAGTGCTTTTCTTTCTTTCTGAGCAATTGTTAGCGTTACTGAAAATATTGTTTCCATCATTTTTTAAACCAACAGTGACTTCTATTGATTTGGAGGAGAGAGATGCCGAAGAGCACAAATTTTGTTGCAAGTAGGACTGTGTAAAACTGGCAAAGGTAGAAGAGGGAGGCAATGGCATTATGATTGAAGTGTAAGTTTTGGAGTTGGGATGTCTTATGCCTATTTTTGATTTTCCTGCAGCTGACTTTTGGAAGAGAAATCACAATCAGGGGTGAGAGCTGGCCATGTGCAAGGCCACTTTGCTTTCTTATGGAAAGCAAAGGAAACAGTTTAGTTGGAAACCCCTCTTTCCAGAATGTAAGGATTTTGGATAGAAGTATTTTTCCCTTACAAGGGTGTCATAGCAAAGTACCTATGACCTATGGGTTTCCAGGGGCAAAGAGAAGAATTTTTACATCTCAGAGATACGTCCATGACACTTCTGACCCTGGACATTGCAGGATTGGAAGCTGACGGTTGCATCAGAATGGTACTGGACAGGAGTGGGATAAAGTTTGAGGACAAGCACTGGTAGAGGCTAAGATCATCTTGAGGTGAAAATTGATTTGTGATGATGCCATCTCAACTCCCTCTCCTGTAAAGAAAGATTAATTGCTGTGGCTTGAATGATGGGCCTTTGCAGTGAGATGATGTCTCCTCACAGGGCTTTCTGTGAGACACCAAATGAGACCTCCAGTGAGTTTAGTGGTTCCTTTGCATTTACAGTTTGCACCTGTTCCCCTCGTTCTGTGCAATGGCCACAATTTAAACAGGTTAATAGAAGACTAAATTATGTAAAGCTAATAAGGTTCTTTCAGCCCCCTGGGAAGGATCAAAAAAATATGAGCTGACAATGAAAGAGTATCTATGAGCATCAGTGAGAACTGGCTCTCAAGGAGAAAAGAAGAGTAATTTAGTAAAATTTTGTCTGAACGGAAGGTAATTTTTTTTAATCTCTGGTTGCTTTCATTTCTTCAACCCTGTCTGTGAGAAAACTTGAGTCCTCTCCTGGACTGAGAAGTCCAAGGAAAGGCAGGAAGCTTACTTTCTCTTCTGTACATAAACCCATTCCTCTACTAAGGGCACAGGGACAGTAACCAACCAGCCTTTGGCCATTGCTCAGCAAAGCTTTGAACAATCTTAATGAGTTAATTCACCACCTAGCAAATCTAGACCCAGCCGGTGTAACAGATAAAGGAGCAGTAATGGTCACAGGGAATGAATTTTTTATGGGGATGCATAATAGTGTAATTTCAGATTTGTTTCTTTTTACTTCTTGACAGCTGTGTAGCTTTACACAGATGTATGTATGGATAATTTTGCCCATCATTTCTACACCAGAAAGTTGCACTTATTTTCCAGATCTATTTAATTCAGCCAAGCAATATTCAATTACCTATTTGAACAGGAGATTGTGGACAAACAAGACTGCGGAAGAATTGATTGGTAAAATCACAACTGACTGTGGAAAGGTGCCTCCATCAGACTCTGCTCCCTGTTTCTCTTCCTCCCAATCTTGTGAAACTGTAGGGACAGGGTAAAGCAGAAGGGAGGCAAATCCTTCATCTCCTACCCTGGCCTGTGCCCATGCTTCCTGTTCCCACTAGAGTGATACTGTTTGGCAGGACTCTTCTGGCAGAAGTATTAAAGTGAATAGATTTCTTTGTCAGTTGCTAGGCTGAGGATTACCACCAGCACACCAAGTCAGGTATGTGCAAGATGTTCAAAGAATTTCTGCTGCCTAAAGTTGTTCCTGCCTTGTTTCTTCCCCGTACTGGTTACTCACAGCAGCCTTTACTAAAACTATTCCTGAATGTTCTTACATTGTGTTTTGTTTCCTTTGAGCTGGTGGTGTTCAGCTGATACATGCCAAGTTATTCCTAATTTATTGCAGATGAGGTCAGAATCAGATCATTATTGAAAACAGTAAGTTTGTGATATATGGTTTGGGTATTTTTTCACTTTGCTCTCTGCTATTTGATGGTTTGCTTCCAATGTTCCTTCCTGCTAACTTCCAATAGAGGCTTCTTTCTTTATAAACAACTGGATTGATTTCCAGTATGGACTTTTACTTCCTGCAAAACTTATCTTCTCAGGGGAAATTGACACTTTTCTCTATGTATATTTTCTTATTTGCATTTACTTGGAGGGGTTTGAAACCCAGGGACAAGATTTATGTCAACAAATGCCTCTCCCTCTTATCCAATTTAGTTGTTTTAACATAACGCAATCATTTTCTAAATCAAACTGATGGAGCGCTTCCTAAAGGCATTACACCAACAGTATATCTGAAATCATATTTGCCTTCTTTTATTGCATTAGCACCAGACTTGAACCTTTCAAATTTGCATTGTGCTTTGCAGAAGTTCTCAGGATCTTTGACGCATTTATAGCTGGATTCTGGTGTGGTTTAAACAGAGATCAGAAAGTGAATTATAGAGCAAAGCATGTGTAGAGATGAGATTTTAGTTTCATGGAACAAGTAGAAACCAGAATGAATAAGCAAAAAGAATATTGCCTTTGCCAGGTGGATTTGGAGGCACTGCAAGGGGGGTGCTGTGTTACAACACTGATCCTGGGTGTCTCACCAGACTTTCTTCCTTGAAGAAGGTGCTGAGTAAGGGTCTGGCATACAGCAAAAGTGTACGAGCTGAGAGTGCCTGGGGGAATGCACTTAACATCTGCGAAGTACTGAAATGATGCGCCTGCGCTGGCTTTTGTTAATTCTTCACCCTATGGGCAACTACTATCAGGCTCAAGATATGCTTGTAATACTAACAAGAGGAATTTTCAACAATACAAACAAGACTCTTGTGATCATCTGTGCTTTTGAATATCTTCTCCCTTGTTCTTTTGTGGTTATTTCAGTGATAATGATGCCTTAAGCCCCTGATGTTTTTTTTTTATTTTTCTTTTGTTGGTAAGCCTTATAAGTTTTATAAGTAGATTTTAAAAGCAGCAACCCTCCCTCCTTTGTCCCTTGTCCCTTTCCCTTTCTCTGTAGCACCCTTGTTTATACATTCCTTAACCCTCTTACCCCATTCCATGCCCCCTATATCAATCCTACTCCTGAATCCAGTAGAAATGTTTAGTCTTTTGTCAATGCAAGGCCTAGATTGTTGGCAGAACAGCATATCAGGGCCTAAACCACAGAACACGGTCAAGAATTAGGTAATTATGTACCCTTTGTGCTCTGATGAAGATGAATGAATAGGTGGTCCCAAAAAGCCCCCCGACTCAATTCCCGGGGGGTGGACCCGGGGCGGTCCAGAGTAAAGGCCACAGGGTGGACACATCTAGGGTTGGATGGATGGTATTATAAAATGTAACATCTCAGGCACGGCCTGCGTGCGTCTTGTAACATCTTAGCCTTGGCAAAATAAACCCTGTCTTATCTCACCCCTAATTAACTGCTCTGGAGATTTTTTCAGCACTAAAATCCCACGGCAACAATAATTCTTGGCCACAGAGAGCAATGGTGTGTTTGAGAGCCCCAAAATCCAATTCCCGAGTCCAAGCCCCCCTCCCACATCTCAACCCGGTGTGAGATGGGTTTTCCAGACACTACGCAAGACTCAATATGGGGGGAAATATGTACAAATAAATATTGCAATACATCATATACATAATCTTAACTATCTCTCCTATGATAAATCAGTATTTACAATGGATCAATCTCTTCTCCCTCTAATAAAAGTCCAGAAGGGAAAAGGAAAGATCCTTTCCACTCTCAGGGCAGCAGTGTCTCTCCTTCCATGCAGCAGCTGTAGCTGGACTGTTGTAGCTGGATCTCTCCCATTACACACAAGAGGGGTCTCCTTTCACCCCTCTCTTCCATGGGCTGCGTAGCAGGGACAAAACTCGCTTCACCACGTCATATCATGGGGTGTAAGACCCCCATGAAGGTCCCTTCGTCAGAGGATTCACCCCTGAGTCAAAACATCTCGAGGAGCTTTCAGTTGAAAACCTTTGCCTCAAGAGTTCTATCAGAGCTCCTGTGCTCTGTCTCAGGCTGTTGCCAGCTTGGCAGCAGCAGTGTGGGGGTCCAAGGTCACCCCCTCCGCATTCCGTCTGGCCGTCCCAGTCCAGCTCTGGGATGTCTTGAGCTTCTTAGCTCCTCTCTCTGGTGCATGCTGCACTCCAAGACTCCTCTCAAATAGGAGTCCATCTCCTCCTCCTCTCTAGGAGGTCTCAGAAGGGTTTGGGGAGTTTGTTTCAGTTCTTACCCCAAACTCTCTCTCTCTGTAGAGCTTAGTCCTGCTCTGTCTCTCTGTGTTAGAGATCTCTGTGTCTTCCTGCTTGCCTGCATGCTTGTTTCTGTTGCTCCTTATCTCCTTCTGGCTCTCTGCCACTGTTCTCTGTCCACTGCTGCTCTGCCGCCGCTTTTCAGTATCTCCTGCTGCTGCTTACAGTGGAGAAAGTCCTTCAGCTCTCAGCTACAGAACCTGGCCCAGTTTAACACTGTTCCAAGTTCTTGTAGCCCCCCAGCCGAGGCTGGGGGAGGGCCTAGCCCCCAACGGGGCTCCTGCCCCTTCTCCTCGTGGCTTCAGAACGTGGCTACTCTCTGCCACAGCTGCTACAACACCCTTCTTTTCTGGTCTGCTTGTGATATGTTTATATTTTGCAGGAGCGCTCATTGGGTCCACATCAAGTGACACCACCCCCTCGGGGGTTACCATTTTTTTTAACTCTAGGGGGAAAACTTTTTTTCCCCCACCACAAATGGGTAGTTTGGAACAAGCTGGCTAAGAAAAAAAGACCAAGAACGTACAGAGGAAGGCAAAAATAAAGCTGAAATGAAACTGGTTTAGGGAAAGAACTGAGTTCCCTAGGCTGTGGAGGTACAGCAATGCTGCAACCCACTGTGTTAACAGGACTGCAGTACCATTAGTCCCAGGGGAGCTTGAGTGAAACTCTTCCAGTTCCTCAGCACTTGGGTCATAGTTAAACCACAGCTCCACTGACTCCTCACATGTTACTGTGATCTGTTTGTCACTTTGATGATGTAAATCTATTTCTGCTGCAAACGGGATTGTGTGGCTTTCAGGTGCCTTGCAAGAACTTGCCAACATTTACATTTGATCTTTGAATGCAGAAGCATTGATATAGTAGGTTGTAAAGGCCCCTTTCTCAACCTACCATTTACACCAATAAAAGTTATTATGTTACAACCATCCCTTTTTCTAGGTGTCAAGCTGGAAACCCACCACCTGGTAAAAGGGGAGAAGTGGTGGTGTAAATCTCGTGCAAGTTTTCACGTTACTTGGTATGCTAAAGAAAATATGAGATGCATCTCTCAGCTGCAGGAGAATCATTTCACCATGGAGAGGAGAAGGTTGTCCTAAATAGTCAGGAGTGGGAGAGTGTTTGCTAGCATAGAAGATCTGAACCCTGTTGGGGGCATGCAGCCTTGCTTCTGAGTGTTGGCTGGCCTCATACCCAGTGGAGCTCCTGTGCTTCCTCCGCAAGCACAAATCCCTCCTTGTAAGTGAATGACACCAGACCACAGGGGTCTTTTTTTAGGGTCGGTGGCAACCAGTTCCCCAAGACCTTGGTGTTTGTTACTTAGAACAGGAAAGCAGATGAATTCTTGAAATGCTGCATGAGGCTGGAAAGCCTTGTTTCTAAACCTGATTTGAGGCAGCAGTAGCCTGCTTCAGGTCTGGTCTCTCTATGCTAACACACATGATGGAGGAACAAGCTTGGGTGCAGAAAGCACATGTGCTCTTTGTGAGGCCCCAGCTGGTAAGGAGGTGTGTGGTGCAATTTATTTTCTGAATTAATATTCCTTGAGCAGGCTCTGGGACTGTATCTGTTTCTTAGATCTCTCCAGATAATGAAATGGCCAAATGCAATTGTCTGGCAATAGAATTGCACTTCAGCAATACGAGCAAAAAGACACTAATTTACATTTGTGCCAATACTATTAATGCAAATTGGTTATTAGCTATTTATGCTAAAAGGCTATAATAAAAATCATGAAGGTAGTTTTATTAACTACATTTTGTCCTATGAAATCTGTGCTAGAAGGCACGCGTTGCAATCCGTGGTTTTCTTTTCTCAGGCAATATGGCATTTGCTCCACCTAACTAAGATATTTATAAACCAATTGCTACTCTCTTTTCTTCACTTTGCATTTTATAAGACATCACTGCTATGAAGTTAATAGGACAGCTGTGTGCAATGCTTTTGTAATTCAATTGCAATATTGTATTGTTCTTTATCCTATCATTCTCATGTGTAGGAAGGGGTAATTAAAGAAAAAATTACAAACAATTATAATGCAAGAATAACAAGGAGGAAAATGTGTTTCAATCATTGATTTTAAATAGGGATGTGGGGAAGATTGGGGATAGCAGGAAAACAGAGCTGCACCTGATCTACCCTTCTGATTTTAGTCTCCTCATGCATCTGGGGTAAGATTTTCTAGTTTGCTTGGGCTAGACTTTCCCTTATGCAGTGCTGTCCTACCATGCTCACAGAAGGGAGAGCCTGTGACCTCCTTGATTTCTGGCATAGCCATTCCGGTGTTGTCCTGCATCACCTGGATCCCCTCCTGAGCTTTTGTACATGAGTACCAGGTCCTCTGCCCAAGTCAGGCAAGCAGGCAGTGATGGCAAGAGAAAGGGAAGAGGTAAGTAAGGCTGTTGGAAGAAGGAGAAAGTGTGTCAAAAATGGCATGCTCTTTGGAAAGAAGTCCAGATGTACAGAGAATGCATGCAAATGGGACACCATGCCTGCTACCCTCTGCTGTGTTGCATAAGGATCTGTGTAAAGTGACAGAGAAGGTTAAAGTATTGCATGAGATGCCCAGTTCCAGACATCTCAGTTAATGGCTAGACTTGGCCAAGGCTTTCTTTCGGCAGTGGAGCCAGAGGCAGCAGCACTGACCTCCTGCTCTCCTTGTTCTGGATCCATTGACCAGCAAGAAGTCACAAAAGCAGCTTCCTGAACCCAGCCCAGCAGAACAAACCAGCTTCGCTTGGGTCCCATAATCTATTGTACGCATCCCAACCATCTGGCTTGTTGCAGCTGAGGGGCTGTGTTAGGAATGGGACCCCTGGTGGAAGGAACAAGAGGGAGGAAGGAGAAAAGAGGGGCCAGGACTAACACTAACACTGGGAGCTGCAGCTGACATGTTAGGCAGAAATGACTTTTACTGCTCACTATGACTGGAAGACAGATTGGAGGGAGTGATGCCTGGATCAGATGGAGGTCACAGACTGGCTGTCTGGGAGACTTGAACATCCATAGATGTTGCAAAATTGGGAGTTCATATGAAGAGGGGGACACATGGCATGGTCTGAGGTCTGGGCTGTGTGGGCACACTTTTTGAAACACTCCCAGGTGGTGAAGGTGGAAGGCAGGTTAGGTGCTCAGGTCTGTGCTCCTGGGCACAGCCCCTTTCCAGCAGCAGGGTCATGTGCCCTTTCTGGGCAGAAAGTGTGTGTACTTCCTGCCCTGCCCATCACCATGTCAGGCATTCAGGGCTGAGCTCTGCTCCATTTCTCTACCAGGAGGAGCTGCATTTGAAAGCTTGGTGTCAGTTCCTTGGCAGCTCCAGGATATTTTGGACCAGAGGAGTGATTTTGAGCAAGTAAAAAGTGCTGGGGTGTGATTAGAGATTATCAGAGGGACCCGTTTCAGTCACCTGCCTCTTTCAGGGGCAGTGCTTCAGACATCCAAACCACATCTTCTGATTTGGCTTCACCCTCATGCAGGTGCAGTTTCAGCCAAGCCTTTGGGTTTCTCGCTCACCCCTTTAACTGAAGCTCCTTTGGGGAAACTCCTTTGAGAGGGATGAAGTTTCATGCTTTTTCGTTTCCAGAAATTAAAACAGTTTTTAATTCAAACAAAACTGCAATATTCCTATCAGCAACTGTGAAATTGGAGGTCGTTTTCTTATTTCTGTAAAGAACATATTCAAATGAATGAAAATAACTTCAGTTTAATAATTTACATATGCCATTGGAATTTCAATCTTTCACATTGGAATTAGAAGTTCACATTAAATTATATTCTTAAATTATAGTATCATCTAACCCAACTATGTCTGATCTCTAATAGACTGATGTTAGTTATTTTAGGGGAAATTAGCTAGTTTGGAAAAGAGGGAGGTATACCTATTTTTTGTTCAAAGAGATTTATAATGTTGTGGCTGAATAATAGCTGACAACTAGCTCTGTGTGTAGGAATATTTTTACCCCGAGTACATTTACATTCTCCAAGTGAGGATGTATAGGAAACTGAGCATATACGTTCCATGACAAAAAACAGTTTGATGCTTCAGTTATTCTGGTGAGAAAAAGCAGTAGTTTATTTTTGTGGCAAGTTGATATCTGAAGTTCTTCAGTTGTTTGTGTTCAGTGACCCTGGAGTAGGTTGCTCTCAAAGGGTTTGTGTTGATAACTGGGAAAGGAGTGCCATGCTCTTCTCTGACCACCTGGTTGGGAGTCAACACTGATGCCCTGGCTGCAGAGTAGAGCACAAAAAACAAGTTAATAATTGATGTGTGGTCCTTGTTTTTCATTCTTGGGACTACAGACATAGAAATGATAACATCTGTTTTTTCAAAAGCTTCTTATAATAAAAGAATGTTTTTTACATCTCATGTTAAAAACAACAACAGACACGGTAGGTCAAGGAATGGGTGATTTGCTGTCTATTTTTAATGAGCATTTTTTGAAGAAGGAGACATCAGATACTGCTAGGAGAGATCATGCAGCATTCAGGAGACTTTGTGAATCATCTACAAAAGGCTAAGACTGCCATTCCTTGTATGACTTTCCAAGTTCACAGAAAGATTACATGGCTACCAAGATGAAAAGCACTCATCTGTTTTTTTTTTCTACCACGGCCTTTTTCCATTACTAAAAATGAGGATTGTGATGAATCATGTCTTCAGCTGAACATCAAACACAAGTCTGTAGTCTTCAGTGAGCATTAAATATGGATGTGAATATAAATAGAGAAGAGAAGGTTATTATGTAGGAAGAAGGAGGATAGTAGCTAAGCACAAGTCAGATATTTAACATGTACTTTCTATTCTCTCTGTATCCTACATTCTTTTATTTAGGAAGAAGAGAGCAAGTTAGCATGACGCTGTGTATGCTGTAGGCTTTCAGCAGAAAATTAGGGATAAACGGTCACTATAATCGCTGAAGCAATTGTGATTCTGCTCTATCTCTGTAAATATCTGAATGGATATTTCATTCAGCTTTGTACTCATATGTCTTCCTTCAGCAGTATTTTGTGTCATTCCCAGCACTCATGGCACAGAGAAACCCCTGAGTTTTAATTTTCCTCTTTCATTAAGGGGCCTACTTGCAGAAAGCTTGCAGTTGAACCTGGTCTTACCACCGTCATCTCTTAAGACCTCAAGACTCTGCTCTTCCCTCCAGGCCCCATGCAATGCAGATTTGTTTAAGCATATCTGTTTAGCATACTGCCACTACACTGCTGTGTTTGGCTTGCCAGGGGACTCCTGGCTGTGTCCTGTTTGAAGATTGTGTCTCCAAAGGCCTCATTGCTCAGCCCATATATTGGACTTAAGCCTACTACTGCAACCAAATTCAGGGATTTCTTTCTCTGTGTATATTTTTGGGATATAAAGGCTGAGATCACTGCCTTGGCTGCATCCCCCAGCTGGCTGGCTTGCTGTAGATCTTGGTGAAGGGAATGGGCAGTGGAATCAATGCACCTCAGAAAGTTTGCAGATAACACCAAGATGAACTGTCAGTTTGACACATCTGAGGGACAGGATGACATCCAGAGGGACCTGGCCAAGCTCAGGAAGTGTGCCCATTCAGGAGGTTCAGTAAGGTCAAGTATGAGGCTGGGACAAACCCCGGTATCAATATGAGCAGGGGAATGAAGAGATTGATAGCAATCATGCAGAAAAGTGCACATGGTTGCGGTAGATGGGAGGCTGGACATGACCCAACAATGTGTGCTTGCAGCCCAGAATCCTGGGCTGCCTCAAAAACAGTGCGGCCAGAGAGGTGATTCAGTCCTTCCACTCCACTCTGGTGAGATGCCACCTGGAGTGCAGCATCCAGCTCTGGGGTCCCCAGCACAGGAGGGACATGGACCTGGTACAGGGACACAAATAGTCCAAATAGGGACACAAAAATGATGAGAGAGATGAAATATCTCTACTATGAGGACTAGTTGAAAGAGTTGGACTTGTTCAGCATGGAGAAGAGAAGGCTTCAAGGAGACCTTATAGAACATTCTGGTACTTAAAGGGGGTGTTGCCTAAAAGACTGCAGAGAAAAAGACTACAGGCCAATTTAGTGTATAGGATAAAGACAGCAGGTCCTTTAACGAGTCCATAGGCCTAGAGAAATACACACCACGTGCGCCCACTCAAACAGTGGCTCTATGATTTTATAATAAGGTCCATCCAATCCCAGATTTGTCCACCCCCGGTTCTGCCTCATTCTGCCTCCTGACACACCCCTTCAGGAATTGGGTCTGGGGGCTCTGAGGCATCAGGGGCCTAGAAGAAAGATGAGGACAGACTATTTAGCAGGGCCTGTTATGATAGCACAAGGGGTAATGGTTTTAAACAAAAAGAGAGTAGATTCAGACTAGATATAAGGAAGAAGCTTTTTTATGCTGAGGCTGGTGAAACGCTGGAACACCAGTGTCCAGTTGCTTGGAGTGGTAGTGGATGCACCATCTCTGGAAACATTCAAGATCAGGTTGGATGGGACTTTGGTCGACCTAGTCTAGTGGAGGTGTTCCTGCTCACTGCAGGGGGATTGGACTACATCATAGAATCACAGAATCATAGAATCAGCTGGGTTGGAAGGGACCTCTGAGATCATCAAGTCCAACCCTTGATCCACTACCACCGTGGTTACTAGACCATGGCCTAAGTGCCACATCCAGTCTCATCTTAAAAACCTCCAGGGACGGAGAATCCACTGCTTCCCTGGGCAGCCCATTCCAACGCCTGATTACCCTTTCTGTAAAGAATTTCTTTCCAATATCTAACCTAAACCTCCCCCAGGACAGCTTAAGACCATGCCCTCTTGTTTTACTGATAGTTGCCTGGAGAATAGATCAACCCCCACCTGGCTACAACCTTCTTTCAGGGAGTTGTAGAGAGTGATGAGGTCTCCCCTGAGCCTCCTCTTCTCCAGGCTGAACAACCCCAGCTCCCTCAGCCTCTCCTCAGAGGACTTGTGCTCCAGTCCCTTCACCAGCCTTGTTGCTCTTCTCTGGACCTGCTCCAGCACCTCAATATCCTTCCTGAACTGAGGGGCCCAGAACTGGACACAGTACTCCAGGTGTGACCTCACCAGCGCTGAGTACAGGCGCAGAATCACTTCCCTGGACCTGCTGGCCACACCGTTCCTGATCCAGGCCAGGATGCTATTTGCCTTCTTGGCCACCTGGGCACACTGCTGGCTCATGTTCAGCTTCCTGTCAATCCAAATTCCCAGGTCCCTCTCTGTCTGGCTGCTCTCCAGACACTCTGTCCCCAGCCTGTAGCGCTGCATGGGGTTGTTGTGGCCAAAGTGCAGGACTCTCCACTTGGCCTTGTTGAACCTCATCCCACTGGAATCAGCCCAACTCTCCAGTCTGTCCAGGTCCCTCTGCAGAGCCCTCCTGATCAGCCTTCCAGCTGATCGACACTCTCCCCCAACTTGTTGTCATCTGCAAATTTGCTGATGATGGACTCAATCTCCTCATCTAAATCATCATTAAAGATATTAAATAGAACTGGGCCCAACACTGATTCCTGGGGGACACCACTAGTGAGCAGCTGCCAACTGGATGCAGCCCCGTTCACCACCACTCTCTGGACCCGGCCCTCCAGCCAGTTCCTAACCCAGCACAGAGTGCCCCTGTCCAAGCCGTGGGCTGACAGCTTTTTCAGGAGAATGCTGTGGGAGGTGGCATCAAAGGCTTTGCTGAAGTCCAGACAGACCACATCCACAGCCTTCCCCTCATCCATCAGGCGGGTCACATGATAATAAAAGGCGATCAGGTTGGTCAGACAGGACCTGCCCCTCCTAAACCCGTGCTGGCTGGGTCTGATCCCTTGTCCATCCTGTAGGTGCTGTGTGACTGCACTTAGGATGATCTGCTCCATAACCTTGCCAGGCACTGAGGTCAGGCTGATGGGTCTGTAGTTTCCTGGGTCCTCCTTGCAGCCCTTTTTGTGGATCGGCGTGACATTCGCCAACTTCCAATCATCTGGGACCTCCCCAGTGAGCCAGGACTGTTGGTAGATGATGGAGAGCGGCTTGGCGAGCTCTTCTGCCAGCTCCCTCATCACCCTTGGGTGGATCTCATCTGGTCCCACAGACTTGTGGGGATCCAAGTGGCTCAGTAGGTCGCTGTTTCCTCCTGCTTTACAGGGGGACTACTCAGATTCTTATCTCTTTCTACAAGCTCCAGAAGCCAGCTGTCCTCAAGACAACCTGTCTTACTGTTGAAAACTGAGGTAAAGAAGGTGTTAACTACCTCAGCCTTTTCCTCATCTTTGATAACTAGACTTCTGCCCATGTCCGATAAAGAGTGGAGGTTTTCCTTGCCCCTCCTTTTGCTACTGTTGTATCTGTAGAAGGACTTTTTGTTATCCTTCACAGAAGTGGCGAGATTAAATTCAAGTTGTGCCTTCGCCTCTCTAATTTTCTTTCTACATGGCCTAACTATAGTCCTAAACTCTTCCTGAGTAGCCAGCCATTTTTTCCATAATGGGTAAGCTCTCTTCTTTACCCTAATTTCCTTCAAAATCTCCCTGTTCAGCCAGACCGGTCATCTTCCCCGTCAGCTTGCCTTTCGGCACACTGGGACAGCCTGCTCCTGTGCGTTCAAGACTTGTTTCTTGAAGTATGTCCATCCCTCCTGGACCCCTTTGTTTTCAAGGGTTGTTTCCCAAGGTACCCTCTGAACCAGTCTTCTGAGTAGGCCAAAATCTGCCCTGCGGAAGTCCAGCGTAGAGGTTTTATTGATGGCCCTCCTTGCATCCCTGAGTATTGAAAACTCTATTATTTCATGGTCACTGTGCCCCAGACGGCCTCTGACCACCACATCTCCCACCAGCCCCTCTCTGTTTGTGAACAGAAGGTCTAGTGAGGCCCCATTCCTGGTAGGCTCATTTACCAGCTGGAGCAGGAAATTATCCTCCATACACTCTAGGAATCTCCTAGACTGCCTCTTCTCCACTGTGTGGAGTTCCCAGCAGACATCTGGCAGGTTAAAGTCACCCACAAGAACAAGGGTTGGTGATTTTGAGACATCTGCCAGCTTCTTGTAGAATAATTCATTACCTTCATCATCCTGGTTGGGTGGTCTGTAGCAGACTCCCACCAGGATGTCAGCCTTGCTGGCCTTCCCCGAGTCTGATCCACAGGCACTCAACCTTATTGTTACTGACTCCAAGTTCTAGAGAATGAAGAGACTCTCTAACATATAGAGCCACCCCTCCACCTCTCCTACCTTGCCTGTCTATTCTGAAGAGCCTGTAGCCATCCATGGTAGCACTCCAGTCATGCGAGTCTCCCACCACATTTCTGTGATGATGACGACATCATAGCTTTCCTGCTGCACGATGGCTTCCAGCTCCTCTTAAGTTTGTTACCCATGCTGTGTGCATTGGTGTACATGCACTTCAGCTGGGCTGCTGATTTTACTCTTAACTTGGGCATTCCACCCTTAGGCTCCTTTCTGGAGAGCCCAGTTTCAATCCCTTTCCCCTTCAAACCTAGTTTAAATCCCTCCTGATCAGCCCTGCCAATTTTTGGGCTAGAGTCCTTTTGCCCTTCCTAGATAGATGAAGCCCATCTGATCTGAAAAGACTAGGTACCATGGAATTTGCCCCATTGTCAAAAAAACGAAAATTCCGCCGGTGGCACTAATCCTTTAGCCACCTATTGATAAAATGGGTTTTCCTACTCCTCTCCTCATTCATTCCTGCTACTGCAGGAACTGAGGTGAACACTACCTGTGCTCCTGTCCCATCAACTAATCGACCCAGTGCCTTGAAGTCCTTTTTAATCTCCCTGGTACTTCTCCCATTCATGTCATTGCTGTCAGCCTGGACTACCAACAGTGGATAATAATCTGAGGGCCAAATTAGCTCAGAGAGTCTCCTACTAATATCCCTCACCTGGGCCCCGAGAAGGTAGCAGACCTCCCTGTGGGATGGGTCTGGTTGACATATAGGGCCCTCAGTTCCCCTCAGAAGGGAGTCACCAACTACAACTACGCTTCTTTTTTTCTTTATAGCTGTAGTTGTGATCCATCTGATAGACGGGGTGCAACTGGGAGACCCTCCAGACAGATCTTCCTCTTGACAGTCCTCTACCTGATATTCTGGGTCCAGGGCCTCATATCTGTTCTTTTAGGGGACCCAGGGAGATGGTGGGGGTTGGGAGGGGATTCTTTTACCTCTCCGGTCAGGGACCTGTTTCCATTCCCCCCCATCTACTTGCTTTGCTCCAACTACCTGATGGCAGGACGAGCAGGGCTTCACCCTCTCCTGCTGGACTTCTTTTGGGGGTGAAAGGGTGCGACTCCACCGGTCAATGACTCTTAAATATCCTTTCCAATCCAAATCATTCTATGATTTTATGACTATAATGTCCCTCTAATGGTTTTTTTTCAGCTCCACCATTGCCCCCAGTGTAATTTGTGTTTTTTGCACAGCAAGGGACCCAATACCCTGGCCATGTAACAGAGCTTGAGTGTGGGCTCCCCGCTGGAGGTTTCCCAGAGAGACACTTAGCCACGCGGTCCTCCTTTGGCAGGGGGAGGGAGTAGCCAAGTTTCTTCTCTGGATTCCAAGGGGAAAAGACCTTTATTTCAAAACTCCCACAGTTTATATGGGCTTGGGGGGAGGCCAAGAAGAAGGAATGTTATTGGGCCAAGGTCCAGGGGAAAGGGAGTGGCTTGAGGGCTCTGCTGACCAGTGGGGGATACAGGAGGACCGCGTTCCAGTACCAGAACCAGGGACTGGGGGAGGCGGGTGAGGCAGCCTATCCTGCTTATGCAGAGGCGGAGTCTGCGATCGGGAAGGGGAGACAACATGGTTCTGAATGGGGCCGCGTGGGTCGGGGAAATGACACAACTCAGGGAGAACCTGTACAATAAAAAATGCAAGTAGTTGTTGTTTTTCTGCTTCACTCAATCCCGGGAAGCTGCCGCTGTAATGGATCTGTTTCTAAAGCTGTTCTTTCCAGGCTTCATAATCCTGCTGTTTGCCCACAGCCATACACTGTCTTCTCTGCTCCCTGATCCTAGGAGGCCTTTCTCTCAGAGAATCACAGACAGGCAGTGCATCCAGCACATGGGGGGGAATTCTACTACAGACTGAAAATAGGATGGTCTGTTGATCGTCCATATGTGGTTTGAGGGTAGAACCTGAGAATTGTGTTACAGAAGGTAAATGAAATCTTGCATCGTGCATGCAACCATTTCAACCAGTCTAAGGTCAGACTTATTACCAGCTAGCTTCCTCTTGGTAAGGAGGTACTTGTCATCGAATCAGTCTCAGAATCTGATGGATCTTACTGTATATCAAATTCCTGTCATCAGTTTAATGTGACATTTCAATCATCCTTCCTTTCTTCTATTGAGAAAATACCAAATAACCTTGTTCATTAAACCATCCATGCTAGTCACCTTTCTTCATAGATTACCCAAAAACTATATTGTACTGAAATAGCTATACGTTTGTACCTTTCGAAGATGGAGTTGGGATACTTTTCCATGTGACTTTGTGGAGTTCCTAGCATACAAAGTTTTAAAGACCTGGTTCATCTGGTTATTCAAAGTTAGAAATTTAACAGTGAGATAATGTTATATGTTATAAATCCAAGAGTGGAATTTTCTTTCCCCTACCCCCACTGTAGGAAAGACGGAGTTTGAATGGAAGGGGGAAGGGAGTCAATTAGTCTTACAAAAGAACCTAGCCAGCAAAGCTGAATTCCTAGCTAATGGCCCATCGAAGGCTGGAGTGGGGGGGGGGGAGGAGTTTTTGAGATTTTGGTAGCTAGCACAGGCTCACGGGGGAAGTTGCTGGCCGCCCTCACACAGGACAGGTCAGTTTTTGCTGGGTGCTCTCTCTCTCTGGAACAGAGACAGGGTCTGTGTGTGGGCATTTTTAGAGAAGAAGCCTGGAAGCCAGGCTTTCTGGCTTCTCGTCCTGGTGAAGCCGATCACTGGTCTCGGCTGGCTTTGCACACTGCCTCATGACTCCAGCCGGGACCTACTGTGTTTTCGTTGGAGAGCTCTGTGCCCACTGAGGGAGAGAGAAGAGGAGCCTTGAGACACCGTCATCTGGGAACAACAGTGAGTTCCGTTGGGGGTGGACTGCTTTCTTTTCCCCCTTTCTTCCACTGGGGGAAGGGTCCCCATTTTCTTTTTCGGCTTCTCCCGTGACCCGAGACCCCCCCCCAGACCCCTCCCCGTGGTGACCGGCAGAGCCCGACAGCGCCCCCTGCAGGTCAACACAGGGAACTGCAGGCCCTGCACCTCCAGTGACCCAACAGCGCCCCCTGCAGGCCGTGATTAGGACTGCGCTAAAGACAGAGAAGTGTTCATTTAGCTTTCTTTTTTTGTTTGTTTGGTTTTTTTCCTTTTGTTTGAAGGGGACTTTTTGGGTACAGGACTACTGCCTAGTTTTTTTGTGTTCTGTTACTGTTCTTGCCAACATACATATATCTTTTAATAAAGAGTTGTTATTTCTTCTGTGTTTTTTTCCACACTTCCTTGATTAAAGCCCCTTTATTTTGAATTCACAATTGCTGAGAGAGAGGAGTTTGGTTTGTCTCATAACTCATCCTCTTCAGCAAACTTTCCAGTCTCTTCAAACTGAGACAGATATAATGGAACAGTCTTTGATGATTAAAAGTACTTTTTAACTCTAGGTTAAGACAGGAAACTTTTTCCAAAACCATTTAATACTTTGGAAAGAGAATCAAAAGTCATAATTAAAATACAGCCCCTTTAATTAAGTCTTCCAAAGATAAAAAGGGCCCTCTAGAAACTCTGTGAAGATACTGCTAGCAGAAAAAAAGTCATACCGATTTTTCATATACATGTCTTCAGTGGGCAATTTCAGTGATCACAAGAGCCCTTAATGATTGGGTTTAATTGTTACTCGTCAACACCACTGCAGGATCTGTCCTGAAGTGGTAATTTTCTGTGATGGCTATATAATACCACAACAGCAGTGCTCTTCAAATATCAGGATATTGAATTAATCATGAAGGGGGTTTCGTTAGCACTTGAAAAAAGTGCTAATGAAAAGTGCCTCAATTAAAAACACTTTCTTTAAAAAAAATCTGGTCAAGGATCATTTCAACTTTTCAAGGAAAAAAAAATACATGTGATAAACTCAACAAGGCTTCATGTGCTGGTCCTGACACCTTTGTGAATTCCTATCAGCAGTGTCTCTGGTCTTTCCCTGGAAGTTCTTTTTGCTTTAAATTGCTCATTTTCTCCTGCTTATGGTAGGGAACAGCATTCCCTTCAGACTCTTTGCTTGATCTTGACTGCTTTTAAACTCAAAAAGTATGTTCCAGTGCAAAATGATTTTTGCCATGTACTTTCCAAAAACTTGCCACTTGATCTACTTTGATAATGACTCTTCATCAAAAGATGAAAATTTCTCACCAAGAAGAGATGCTAGTTAAATTGTCTCTGTTAAATTGTAGAGGAGTACAGAGTCCAGGCAAAACATTTGCCAGTTATCTTCAATACCTGCCAAAGGCTTGAAGTTACTTTCCCTGGAGATGTAAACTAGCTGATGCCTTTGTGGACAAAGTAGAGCACAAAAGGGAGAACTCGTAACTCCACAGAGACTAAGGAAAAGGATTATTTCACCACATTGTGAACAGGTAGAAATACAGCACAATCCTTCCAAGTATGCAGCCATTTGAGGTACGTGGAAGACAAGCAAGCACATTCTGGCAAACTTCTCTGAAATTAACTTTCTGTTTCTGATTTAACTTAAAGAAGATGTGTATAACTATTTACATGGTATAATTCTGATATCTACAGGGTTTTACTGCCTGTGAAACATCTGAAAACTTGAAAGTGTGGAAAGACTCTCAAAAGCTCACCATGGCTGTCTCCTTCCACTGTGATAAGATGGGTTATTTTTGTTGTCATCCCTCCATACAAGGCTTTGCAGGCACCGTTTGCAGTGAGTTGTTCCAGGACTTCACTCTGCTCACTCCTTGATTGCTTCTCACTCTGTCCAGCCTGTATCCAGCTAGCTTGCTGCAGTATGCCCGCTCAGTCTGGCCTGTTCCATCATGGGCATGAGGACAGACAGTTTGTTTTCTCTGCTGTAACCTTTGGTGTATTAGAAGTTCAATTCCCTACAGACACATTTTTGATCAGTGCTTTGGAGTTAACATTCTCTACCAGTGTGTTAACTCTTACCAGAGTTAACATTCTCTACCAGTGTGGGTCTTCAAGGCTATCAGAAAGGCAATGGAAAGCAACAGCTGTCTAAACTCTTCCAGTCACTGCTAATAAACTTCCCACTCTCCGCCTGGAGCTATCTGATGGCACATGCTGTGAAATGTCAGAAATAGAAAGCCCTTTCAGCACAGAGCCTCTCTTTTACTTGCGTGCATGAAAATGACCAACTATGAACCTGTCTGGGCTGCTGTAATGATGCTAAGTGTGGACCTTCTTTATACTGCTGCCCAACTAGCAGCCCACACAAGCCCGCACTTGTCCTCTTATCCATTATCTGAACACACAGCTGCTAATCCTGTCCAAAACTGCTATTTATGGTCTAGTTATCACTCCCTGTTGGACCTTATTGTTACTATTGAGGATCAGCTATTGGCATTTTGAATTCCAGTTTGCCCAGTAATTCCAAAACAGGCTTTTTTTTCTTTTGCCTTATCTTTTCTTGCATATGGTGGGATATGTCACAATGTAATCCGCACCCAGGAGAAATCAGCAGTTACAAAGAGTGTGCTGAAAGCAGAGTCAGGGTACCTTATGTGCACTTACAACCACCAGGATGAAGTTTGAGCGTCATCAACATACAAATTACCTCATTACAGTGATTCCTTATTTAAAGACTTAATTTTTAAATGCATCTTTGTTCCACAGTTGAAATTGCTTACACTGACAGTAAAAGCCAATTACTTCTTCCCTATTAATGAGACCAGGAGATGAACCCAGGAACTTCATAGACAATGTGATCACCTATCTGCTGACAGATTTCATAATAATTTTTGTGTTATATGTGGGGAAGATCCTGGCATAAAAGATATGTCTGGGTGTACCTACCACCTAATTCTTAAAGCCACAAAGAATGAAGAGTGACTTCATACTTCTGCTGTAGCTTTTCAGCTTGACTATCTATTAATTTCCCAAGAAAAACACAAGAAAAGGGATCTCGAGCTCTTACAGGCTCTAAAAAGTATCCTATGGTTTGAGGGTGAGATCCAGGCACCATGAGAGATAACAAATTGTTGTGATTTCACCAGGCTGAGGAATTTCGCTGGGAGGATTTTCTAGGGCTTATCTGCACGTTCTTTAGAATAACACAGCCTGATATTTGGAGGGCCCTCATCATCCCCACCAGCACAGTCAGGGAATCAATGTGCCATCCCTGACACTGTCATTGTGCTTTTTCATGTTTTCTCACTTGGCTTTACATATTGATATTTTTCTTTCATCATGTCTCTTTTTTTTTTTTTTTAAACTCTCCCAATGTCAACAAGAGTGACTTTTCTGTAGGAGCAAAGAAGGAAAGTGTATGCACCTAAGTCCTAATATTTAACCTTGCTTCATGTTAATGAGTCAATTAATTGTATACAAGATACTGGCACTTGAACTACTTTACTTGTTATGTAAACAGTGTAACTAATAACACAGTTGCTACCTGCACCCTTAAATTAGGCCTGAAAATTATTAATCAGTATCCCATGAAAACCTGAAGTGTATTTTACAGCAGCAAAGTCTCTTAATAACAAAACACAAGAATGATCTGTTGCATATAAATTTGTCTCCTCCCTCTCCCTGCTTTTGTGTTATTACACTCTTAACAAGATTTAAAGCCATGCCAAGTCAGGACCTACAGAATTATAATTTCAGTGGCATCTGAAAATACTGGGGTTTCATGTATGGCCTCATTTATTTCAGCTTGTAATGCTAAATAGAAGAACTTAGCCTGTAGAGGGTTCCCTGAAAGAAGCTTAGTTTCTATTTGTTTAGGAGCACGTAACAGAGTACAATGTAAAGTTGGAAATCCTAGTGGGACTCTGTCCTGGCTTGCAAGAGGGCTGTTCCCAACTGAAAATATTTAACCAAGGGCAACAATGGAAATAGGCATTGCACAC
The DNA here is from genome assembly GCF_036250125.1 of Pseudopipra pipra. Taxonomy (NCBI): domain Eukaryota; kingdom Metazoa; phylum Chordata; class Aves; order Passeriformes; family Pipridae; genus Pseudopipra; species Pseudopipra pipra. Next base: position 20,150,303 of record NC_087581.1, on the reverse strand, counting down.
CCAATTTCTGTTCCTGCAGTGCTACCAGTGAAGGGGAATCATGGGGTGAGGGTACAGCTCACCCACTTCTGACCTGGGTTATATAGGGTTTCTTCCTATTTCAGGAGCACCAAAGAGGGGCTCCTTACCCTGGATCATTGTGTTCTGTTGGTGGGAGCAGAGCTGTGGGAGTGTGTGGTTGTCTATGTCACCTTCCCTGTGTACAACTTCTACTGCATCTGTGAAACCATATGGAAAATATTAGAAGAAGTCAGTTTATCTCTTGTTTTACTGATCTATGAAGCTCTGTGTAGACTTATGATGCAACATGCAGAAGGAATAACTAGGAATTTCCATGGTCTTTGGTGGATTTCCTGCTGCTGCTTCATGTCAGCGAGAAATGTCTCTGGGGATGGGGCTTGCGGGAAACAAACAATATGTGCCTTGCTCTAAGACGTTATGACAGGGCCAGGAAAAGAAGAAACTGTGAGTCTTTCCAGAGTCTCTGCTTATGTGCCTGGTGTCAGTTAGTAAGAGCTCATGCTGATTCATTAGCACAGGAGGTCATTTAAAGGGGATGAGAATGGAAAAACAAGAAATGGAAGGAAAAATTTATATGGAGAATCCTACTTCCATCTTTTTTTTTTTTTTTCCTGCACTGGTATGCATTGATTGATATTGGAACTGCTGGTCTTAAGAACAGACATAGATCAGTTCAGTGTCTTCCCTAGCATTTCTCATCCTCCGTGAGAACACACAGGATTGTGTAGGGCAAGGAAATGTGGGAGCTGGTGTGCTGGCTAGATGGCCTTCCTAGCCCAGAGTAAAGCAGTAGGAAGGCAAAGAACCAGGGATAGTGTGGAATGAGCATGAGCATGAACTAGAGACAAGCCCAGGCCTAAAACATGGCTGCAACTGGTGCAAACCACTTGATGGAGTCTGAGTCTGAACTTATGCATGGCTACCAATGACCTGTACACCTGTAGCCACTGCTGCCCCTGTTATTTTGGGATATGTTTTTAGCTGTGGTAATTTTTTTCTTTCTTTGGTGGACCCAAGAGAATACTCCATTTTGTGTGGCTGATATCACTGCTGGGGTATATTCTGAATACTTAAAGAATCACCCTGTGCATCAGGGATCAAATTGTTCTTCATTTTGACTGCTCCTGTTTTCTTGATCTCTTAATATTTATTCTTTATGAGTGTCAGTGAAGGATAGGCCTGGTGCCCAGTTAGTTATAATCTGACTGCATGTTGCCAGTCTGGCACATAATATGATATGAGGTGTTGTTTTCATCTTTCAAAGTCTACTTCATTTTTTCTAGAGACATAACAGCAAAAACATCCCCAAATGATATAATTCTAAAACTTGTCCTGAAAGTTCCGCTTTACCTGAGGCTCTTGCCTCAGTAAATTGTACATTTTTTTTTTTTCTTGCATTCCAGGTCACATTGTCAGTCTTAAAGTTCAAGTTTTAAGAGGTCAAATGTTTGAATGGTCTGATCTGTTGTTTGACTAGTCTGAAATTAAGCTTCCAGCTTCCTTTTCTAACCTCAGACCCGCTCACAACCCAATTAAAGTTGAAAACGCTGTATAGCTCTGTTAATTTGTCAGGGAGATAGGAAAAGGTTTGTGTTTGTAATCACACTTGAGATGCCATGGCAATCTTTCCTGGAAATGCTCAGGTGTGAGCTTATGTTTAGCTGTTGTTTTCAGTGAAGCTACTTGATTATTTGAAGTTCAGCAGGAGCTGATGAGTCTTCCAGAACTAGATCCTAAGTAGCTTCTGAACACGATACAGCTCAAATAATTTTAGAACTAATAAGCAAAAAGCAGCTGCATATCATGTTATAAATGAGAATATACCTTCAAGCTTTCTCTGTCTAGCAGGACCCTGTGATACAAAACAGTCATATCTGTCTTTACTAGCTTTGTCTTAATGAAAATTAAGAGATGTATGTTTCCTGTGCCAGCATCATCCTGGCATTTATTAACTGGCTGAGCTTAAAACTAGCCTTAGATGGAAATAATGAAAACATGAATCCAATGTGACTTGGTGATCTCTACAGTTAATAGTCTCATTAGTGACGCTACTGTTTTAAATGATGGTAGAATAACTCAGTAGGCACATTAATGTAACATGTTGATAGATTATTAATTATCCAAATGCTGAACTAAATTAATTCATTATATAGTTCCAGGGAAGTCACATCATGCCAGAAATAATATTGATCCATATTATTCTAGGTATGATTGTTATGACTAAGTTAATATTGATTTACTATCTAAATATCTGATAAAAGCCCAGACAGACTTCCTATACAATCAGAAAACTATGAAATGAGTATCAGGGTCTTTTTAAGAGTTGTAGAGCTGGAGGGCCTCAAGAAGTTGTGCAGCCCATTTCTTGGCTGGAACACAGGAGCAATGATGCGCAGGTTATTCCTGACAGATGTTTGTCTAATCTGCTCTGAAGTAATCTTGAATGATGGAGATTCTACACCCTTTCATGGCAATCTGTTCACCTGTTTGACATCTGTATTGTACATAAATCAGAGATGCTGAAAGGCAGCTAGATGCCTGCCTCTTTTAACAATCAAAATATATTAGGGACTTAGATGGTCATTTGTGCATTTGTGACCTTGATTTTTATTTGTTACATGTCTGCAGGTCTATTTACTGATCAGGTACATCAAGGTAAAGCTAAAATCAGATTGTCTAGCATTATGCTTTAGATAATGATGCTATGATGTTACTATACCACAAGTCCACCTGGAGGGTGGTATGTGCTGGGTTTGAGTGAATGCCTCTTACCTGACACTGATAATATCACTGAAGAACTCTCACCCAGAAAAAAAAGAAAAAAACCTTTATCCAGCTAAAGATGAAGATTCAGAGGTCTGATTTTGTCATAATTCCATAGCTGGAATAAGTTCATTTTCTCAATACCCATTAAGGCACTAGTACTGTGGTGCTTTAATGCAGTCAATGTTTTACACAGAATTGCCTTGACCGTCACAAATATTGAGAGAGTGCGTAACTGATTATCAGACTCCTTAAGCACAATTGATTTTACTCCTGCAATAATCAGATGATGAGGTAATTGCATTTTATCAGCTTATTGAAAAAGACTTGTTAAAGCAGTCAGCTGTCATGGATTTGTCCAGCTTCCTCATTTCTATTTGGTTGCTGTTCTGATTTTTCTTTTTTGTTGTTTTTTTTTTTTTTTTTATCCATTGCATCTAAGTTCTGGAAGGTGGGGTAGAGGTTCATAACATTGCTCTGTGTCCACAGATATCACAAGGTTACCACTGTTGTTCCCTGTTCTTGGGAAAAATATCAGTCTGTGATAAGGTACTGACAAACTTGGACCTTCAGTAGTGCTCACCATGTCCGGCAGAGGAAGACATCAGGAGTCTGACTCAGGAGAGAACTTGCACACACAGACACTTGCACTCCACACACGTGTGAAGTGATATGGTACCTGCATGAGGTGTTTACGCCAGTGGGCTTTGCAATTAAAACGGGAGTTCTGGGAGTCACAACCAGTGTGAAAACACAGGTTGCTTCACGCTGTGAAACTGCACTGTCTTCTGGTGTTTGCATTGACAGGAATGTTATTAAACAACAAATTGCTCAGGCTGATTCAGAACGCTAACGGGCATCCAATGGCATCCACAGCTCTGCATTGCATGTGATCTGCAAGACCCTTGCCCCAGTCTGAGCTGTATGTTCCCAAGAACCTTCTATATTTCTGGATTACTCTGGCAATCACTTATTGATCATCAGCCGCTAGAAACTTTAATCTGATTACAAGCAATAAAACTGGTTTCTATCTCTGGTGCCTGACTCAGGTTTCAGAGCAAAGTAAAAAGTATGACATCACTCCTGCCTGCATCTGTGTTGTGTGGCTAATGAAATTATGTGAAGGGTTTCAAGACCATTAAGTCAATGTTGATCCTTATTATTATTAAGAGCACTTTCCAATTTACTGCACCACACGGCAAGCTTGAAAGCATAATTTTTCAAAGGTGTGTGCATTGCACTAGATCACAGCGAAGAGCCCTGCTGGTGGTAGATGATACCGGCAGAAGAGAGAATCAATTCTGAAATTAATTGGCTAAAAGTCTACATAGCTCCTTTCCTGTACAGATCCATGCATCTTGTTATTTGGTGATAATAAGTACAATAGTGACCTTGGGATGAGAAAGCCACAGATCGGCTCCTGTGTCTGAGGAGCTGGTGCTTTGCAGAGGTTTCCTCCTGCAGCCTATTGTGGTTCTGGGGCTGCATGGGCCATGCTCAAGCTATGTGCAGGGTCCCAAAGACCTGTCATTCATCTCAGAGTAAGTCTCTGAGTCCTCCCTTTACCTGTCCAGCAGGATGGTTGAGATTCTTTTTCTTTCAAAAATTGATATTGACATTTTGAGGCTCAGACCAAAGATACTTAGATGCTTGATGTCCACTAACATGAAATGCCTCTGATCCTAAGTGCATTCCTTTCTGTAGCTGCCTGGCTTTCTCTGTTTTAAGTGTAGGTGAATTTAAGCTGAATATGATAAATAGTGATACTGCCAAGACACAGAGATATTTTGCATCAAAGTCTTTGTTCTGTTAAATGGCTTAACGCATATTGCAAAAGCATGACACAAGCCATTTCCTTGGATATTTTGGTATATGAATATTTGTAGTACCTTTTGACATTGTTTCTTCAGTCCAACAGAGAAAGGAGCGTTTTAGTCCAAGTGGTGTAGATTTTTGGACAGGTAAGACTGTTCTCTGTATTTTAGAACTTCCAAAAGTGGAGGGAAGAACTTTTCATACTGATTTTGGTATGAGCACTTTCTCTTAGGAGATGTCCCTGATCATGCTCAAGTTATACAAAAGGATTTTACTTGCAATGACAAAAATAGAAACTGCTTATATCAAATGTGAACTTTCAAAACTAGCACAGGAAGATGGCTTAAAAACTTGAGCAAGCACACAAAGGTTTCATTAGCACAAGAGCTGGCAGGTGGATAGAGGCTGGGAAGGATGCAGATGTCTTTTCTGCAGGGTTTTTGGGGTGAGTCTGCCCAGCAGTCTGTGTTTCAGAGCCTATACTGCCTGCTATGTAGTGGCAGTGGTACCACAGTCAGCTTTGTTCCTCTAGTAAATTTACCACATAGTAAAGGCTGTCCCCAGCAAAGAGGAACAACTAGGAGTTGCCAAGAGACACCTCTACCATACCCTGACTTGTTGCTTCATTTCCTCAGCATCTGTTGTCTGGCAGCACAAGGCAGAGCAAAGCTAAGCTTGTTCTATCTTTTGAACAGAATCATTTTATTTGTATGAAGGCAGTTCCCATGTTCAGAGAGAGGAAAACTGAGCAAGAATTCTCAGAGATGCTGTCCTGCCAACCTGCTTGTCAGAGTAGGCGTGAGCTTCTCTAGGAATCTGGCAGTAGCTCTGTAGCTCTGCCAGGCCAACCCTGGCCTTGGGATAAACTGCTGATACATAGCAGCAGGTCTGAGGTAAGCACGTGGGGGCACTGGAACTTTTAGAAAAACATTGCATTTTGCCAATCCAACTGTTTACTAGTGGAGCTGAAATGCCCATCCATGCATTTCCTACCTGTCTCCTGATGCATTCATGAGGAGAGGGGACACACAAAAGTATCTGTGTGGGTGGTGTCCTTCCTGGAGTAGATAATGGTGCCTGGTTTTCCAAAGGGAGGCCATTTACAATGGTGGAAATGAGTGTGTCATTCGAATCTCTTCTAAGCATCCTCCTATCAAATTTTAATTTAATTCAATTTGGAAGATATATAGTACCAGACTCAGCTCTACAAAGCAGCATCAATTAATTCTGGCCAGATAAGAAGAATGGAGGTACCAAGAGGTCTGCCTCTCATAAAAAAAAAAAAAAAAAAAAAGTCTGCTTTCTACCAGACATCACAACTTGACAGTTGCCAAATACAAAAAGAGGAAGGGAGAGAGGCAAAATTTTAAGACAATATGGGCTGTCACTTAAGAATATTTTTGTTATCAGTAGCATCCTTCCTAGGCGTGAATTTGTATGGAGAAGACTCTAGTTTATGATAGGTTTTCTTACCAGGTACTTGCCACGCCAGAGCCTGGTCTATCCCTGGCACAGGTAGGTGCAGGTCCTAAAACAGTCAGCATGGTCAAAAGCAGTGAGGTATGCTTTTCTCTTTAGAAGCCATAGATTTTTTTTTTAAATGTTGGAATTCCATTATGGAGACATTAAACATTATGACTGCAGTAATATTAGAACCAATGTCCTGAAAATCAAAAAGTCCAGTAAAAATCAAAAAGTCCAGCCCTTTGCACCACCACTGAAGCCTTCTATATATTTTGTTCCCTCATTTTCATATATATTATATTGCTCATCAGTGTGCTGTCATCTATTGCAAACCAGTGAGAGCTAGTGGTGTTCTGCTTGGAGGCAGAGATCAGACTACAAGCATGTGCTCTGTGTATTCTAGCTTGTGTATTTGAAATAGGAAATTTTCCTTTGAAAACTGCAAACACTAATATTCTCACTTTAGGTAAATGTCTGCTGAAGTACTGCTCAGTTTGCTCAGGTATTAGGGCTCCAGTGGTGCCTGAAAATCTGAAGAAAAGCCGGTCATGGAATGAAAAAAAATGAGGATGGCTATTCAGAAAAAGTCCCCATTCCTTCCCTTAAAAAAAAAACCCCTAACCTGCAAGGTCCTTAGGTCAGAGAAAGCACATGTCACTGCAGTGCATTCAGGAATATGGCTCCATAACATGTAACAGTTATCTGGACACTTGGGGCAAATTTCTAACAAGCGTAACTAAACCCCCTAAAGGACACTAAAAGAAGGTAATTACAAGAATAGTAGGTGCTAGCTTAAAGCCCAGCTGAGCATAGCCAGACAGGTTCTTTTAGGCTTTGAAGTGTAGGGGAAACCTTGGTTGCCATAGGGCAGGCTCTAGGCTATACTTTCATGTGGAAAAGACCTTTCTGAGTGATGCAGGAAGGTAAGGGGTTGAGCAGACCATTTCAATGATTTCTCTGCTCCCCTTCTCTAATTAGAGAAGAATGCAAAACCTGAGCCCTCACTGGGCAGCCTCCTCATGTGAACAGCCAAGACATCTTGTCTTGCCCTTGCCGAGACACTATATTTTTCAAGGGCTAAAATCTTCATGAAAGATCCAGCTGAGGTAGCATGAAGCAGCTCAAAGATCCTGGATTAGGGCTGTCTTTCTCTGTCAGTGCTGCTTATGTTCAGTGAGAATCAATGGATCAGATGTCCCAGCACAGCCTTAGGGAGAGCAGCTACCTTGACAGCAGCCTTCACTGTGAATATAATGAAAAATTAAAAGTGTTGATTAAAACTTAAGACTTTACTTCGGAGCAAGGCTTCTCAAACAGGAGTACGTGGTTTACATGATCTGGCACAGAGACTGTGGTGGTCAGTATGTACCCCAGCTACTGCTTTCTGTATACTGTTGATTGTGGTATCAGGTAGAAACATATAGGAAATTGCTTTAAAACTGCGTCAATAGCAGGACGAAACAGCCATGTAAAAGCAAGATAGGAGTCACCAAGGGAGCTCTTGAGTATTACCTGTAGCAGACCTGGTTAGCACCCTACATTTAAGAATCTACAGATTGCTCTCAGAAGACCTTGACATACTAAGGTGGATTTTTGTAGGAGCCGCTGTGAAGATATCTGCTTGTTTAGGACTTGAGCAGACAGGTGCAACCTGTGATTTGATCACTTTTGGTAGTGAGCAGTTTGGTGTTAGCCAAGCCACAACCTGCTATTTTATTTTCTTCCCTCATTCTTTCCTCATATGTTTGTTCGTCTACCCATTCTATACCTATCATTAATCATAAATTCAATACCAGCTCGCCTGCTAGCTGGCAAGATTGCACTGGTGCAGGTTTGTTTTAAAGAGCTTGTTCAATAAATCTTTATCAGGATCTGTTATTGTAATTGCCAGTTGACCCCTTTTCAAAATGCAAGAAATTTTCCTTCCTACATCAATGTTACCTCTTAGTTGAGTGGAAAAGAGAAGACAAAGAAAATAAAAAATCTCTACTAGCATAAAGTAGAAGGATAATTTATAGAAATGAATGGATCTACTGGAAAATACAATTCCTTCCCCACTGATGATGTTTGCATTTCAAGATTTTGAAGTCAGGTTCTTCCTTCTCGTCCATCAGCCTGCTGCCTGTGGAACCATACTTTAATAACAGTCCAATAAAGTGTGAATTTTGTCACAGGTTAAATAAAAGAGCTTCAATTAATTTACGAACTAAACCATGATATATTTCACTAGCTTTCAACATTCGTTTAAGAATAATTTACTGCCTATATACTGAGTGTTCTATCCATACAAAACCGTATTTCAGGCTGTTAACTTTTAAAAAATAAGAGAGTGAGAAAACATTCTAATTTCTCATCAGTGTAAGAAAATATAAGAAAAAATAGTAACACATTGGATAATGGCTTTCTGAATAGAATTGGAAGGGTTTGCAAGAAAGGAGTCCTAGACATTGGTCCTTTGTTAGAGCTGGAATGAATTAACTGAAGTCAGTGTAATACTTTATTCCCAATTTTGGGAATGATACGTTTTCAAAGAAACATTTAACAAAGGCTAGATTCTGCTTTGATCTTCATGACCATGGATCTGATATAGTGTCAGAATTAGTGTTGTCTCTTGGTTGCATAAATGTCAGTGAATCAGAGTCACTGGGCAGGAATCATCTACAATCTGCCTCCCCATTTCATAGTGACACTATAATGATAGCTGAAGAACTAGTGAAAATCAACATATGGCCAGTATAGAAAGTTGTACTTACAGTGATAAGTGAACAGACTTTGGCCTGTTCAGGACACTGGTTCAGAGAATCCCCTGGGAAACAGTCCTTAATAAGAAAGGGGTCCAAGAAGGCTGGACATACTTTAAGAAGGAAATCTTAAAGGCATAGGAGCAAGTCACCCCTATGTGCCAGAAGACTAGCCATTGAGGAAGACTGGCCTGGCTAAGCAGGGAGGTTTTGCAGAAATTCAGGGAATTTATGACCTTTGGAAGAAGGGGCAGGCAAAACAGGAAGGGTACAAGGATGTCATTAGGTCAGGTAGAGAGAAAATTAGAAAGGTGAAATGTCAGAGAGAACTCAATCTGTCCCCTGCTGTGAAAGATAATAAAAGTTGTTTTTATAAGTACATTGACAACAAAAGGAGGTTCAAGGAAAATCTTCATCTTTTATTGGACAGGGAGAGGATCACTGTCACCAAGGATGAGGAAAAGACTGAGGTATTTAATGCCTTCTCTGCCTCAGTCTGTAAAAGTCTTTAACCAGTCCCTTGAGCTGCTAGACAGGGACGAGGAGCAGAACAGACCCCCTGAAATCCAGGAGGAAGTAGATAGGGACCTGCTGAGTCATTTAAATGTATGGTGCTGGTTGGTATTCATCCAGCAGTACTGAGGTAGGTGGCAGAAGGTCTCAACAAGCTACTCTCCATCATTTGTCATCAGTCCTGGCTAACCAGGGAGGTCCCAGATAACTGGAGGTTGGCCAGTGTGATGCCCATTCACAAGAAGGGTCAGAAGGAGGATCTGGGGAACTACAGCCTGTCAACCTGTTCAATCCCCAGCTGCCAGAACAGTGTACAACAGGTCATAAAGGAAGTCTGGGTGGGAAAGTGTTCCTCTTTACTTTCTTTCTTTGGAAAAAGAAAAAAAAAAGAGAGAGAGAGAGAAAGCTGTTGTATTTTTTCCACCCTAAGTACTTTCTGCTCAATACTTTTCAAGCATTTTGAAATCTCTGGTACTTTTTATCTTTGAATTTAGAAAACCTTTGTCTGAGTAAAATCTCTGGCTAGTTAAGCCTGTTATCTAGTAAAAAAGGATTAGTTTTCTTTTGATTATGGGAATGACCTTAAACAGACAATTTGACAGAGGCATGTTTTTCCAACCGTCAGTCATGTTTTCCACCATTAATCTGCTTAACCAGAAGATGAGGTTTTATTTACTTGTTTTCTCAGAAGATACATGAAAAGGATTTTAGAACTTGGTTCTCCTTGAGTTTGTACTAAAACCTTCCATAGAAATTTAGAGTATTGGACAGAAACATCTTTTTGGCTTAGCCTGAACAAGCAGGAAGGTAGTAAGGAACAATTTACCAATAAGGAAGGGAAAATGGTGGTTTCTTACTACAGCAAAATGTGCCCTCTGGGCTTGTTTCTGACTTCTCCCACTCCATATTAATCATGCCAGGTCTTCAGGAGAGTTCCTTTGAATTTTCACCTGTATGAAGGAGTTTTTGGCCCCTATCTTAGGCAACATGAATTGTCTTCCTAATTCAGATTGTCCTAAATTGAGTCAAGAGAGTTAGCAACTTAGCCGTCTACAGTTTACCAAACTTTTGACATCCCCACGCAGATGCTTCTGTCTATGTTGTTCACTCATGGCTCACTCATGACCAGAGGAGGTGAGTGGGACCTCCAGGAATGTGACTCATCCTGTCTTGAAGCATGGATTACCTCAGATGAATTGCTGCCTGAGTCTCTGCTTAGACCACACTGGTCACTTCAGATGTTTGGGATGTTTGGTCCAAATGTTGGTGTCACACCACATAAGTCCTCTGAGAGTGTTCACAGGCCTGATGTCCCTGGGGACCTGGACCCAGCGTCTCTCTCCAACCCCACAACCCAGTACACCATTTCAGCCCACTGATAGCGAGGAAAGAGATCTGACCACCCCCTCTGGTGAGAGCAGGGGTCTGGGGACACAGAGAATGGCACGTTTACCTGTTGGGAGCTGAAAGAGGATCCTGTGGCCAGGTGCTGCCATCCTGACAATACAGCCAGTGGCTGAACTGCGGTGGTGAGGACTCTTCTTTCACCTGCAACCAGTGCTGCCAGCCCTCCTCAGGGTGGTAGCAGTAGCCTGACCCTGCATCTGTGGCTGCCAAGACAGCCAGAGAATAGACACCTGTGCTGCTGCACCTCAGAGGGACTATATTACTGTCCTTGGGATGATATGACAACATAGATTCCGCAGAAAACCTGTGAATACTTAATCTGAAGAAGGAACCTGAATCTTCTCCTGTAGCCCTGTCTAAACTGCTTCCCCAGTGCCCCTTATTCTTGTGGAGCTCTGGTATAATTTATTACTGCATCCCCAGTATCACACTGTGTGAAACACTCTCATATCTTACGCATAAAAGGAGCCATAAAAACGTAATTGTATTCTGTATCTGATGTTAATATCAGATTCTTTCAGCTAATGGAGGACTTTTGCAATGCCCATTTCATTTCCCTAATGCTAACTTTCTAGACAAATTTAGCTATGGTTCAAAGGTTTTATGTGGAGTAGGATTTTTTCTTATAATTTCCTTCCTGTCGTCTCTTTTCAGCTGAAGGTCTGATTCTGTAGTGCACATCATTGTCCTTGCTAGGCTAAATTCAGCAAAAATAGCAAGAAGCTGAAAGAGCGATGAGGCCTCCTGTCTTCACCTTGACTCCTATTGCAGGTCTGCTCTTTTTCTAAGATGGAATATTCCCACTCCAAATGGCTGTGGACGAAGAAATACCCTTTTTCCTCAAGAGTCCATTGTGATGGAGAAATTTATTCGCAGTGCATTGCTTGAAATGCATTTAGCCAGTTGTTAAGTCCTGCCTTTAAGTTTATTTTAAGAATGAGGAAGTGTTTACCTACTTCATCTTGACCATCTGAGGGCAGTGTCACCTAACACTTGCTAGAAGTGATCACTGTATACTGTCTGCACCGCACCCACCCTCTAAGGACGTAATCCAAAACTTACAGACATCAAAAAGAGTCTTTCCACACATCTTAATTGTATCTTGAGCTTGAATATACTGCACTCACTCTCTGGGCCAATGTCTGTTGCTCTAAATCTTTAATGGCACTGAATCCAGTTTGGGGCATTCTACCTGATTCTCCCATCTTGACCTGCATCTGAATAGGACCATGGCCAACCTTCAGGTCAGAGCTCTCACAGATAATGTGACGCAGACCACTGCAAAGTGCTGTTTGCATGATGCAGTTTATGCTGGGCTCTAGCATGACTGAGAAGAATATCCAGTTTTAAAGGCCTCAACTGATAAAGAATCTAGAGCAGTTTTTGATAAATTGTTCCATAGGCGATCAACCTTACTGTTAAAAAAGTCCATCTTATCTTAAACAAAAAATGTTAAAGTTCTCATTCCACCAGGTAATCAGTTAGTCTGAATAAGTCTTGTCCTTCACTTAATTTTGACTTTGTTGTTAGTGCTAACTGTATGTTGTGGAGTGCAGCAAACTACCAGACCTTCTTTTAGGTGGTTTCTATTAATTAGATGCACGCAGGCAGCTCTCTGTTTTCCTTTAATTCCATCTCAGCCTGAAACAAAGACTTCTGTCTGTGGTCAAAACAGTTATCGTGGGTAGGAAGGAATGGGAATTCCTATGGAAGGGGCATCAATGAGAAAGGAAATCCGGGGCTTCTGCGATGGATAGATTCTTTCTAGATTTTTCCTCTGGACTTTAGGTGAATAGGATAGGGATGATGGAAAAACATGGAAGACGACAGAATTGTGGTGGTTTATGTCAGCTGAGAACCTGACCTTGTGCTTATGCTTTACACTGTCTAGTTGTGATCCCCTGCACAGTGGCACGGTTCTGTTTCAATTCACATACAGAGGCAGTGGCACAGAATAGAAGGTACATTTATGCAAAGACATACCTCATAGTCCTTCTTATCTTGCCTAGAATACTTATGTGAACACCACATAGTTACAAGTTCTGCTTTAAACTGTGATGATAACCTTTGCAAATGTGATTTCTTCTGGTGGGAAATGGTAGTTTATATTGATGTTGAGGAGTTAACAAAAAAGATAAAGTAATAAGGCAGTACCTCTTGGTCTTTTTCTAGCGACACAGATATTAAGTGGCCAAGTTCTAGATAAATGTCAAATAATCAAGGATTATTTTGGCATAAATGTGTAAAAAACCCTAAAGGCTACAATGATCAGCACAGTCATCCCAGCATGTTAGGAATTTGTTCATCCCAAACCTGTTATCACCTGTGAGGGTTCCTTATTTCATGATTGGTGCTAAGAAAGCTAGGTGGTGGCAGCAAAAGTACGTTTGTAAATACAATACATTGAAATACACTCATTTAATTAAAGACCAGTGTACAAAATGAGTGTTAGTGGTTGTTTAGGCACTAGTGACCAGCTCTGGGCATTAGGGTTGATTCCAAGCATGCTGGAGAACAATTTTGGAAATGTAAAAAAATTGCTGGAAATTTGCTCTCGTTGCTTTCACTGCCATGATCTCATTGCAATTACAGAGACACGGTAGCATAACTTGCATTACTGGATTGCTGTCAGGGATGGCTACATACATTTTAGGAAAGGTAGGCCAGCAAGGCAAGATGGTGGAGCTGCTCTTTATGTGAGAGAGCAACTGAAAAGTATTGAGCTCTGCCAAGGGGTGGATAAAGACTGAGTCAAGAGCTTATAGGTAAGAATTAAGAGGTAGGCTAACATGAGTGACACTGCTGTGAGTGTTTGCTACAGACTGTCTGATCAGGAGGAGAAAGTCAATGAGGCCTTCTAGAGACTGCTGGAAGCAGCCTCACGGTCACAAGCCCTTTTTATCATGAAGGACTTCAACTACCCATCTCCTCAAAGAGAACAACAGCTAGGCACACATAATACCAGAGGTTCCTGCAGAGCACCAATGATAACATTTTGGCACAGGTGGTGGAGGAGCCAATGAGGACAGATGTGCTGCTGGACCTTATACTGACAAAGGACTAGTTGAGGATGTGAAGTTTGGGGGCAACCTTGACTGCAGTGACCATGCAATGTGGAGCTGTCTGGGCCTCCACATCTGACCTAGCTTTGTTTCATTCTACTAGCCTCATCACTAAGTAGACCTCCCTCCATTGTGTTTCTTTTCGTTAGTGTTGTGGTTCAGGAATGGTACTCCCCAGTTCAGTGGCCTCACTGAGACTCTCCCAAACCAGATGCCTCTCTCTTGTTCCTCCTTCCCCTCCTCCTTCCCGCTTCGATGGAATGGAATTGAGAATTGGAGCCACAAAAGGTGAAGATCATGATAAGAACAGAAAAGAACAATTTACTGGAAATAGCAATGAGATGAGAAAAAAAAGAGTAACAGCAACAGTAAGAAAAGTATACAAAATAGAGAGTGATTCACAAGCAGCAATGCTCATAGAGGACTGCAGACTCTGTGACAATGAGAACTGGTGGATGGCTTTCCCCCTTCCCCCGCATTTTTTTGACCAGAAGTCACACCCTTTCTTCTTGGAAGCCAGAGAGGGTCCCTTTCCCCTGCCTCTGGCACGTGAGGCGGTATTGAATAACATCAAAGTCCTGGCTGAAACTAGGACAATTAGTCACTGATGATTTTCCTACCTCATAACTTCTTGCTCTTCCCACCACAGTAATGATGTTCTTACCATTTGGCCTAACCTCTGGGAGATGAGAAGTCAGATGCAGTATTGGCTCAGAAACTGAAATGTTTTTAACCTCATTACCACGAGTAATGATCTATGGCAGGCATAAAAAGGTGAAGCTGAAGAAAACCCCAGGTGATAGTACCCTTGCAGCTGATGATTTATGTTTGTTTTTTCTAAGAAAAAAAATAGAAAGAAAATTAATTATGAAACATCTTCCTAAAGGTGTTATAGGTTATAAATCCAATAGGGGAATTTTTCTTCCCCTACTCCACTGTAAGAAAACAGAGTGAGTGGGGGGAAAGGGGCCTTACAAAAGAACCTAGCTGGCCAGACTGCATTCCTAATGGATGGCCCATCAGAGGCTGGGGGGAGAGGGGAGGAGTTTTGGGAGGAGGTGGCTGGCTCTTCTCAGAGGGGAGAGAGGAGACTGCGGAGTTCTCTCTCTGGGACAGAGACAGGGTCTGTGTCCGGGCATTTTTGGAGAAAAGGCCTGGAAGCTGGTCTTTCTGGCTTTTTGTCCTGGTGAGGCCTGACCACCAGTCTCAATCAACTCGCATGCTACCTCGTGACTCCAGCCGGGACCTACTGGGTTTTTTTCATTGGAGAGTTGTGTGCTCACTGGGAGAAAAGGAGGAGCCTTGAAACACCGTCATCTGAGAACAACAGTGAGTCCTGTGGGGGTGGACTGTTTTTTTTCCTTCTCCCCTTCTTCCATTGGGGGAAGGGTCCCCATTTTCTTTTCGGCTTCTCCCGCGATCCGAGACCACCCCCCCCGACCCCCTTCCCGTGTGGTGACCGCCAGAGCCCGACAGCGCCCCCTGCAGGCCAACACAGGGAACGGCAGCTCTGCACCTCCAGCGATCCAACAGCGCCCCCTGCCGGCCGTGGTTAGAACTGCGCTAAAGACAGAGAAGTGTTCATTCAGACTTTTTCTTTTGTTTGAAGGGGACTTCTGGGTACAGAACTATTGTCTAGTTATTTCTTTTTGTGTTCTGTTACTGTTCTTGCCAACATACATATATTTTTTAATAAAAGGTTGTTATTTCTTCTGTTTTTTCCACACTTCCTCGATTAAAGCCCCCTTAATTTTGAATTTACAATTGCTGAGAGAGGGGAGTTTGGTTTGTCTCATAACTCATCCTCTTTAGCAAACATTCCAGTCTCTTCAAACTGAGACAAAAGGACATACTGAAACACTTTATGCAGAGTGCATTACCTGCACACAGAATAGGATGTGTACACCAATGTGAACCACTGTGCTCTTGGGACTTCACACCATATTATTGCCAGGTTTTCATATTGTCTGGAAGAAAAACAGAAGAAGGTGGGAGGACAAGTTAGACAGAGACCATTGGCACCAGATGGAGAAGGCTCAGACACTGTGCTGGAGCGAGATATGAGTGCAATATTCCTTCTGTGACCATCAGAGAGAGTTTCAAACCAAAAGTTGTGAAATGGGGTCATGAACTGGCCAGATAGAACCATGTCTTCACTCCACAGTACATGGAAAATTAAGCTAATCATATTCTGTCTTCATTGTGAGCAACCTCAGCCGTATCTTGAAAAAGGTGGAGGGGAAAAAGTGCAGAGGGAATCCAGAAGGCAAGTGGGTTTGGTTTGTATGTGCTTAGGGAAGCTGTTCCACTGCACAGGAAAGTATCTGATTGCTGACGAGGAACATAGAAAATAATTATGCTTATTTTTGAAAACCTCATCACCACTCCTCAATATTTCTTTTATCATATTTTTTTCCGCAGAACATAGTAACAATAATCTTTCCTGGACAATGGTATAGTGGTTGTGGCTTGATCTGTCACCTACTTATGTGGCAGGTGGCACTAACCAAACAGTTAGGAAACAGAATCACTTTCCTGATTGAGTCAGAAGTCAAAACACAATAAACTCTATTTTTGGTATTAAAGATCTTTGTTTTTATTGTTGTTTATACACATAGTTGCCCCCTAGAATAACTTTGGCTTATTTGTCATTTCCTTTTTTTTTTGGTTGGTACACAGGATTTGGCTATTCAGCTCTCTGATGTTCCAGCAAATAGCCAGATATTTTTTAAAATAAATGTTCCCTTAGAGATTGCATATTTTTTCTCCTGTTCATTTCTGGATCTGGGAAACAGAAAGAGACTTCACGAGTGGCCCAGATTTATTTTAGAAACAGAAATATGTTTGCCATTCCATTTCTTTGCTGTGTACGACAGTATTGTTTTCTTGATTTCATTCTTTAGACTTTCAGGATTACTTAAACGCTATTTTTTCTGTATCATAGAAGTCAGAATCCTTTTACTGCCAGATGACTGATGTTTACCCATGTTGCTTAGCTGGATGGTTACTAGACACTACATGTATTTAATCTATAATGTCCTAGAAAAACCTTTCTTCTCTCTCTCTCTCTGTGTCTCATTCCCATGCTCATTCCTTATGTGGACTTTGCTTCTGTTGGTCACTCTGATGACTTTTGAACTAGTTTGTCAATTTAAATCAAATTTGTAGTAGGTCAAGAAGGAAGTTCCAGCACATTTCATGAAAGTAGAAAGTCTATTAACAGATGGCTGCACTAACAGTATTGGTTCTACTCCCATGTCCTCCTGCATGCCCTGTGCAGCTTCAAGCACAAAGAAGCACTCAGGCCTGAATTCTGTGGTGATTCCAAGCTGGCTGAAATGTAGCAGTGATGGCCACATGCTCTGTCCTGTGCTGTCAGTGCAATTGTTGTCTCCTACCTCAGACTGTGGCTACCACAGAGGAGACGCGCTGTGCAGAGGGAAAGGAACTTTCAGGGAGAAGATGCAGAACTCCAGTAGCTGGCATTGTACTAGATCTGAGGATGATGTCACTGTCTGCAGTGTCCATGCCAGCTTTCAAGCTACTGACAGATGTAGCAGAGCCTGCCTCATGGAGCGGAGTCAGTTGTCTCTAGAGAAACTGCAAGGATCATATGACATTACACAGAGCTTTTTTAAAAAGAGAGTGGCAAGAGTGTCTACCTAGAAAGCTCGTCAGCGCATATATGTATCAGAGAAGCGTTAGAGCCAAATTGGAGCAGAATATAATGCTCTGCATACCATTACTATACCATCACTGATACACTAATACACCTTCGCTTAAGGCTCAGATGGCTAGGATGCACAAACATGAAGTGACTGTGCTCCTCAGTCCTTGTCACACAGTTTGAATGGACTTGAAGTCTCCCCATCTCTCCAGTACTTTTAAAGAAACACTCCCTGGTGTGAAGGGGCCATGCTGCATTGCACCCAGCAGCCTTTGGAAAAGGCATCCTGAGCTCAGCACTTGTGTGTGGGGTGTGGTGCCTGCAGCCGCCAGTATGGAAGCCTTGGGGAGCAAGGTGTGCCTAGGGGTCCTATGCTCTTGGGAAGGATGGATGTATCATGCTGCTAACTTCTTGGGCTTGGAGCTGGCCAGCATAACTCAAATGTCTGGCTTTGGCACCTGACCTACACTCAGATTTTAGGCCCCTTGGGAAGCAGTATTACTGAGGTGTCTGTGGTCCCTGCCTACCGAGTGGGCAGAGGCAGGACTCCATACTTTGTCAGACAGGATACTCCTGGAGGCTTTCAGAAGCCATGACTTGCTTGGTCCACAGAGCATAGGTATTTACTACTCGGTTCTGCTCTCTTAAGCACTTTAAAGTTGAAGGCATGGTAGGTTAGGTGATTTTGCTGCTGCTTTATTAGTTAAAACATTTTTTTGCAGACCAGCATTTAAGTGCAAGCAGGCTGACCAGCAAGCAGAGGAGTGCCTCAACACATAGGTACACTCACAGCTGAAGGCATTGCTGTAGGTTTGGGTGAAATGTGCTTTTTCATTACAGGTAATTTTCCTATCACCTCTCCTAAAGCTATCCCTTTGCTGGGGTGCATGAAAGCCTTCAATGTCTTGACTTATCATGAAGTTTATTTAATAAAAGGAAGGCAGTGCACACCTCTGTGGCTCCAGGCATGCTTGACAGGATGCTGGCTGCTCAGAAGGTTTCATTTAATCCTAAAGAGTAGGAAAAATTTGAAACATTTCTAGCCAATGGATTTTCTTTTTTTTAGATGTTATCACACCATACGAACAAGAGGCATTGAAAAAACAGATATAAATAGCAGCGAGATGTGCTTATTCCTGATATTCTTGCTGAGATTTTATGATGTATTTTTTAGTCTTGATTATACACCTAAAGGTAAAAAACTGGCTAAAGCAGATTTTTTATCAATTGTGGAATGAACTTTACTTTATTTCTTTGGTTCTACTTTTGTCTTTCAGAGGAAATCAAAAAGGAAAAAAATACTTTTAGGGCCTATAATTTAGCAGATAGCCTATTGTAGTAAAAATGGTCTTTTCTGCTGTGGTTTCTGATATTTGGCAGTCATTGCTAGAAAAATTATACAACCTCTGGGGCCACTGTCTTTTCAGACAAGAGCTTAAAAATTCACTTTTTGTGTCTACTTTTTGTCTCCATATCAAGTATATCTTCAGACATGAGAAATGAGTTGGAAGGGTAGAGAGTAAGAGATGACATGTACTCAATAATGATATATAGGAGTAAAAAAATAAAGAAAGGGAGAAATACAAAGATTACAGTTAAAACCCACACTGTTAATTGGAATTGAGATACAGTGCTTTCTTTCTTGGAAAAATAGCAATTTGTCTTCAGCTTTGGCAGGAGAGCGGCATGCATAAGAGCAAATAATATTTGAAAGTAAAACAAGCCAACATGGCACAGAGTGAGAGAAATGCTTAGCTCATAATCATTAACTCCTGGCCTAGCTACTGCTTTGCATTGCCAAAAAATCAGGATTTGGAGTAGAATTATATAGGCTACAAAAAATAGTTCTGAGATGCAGCATCAGAAAATAGTTGCAACTTTATTTGCCCATGATCATTAAAATACTATACAACTAAAGAAAAAAAAAGCATCTCATCCTGGGAACCCTAAATCACAGATTTTTCTGGTAGCTACTATTTTTTGCTGCAAAAGTAGCTAATGTCTTTGTTATTCACAAACCAAGTGCCTGCTTGTGTTGGCCAATCTTTTACATCACTACCTGCCTGAACAGAAAAGCCCTGCTGTTCTTAGAAGGGAGAGAAAGTGGCTGCAGCAGCTTATAGATAACAGATCAAAAGTGTTCTGGACTCCTGCCTCAGCATGAAGCTGATCTACTGTGTTAAGCCATCTATTTAGCAAGATAATCTGGAATAGGCTTGATGAGGTAATGGTTTTATTAATTTCTTATAATAAATAAGATGAGCAGATGAGGCTGACTGTGGCATTCAGATATGAATATCTGACCTTTACAAAATCATCTGCCTTCATTTCTGGTGCAAAACCTGATGATTTTCAGTACATACAGAGGCATTACCAGATGAATTTTCCCAGTGCTTTTCAGTGAGCATGGGAAGCTCCGAACTTGCTTTTCACATGTGCCAAACAGGCTAAAGCAAGAAAAAGCTATTTCCTCCAGATTCTTTCATTTTCTCTATGCTGAAGGACATTGCATGCTATCAGCATGGTTTTCTAACTCTGCTGAAGATTTCTGAAGATTTTCTTGCTCTTGATTAGAAGAAGTTATAGCTTTCCTCAGTAGCTTGTCTAAAAGTTGCCACTGACACTGCTTAAAAATGGTGATCTGTTCCTTAGCTGCATTTCCATCTTAAATGTCCATCTACTAGTTTTACCTGTGCCTTTATCTTGAGCTTAAAAGGGACTCCAGGAATCAGCATCCTCACTGTCTAAAGGAGACAGAGCAAAGCACTTTGATTTGCTGAGTGTGCAAATCAAACTCCTGAGCCTTTTCCTGGGCTGCTTTTCTTCCAGTCCTGAAATAATTTATACGGACTCTACCTCCAAAATCTGCAAGTTTTCAGTGTATTTTTAGGAATGAGGATGGCAGAGGTGGAGAGGATTACACTGTGAGCAAGGGTGATTGTGTTAATGGCACAACAAGAAGGCAGAACAAAGTTTTAAATAGTGGAAGAGAATTGAAGGTAAATTTAGACTCCGTAATAACTTCAGTAGCTAAGAGCACAAGCTAAGGAAAAGGAACTCATGTTCCTGTAAGGGCATGGTAACCTTTAAGAGGTAAGAACTAAGAAGATATGATTATAAGACATGAACAGCATTTCTTATGCATTAAATGGGAGGAATGTTGAAGATGCTGCTACCAAATAATATAAGAGTATCCCCCTTTTCTATCTGCAAAAATAAACTCTAATAACATTGTCCGATGTATCCAAGGATTATTTTATGGACATGCCTGCAGGTGTCTGCAGTCTCCGGTGCAGAATGGGTAACAAAATCATGCTCAGTAACACGTGTGTTTTGTTTGCCTGTGTGCTCACTTTACCCCCATCGCTTCACCACTGTGAGCTTTTCATATTGAAGGCTCCATTTGCCCACTCACTTTACTCTTCTGATCTTCCACTGGAATGCGTTTTGGAAAGGACCAAACCCAAATGCAGCTGCCCCAGGTTCCCTTGGCCTTCAAAGAGCTCAGCAGATTGCTCCTGATCATTGTTGCAGTGATTGTCAGGGATATGACTGAGAAGCTGTGAGTGACTCTGATCTCAGTTATTCTTCTTTAATTCTGCCACCCAAAGCTCAGCAAAGTCAGATGCTGATCTTTTGTACATGCTAAATGAGTTGTCATCTCTAGCTGATCTGCAGGTCCCTCCTCTGCACAGGGATTCCTTAGTCTTGGGGATCAATGAGGGTTGGGCAGGACCACAGACAATCTCTGGCTGGGGTCACTGTGTCCTGGTGACATACTGGGAACAAGAGCCATGCACACCTCTTGGTGCCTGCCTGAGGACACCACAGTGACCTTTACTGGTGCGCAGGAGGACACACAGCTTCAAGGCATTCAAACCAACTTTGGGCATGCTGCAGTGTTTATAGCAAGGGAAGGAACACTCTCACAAGGACAGGTTTTCCCCAAATTTTCCTAAATATATTCTGAACGTATGGTTCATGCCTTATTCATGCATTAAGTTTAGAGCTGCTGAAACACAACACTTCCAGAAATGTCATCTCATCAGCTCTGTGGGGAGGCATTTCAATTTGAACAGGGAAAAGGACCAGAGAAATGTTTAGTGAGAAGGACACATGGCAGAAATAGTTGAAGGAGAGCCGTAGCCTCTTGTCCACCCTCATAGCCAGAGGAGTGGAGGAGCTGGGGTTAGTGCCACATGGGCAGGGTGGCACAGCTGTGTCCTTTCTTTCTCAATAGAGACCTTCTCCCACAACAGCCAAAAACTTTAATGGTGGTAGAAAGCATGGGCACAACTAGGAAAAGCTATTAAAAAAACTAGCAAGGGAAACCATGACTTGTCAGCATGTACTGAACAAGCTGACAGAGAAAAGCTGTTAAAGCTGTTAGGACAAAACCTAGTGCACTGCGCTGCCATGCTCAGTTATGGGGTGAGGAGAAATTATGATGCTCGCTAGAGAGCCAGTGTGATAAGACCTCTGGCTGCCATGCGGGTGTCCCTTCCTTCAGCTACTGCTGTGACCTGCTCTGTGGGATGTTGTTTGTGTGGTTGCTCCTCAAAAAGGTGTGTGCCTGTCAGCATTGGGAAGGTGAGGATTGCTTTCGCTTTTGGAGTGTGTCCTGTGGGTGTCTCTGAAGTGAGAGAGCAGGCAGGGAAAGAGGCAAATGGTGTACCATCCCCAAGCTGCCTGGTCCGTAGAAGGCCAAATTCCCAGATAAACACATGCTGTCTCTCCAATCCCTTCCTGGCTTCAATGAGAGCAGACGCTCTTCTCCCTCCCTCCCTCCCTCCCGGCCACAACAGACCTGTTTCTGCAGTCAGCCGCTTCTCACGGGAGCTGCTTTTTAGAGTTCTGTACATAGCCTTGCATATCCCTCTGGAAAAGGTGACTTTCCTTGGAAATGGTGACTTTCCTTAGAAATACAGAAGGCCACTATGCACACATGCCATGCTTTGCTGCTGAGCAGAAGCACTGGGGCTTTCTATTAAAAGCTTTCATCTGTGGAAAAGCATAGTTTGCTTTTGTGTTACACCCATTTTGGTTGTGACGCTGAGGAGAGGCAGAGCACACACAGAGATACTCCCAGTACTAAGGGTTAAAATTATATGGGCTGCTTGTAAATAAATACCCTTCAGTGAATAGCTATTAATAGTGCGAATGTTTAGAGGCAACTGAACCACACTTGGAGAGGAGGACCCTGCATAGTGTGGGTCCCTTTGTACATGCCAGGATCTCTGGGGCTGGGAGCCAGCTGGGCATGCCTATCCTCCTGGAACTTTCTCTGGTGGCTTCTTGAGGAGACCAGCTTATGGACCCACACTTACCACTTCCCTTACCAGGTATTGAATTCATTCTTTTCATGTGCCCATGGCCTCCCTTGACTTTGTTTCCTCTATAATCTAAGAAGAAGCTATCCTTGGGTGGAGGCTGAGCTC
Organism: Pseudopipra pipra; assembly: GCF_036250125.1. Lineage (NCBI taxonomy): Eukaryota > Metazoa > Chordata > Aves > Passeriformes > Pipridae > Pseudopipra > Pseudopipra pipra. The sequence continues at coordinate 20,127,412 of NC_087581.1, read as the reverse complement.
CTTCACCTCTTGCCCCAAAGGCAGCAGGGTGGGCATGTATTGCCCGTTAAGCATCTCGTGGAGGGTGTGGCAGAGAATATTGCGTCAGCTGCTGTATCTGCCCAAGTTAACTGTAACATCTCCATTTGCCTTCAGTGTCTCTGCTGGCTGCCTGGACTGCACAGCCAGACAGCTGTGTGAGATGGCCCAGGGTGGAGACGGCTGTGCAGACTCCCAGGAGCCCTATGTGGTCCATGCTGGGGCAGCCGGGTGTGTGTGCGTGGGGCAGGGGCAGCAGGTGACCTCGTGCCCCTGAACCTCTTACAGGTGTCAGGCACCCGGCAGCCGCCCTCAATCACCTGGGCATGACGAACAGGGTCAGCCAACAGCAGGAGTCTCTTGGGCTGGCTTGCACCTCGGGTTGTGAGATATCTGATCGGCCTTCTCATGTTTCTCTGCTGAAACTGTGCAAGTGCATACCAGCTTTGGTCTCACCCGTGCTGCCTGATGGCCAGCAGCACAGAGGAGCTGCTCTGTTGTCACAGACATAAACACAGAGGAGGCTGACCACTCTAGCTCCTAATTTTAATCAAAATCACATGTAGCTCTCTGCAGCCCTAAGGATGTGCTTTTTTTTTTTTTTTTTTCTTTTTAAATAAATAAAAGCAGGGGTGATGTTCCTGTAGCAGTTCTTAGAAAAGGAAACCTAGCGAATAAGTGACAGAAACCAGGCATGCTTGCACAAAGTTGAAACCGTTTTAAAATAGCGCTGATCAGTTCTTGGGAATGTAATAATAAATGCGTCATCAAAACCACGGGGGAAACCCCAGAAAAAGCGATTTCTTTAATTTTATTTTTTTTCTGTAGACTTTTCTAAAGAATATTCTTTTCTCTCACAGTATATTTCAGCCCTGTTTTAGTCTGTTCTTTATACAGGAACTCCTAAACTACAAATACCAAATCTGCTGTGTTGCAAAGTTCTTGAAACACAGGACTTGATTGCTTAGTTTCTGGAGGGAGATGGCTATTTTTTCTGTAGATGACGGAATGGATCTGATTGCAGTATCACGCTTGTGGTATAAATTTTCCATTCCGTATTTTAATGATCTAGTGTAGTTATTTCTTATGATATAACTCCATTAGAAGTATGGGTTTTTTTAAATCTTCACGATACGGTGGAGCTGGAAGATTTAATGCAAAGGAAGTTTCATTAAAACTCACTCTAACCCTGCACCTCTGACGGAATTTCTATTGGCTGCTGTTTCTAAAAATGACTATATCAATAATCAAATTATGGGCAAGGCAGAAATTTATCAGTTTACTGGATCACAACTGAAATTATTTGCATAAAAAAGTGCATGTGATTGCTAGAATAACCAATAAGGGGAGATAAAGTAATTCTTCTTGAAAAAGAAATAAAAGATATATCCTCTTAAAACTGTTTTTTAAACATGGAAGTAAAATGTTGATGTAATAATGCTAAGTCAGCCTGCTCCATCAGGGAATCTTCCCCATGTAATTATACTCAAAGGGATGGATATTAATCTATTATTCAACTGCACAAAGTTCAGTAGAATAACTGTTCTCACTAATTGCTAATGGGCAAAATTGCTGGTGCTTATAGGAGATATTCTGGTAACAGATAATTAAGCAACTAAGTAGTTGAAAATGTCAGGAGAGAAAGATGATCTTTTCACCTCACTGAGTTCATTTTTAAAACAGTGAGCTGAGCTCACTCTGCTCCATACAGCTAGCCTGCTGCTCTGCTAGGGAGATGTGCTATGGCCACCAACTACACAGAGAGAGGGCAAAATTAAGGAAATGAAGGAAAACCTGTTTTCTTGATCCACCTTTAACACCTGCTGCTCTTGCTCAGGGAAGAAGTTCAAATCTCCAACAAGTGCTATGTAGTCCAAATGTAGTTCTTGTTTTCGTTGACTTACAGAAACCAGGCTTCAACCATCACTTGTTTGATAGCTGAGGGATGTTATTCTTTTCCACAAGCCATGTCCCTGTAATATTGCATCCAGAAAACTCTCCTCTGTCTCTGTTGTCCAGATATAATCCTAGAGCCTCTCCTTTTTGAGGAGGTGCCAGAGCAAGGATGAACAAGCTGTTGACTCTACAGACAAGGAAAAAGCACCTCTCAGCCTTTGCAACATGGATTGGAGGGAGAAGATAATTCAGTCAGTAAGTGGGGACAAGATCCTCAATATGTTATTTTGGCTCCTTCACCATATTTGAAATTCATCTTTCAGTGCTCCTAGGGAGAACAAGAGAACAATTCCGGAACGCTTGGAGCCTTGGGGCAACACAGCAAGCACCTGGGCCAGCGGTGTGGACCCAGACACCAGGACAAAGCAGTCCCAAGCAGCACTTTGAAAGCTGAATTATCACCCCAAATCCTCAGCACCTACTTCAAATATGTCACTCTTTTTGGGATTGAGTCAAGCTGGGGGCTCCTTCTGCTCCCACTCATCCTCATCACAGCCCCAAGAAGACTGCATATGAAACACTGGCTGCCCTCCAACTTTACAGCTTTACTGGCAACAACAGAATGCTTTTGGTAGCTATTTCTGCACATCATGAGGACGCCCTGAACCCTTCTACCTCTCAGGTGTGAGCCTGTCCCTTTTTGCACCTCTGTGTGATATGACCCAGCATCCCTTTGCAAGTCCCTGTAATCCAGATAGGGAAGAGTGGAAAATATTTCCCATATTTTGCTGCTGGCCACAGACAGCTCTTTCTGATTGCGTGTTAATGAGTTTCTAATGAATAGCAAGGCTCCCAATGAGCAGGCCTTGCATCCCTATCTCTGAGATGCTATCCCTCTGGATATCACTCAAATTTACCTCCTCCTGCAGCCCTGGCTGCCCACCCTGTGCCAATGGCAAGCTGATGCAACAAGGAGCACATGTGTGCTTAACAGTAAGTACTACAGTGAAATATGATATTGTATCAATATTTGTCTCCAGGATGGCCACAGAAATACTTGCACACCCTTGCCCAGACACTTGCGTTGTGCCACTCAGAGCTTTGCACTGGCTTTGAAATCTCAGACTGGACCACTGGATGGCATTAGCACCAAGTTGGAGTGAATTTTCCTCAAGACTATGAAAGTTAAAAGTTTTTTAAGATACAAGTTTATAAAATAGAGGAATAAATATAGTCCATTACAGATACAGTTAAAAAGGAATTCTATTTTGCTCACATACAGCCAATTTCAAAAATCGCTTAAACCTTACTAAAAAGGAGTTTTCTCCCAAAACTCCTGTCTCCAGTAATGCTTCAGCAGGACACGTGAGAGCCTGCTGGCTGAGTCCTGCACGAAGGCAGCAGTGGGCTTTAAGTCAGATCTGTATTGATTCTCACCTGAATAAGACTCGAGTGACTTTGCACAGGTCCTCTATACAATCAGAGGTTGAATTTCTTCTATAAACAGAACTTCTATAACAGAACTCTTTGAAAATGTATTAATGGGTAAAAAGGATAGCCTGTAGATCAGTGGACATAAGAACTAGACTGCAACAGGGGACGTAGCAAAAATTTAAAGAATTAGCTAAATTCATATATGTTCAGTAGACCAAACAGCTCAGCAGTTGGAAACAATTTTGCTTGGTTACCTACAAGACTAGGTAGAGGATTAATGAACATGCAGGATCCTCAGGATCCAGGGCAGGGCATGTTCAGGAAGCTGCAGGAGAAACCAAAAGCTGTGGGTACACCAAAAAGGGAATTCTGTGCCCACTTTGGTGTGAAAGGCAACTTGAGGTGTCTGCTATAAGGGCTTGGGCTTTTGTCATGTCTCACTGTTTATAGCCCAGAGTGGGTTTGCTGAACCAATGCCCAGAGTGGGTTTGCTGAACCAATATCTGCTGTGCTGTGACTTGTGCAGTACAGCTGAGTGAAAAACAGGCCTTGTAATTGTGTGGCTAATAAAACCCCAAAACTGCAGGAAAACCACTAGACAAAATACAAGAAAATTTGATAATTTAATTGAATTAATGCCCAAGTGCTAGCTGACCTGTAAAAGATGTTTCAGTAATGTTCTCAAAAACATTTTTTCCCATTTTAGAGAAGAGGATACCTGGATCAGTTTTTAAGTAGAGAAAAGTATTTCAACATAAGGAGTAGAAAAGTTTTGTTCTTCAATGTCAAATGAAAATCATAGAATCATAGAATGGCCTAGGTTGGATGGGACCTTAAAGATCATCTAGCTCCAATTGCCCTGCCAAGGGCAGGGACACCTTTCACTAGACCATGTTGCTGAGAGTTCCATTCAACCTGACCCCAAACAGGTAGAAGCTGGTATGGCTTTGACCTCACTGTTTTTCTTGCAGCTAAGGAAACTTAGTCACTCAGAGTCTGATCCTGGAGCCCTTGTACCCTGACCTCGGGCACTTCAAGCTCAGTTTGTTCATTGCCTTGGGCTGGGTGCTACAGAGGTCTACTGGCTGTTCCTTGCTGCCCACAGTGTTTGACAGGCTGCTGACAAGGCAGAAGTCCCAAGCTGGCCTCTCAGGTGCTTCAGGAGTGTAGAGGCACAGAAGGCAGAACATGCTGCGGATTGCTGTCCACATCGGCACAGGCAGCGGGAGATGGAAAGGCATGAGGGGTCCATGGGATGTGAGACCTTACCAACACCTGCTGCTGGAAAGGATCCCCCAGCAGGGAGGGCATGTAGGGGCAGATGGAACTGCTGGGAAGAGGAGTGGCAGGTTGGGGGATGGGGAATCCACTCTGCAGGGAAGCTGCAGGTTAAAGCAATCCTTCCTGTGTCCCCCCAGCACACAGGTGTTATTTTCCTGCTGTGACACCAACCTTCATTCAGCAGCTTCTGCTGGAGGGGGCTTTCTTTGTGCAGCCTGGAGAATGCGTGAAACCTGCACAAGTCCTGCCTAAGGAGGTCACTCTGTTATTAATCCATCGCTTGGCACCATTGGCCAAATTATGCTCTTTTTTAAACTTGCATAAAATTGAAGTAGCTCCACTAGAATCTCACCAATAATGCAGATTTATGCTCTGCTAATTAGGAACAGAGTTTGATCTTGTTGTTTTGTAGCACCGTGACTGCAGTTTTACCAGTTTTTGAGAGACAGAACAAAATATTTGTATTTACTTGGTCTGAATTTTAAGTGCATTTTTCTGTGCTACCTTAACTAAAGCATCTTTCAGATGTGTAGATCTCTTAGGTCAATATATTCTACTCTGCCAGTGAATTGTGACCTAATGACCTAAGATGTGCAGGACTCTTGAATTGCCAGTCTATAATAGCATTTCACCTCAGTGAATCTAGCAGCTCTCACCATGTAATATACAGCATTAGTCCTGACCTTCCAAAGGACTGAGCAGCCAGTAATCCCACCTGTCTGTGGGCTGCCTTGCTGACATGTCAGCTGGGGGATAACTTACTGTCTTGTCATGATGTTCATGTTTTCCTTTGGTGAGGTATTACTGCACATCATCACCTTTTCTTGGAGAAAGGAATCACTGCCAAAAAGCCCATTAGTGTATTTATTTGGTGAAAATATCTGGAAACCCATTTTTCCTGCTCTCATGAATGGTTCTTTAGCAAAACAAGGTGAATTTTCCCTCCTGTGGGTAGCCGTTTTGCAGCTAATGAGGTGTTACCTTGTCACAATGTCAAAGTAGCAGAAGGGGGACTTGCCACGTGGATCTCTTTGGGAACATTAAATATTAAAAGTGCTTGGACCACCAACCATAAAACTCCCTATGCAAGTAGACTGCTTGGGTCAGAAAATTCACTTGGCAAATATAGAGATAGGGACAGCAGGTGTCAAGTGCAAGCAAGGACTTTTTCCTCTTCCTAATGCTGTCTTATTCCAACTTTGCAATCCAAAAAGAAAAGAACAAAAGAAAAAGCTTTCATTCCAAATAGGAAAGAGATTTCTGGAAGGATTAAATGATGTCCTGACTCCCGAGTTCTGGTTATACCTCTAATCATGCCTTTGTGACAGACCTTTGTGACAGATTTGCTGTTGCAATCTTTCTAGAAAATGTGCTCCAGCTGTAGCAGAGAGCCTTAAGCACCAAACACTGAAACACACCATACAAGTGAAGAATGGAGCAGAGAAATTAAAGCCCTCCACTGAATACAATTAGTTTATAACAAGAAACAAATCTGTAATTTAGTCATGGTCGAATGTTTCCTATTTTCTCTTAGCATTCACAGCTCCTTTTTTACAACTGTGCTTTTGTGGAAAGAAGAGTTGGAATTCTCCAAAGTTTTGGGAATATCCTTGCTTTATCCTGAAAGCACTTATCTGCTCCCTCCATGACACAGCCTCTAATCCTGCCGTGGATGCAGCGAGAGGAAATGGGCTTCTAATTTCAGAGTTGAAGTCAGAAGAGATAATATCTGCTCAGTTCCCTGTGTAAAAATTGCTGTGTAACATAAGCCTCCTGGAATTCTGCTTTTGTTTCCTCAAAAGGATCAGGATGTGAAGACCCATATGGGTGTGAATTATCCCTGTACAGGCTGAAAAATAGAATAGTGGGGTTGCTTGATACTATATAAAATTTTAATAAGAGATGAATCACATAAAGCTTTTTGCCGCCTTCTCCTTTTATTAATATATGCTCTAGACATGTCTGTGGAATATAGGTTGTCAGTGTATGTAGGTACAGTCTGATTCATCTGACTTCTTGTAAAGATCGGGGAGGTGTTATTCAGGCAGCTGCAAGGGCAATTCTCAGAGAGTGGGAAGAAGCATTTCCAACATGAGCTTTTAAGGGTTACCTCGTTTGTGCAGCGTGTCCAAAGACATCAAAACCAAACTCCAGTAAGAAGCAGAGTCAAGAGAGGGTTAAGGAAGTCAGTGCTGCCTGATGTTAACATCTTTCTTTTTTTTTCAGCTTTGTAAAAGATAAATGTTTCAGATTTCAATCTGTGGTTCCCAGCAGTGCTTTGGAAACACTGCAGTAGGCCCACAAAATCGCTAATGCTGGGCCAAGCTGAGATAATGCGTCTCAGCAGGAGTGACATAATGTCCTAAAAGAAGACTATGATGTAATGCATATCTCACAAATCAGAGCCAATTTCCATTAGGAAGCCTTGAAGTCTAGCACTAATACTTCAGTATGCAAAACTTTGTGGGTTTAGATTTTTTTCTTTGTGTTTTTTAAGAATGACTTTGTAAGGCTTATAGCACTTATGCAGTCTGTCTCAGTTACTAGAGAAGCTTCTCTCTCATTCCGCCCTTTCTTGCAATCCAGTTGCTTACTGAAAGCCATTAAGTGTTTCACCTTGGTTGAGGTGCCTGTGATATGTTAATATGAACACTGTAATTTTTAACATTAGCGTGGATGTTTATGCAGGTGAGGCATGAAGCACATATAATACATTACAGTAAATCCCCTATGCAGGGACTTATTAGACTCACTGATGTCTCATGTAAAAGTTAAGCAGTGTTTGTGCAAAGCTCAGTTTTTCTTCAGCTGGTGCAAAACCTCAGTTCTTGGTGGAGTTTGGAGTTACTCCCCTGGGTGAGCCAGATTTGGGCCTGTGCAGTTTATAAACCATCACAGTTAGTTTTCCTCTCTTTTACTAATAACCATCTCCACTCCTGCTGCTCAGTGGTCCTGTGGTGCATGAGCCAGTGGGATCAGAGACCAGAGTGCTGGGAGCTGCTGCAGGCCCTATTTCCAAGCAGGGCATCAATGAGCAAGACTGCTGGGGTCCCACACCTGCCCCAACCCCAGCCACTCACAAAGTGGTGGGATGTTCTGAAGAGTCTCACTGTCCCCTTGACCTTCACGGTTTGCAATAAGGAGATCACAATGATTCCCAGGCATGTAGCTGCCTCTGGAGATGTGGTCTTGCACCCTTCATACATGCTTTTGCGGATGAGGGCAGAAGTTGCTGCTACTGGCTGGCTCTGTTCCTTGGAGGCAGGACAAAGCCAGGAGTCTGAGTCTGCAGCTAGGGGAAAGCCCCTATAGTTCCTGGCGTTGGATGGGATGGGAGCAGCTCATGGATGGTAGGATGTGTCTTTGACTACCTGTGCAGCCACATCACCCTGCAGCCATAACGCAGCAGGGTATACCCATTCATTGTGCCTTCATCTCACTATTGTCATGTCATTAGAGTTGGACCTCACATGCCTTCAAAATACCTCTAGTTCTCCAGAACTAGTCCTAATCAGGGCTGTGCATTCAGTTCCTGGGGTGGGATCAGGGACCAGAGTCATTTCAGTCCCATCCCAGCCAAAACAGGGATCTCTGAGCCAGAACTTGTCTCCCAGGAAAAGAGAACTGTATTGCAGCCCCTTGCATCAAGTCATAGTGATATTCTCAAGAATGTATCCTGTGCATCAGAGTCACTTTAAGGGAGTTTGCAGTGGAAACCATAATCTTTTAAAAATGACCATTGAAGTAGCTCATGCATGACAGCCCTTTAATAGAGCAGGTAGCCATCAGCACGGTTTTGACTGCCATGGTCTCTGTGACAGAGAGCTGATCTGTGCTTATCAAACCATCTCATCTCAAGCAACTGAGGTATTAATATGTAACTTGGACTGGCTCTTGTAAATTTGAGGTTTACATTTTTGCTTCCCTGTGTTAAGAAATATTGGGAGTGTCAGATACTGAAGGCTTGTGTTTACTTGCCTACGAGATGCGAGGACCCTAACTTACATTCAGCAGGCAAATAAACTTGTGACCTTGTTCTAAAAATTAATAAAATACCAGCAGCACCTCAAAGGGAGGGGAAAGCTGGCATCTGCTCCAGTTAGTTCAACACTGGACCTGCTTTTCATTCAGCATGGTCTGACTGCAGGTGGAGACTGCCTTCTAAAGGAGGCTGACCTAAGATGCATGGCATCATAAATTGGAAATGATGTTGGACATGCACCACAACTACACAAGTGAAAGGTTAGTTGCTGTGTCAAATTGTTTTAAAAACTCATTATCATTAATAAATACCAAGCTGTGTTACATGCACCATTTCATTAAAAGAACATAGCCAGAGGAGAGCTTAATTATCTAGCTCTAGCAAAAAGCTCTAGGGGTGAATGGGAAATGTATAATTATTGTACCAATATGGCACAAAATTTTCAGATTTTATACCTATATGTATATATATCCATTTTTTAAAAAGTATTTGCCACTCACTTTTAGCAATGGTCACATTGTTTAAATAATTTAAATTTAAGGCAAATTTAAATAAAACGGAAGCTTGAGACTGATATGCTTAACAAAAAGAGAAGCAATTAGAAACAGACTCTTACAATGGAAAATATTGTGCAGACTTTTTAAAAGGAGAAGCCACCAGTTCTGTCTGAGGTTATAAATCACTCATTTCAGCCTTTGAATCTCACGTTTCACAGGACTGGCAGTACAATGCCTGATGGGGAATGGGCAGGTGGTGGGTGTCCCAAAGGGGTGTCAGGGCACCTTGTCACAAGTAATGGTTTTGCATGGGGAGGTCTGGGTACCCCTGTCCTGGTGACACTGAGGAACTGGCTGCTGTAGCCACCCACCGCTCACAGCCAGAATCCTCTCCAGCACATAGCAGCACTGAGATGCACAGCTTTCTCTCAGCTGAAGCCATCCAGAGTATTTGATCACTGACATGCTGCTGAGAGTCTCCATGTCCTCAGAGGCTCCAGTCTGTGCCAGGGACCCAGAGACATATGTTTCTCCTAGCTGTTGTACACCAGGGTTGACACACCTTCTTCACCTGCAGCTGCCTGTGCTGCGGTGTACTGTGGCTTGGGTACATTCAACTCCTCTAAGCACCCACCAGAAATGCAAAATGAGAAGGTAGATTGTGAGAGCATTGGGGATAGGTTCTGCTTTACAAAATTAAAGGGGTGCCCAAAGGCATCCTGAGCTGCTTCTGTTGCTGAATCCTGCCTGATCAGGACATGGTGTCTCAGGAGGCTGTGATCTGCTCAGCGCTGCCCTCAACACTACCGCCTGGAGTTGCAGCTGTGATTTATTTTTTTCTGCAAAGCTGGGGGCAGGTGAGTCAAGCTGCAAAACAGCAAAGGAGTGAGAGGCCAGGCCTATGCTCAGCTATGCCCAGGTATACCCAAGTCTGCACTGTTTTCAGGTAGCTCCACTGGCAGCCAGAAGCTACTGTTTCAGTGACCTGCAATAAGAAATAGGCAGTCATCCAACAGGCAGCCCCTCTGCAGGGGTGCTGGGTGCACAGAATGTTCACGTGTGAATCAATTTTGCCTCAGCAGGAAACTGCAAGCCATTGGGACAGTCACAGAGAGAGAGACACATTGTAGCTTGCTGAATTTACAGAGATTCTGCATGCAGTGACACAGAACTTCCAAACCTCTCTTAGGTTGACGTCTGAGGGGCTTTGGTCTCTGGGAATGGAAGGAAGGCAGGAGGGTTGCAGTGCTGCTGTTGCAGCAAGTTATGTTTAGGCAGTGCACAGGAGCAAGATGGGCTCCCTGGAGTTGAAAAGGAAGAAGGATCTCCAGACAAAGCATGACTCTGAGGTCACAGCCTTGCCACCATCCACATCACAGCAGGTGTGCGGAGAGGCAGGGAACAGCCCACTCCTGCACTTTAGCAACTCTCCACCTTTCTAAGAGGATACCTCTGTCATCTGTTATTTTTCAACTCACTTGCTCTAAAGTCCATCCGGAGAGTTAAGAGGTCCAGAGGGAGGAAACACAAGCACAGGGTAAGATGGCCTAAATTCGAACCTCCAGCTTCCCAGCTCTCCAGGCAGCAGTGACACAATTGGTATAAGCCACACGGTGCAGCAGAATTGTGCTTGGGCACAACTAACAAAAGACAGTAGAGATTTCAGCTGCAGGAGCATTACACTGGGAGCAACTGGAAGCAATTCTTAAGGTGCCTTTAAAATTATAGCAGAGGGTGTTTTGAGTTCCCTGGGAGCAAAGATAACAGGAATCACTTTCCTTCCTGTCTCAGTTGTGTGGAGTACACACATTTCACAGCTGCTACATTAGCTAACAGGATCAGACCTATCCAGACATTTAGGTACTGACTTCCTTCTGAGTTTGATGTCATATTGGATATACAAATAAGGAAGATCTTGACGTGTAAATTCCCTTTTGAATCTGACTTCTAGCTGACTCAGCCAGTGGTGCAGTTCTCCAAGAGAGGTCCCACAGGTACCGCAGAGGTAATCAGTTGCAACTCTGCAGAATGAAATCCAGCCCTGGATTGTCTTAGCACTAGATAAAGCCAGTGATGATTAAATAGGCCAATGTTTTTTAAAAATCCATTCACACATCCTTTACATTGAATGTCTGCATTCATGAAGACTACAGGCTCTCTATTCAGTGTGAAAAGCAATATCGTTTGTAATGCCTTCTAAATTTAATGTCATAGATATCTATTGTTCAGATACTATGGGACAGGGTCAGAATCAGGGGGCTCATGAGCTCTCTCTCTCCTGCCCCTCAGAATTGGAATACCTCACTCAAATGCTTTTTAACTCAGCTCCTTGCTCAATTAGGGACAGGCTTCACTGGTCATGGATCTTGTAATTTCTCATCCTATTGAACATTTCTATGTAGACCAGTTCTTTTTCCTAAGCAGATCTTGCTGTACCTTTAAAACAAGATTATATGGCCCACAGGTCTTACTACCCCTCAAAGTGGAGATGAGAGATGAGAGATTTAGTGAATGGGCAAAAATGAGAAGTGCTAACGGTAGTAACTGTTCAGGTAGAAAAGCAGGATGGCAAGACTGAGGTCTCCTCCAAGCAGTACTACCACAAGAGTGGGGCCACACAGCCCATTGCTGCACCAGTGGCACAGGAAGACAGCACGTAGCTCAAAGCAAGCACTGGAATCAGAGCTGCCAGGAATGCTGCTGTGTTGCTTTTCCTGAGTTAACATACCCAGGCAAGGCAGTTCACCGCACTACCACTATACTGCACCCTGAATATATTATTTTCCATCATCTGCTAGCCCAACAGAGATTACCCTCCACCAAATAACAGGAGGCAACCTTCCTCATTGTACTGTACCAATGCCATTGAAAATTCCCTTGGCACTTTCATAAACCCATAGCACTTCTCCACCAGGTGAGATGCTTCAATCTGTACCACATAATGTAGCTGTTGAGATTAATTAGGTGCACAAAGCAATGGACTCACTGCCAACTTGCAGGTTATCAGGATACAAGCACTACATGACTGAACAGGAGAACACTTCTGGGACAGAAGATGGCTGGTCAGGTCTGTCTGGTGGCGCTGTTTTAGCTGGAGTGGTAGCAGTAGCTACAAACGTAAGGGATGTTTGTAGGTAAATAGGCCACAGCAGTACCACTGGATACTCAAAGATTGTGGTCATCCTGGGCTGGTCCGTACTGCACAAACACATTTTAGTTATGGCCTGACTCTCTCTGCACTGATTAGGAGAGGTATCACCCATTGCACTAAGTTTGTAGCTGTAGATATGTTGTAGACTTCAGCTCTTACCAAAATTAGTCCTATGTGGCTGACAGTACCAGCTATGTTAGTTCCTGCATGGTTCCAGGATTGCTGACACGGGGCAGTTTCACAGTGTGGCTGGGTACTGGCTGCCATGGTCTTAAACCATGCAGTGCCTCCTTAGCCAGTGTAATCCTGGTTGCTGAGTTCATGTAAGATGGGACAAGGTGAATAGGTATTTAACTACACAAACAGTTATCTAAGGTAAAGAGGAAAAGCCAAAATATGCTTTTGTGTTTGGCCTCTGGAATGGGAGTGCATACAATCAGCACAGGGAATTCCACCTTTTTTGTGCAAACCTGCCCAAGCTTCAAGCCCTGGCTCAGTGAGGATCTGCTGGAACTACAAGTGAACCTGCCTTCCCTGCAGCTCCAGCTGCAGTAAGCCCACCAGCCCATGGCTCATCAGGGAAGGCGGGGAGTATGGGACGGCCCCCTCATTCCCCCTGCCTCACCATATTTTGATCCTCCTGCCATGGTTATCCCTTTTCTTTGTCCTTCCTGTAAGAAGTGAGTGTACAGCTACTGGCCATACATCTCTTCTTCAGATCCAGCCACAGAGTGGGTTTCTACCAGCCCAGATGGAGATGGGGCACTGGCAGAGACTGAAAGCAGTGGATGATATTTTGAAAGGGATTTAAAATCCGAAAGAAAGGAAGCAGCCGATGCTTTGCAACAGGATGTTTGTTCATGGGAAACTCAGGTTTGTGGGTTCTGCAGCTTGCAGACCAGCTTCTTGAAACACAAGAGATGAATCTTCCCTACCTTTGGCTGACTAGCAGAAATGTGAGAGTATGACTTAGAGAGGAGAGGATGGAGAGAAAAAGCTGGCTCCTCTACTTCCAAAAATTATTTGCATAAGGGTATTTGCTTAGGTCAATGTTGAGGATCTAAGGGTTTGGATCCTTGGGTTTTGTTTTCTTTAAAATTCCCTGGTTGTAAGTAATGTCTGTATGTAAGAGATGTGTACTGTCCCTCAAGTCTCTGTGGTAAGAATCCGTCAGACACGGGAGAGGTGCATGCAGCAGCAATTGCCGAGAATCCTATTTTTGAATATGGTCTTAAATCTCTTCTCTGCCATGCTGCAGCTTAATTTATCTTCACCTGAAGCTTATAACATATGTGTGCTACATCTGCATGACCAAAAGACACTTGCCTATGGTGTCTGGAAGTGGGGGATAAGCCAGTACATTGCCCTCCAGCAGTAAATCAGGGCCACCAGTTGCAATAAGCAAGGAACATTATAGCCATGTCTTTGTCCAACACCTAGCAAAATGAGGTTTACTCCAAGACTGGACTCCAAGTCAGGCTTAAGTTGAAGTAATAAAATAGTAATATATAAAACCAAATAAACCTTAATGGGAATAAATACATGACTCTGAATTTACCAATACCCAGTGTAGGTTCACAGGAGAGGATCCCATGCTTGCTGGGATTTGGTTGAAGCACCAGTTTTTTCAAGCACCAGACATTTCAAGGAAATAATTTTGAGGGGAAGGAACTGAACACACATAGGTATCTCATGGTTTATTTAGGGTAAAGATGTGGACCATCCACACTGAGTGTTTTACGAATAGGAGTAGTTGTCATTAGTAGTTGTCACTAGTAATTGTCATTGTCCCACAGCCCAGTTAATTCAGAAAATGGGATGAATGGGACAGTGAACTCCTTTTGAGGCCAGACATTTCACCTGCCGTGATGCTGGCTGGGGCTTGCAGCTCACTCCTCCGTGAAGCTCCGGATGCCTCATATTACTTGTTGGCCCGAGAAAGGAAACAAACAAGTCAGGCTCAACCGGACCTGAGAGCAGAGAGATGTAAGGGGACATTGTTCAGTGGTAGCAGCTAGCAACTTTTTCTTTGGCACTGGTCTCTGAAGTCATAGGTTCTGCTAGATCTGCTTTGCCTCTCTGGACTCTGGAAACTTGGACTTGGCATCTTCTCTAGGCAATCTGCAGTCCTTCATTTATTTCATCATTTTCTGCACCCTTGCATCTATTTTGCATGTAAAGTAGAGGTTGTCTTCCTCCATGCTGTCGCAGCACTTGACACAAGGAGGTCCAAACCTCTTCCGAGCTCCTGCATTACAAAAATAGAGTTTGTCCCTTCTGCTTGTTTTTGCAAACAAAAATGCCTTATACCAACTTCAGTGGAAACATGCTGCCTAAGAAATGCGGCCAAAAGGAAAGGTCTTACTGCACTTCACCAAAGTCTAGTGAAACAAATGCTTTGTTTAGGTGAGGAGTGGGTGCTCAGCAGGCAGTGGTACAGCTGTACTTTTTGTGCTTTTGGCTTTCCAGAAGGTATCCTTTGTTGACTAGATTTACCAGCCTACTCTTAAAACTAGGGTTTAAGTTAGGGTTTAGGGACTTCTTGCTGTGGAAGTAGCAAGCTAGTAGCAAGCTTTTGTCCTTCTCTTCCAGCACACTCCCAGCATGAAGCCAAAGCATGACTCCTGATAAAAGCAGGTTGGGGATGTTTAATGGAGAAGCCCAGTGTGGGACAGGAAGCTCTGGTGCAGCAGCAGCTGTACTGGCACAGGACATTCAACAACACCATGATGTATGTGTTCCCATATATGGCAGGGGACATTAGGCAGCTGAGTACCTCACTAGGCAAATTGCTGAGAAAATCTATTCATGCTCCAGGACAACTATTGAATTTTGAAGTCTTCTCCTTACCAAATGCTTGCCCAGGGCTATAGCTGGACTACTGACAGAGAAGTAAAATGTCATATTAGCACTTCCACACAATTCAGTCAGGGTGGTGTGGCAGAATGAATGGAAGCTGCTACAACACAGCACCTTTACTTTCTACTTATTATTCTTTGGGCAAAGGTGGATGCAGAGCTGTGCTCCTGTGCTCCCTCACTGTTGACTTTGTAAGTGCTTGGCTGGACTTCCTTTGGTCCTTTGGAGAGAGTGCACTTTCTCCTCTAGGTAAATGTTTGTCTGTTTTTCATTTAAATATTAATTTGTGCTGTCACAATGTCACGTGTAATATTGCCACTCTCTGTGAGGATTAGAGTTATTAGGAGTCTCAGAATTCACTTTAATCAGTCAGTTCAATACTGCTGAGATTTGCAATTTATCCTCTCCCATGCAGAAGCCAGAGTTTTTGACACGCTAACAAAATTGAAATGAGTTCCTTCATCTTAGACAAGGAAAATTAATCTTCAAACGCTGTTTATTTTAGCCCAAAAATCCCCAGAATTCAGAACCAAATTAATTTAAAGTCTGAATCTGCTTTAGCTAGTAACTGGTTAATCAACAGGCTTGATGTGCAGTTATATGCTTTGTTCACACTCCTTACACTCTTAAAAAGACCATCTAATACCTATATTGCTTTTGTTCCTATAATTAGACCATGTGACATACAATGCTGTATGTATAGTGAACAAATTCTTTTCTGGAATAATTTCCCTGGGACTGTTTCCTACAGGTGAATTTGGTATTCCTTTTTAACTTGAAAAAAACTTTCATATGATTTCTTGGTTATTTTGGTTACCTGCGACTAATTTAGAGACTGTGCAAAGAGTTTTATGATTTGAATCTTTGCTCTCTGCCTGTCGCTGCAGAAATCTACACTTTTTTTTAAAAATTTCCTTCATTTGCATATGACATAGCTGTAATAGTGAAGGGATCCTTGCTCCCTCTGAATATTGATAGGATGAGGAAAATTCAAGATATTGTCATTCTTCCTGTCTTTCAGAAGAGACCAGCCACAAAATCTATTAGTTGGTGTTATTTTTGTGGACAGAAATTATCATTGCTATTAGGAATAGAAGGTCTGAGGATAAATCAGAGAAGGAAATTGTGGTCTCTTTAATACAGAGTTGTGGGTCATCTTTATTTAGTGGATTCTGTCATAACCCCATTGTGGTCAGTGGTCAATGGTTTTCATATTTCTGTTCACAGGAATTTCCATCAGCTTCATGAGTATGTACATACCAGCAGAGATTATTATCCTCTCTTCTTCAATAGTCTCTTTGCTGAAGAGTATTAAAGCCCAGCATTTAACTCTAAACTATTTAATCTATTTAAACATGGTTTAACTCTATGCATACCTAAATGTATTCCATCTTTCATTCTTGTTAATAACATATAGATTATAACTCTGAGAAACATTTCAAACTCTTCTCCTTCTGGTGAATGAGATGCAGGAGAGTTTGGCTGGCAACACCTTACTGATATCAGTTCTTAGAGGACAGGGGAATATCGGGTTTAGAAGTGTTTTGGCCCAAACCTCTGGATATGCGTGGATACATCCTGCCATTTTGCAGTGCCCTTAAAAGTGGAGCATTTGGGTATCTGTAAAGCACTTAGAGCCTGTGGGTCCTCTCTTTTGATACCTCCTCAGGAACTTCAGCAGCATGGAGGAAAAATTAAAAGGGGAGACTGCTAAAAGACTTCAGATGAGCTGCACCAGATGCAAAGGGGAGGCAACAGGGATGCCTTTTCCCTTGTTAACAGTCAGACAGCTCTAACACACACATCTGCCCTCAGTCCCAGAAGCGTGGGGCATGTGAGCTGCCTGGGGCTCTGAAGGAGAGGTGGAGGCCAGTGAGTGGCCTGGAGCATCAATTCCCCCTGTAGGCATTAGGAGATGGTATCAATGGCCTTTCTGCATGGCCAGTAGCTCCCCCATCATGATGCTGTAAAGTGAAGCTGGTGAATTAGCTAGATGTGTCTTAGTGAAATTTCTAAATCTGTTCAATATCAGATTGAGAAATGAGCAGCAGCCTGGGTGTTGTTGTTGTTCTGAGTGTACCCCTCAGCCCAAACTCATCTCTAGTTTGTCAGGGACTGAGTCAGCTTTCTTGGGAGAAGGACAAGGTCAGGCACACCAAAGGCACTGCCAGAAAGAGTTCTTCCCTTCAGGAAGCAACATTTTTTAAGATCTTTACCCATTAAAAAGTTTCCTAGTGACAGATTTCCAAAGGTAATGTCAAAGCACGTAATAGATCAATAAAATAATTGCAGCTACCATTTAAATCCCTGCAGCTGAAGAGGTTTCCCTCCCTCTCTACCAACCTCAATGAATCCTTTTCTGACCATTTGCTATTGTATCATTATTTTTGCTAAACCTACAGTTCTTCTTGCTTGCCCTCACTGCACTGTATCTCCTTGCTCCTGAACACTAGTATATGTGACAGGCCATGTTTCTCTCATTTACTCATCTTGCCAAAAAACATAACAATCAGAGAATTTCTCTACCTCCCCCACCTAAAGAGTTGCTCCTTCTGCCCTAGTGCTGAGTCTCATCCAAGTTCCTGGAAAAGGTGTCCCTGGGCTTGCAAGGAGCCATATTTTTAATCTTTCTCTCAAGCAGTGTCACAACTAGGAGCTCAAAATTTTAAGCAGAGAAGCAAGTTGGCCTTTCCTAGAGGTCCCCTCTGCAGCCAGAGGATAGAAGCAAGTAAGACTCAGCAGCCCTGAGTTACACCTCCCTAGACACACTTCTGAGGCTTCCTCTCTGAGGTGTCTTCACTCTCCAGCAGGGAGGTTACAGGACTGTTAAGTGCAGTGGTAATGATAAGCAGAGAAAATCAATTTTAAAGCTCGACGTGCAGGAATAAATGTTTGCTCTTCTGAGCGAAAACCAGAATTTTCTACTTGTTTATGGTACTGAAAAATGCAATATGGAGAAAGAAATACGACGGGATTTTTTGGAAGTGTATGACTCTACTGTGGTGCCTCTCAGCTTTACAAGCCCAAGCCCTGAGGCTGGCATTAGGCAAAGATCTCAGGACATACTTGGCTGCTTCCCTGGACTGTGAAGTGGAGCCCCAGGTAGAGCCTTTGCCTGCAAAACCCGTGTGTCTACTTTCTCTTGTCCCATTTCACCATGTGTAGCACTGGCTTTGGAATTACAGAGCTGTAAATCTGTATTTCCTTTTATTCAGTTGCCAGCTTCTGAGCCTCTGTGAGTCACATTTTCAAGCTTTTTTTAATAAACACTGGGATAAAAATCATTCTTGAAATGTTCTTAAAAAGACTAAACAAAGCAAAACACAAATGACAGCTGCAGTTCTCCTGTAATTTCCTGCATTGTGTAGAGAAATTCTAAGAATATACAATTGGAATATGTGCTAAGATTCTGGAAGATGGAGATGGCAGAGCAATGATATTTTGCTGGACTTTGTGAGTATACAGTAGTCCCATTCAAGCTATTAGGAACAGAGAAGGAAGAAATATTTTGAAATTTCTATATTGTTTCTGTAAGAAAACAGTTGAAACTAACTTGCTTTGACATTTCCATGATTTCACTTTTTAAAGAACATATTACTGGCACGTTTCTAAGGGTGAAAACCTTTTATTCTGGCACGTAAACAAGTTGTTAAGAAGGCCAGTGGTGTCTTTATGTTTATATGGCAGAAAATATTCACAAAATATTTCACTTAAGCTTTGTAAAGAGGAAAAAGGGTCTCTCTCCCTTCTTCTTTTTGAAAGGTGGTATTTGGACTCAAGGACCCTTCCAGCTTGAAAAATGGTGTGCAGAGTTCCTTTAATAATGATCTCCCAGGAGACCTGGGATTTCATTATCCAGTTTTCACTCTGCAGCTTCACAGTCCCAGAGCAACCTAGGAAGACTTCCTTATTTTTACCTGAGGTACATCTTGCAGACACTGCAGAGCTTTGCACCGACAGGACAAATGTGTTCAAATATCCCTCATCTGTGTAGGAGGCTAAATCTTGTAGAAGGGTACACTTTGGAGACTTAATCCCATTCCCATGCAAATAATAGAGCAAGGAGAGCTGAAACAGGACAGATGGATGTAAAATGAAACCATTCAATGAGGGACAGGACGAAGGACCTTGACAGCCCATTACTGCTTGAGCAGATACCCAGATCCTTTGCTATGTTGGGCCCTAAACCGCTCAGTAATTAAAATATTTCTGTAATATACAACGAAGCTTGAGCTACTCAGCATTTCCCAAAGTCTCAGTTCATCCTTACCAATGTGGAGATACTAAATTAAAACTCCTAAGGACAGGCTATCTTTCCAGGGCTCCCTGTATTAGACAGAGACATGCTCTGAGGACAACCTTCCCTTTGCTCCTTAATGTTCCTCTGTCCCACCTAGTCACAGATGGGAAGCTACAAGCTTGCAGAAATCACCCCTCTCTCCCCCAAAAAGTTGCAGCATCTCCTGATTAGCTGGCTCTTGGGTTCAGTTTGAAATCCCGTTCCTTGCTTAACACTCTTCCCCACTGTATGGTAGCCCTTGGAGAGTTGGCCCCTGTTGTGCAATCTCAGTATGACTCATGCAAGCACCTCCACAGCCTTTGCCTTTGGGAGCACTCTCCTTTAGAGTTCTGGTTCTATGAGAGCTCATACTTCTCAAGGCTTTGGTGTTACCTTTGGAATGACAGCTACCATAGCGAACATGCTTCTGCAGCACAGCATCTCTGCAAACTTACAGTGTCCTTACAGTACACAGAAAACCTGCAGAAGAATTTGGATACAAAATAGTGAATTTAATTCTGAAAAAGAATCACCCAAAATTTCTACTTTTGACAGCCGCAGTGTCTCTAAGACCATTTTCCTTGGAGATCCTTACACTTCTGTCATGGTTGAAATGTCTTAACCTTTAGGCTTTTATTGGCCTCTGCACAATGATCCTCCTTAGAAGTGCAGAGGTGTTTCTGCTTAATTATACAAATATCCTTTGGAAAGTATGTTTCTTTCCCTTACAAGTTCAGCCTCATTGTAGGTCCAAATTTGCAGATGGAGGCAAGTACCTTACAATGGTGATGACTGATAACCGAGGATTTTTTGTGTTCACAGTATTCCCTAATGTAGGCCACTTTTCATCATCTAAAGTTGCCTGATAATGATGTCATTTCCATTGCTTGAATATTGAACCAGCAGCCACATATCATGGAGTTAAAATTACTGTTTACAGGGCAGCTAAATTGTGTTGTTAACAGTTTAAGGCAGTGTTTGCTTTGCTTCTGGGGACAAAATGACAGTTGGACTTTCCTAAAACTCATCAAACATGGATGAGAGTGCCAAGAATACAAATCTGCACTGTAGTCAAGGTGGCGGGGGAAAAAAGGGGAGAGAAGAAAAATAAGAGAGCTATTTTTGTGTGAAGATGTGGTGACCATCAGATAAAAATGACAATGTTGTACTTGTCAGAAAATAAGTCACATTGCTGATCACCGGATAACTTTGATGTCATATTCCACAATAATTTAACTGAGATTCCATGGCAAGATTAATGGTGAAATTTTTAAAACATGCATGAAGAAGATCTTTCTTCTAATATCCATCTGTCAGACAGTCCTTATCTGGAGCTTATGTTGATTGATTATTATTATGATTGAACTAGAACTAGAACATGACCTTTAAATAATAAAGAAAATTATGTAGATTTGAATGTGAATGGTTAAGCTTTTGGGTCTTTAGTAAACATTTTGAAAAACATTTAGGCCCTCAAATGGTTGTATATATATATGTACTCTACATTAATACGTGCCTTTGCAGACTCAACCCCATTAATATGAAAAATCAGCAAGAAAAATCACCAAAATACTCTGTCTTCTCTATCACAAAAGACTGTGAATTAGGTTTAATGCATATTTCCAACATACAGGACTCACACTGGAAGGAGTTGTTTATGAGATCCTATGTGATTGTAAGCAGGCACATGTTTTGACTGAATGCAGAACAATTTGCTTCAAAAAAAGTGCTAGTTTCTAGTGTATGACGTTGGATAAATGGTTATACATACTTTGGAATGAATGGTGACCATAAATCTCACTTTGGACATCTAGTGAAATATTTGCAGCATATTTTAAACTAGCATAGTTGTACCAATTCTTCTCTAGTTCTCACTACCTACCTTGTATTTTTGTGGGGCACTTTGACAATGAAAGAAAGTTTGGGTGGTGCTGGTCCCTACAAGGCTGCAGCCAGCTGGAGACACCCTTTTGCTCAAGAGCCTCTATTCTGCAGCTGAAAGATGAAGAAATGCAGCAGGACTTTCAAATTTTGCCCTCTATTAATCTCCTTCGCAAATGAAGGAGGTTTACAGCACTGTTGTGTGTTTGAGTTGATCAGCCACCGAAAATGGACTCAAAGTATTGAAAGCATCTAGGAGATCCTAACTCTTTCAAAGCATCTCATCCTGAGCAAGGTGATCAGGTCAAGTAGAAGGTGATATTCACTTCCATATAGTATTGCCTTGCACAGCAGAGCTATGGAGCACTGACAGAGGCAGATGATGGATTAGAGGTCACAGTGTGTCTGCAAATTGATGGGTTCTAAAAACATGGATTCTGCCTTTCACGTGCCCTGACGAGCACTGCATTTCATTTGTACTCTGTCCTCTCCGTGTTGTGCTTAAAAGGGACTTTTTTTCCCTTCCCCAGAACTATCACATACTAGGAAGTTTATGGAACTCACTTGCACCTGGATGAAATCCTGTACCGTTATGTTAATCCCTTAATTGAAAGTCATAGCCAGATGAGAAAAATGAAACAGGAGACAGGCTTGGTCTATTAGGAACTGGATTGGTACTCCGAGAATTTGAAACAAGAATGCACTACCTCCCTATGGAATGAAGCTTCAGGTGCCTCCAAACCCATGGCTGAGGTGAGCTGAGTAAGATAGCAGATGCATTTCTGAAGGGTGGCCATGTTTTATCTGTCACATCTATGTTTGAAAAAACTGCTCATGCAACCATTGCCAAAAAAAAAAAAAAGCTCTAAATCAATGCATGAGTGAGTCCTCTAGAACGGAGGGGACAATCAAAGCAGACTGTGGTAGCATTCATAATGGAAACCAACACAGCAACATTCAATCAGGTGGCCAGTGGTTTATTTCAGAAAGATACTCTTAGGCTCACAGAGGGCTGAGAAGCGATGCATGGTGACTGTGCTTCTTCCCTAGCTTGTTTCACATACCTGTGCTGCAGCCTGCCAATGCTGAAGTCTGGGGCATGAGATGTTTCACAAGAAGATGTCCACCTTGAAGAACTAGGCCTTATTTTCATGTGAAATTCTGCTCCCAGCTCCTCACCTTTATTCAGTGGCCAGTTACGAAAACGGAAGAGGAAACAGAGAGGCAGTAGAAATATTTCCTCGTTTTTTCCCCAGGAAAAAAGGCAGGAGTAATGAAAGCAGAATTCTCCCTGCCTGTTTAAACTCTTGTTTCTCTCCTCAGGCACAGTGGGTTTGGCAGCACGTATTTTTTCCATCCATAATAAACCCTGGAATTCTTAAAAGGTTGCATTTAAAATAAGAGATTTGTCAGTCCAACAAAATTTTAGGGAAAGGTTTACAAAATTGATAAAAATGTATTTATTTCCTCTTCTTTCTCCTGGATCTTATTCAAGTTTCCTTTTTTTTTTCATTTTGATCTTATTTGGGCTAAGTATAAAGAAGGTGTAAAAGAGACCAAATAAGACTTAAGGGTTTGTAAGCGAATGAGTCGCATGTAAGTGGGAGATATTGTGAAGAGCCTGATTTTCAGAAGGGAGTGTAAAGGGAATGGAGGTGGAGCCCTGACACTTCTTTTTGATCCTGAGAGCAGAGGCTGTGCTGCATATTAGATTGCTTTTATGTGGGACACACGTAAAGGTGGCATAAACCAGATCCAAATGGCTGAGCTTCATAAATTCTGACATGGGTAAGGCTGTTCATGCCATTCACTCTCAACAGTTTTATAAATCGTATTTTAAGCTATTGGAATTGTTTGGAAGAATTGGACTTGAAAATTAAATAATGTTCAATCATTTAGGTTAAAACGGAAACCTGCTTTTTAAAGTTAAATATCTAAAGACTGGAATCACATTTTGTATGCAATATGGTGTGGGAAACAGGCTCTCTCAGCATCCTCGACAGCCCAATAGGAATGAGGGTTTGGACACTTCGATGTTAGGTGCAAAATGGAGCACTTTATTAACATGGCTCCTGCCTTTTATAGGGCAGGAGCAGAACTTGCTGGAAAAAGGGGAGTAACTGGGGAGGAGCAAAGTAGGACCATATGGGGAGAACAAGGGGAGGAGTATATCTATATAAGGAAGAAATGGCCATATAGGGTTGGTACTCCAATGCAGCAGCAACTGGCCAATAGAAATGCAGGGTTCAAAGGCAGAGGGAAAATAAGGGAAAACAGGGCTACAATGAAAGAGAATAATATAATAACACAAAAAAATCCTAAAACACATTTTCTCAAAAACTGGATCCCAATAATATGGGAAAACATGAAAATAATAGTAAACAACCCTGTACAGCAATATCTGCAATTGACTTCAGAATATTGCAAATTATGTTGCTGTAACCAGGTTGTCATGAGTTTTAATGGCACAAGGAAGCATGATAGCACAGATTTATATCAGTCTGTTATAGCAGAGAGTCTTACAACAAGAGCAGAATGTATTTCTGTCATACTCAAAATGTCATCTCAGTCACAGACAAGACTGATGAGGAAAAATGATTAGATGCAGCGATTTCATTTATCTTTCTTTTCCAGAATGGGGATTTTGATGATCTCCCTTTAGGTTTCAATGCTTAAAACACAAATTTCCAACCACCACTGTAACACAAAGGAGATGAGCCTTCGTTTGCCTGATTTTCCTTTCATTTTTTACCCAACCGCTGGAAATCAATGAATTTTTACTAGCAAAAGAAAATATTTTTGCTCCTGTTTTGCTCCCTGTTGTAACACAGTACCACATTTCTCTGCTTAGTTATGGCCTGAACATGTGTCTCAGTTTGAAGAGACTGGAAAGTTTGCTGAAGAGGATGAGTTATGAGACAAACCAAACTCCTCTCTCTCAGCAACTGTGAATTCAAAATTAAGGGGCTTTAATCGAGGAAGTGCGGAAAAAACAGAAGAGATAACAACCCTTTATTAAGAAATATATGTATATTGGCAAGAACAGCAACAGAACACAAAAAAAACCCTGTACCCAAAAAAGTCCCCTTTAAACAAAAGGAAAAAAAAAACCAAAAAAAGGTCTGAAAGAATACTTCTCTGTCTTTAGCGCAGTTCTAATCACGGTTGGCGGGGGCGCTCTTGGATCGCTGGAGGTGCAGGGCCTGCAGTTCTCCGTGTTGGCCTGCAGGGGGCGCTGTCGGGCTCTGGCAGTCACTGCGCGGAAAGGGGATCGGGGGTGGTCTTGGATCGCGGGAGAAGCTGAAAAGAAAAAGGACACCCTTGCCCCACTGGAAGAAGGGCAGAAGGAAAAGCAGTCCACCCCCCATAGGACTCACTGTTGTTCTCGGATGACGGTGTTTCAAAGCTCCTCCTTTTCTCCCAGTGAGCACAGAGACTCTCCGATGAAAATGCAGCAGGTCCAGGCTGGAGACAAAAGACAGCTCCCAGGCAAGTTGAGGCCAACAGTCAGGGCTGACCAGGACGAGAAGCCAGAAAGACAGACCTCCAGCCCTTCTCTCCAAATGCCCGCACACAGACTCCTGTCTCCATCTGAGAGAGAGAACTCAGCTGTCCAACCTCTCCCCTTCCGAGAAGAGCCCAATCATCCCCTCCCAAAACTCCTCCCCTCTCCTCCCAGTCTCTGATGGGCCATCCATTAGGAATGCGGTCTGGCCAGCTAGTTCTCTTGTAAGGCTAATTGACTCCTTTCCCCCTTTCCACTTAAACTCTGTCTTTCCTACAGTGGGGGGGCAGGGGGAAGAAAAAATTCTCCTGGATTTCTAACGTATAACAACATGGAAAGAAATCCTTTTAGCCTCAGCTCTACAGATGAGAGGTTTTGTGTAAGGATCTCTGTCAGCCCGGCTCTTCTGGCTCTGCATCCTTGTTCTGCACTACTGTGAGCAGGACTGCCAAGGCCTATAGACACTACATTCCTAGAGATTTTACGGAATTTCAGAGCAGCCTTCAGACATATTGATCTGCTGTTAATACTCATTATAGTCACCAAAGAACTTCAAAGGTCCCATACCCCATATTGTCATCTTATTTCATAAAATTTTGGCAAATTTTATTGCACAAATACTATGAGTATTCCTAAAAAGACTTTACAGGTTTTTTTCTCTCACAGGTGAGATTCAGACACTGTTATTTTTCAGGAGCTTATAACTGTTATTGTCAAACTGATATCACAATTTTATTAAAATTGAAAAAAAACCAGCTGTAGTTTATGTTATGTTCTCTAGTGGGAAAAAGGGCAACAAATAACAATTTTGCTTTCCCTGTATTTGCTTATTTCAGAGCATGTGCTTTTTAATGAATTTCTTCAATTTGAATATTTGAACTAAATTGCTCTGGGTAGCAAAACGCCCCCACAAGCCCACACCCCAAGCCCTAAATGAAATGAATCAGATATTTAATCCAAAACCAGACAATTGCAACTAGTTGGATCTACCTTGTAGAACTTTGTATGTGCATTTGTTTTCCTTCCAGAAGAGAATGCACACAATCATTTGAATATTACTGGATGCCCCATTCCTAACAAGAGAAATCTTCCATCTTTTCTGAAGAGGTGCTTTGCCATTATGTCCTGGATTGGGTTGTAGTAGTTGGCCTTGTGATTCCTTCATTGGCATCATAACTGCACAGGTTCTCTACTGCTTATGACTCCCTAGGTAGGTGAAAACTGCCCCGTCCCCCCATTTTTCATTGACTGACAGTTTGGGGGGGGCTGGGAGGAGAAATCAGCATACAATAATTCTATATGTTTTTGACATTGTTAATGAACTCAGAGCATGGGAAGTGCTTATGTCTAGCTCCTATCCAGCTTCTCCCATTTGTGTTGCATCCCATGTGCAGATTCATCAAGCACTGGGTATCAGCCAGACGAAATGCTGTCTCATACAGTACAGATACACTGGTGGAGTTTCATAGCAATAGAAAGGAGCTTCTATTCATCATTCATCAATGTCTTCGTGCTGTTTGGAGAGTAAACATTCACAAAAAAAGTAGGAGGTTGTTATGTTCCTGTTAGCAACTACTGTACAGAAAAAGAAAATTCTGACGTGAGTTGTGCAGGCTGTCAAACATCGCATGACCTTGATAGCCCTGCTCCGTGTTAAATTCAGACATCTACAGCCATGTGGTTCAGAACCCACAGTGGTAATAGCAGCTTGGGACCCAAAAAGGTATAAGCAAGCGTTAATATCACCACAGCCACATGGCAGAGATGTAATGCATTGTAATATTCTCTCTCTATGTCATCCATGCACTGGGTTAAACGCCTGTTATTGCTTCACAGATTTTGCAAACCTGACCAGGAACATCTGCATCTGGTTATGTTTTTCTGAATATTTTTCTTTTCAATTATATGGCACTAAAAGCATTGCATGTCTTAATTTGATTTCATTTTGCAAATTTGATGTCCCTTTCACAATAGCCCTCATCAAAGCACAGAGAGTCCCTTCAGAGAAAAATCACCCTGACAGAGAGGCTACTTCTCAGCATGTAAGTGTCTCATTGCACAGTGAATCTCACAGAGAAGTGCAAATGCACCAGCTGGCCTGTGGTCATGAATGAACCTTTCAGTGACCAGGGGAACAGGTTATTTAAGGCTCTGGGCCTACGTGGATGTTCCTATGACTGTACTGATGGGCACAGGAACACTTTAGACTCACAGATCTGTCTCTGTACCTCAGTAGCTCTCTGACTTCCCTCTTAACACACCAGCTCTTCCAGCACCCTAGAAAAGACAGGGAGCATGTAGACTGGGTGAGAGAAATACACAGTTTGTACAATTGAAGACTCAAGCTCAAGTCAAGAGAGAAGGAGTGCTGGCAAGCACCTCTCTGCACTCTGTCACTGACCTTGGGCTCACTCCTTCACTAATATTCCAGACTCTAGGCCTTCAGAGAGCCTGCAAACCCCATTTTTTCTCCTGAGCACACAGGAGAAGACAGGTGAATGGAAAAGGTTGTGGATTCATAGAATCATTAAGGTTGGAAAAGACCTGCAAGACCATCAAGTCCAATCTTTTACCAAGTACCACCATACACACATTCTTTTGTAGAGTGTTATTGAGATGCTGTGTTTGTTTACGGGTATGTGCAGTTTAGTGTATCTGGCATCTACTATCACAATGCTGGGAGTTTTCCTCCTCAGTTGTATGTGTTATTAGAAATTAGGCTGGAGAATTTGCATCTTTCTCCCCACACATGTGCCAGTGAAGAGCATCATTCTTTCCGCATCATTGGAAGGAGTTCTCCTTCTGCAGAGTTTTGTTTAATTCTGTACAACATGATCAAGAGGAGATTCAAGAGGTGCTCAGGTGGATTTTTAAAAAACTTCAGGCTCCTTTGTCTAGTGATGGCAACACAAAGCATCTTCCTTAAACTAGACAGAGCCTCCTGGCTGGTGATACTCAGTGCAGCCAGCAGTAATAGAAGCAGAGAATGTGAAATGGCAAGTGCAAGCAAGCACTAAATGATCTAAACAGGCTTGAGAGAAAGGAGCATCCTCACTGCTTCAGACTCTTCTTGGTTCAGAAAAAGGCTGATAAGATAAAATTTCAAGGTAGCCAGAAAGGTTATCTAATGCTACAGCCAAAGGCCACATGGGTCCCCTTGAAGGGGACACAGCTAAACTGGAATTTAATGCAGGTCTGTGATGGTGGTGGTAAAACAGTTTTTTCCCTGAAGTTATAAAATGGTAAAACTCCAGGGGGTGGTGACCCTTGAGGTTTTACCCAATGAGCGCTTTTGCAAAATATAAACATATCACAAGCAGACCGGAAGAGAAGAGGTAGTTGTAGTTGTTGTTGAAGAATTAGCCATGTTGTAGAGCCACGAGGAGAAGCAGCAGCAGCCCCACTGGGGGCTGCAGGGACTTGGAACAGTGTAAAACTGGGCTAAGTACCTGTAGCTAGGAAGCTAAAGAAGTTTTCTCCACCGTGAGTGAGCAGATAGAGCAGCAGCAGAAGCAGCGGTAGAACAACACTGGCCAGAGAAAGTGGCAGAGAGCCAGAAGAGATAAGGAGCAGCAAACAAGCATGTAGCCGAGCAGGAAGACACTGAGTTGCCTGAAGGAAAGAGACCCAGCAGCAGAGAGAGAGAGTGTTTGGGTAAGAACTGAAACAAAACCCCAAACTCCTTTTGTGACCTTTCCTAAGTGGAGAGGATGGACGCCTACTGAATGGAAGTCCTAAATACAGTAGCAGTGCAGAGAGGAGCTGAAAAGCTCAGGTGTCCTGGAAAGCTGGACCGGGACAATTAAAGGAATGTGGAGGGGGTGAACTTGGCCCCCCTTGCTGCTGCTGCCAAGCTAAGCTGGCAGCCTGAGATCAGAGCACAGAAGCTCTAATAGAACTCTTGAGGCAAAGACCTTCAACTGAAAGCTACCCAAGATGTTCTGACTCAGAGGTGAATCCCCTGAGGAAGGGACCTTCATGGGGATCTTACACTCCATGATATGACGTGGTGAAGCGAGTTTTGTCCCTGCTACGCAGCCCACGGAAGAGAAGACCCTCACTTGGAGATGATGGGCCGAGGGGCTTGGATACCCCCTCGTGTGTACTGGCAGAGATCCAGCTACAGCTGCTGCATGGAAGAGAGAGAGATAGACTGCCACTCTGAAGAGAATGCTGCTCTGAAAGTGGAAAGGATCTTTCCTTCTTCCCTCCTGGACTTTTATTTGGAGGGGAGAAGATATTTGATCTATTGTAAATACTTTTATGTCATGGTAGAGATAATTAAGATTGTATATAATGTATTGTAGTATTTATTTTGTACAGTCATTGTAATATATATTCCCTTTCCCCCATTTTGAGTCTTGTGTGGTGTCTGGAAAATCCATCTCACACTGGGTTGAGATGTGGGAGGGAGGCTTGGACTAGGGAATTGGATTTTTGAGGTTCTCAAACCATGACAAGTTCAAAGAGAACAGTGGGTTAAATTATACATTCCTTTGTGCAGCAGGGTGCACAGATTTTCTGTTGATTTTAGTATGAAATGCGTATATTTTTTCTATGCAGCATGTAATAAAGTCTTCAAACCAGGAAATATCCATTTTCACAAAGGCAGCAGAGGTCTGAATTCGTGGTCTTCTCATGGGTAAGCTGTAAGATTTGTGAGCTTGGATAACTGGCACTGCCAGCGAAGGTCACGAAAGTGAGATCACTCTGTTGTACCAGGGGATTTAAGACTCTTATAAATTCTGAACTATAATACAAAATGCTCTTTCAAGACAACAGTGCTAGTAAGTTTGTTTTGCTTTTTGCTGGGAGAAGGCTTTGATAGACAACAGCTTTGTGTCATGTAAGTTGTGTTTGCAGTTCCAGTTGAGTGTTATGAGAATGCTTTTTCATATAGTAGTTGTTTTTTTTAAGCTTTTTACAAACTTTATATACAACAGCAGTTTTAATACTATTGCCTGGTATTATTGTGAATTTCTAAGCAAATCACTTGGTTGCACAGTTGCTCCTACCAAATGCAAACTAATGATGTCTATGTGGCTGCTAACACTGAAGGTACCAGGACAAAATATCTTCAAGAATACCAGATGTTTTGTTAGGGATGGCTTCTAAACCCTCTGAAATTATAATCTAAATGCACAAGAACTGTAAGTGAATAAGCCAGTAAGGAATATAATACACATAGCAAAGTATCTGACTGAGATTTAGACTGGAACATTTCGAAACTCAGATAACTTAGTCTGATACACATCCGGGTTTTACTTGCATACAACAGGCCTATGTGGGAATGTTAGTGTTTATTTACCTGTTAAGATTATGCTTATTTGGAGTGGAGGGTAACATTCTGACTAATACATGAAACAGTACGGTCCAGATACACTGTAAAGTGTCTTCAAAGAGATCAGCTTTTAGCTGAGTGCTTCATCCACTTCTCACTAGCCCCTATTTTGACTAAGAGGATGCATCCTGAGGTCCAATAGCCATAGTGAAAACAGTCTTCCTTTGTGAGCATGACTATTTATGTCAAGGAATATATTCTGTTAAAAATGCAACCTCATCAAAGGTAGCTTAAAATCAGTGTCCCTCCAAATTTTATGGGGAGATGGGAGAAATCTCATTAGAATTTGTGATAAGTTTCCCAGTACACTCTTTTTAGCAACAAAAGTTTAGGGTATGGTCAATAGGATTTCTTACATCTGGGAATATAAAAAAACCCCTCAACAAACTCTTGGCTTTCTTTTCTCACTGCAATTAATTCCAAGCCAGTGAATGTGGAGTCATGACTGAATGGATTCATGACTCAATATTTTTAGAAACCTGACTCCAGCAACATAACTGAAAATAATTTTTTCTTTCAGGAGCTGAACAATGATAACAGTGAATCCATGAAGCCATCTATGCCAGGCAGTTAGCCTGGAAAGACAATGTAAATTCACCTCTGATCTGTATGTACCAGTTAAACCTTCTGTTAAATCAAGGAAGTGAAGTGCTTGTGGTGCTTGTTTTCCTTCATTGCCTTCTAGGACATCCAACATGTGATGACTGCAAGATGAAGAACAGACCTCTGACACGACTACTGGCCTCAGAGCAGCAGAGTGGCATGGTGGGCCTGCAAGCTGCAGGGCTTTCACTGTCTTTTCCCCTTTTCACTTTCTCAATTTCTATTTAAAAGTTGCATGAGATTTTTTAAAGAAGTGCTCAAATTAATTAGCGCAAATCACCACACAAATCATCTTGCCCAGTCAAACGCCTAAGTGAAATGGTGTATTTTTACAAATTCAGCAGATTTAGGTGCTGTTTTGAAGACCCAGGCAGCACACACACTGAGTAGTTAGGACACACAATTTTCTACATTTATTTTACTGGTTACCAGCCAGCCCAAATTGGTGGAAGACTGACATTTCTTCCCAGTGCCTTGTGACAGTTTATGTTCATGCAGCAGTAGGTTTTAAGTGGGTATCAGTATCGAAACTGTCAATCAATATCGTCAATAAGTGGTGGCTTTACTGCAACTTGTCCAAGCAGAGAGACTAAGACTGTGGGAATACATTGAACTGCTTAGCCCTTATCTCTTAAGTACACAGCATAGCTTGAGGGTTGGGCATGATGGCAGCCCAGAGTTTGGGGGTTGATAGCAATAGCTGCGTTCCAAAAGCTCGTACCTCCTGGCTGGGCTAATGGTGCTATGGGGGTCTCAGTGGCCTTACCCACAGCAGGCCAGGACTGAAGCTGGGAGCATGATGGTGTGCCCAGCTCTGCTGCCACACCAGTGGTGAGCAAGAACAACTTGCTCAAAAGAGACAATGACATTTATAAAGAAGAAAAGAAAAAAAAAAATGTCATGTACCTGGGCAGTAAAAGTGCAGATGGCAGTGACATTTAAGGGAAGACACGAACTTTCAAAACCTGATAGTCATTTGTATATGTAGGCAGATCTGGCAAAGCAGGTAAACCTTGAGACTACTTGAAAACTGCTTGTGATTAAACTGATATTCCAGGCAAAATCTACAGGGAAACAGACACTTTTTTGATTCAGAGGCTGCTAACAGCACATGACTCTGGAACAATTTATTAAGTAAGAATTAAATAAAGAAGTGTCTGGACAAAGGAGCCCCTAAAGCCTGCTACTCTTAGAATTAATAGAGTAGGGCCTCAGGCAAAGACAAAGCAGAGGACAATTACTTCAGATTTAATAGGTAGTGTTTGCAGCTGTACAATACATCCAGGATAACACTGTATTACTTGTTCTAGTTTCTGAAAATTTAGAACTCAGGAATAAAATACAAATGGTTATAAAGATGAATAATATTAAAGTGAAAAGCTGTAAGTCAGCTGCGAGATCAGCTTGTAGTCACAGAGATGCACTTGTTTTCTGGCATACATGTCATTTGCAGTGTTGTTTGTCTGGCATTGGTTCCCAGCGGATTGAAGAAACTAATGTTTGAGTAACAGAATATAGGATTTTAAAAATGGTCCTTGTAGTAACTGAACAAATAAGTGAATGCTGCCAGCAGAATGACTTCATCCTTTTGCACCATTGTAAAAAATATTTCTCTAAAATAAACTATAAATGCAATAACACGATGTTGGCAACATGAACCACAAGACCACTTGAAAATCTATCACATTGATTTTAGTATCTTTTTGAACATATGTGCGTTTAACTAGACAATAGAATTATCCAAAGTGTTACTATAGTGTCATGGTCTTGTACAAATTGTGCTCATCAGAGCTTGAATTCAGAGGTGAAATGAGAGTGGAGGAGAAGGGAAATTCCAGCCTGTGTTACAAAGTGTATAGGCAAGCTGTTTTGAGGAATTACCTCATACATCTTTGACACATGGCAAAAAACCCCTAAAGTTATTTAACTTTTATACTTTGACAATGTTGTGGCTAAAGTTCCCACTTGTGCTATCCCCTGTGATTTGTTCCAGGAGAACATTTTTCTTCCAGACAGCTTCAGCAGGAAAATACTCTTGCATTTTCATAGGAAAATGCTATATTAATTCTGGCATATTAAACTGTTCAAACAGAGGATTTCATAGCATTACAGAGATATGAAATGTCAAACATGTGCATGTGTATCCCATCACTCTGCTAATGCCTAACTACTTCCTGTGCTATGCAAAATGTCTTGTAACTCCAGGGCTTGCCATAATCTCAACTGAATATCTTTTTCTGGTGTTCAGTTTCCATTTATTTCTGCTTTATATTCTTGAACACTGGGGAAGCTAGGCAGTGGTTGTGTGTATGACGGAGATGGGAAGAGCCAGGGACAGAGCATCCCCAACCTCCTCCTCCAGGACAGAAACACCAATTTCCGCTTTCTGTTGACTTGTAAAACTCCAAGTAAACCACAAAAATGTCAACACATTCATTATCACAGTAATTGCTTTGTCTGGGAGAAATAATTCTTTTAAATGTTAATTTTGGTGGGAAAAAATATATACTTTGGGTCAAGCCAGATGTAATTACTTCTCTTTACAAAAGAACCAAAAAACTGGTTCATCCAGTATGCTTGTTTAAACTCTAACATACTTAAACAGATGGCTTATTCCCCAGTGTATCTTCCCAAGCATTTTCTTGTAATCATTATTTCTTCCTTTATTCAATCCTTCATTGCCTGTGGATGAAGAGAGAGAAGATACCAGCACTTTGGATCTAACTCAAGATTTCTGTTAATCTAGTGGATATGAGATGAACACAGCTGGCAGAAATTTCAGTTCGAAGGAACTTTCAATTTTGAAAAAAAATTGAAATCAAATTGTTGCAGTTTGAAAAGGTATAATTAATGTGTCTATGAACTGAAAGTTTCTCTGGCAGACTTATTTGACATTGATTGACTAATGCACATCTTGGGGCACATAAAATTAATTTTACTAATTAGTGAAAATGGTAACTAAATTGATGCGTTTTCAAGCATAACAACATATCACTCTCTTGTCTCAGAAAATAAAATCTTTGGAAGCTGAGATATCTTCAACAGAGCTTTGTTGTGAGTTCTTTATTTTTTGTGAAGATCCATTACTCTCAAGGACTGACAGTCAGGAGGGACAGGCACGTTTATCCTGGTGTCATACCTCCTGGTATGAGAACTCCTGGATTTATACCAGCGTTTCTGTGGGGTTCAAAGGTAGCAGGTTCCTGACTTGGCTCTGTATTAATAAAATATTAAAAAGAACTTTGCTTGCAGATTGCAAGACCAGGAAGGTTTGGATGCTGTGAATGGGGATGAAGAGAGAAAGTGGGCCCCTCCCTTTCACAGTGGAGCTACATCCTGGGAACAGCCATGTCAGCAGGTAAAGGAACTATGGGAAGAAGTGAATAGGCTACACAGTATTAAAGAAAAGGACTCAGTGATCTTGGTGGTTTACTTCCAACTCAGAATATTCTGCGATTCTTTCATTCTCTGACAAAGTTGAAGGAGGAGCAACTCTGTGGTCCTTGTGTTGCTTCAGAAAAATGATTTGATTTTCTGGATGCTGAATGACTCTACCAAAAATTCATGAATTCTGTGGCAATTATTGTTTTCTCTGGAGACTGCTATGAGATCATCAGAAATGCTGAATGTTATGTGTGGAGATGAGAGCTGCAGGGGACAAAAAATAACTGATTTATTGGAAAACCTAATAGACGAGTAATATGTGGGAGGAGAAGAGAGAAAGGAGATGAAGACTGCAAGGATGTTATTTTGTCATTTCAATCTCATATTTATTTTATTTATTTTTTAATACCAATGAGACATGTCTCAGCTCTTCCCTGGGACACAACATGACCTCCCTGGACATCCGGCCTGTGGAAGGACAAGGAGGGTGAGAGGCCACTGATTTCAAAATGTAGCATCACTTTCTCAGCCCAGGAGATCCCCCATCAATGGGGAAAATATGGGGAAGAACTCCATCTTTTTTCCATCCTCCTGATCCTGGGAATGTAAGCACAATGCCTGGGACTCTGGGAAATCACCCACTAGCTGCAATTCTGACCTTGGGGTTCCCTTATCTCCAAGACATTTGTTTCTGTCCAGAAGATGGGGGTGTTGTAGGGAGGCCATCAGTCCCCTCTTTAGGGACCCTCTGTGGCTGCCAGATACAGGTTATTTGGTCTGTTAGTGATAGCATGACAATTTCCTTGGCTTTCCAAGTGAAATTCCTCTGTCTTCTCTCCACTCTTTCTCTTGCTCATCACATGCTGCCAACAGCCGAGACACTATGTTTTGCTGTATTTCAAGTAATAACATTGAGATACTGCTTTTGAGTTTAGAAAAAAAGAATGTGATCCAGAAAAATATGACTATAAAACCCAGTGAAGAAAAGCAATGTTTGTGTAGTAGCAGTGGGCTCACAGGCAAGTCAGAGGTCTTTTAAAAGTAATAATAATTACATTTGATGAAAAATATATACTACCATGGAAAGGAAGGGCGAAAAACACAGCACTCTTGTCCTTGCTTCAAGAAGTTGCAAGCACAAGTGGCATCATCTAACAAGTGATGGCTGGTCCTGCCACTGGCATGGCCAGGATGAGGGAGGTGTGGGGTTTGCAGGGAGATGCCAGCACCAGTTGCCAGAGCCAGAGGAAGCATGCTCCAGCCAGAGTGATGTGGAAAAGACAGGAAAGGCACCAAATTAAGTTGGAGTGGTGCTATGTAGCAAACTTCACACCTGTCAAGTGGCAGTAGCATCCACTGGGCAGTATTCTGCTGACCTTGCTTCTCACCCTCCCAGGTCCTTTGGATTTTGTTTGGAGGGTCCTTTGAATTTTGTATGTGATGGGGTCAGGATTTTGATTTCCAGGGTAGAGTAGCATGTTCACACTGCCAGACAGACTGAGTGCCTGTAAGGTAAAACATATGCAGGTATTCTTCCCACGAATGCCAAGGTAGTGGAAGAATTAAAAAAAAGGTTTATGTCAGATGCAAGGACCATTTCTTAAGGAAGATGCATGCATGGCGTCCTCAGGGTGAACAGGCAATGCCTCGCCTTCTTCAAGGCTTTTTCTATCTTCTCTCTCTCCTCCCCCACCCACTCTGGCCCAAGGAGGACTTGTACATGTCTGCAAATATGTCATCTCTCTGCATATCAGGGAGATAGCTTGCTCACAGCTTCTCCCTGCAACTTTCTCTGAAATGCAGAAGGAAGAAAAAAAAATCTAACCCATTTCAGGAGGCATTTTACAGTCCTCCTAAGTGAAATTGAGTTTTAGTTTTCTGTCAGAAATTTTTCCAAAATTGTACCTATCCCTACAATGCCAGAGGGGTGAAGCAGAGTGGTGGCCATGGGCACTTGTGCGATGCCCCCTCAGGTAACTCAAAGTGAGAAGGTGCAGGGTTGTATATGCTGCTATTCTGTCAGTACCAAAGGAGCTTCGGCTTTAATTGCTGTCTTTATAGATCAGAGCAGCATTGGCTTGAACAACTTGTCCTTTTGGTCTGTTTTAGGCGAATCAACATGTATAAGTGCTTCCTCCCACATCATGGCAGTTATTGCTTTCACTGCATTAAAAATGGCTCCCAATTTAGCTGTGTTGTTCAGAGGGAGGATCTGCAGTCTTGTCTTGGGTGAGGATTTAGCTGAGACACCAGAATAGTAAGATCTAGAAACAGAAGAGCATTGAAAACCCTCTGCAAGATCCTGCTGTCACCAGTGTGGGGGAAAAGCCATGGCTCTGGAATGGGGTAAAGTGATCACAGTGGTAGTAAAAGAAACTGAAGTTCATTCCTTTCCTCCCGCAGCTTCTCATGGCACAGTCACAAGCAGGAGATGAAATCCTGCTCTTCTGCTCTGGCTAACTAGATGATGTGTCCTGCTAGATACAGAAGAGGAGTCTCAGTATGATTAAGGTTGTAACAAGTGTTAAATGATTCATACTGAAAAAGGTGTTGGGCTTTTTATTCACTGCAGTGCAGGGAAGCCTGTGCTCTGCCAGTGGTTGCCCTAGTAGTCTTGGTTTTGCAGTAAAGAAGAAACCAGAGGTATTAAAGACCTGCCATGTGTTGAGATCTCCACTTCTGAAGTAGCAGATCTCCATCCCATTGGTCAGTAATTTATAGAGTGAGTCCTTCCCTTCCTCAGGCGAGACATGTACAACCCTCTTCATGCACAGTGGCTTTTCTAGACCCAAAACACTACCAAAAACTGTTTTGTTTTGTTTTGTTTTTCCCCTCTTCCAGTTCTGGATCTACTGAGCTTTAATGCAAAAGTTGGACTTGAAAAGGCTGAGATGATGACAGTTCTTACACCAGATTTGGATGCATCTTCAGCAAGGATGCAGCTCTGGGCTGCCAGGCACCAGACTGAGCCCTGACAGGACCAGCCTTCGCCTTGCTGAAGACTTGGGAATGAGATCAGGCAGCGCTGTCGGCGGAGGGGCTCGGGACAAACTGCAAATGACCAATGTGATCTGCAAAATGTCTGCTTTATCTACAAAAAGATACCCTCTATATACTTTTACTACACCCCAGCACATGATTTCTCTTCTATTATTGGTTACATGAAAGTGTTCACAATGTAAACATGCCCTTTTGACCACTTCTAATTGGATTATTGGAGGTGTCCACACGAGGTGAGGACATATGTTTAACTCTTGGGACTCCACCTCAATTTTGGCACAGATCCTTCTTTGTTTCAGCTTTAGAGCCTGAAGCCATAATGATTGTGCAGCTTTTTTACTGTCTGTGCCTGGCCTTGTCAAGGCAAGGCCCACAAAAAATGCAGAGGAAATTTCTCACACAATCCTGCTCTCCTGACACAGTACCTTGCACTTATAGGGGTCTCTATCAATGCAGGAAACTTCTCTATCTATTATGCTCTACAAATAAACATTGCTTATTACAAATGAGCTGCTTCCTGTCCTTTATAAGATGCAGGCAGATGAGCTGATACTCCTGTGGGAATGCCATTACGTGTTCCATTTGAAGAGTGCTTCTGCTGCTGCCTTCCTCCTGAAGCTGGCCACATCTTTATGAAAAAGCAGACTTTTCACATAGTTTTGTCTTGTGACAGAGTTTTCTACACCTTCTCCAAACATGTGGGCCTTGGGTCTGTGTATACCAGACTGCCTCACTGCAAGATGAAGTGCAGCAGTTCCTGTATACGTACCATGACTTTTGTGGGGTTTCCACCAACCACACTGTTCAGACAAAGGAGGCTGAAGCAGCTACTTTGCCACCATATAATACTGAGCTCTTACAGCATCATGAGTAGCACATCTCATACTAATAATGTAGAATATTGTTCTGTGGCCTAAATTAAGTCTTCCACCTTCCTTTTCCTCAAGTTATAACTGGCAAATCGATGAAAGATCGCAAAACGTCTCCCTCGAACTTTTCATCTGACCCTGCTGCTTGCCAGCAGCTGGCCGGGTTTGGAAAGTGAGGAGGTTCGGGGCCCGGGCTGGTGGCACAGATGTGGTTGTGGCTGCAGCTGCGGTGTATTGCATGCCTTCCCTTATCCTGTGGCACGCCACGAGAGGGACCATGTCAGTGCTAGCTCAGGGCAGGCTGCAGCCACAAAGCAGGTGCATGACATGCCTTTCACTCCAGCGGCGAGCACATGCCATGCCCCTCACTGCTCACTTGAGGTAATTGTGTTCCCCCTTCACTGCAGCTTCCCTTGTGTGGGCCACAGAGCCTTGTGAGTGGCATAAAAACATACACAGCTGTAAGAAAACTTGTCAGGGAGGAGCAACTCTGTGTCAGCTCTTTACTGTGTTGTATTTTCCAATCCATATTCAACCCGGCTACAGAATCATAGAATGGCCTGGGTTGTAAAGGACCTTAAAGACCATCTAGTTCCAACACCTCCACTAGAGCAGGTTGCACGTTTAATTTCTGAATTTTGAAATGGGATTAAAACTTTATTATGATAACCTTAAATGTATTGTAATAAATTGTGGCACCTCTTGATCTTCATGATTCTATACATGACATCAAACTAAAATTTAACTGCTAGGAAAAATGTTGGGAGAAAAAATACACTGCAAAAAGATCAAAGCAGTTGATAGAGAGGGCAAAATTGCACAGGGATAAAAAAAAGCATCAGTCAGAGACTGTGACTTGGAACTATCCCAAATCTATCCACAGTAATGTGGAGGTCCCACAGTGGGTAAGTGAGAATGAAAAAGAGAGAGATTAAAAGGTAAATAAAAGAGGGAGTGAAACAAAACTGTGTGATTTTTTTTTTCCAGTACTGCTTTCTCGGCCTCATTCCTTGAAATAATCATTAAACAAACTTTGGCTGTGCAAAAAATTTAGAGCTCTTCAAAGACTCTTAATATATTCTGATATGTAGCTCTATATTATCTCTTTAGAAAACGGACTTTTCTAAAAAGCATCTTGTAAAAGTTAGAGTCAAGGGGACAATTCACAGTGAATAATTTATTCAGCATATTTTGTCTCATTTTTAATTCTCATGTTATCCAGGAGGCAATTATGATTACTTTGAATATGTTGGAGTTTACTCACAAAAGGGCTCTAAGGGAATTATTTTTAGACTGGATGTATGACTGAATACGATACTTGCTACTTGATCTCTGTTAGCCAGTTATTATTAGAGTCAGGCAACTATTCACAGTAGAACTAGACACAACTTATTTAAAAAATGCAGTCTAATTTCTGTTTGCAAATTATCCACAATGATGTCAGATTTTTGTGGAATTCTTTATGTTTCACCACCTATGACCATACATGCAAACAACCAGGAAAGACCTTCAAATAATGATAATATTTGGTATTAATTTCTTCTCATCCCAGCTTTGCGGCACTGTATCAGCTTCCTGACCAGATGATGAGAATCATGTATACTCTGTTTAAAATAGTTAATTATCAGCTAATATTCATAAATGTTCAATTAATCTGCAATTCGGACAACAAAGAGAAGGCTACTTCCTGTGAAAATTCTCCTGCAAGCATTTACTGACCACTCTTCATCAACACCTTGTGAATGTCCCCCTGAATATGATTTACTTTTTGACGTGTTTTCAACCATTCTCATGAAAGGAAGTTTGGATAACAAGCAGTGAATCAAAAGTTTTTGCACGCAAGTGCCTCTGGTCTTCAGTGGGCCATGCTATTGTGATATGATATACAGCTATGGTTGACTATATAGCTAATGAGATATTGTTCCTATTCCCTGGCCAGTCAGTAATGGCTTTATCTTGTTTGGGAAGCTGCAGAGGAAAGATTCTACCTGAAGACGCTGCAGTCTTTCCCAGCTCTGCTCCAGGGCCTTCTTGAGCCCAGTGTAAGACTCTCGTGGAGCCCTTAATCCCTGTTCATTAACTGAGGATCAGTCATTCTGTTGGGAGAATATCAATGTGTGTTGGAAGAAGATTAGTGTCAGCTCCGACCTATTGCCTTCAGGTTAGTCTGTGGCCTCAAGTGAGGTTCGTGAAAGCCTTGTTTTTCCTCCTGATCCTCAGCTTTTCTGCTATTCATGTGTCTCCAGTATGTTTCAGAAGTAAATATTTTCTCTGGAATACCTCTTCTTATACTTCCGAAAAAAGATGAAGGACATTCGGAAAAAAACTCTGCAGCTTTCATAGCAGCAGTAAAAGCTGACAGGAATAGATGTTTAGGCTGGGTAATGCTGAGAACATCAAGGACACAGTTCTCTGTTGAAAGGAATAAGTGGATGCTTGTAAGAAGGCGGCAGACTCATAAAAGTATAAAGGCACCACATACTTTATACTGGATGTCAACTCCCTCCAGATGCTGCTTGGGGTTGGCAGCAGACAATGCTTTCAGCCTCAGGTGACTCTGCAGCTGGCATTGCCCTGCCCATGTGCAGAGAAGCTGCAGATGTCCCCACCTGACATGGCACTGTTAGGCATTTCAGAAGGCTTCTCTTGTTTCTTGTCTACATGGCCAAGCTAGGCCCAGCTATTGGAGTGGCTGCAGTAAATACCCTGCCACCGAAGAGAAACAGGTGGCTTGTGCTGTGATAGGAAAGCAGAAGAAAATGCTTCCTGGCATTGGTTTAGCAGGTAAGTTTACCAAGTATCAACATTTATGGAAGTTCTGATTTGTGAAGTATATTCAGAGGTTGCACATGCCAAATCCCCATGAGCACGAGTCAGTGCTATTACTTGCAATGGAGCAGTACCAGGGGTATGTTCACACTGCGTGTCTTCCTCAGCAGATGAAACATGGGATGGGTGTTGGTGGCCAGCATATCCACCCACAGCATCACCACCTTAGCCCTGTAGACAGGTAAATAAATATGAATATGTTTAGGAAAAATATATATTCATATACACCTCTGTTTTCTATTTCAAAAGAAACTAAGCAAGAAACTCTGAAGCCAATAAGACAGTGCTTCATTTATTAGTGTGGTTGTTTGTAAAACGGGTGAATTTCACATGAAATACAAACAACAGTTAATGATGAGTTCAGTAAACATAAAGAAGACTTCCATTTGCCTTTGTTTCCCCCTGCATGCCCATGCTTTATATTAGGATACATCTACAATAGTTTTGTTAAGACACTTGGGTTAGGTTCTACTAATGTTGTTATCGCTTTTGCAGATATGTCATAGTTTGCTATCTCTTTTATAACGTCATGAAGATCTTTAAATATGTCATA
Source organism: Pseudopipra pipra (assembly GCF_036250125.1). Lineage (NCBI taxonomy): Eukaryota > Metazoa > Chordata > Aves > Passeriformes > Pipridae > Pseudopipra > Pseudopipra pipra. The sequence goes on along the minus strand of NC_087581.1, from coordinate 20,086,050 downwards.
CTTCTTTCCCCTGGTAATTAACAGATGAAAATGAGAGAGCTTCACCTTGCTGTCCTCTGACAAAAAAATCACAAATTTCATGGTAGGTCAGTTTTACAAACTGTTATTTCTCAAAGGGAAGCATTCTTAGTAGAACAAAAAGCCCCGTCTGTTCTAAAATTACTCCAGAAAGTCAAACAGAATGGTAAGCTAAATGAAGTTTTGATAGAAGCAGGTGCCTTGCCATGACAGCAGAACTTTTTAATTGCTTCTGTTGAAATAGTACTTCTCTTGAAAAATTAGGTCTGTTTAAGTAAGTAGAATTATAGTAATTTCTGAGGCTAAACTGCACTTAGGGACAGGAAAATGCTTACTCCAGCCTGGTGCACATGAACACAGCAACAGTGAACACGAGGGTGGGTGGCAGGCTCTTCAGGATGGAAACTGCAGAGGAAGCTTTCTTATGAAAGCACAGGCCAATATCCTTTCAAGGAAGCTCCTGCTTTGATGAATTCTTCTTCTTGTCACCAAAGTGTAGTTATTCAAATACTCCAAGCTAGACTGAAGTTTCAGCCCAGAAAGTGCTGCTAAGACATTCTGTGTGGTCAGCTGTGATGCCCCAGCCCCTTAACCTAGCCCTGAGCTCCCCCTGGGACCACTGAGGGACAGGGGACAGGAACAGAAGGATGTGCATTTGTAGTGCTGGCTGATCTTCTACTGCAATTGCACACAGGGGTTATAACAAAAGGCTTGAATTCAGCTAAACCTTTATCAAAATATGAATTAGTACTTCTGGCTCATTTCTTTTAACTTTTGCCCCAGACCCAGTGTCCCCTACGTCCTGCTACCCTTGTCTCCATGGCACAGAGAGATGAACTGGAGTCATGGGCTGAGAGATGGGGTCAGGCGATCAGTTCCCAAGGAGCTGGTTCCCAAGCCAGTCCCTCCAGCTTGGGACTACCCTGTCTGTCCCAAACTGCCCCAAACCACTGCAATACCCAAATTATTCACTGGGAGACTTTGCCTTGAGGCAACTGCAACAGCTCTATTTCTTTAATGATTTTAATGGTCAGAATTGTGCCAGGTCAAGCCATTTAACTGTGTATTTAATTAGTAATCTGTATGCATGCAACTTAAAGGCATTCAGCTCTGCTATTTTATAGGGATTAACTAAATGGGCAGTAAATAATCTATGCCAGCAATAAAAGTATTTATAGTGGTACTCTTTTTTTTCCTGCCTTTTGTTTTTTTTTTGATTTTGGTTTTGGGTTTTTCTGTGGGGTTTTTTGTTTGTTTGTTTGTTTGTTTTTACTATCATTGCAGCATTGTATGTACTGGTAGAGGTCTGCATAAGAATAATTCTGCTCTAAGAGATGGCAGAAACACAGTTTGAAGTTTTCTAATGTGAAGTTCACAGCCAGACAACCCAAAAAGTTATTGCCAGCTGCAGGCTTGCTGTGTTAAAGAAAATAAACATGAAAGCAACTTGGCCCAGTGGAAACTCGTAATTTAAAGAGGAATAGGAGAAGAAATATAACCAGGAACTGGTAGATAGTAGTTCTTTGGCTTGAATAAATCTTAAGAGTATTTGGCTGCTAACAGTTCACAAGTTAGCACTGGCAAAGTATTTCCTGGAACAGTAAAGTTAGCATCCCAGTCCTTCTTGATCTGTGAGCGAACAAACCATTTTCTGTGTTAGTGCCATTGAAGTGCTGAACAGAATTATGGGACTATGATCCTGCATAGATAAAATGTGTGTTTTGAAACAGGGAAATTTTTTTGTACCTACATCACATGGGTAGTCCCTCCTAAACAGAAGCAATGTGCTTCTTGTTAGTTTTGCATCAATGTTTTCTACGCTGTCTTTCACAATAGATCTTTCAGGATAACACTAGCAGTTTATAAAGAGCACTGACCTGTGAAACAGAGGTAATAGATATTGTTAAAAATCTTGGCTTGCTCACTTGGAGGTCATGTGGCAGGGCCAGGTAACTTTAGAAGCACAAGGAGTAGTTTGAGTGGGAAATGCAGCAATAACAACACACTGACCTGAGTGTGTAAGCCTCTGCACTATTTGGCATGTTTAGCCCAATAAATAACATCATGAGACATTGAATCCTGTCATGTCATTATTCCAGCATGACCCAGATGGTCAGCCAAAGGCTGTTTACCACAATCCTGCCACCCTCTGCTCATTTGGAAAGAAACAGCATGAGATATCCTTTTTGATCACAACTTTTCAAGCAGTTCTTGACCTCTAAACTTCTCCCTCATCTTTCAGTTAGATCAAGAAGGCTTGCTGCCTTCTCTCTTGTTTTTCCACTATTCCTGCTACAGACATCCAGACAAATACATGCCACTATCTATAAGCATACTATTTAGCACAAGGCTATGTATTTTAGCTTCTGCATGGGCAGAATTTCACAGGCACCCTTCATGAATACTGTGCCTCTGGGAGGTGCTTGCAAGGAGTGAGGGCCCTGGATAGGGTGCAGACCTGCACAGAGGGGCTGCAAATCACTTCTGTCTTCCTCAGCTACTGAGAGCTCACAATGACTGCCTGCTCTGGCAGGAGGGATGGGACCTGGACCTGTGCTGTTGTGCAAGATGGATGTATCCATATTCTGCACAAGTCTAAAGAGAAGCTAAACAAGGACGTTGTTTCTGCCCTTCAGTCATAAACTCTCCAGAAATATTCTGCTATAGGTAGGATAAAACACTAGATAAATTCAGGTCATGTTCAGCAAATCCTTCTATTCAAATAACTAATCCTGAGTAGGGAAAAGAGGATTTTCGAAAGTATGAGGTTTTTATTCTTTATTAAAAAAAAAGGAAAACAGACCCTCAGGAGTAGCTTTTCCCATTTTGAATGAAAAATATGTTCGGTGGAACAAACCATTTTCTTTGTCCTGAAATAAATGAAAACATTTGTTGGGAGTGCAAATCACTACTGATCAGCGCAAAGAGCACCTCAGGAGTATGGGCTGTGAGAGAAGCCTTCTCCCCTGCTCTCCTGCTCTTCACCTTCCTTTCTGGTTCTGTTCTCACAGCTTTCTCCTCTCTTCCCAGCTGAACAATTTCCCCCGTGCTTGCTCTTTTTCCCTGTTAAAAATTAATCAACTGAATAAATGTGCTGTTCTTCCAAGAGCTCATCTCCCTCACCATCCTGCAGTCACTTGGCTCAGCCCCTGGCTCAGAGGGCCTCCCCGGTTGCAAGGGGGCATGGAAGCATGTAACTGCTGGCCAGGAGGAGCACTCTGTTGTGAGCCAGCTGGGATAGGAAAATGCTCTTTGACAGATCCATGGATGTGCTGCTCCACCGGTGGCTCCTAGACACAGATTTAGACAGCTCCTTTACCCTTTTCTCCCTGGCCAAACAGGCGGTCCTTCGTTTGGATCTGTCAGCCTCCGGTCAATGATGAGTGAGGTCTTCTGTCCTTCTGCAAAAGATGGATCAAAACAGAAAGGATAAGAGTTTTCCACTTCCCCCAAAGCCCTTGGAAGCCCTTGCTGGCTTTCTCTGTGCTCACTCATCGCCAGACCCTGTAGGAGCTCTATTTGCTCTTCCTGAGACTGCAATTACCAGCACTCCCCTTGGCAGCTGTCTTGCCTTGCCACATTCCTTTTTGTTATGCTAATAAACTTATAACCAACTCCAGCTTCTGAGACTATAATACACCCCTTTTGATTCTCTAATCTACTTTCCGTGCATTAGGGCACAGAACGGTTTGCTAAGGGCCTGGCAGAATGTGTTTAGCTGACTAACTCTAGTTGTTCTTATTAGATCCTAGCATGCTTCTGAGATTTGTAACTTCCACAAAAATCAAACTCCTAATCCTGAGGTTTAGCAAAGTTTGGATGGATTTGGATTTTACTACATCATTTTTTTTAAGGGGAGATGACAGTGCTCTTTGATGAAAGATCTTTGGATGGAAAGTCTCTGTGCTAAGTTATGAGCATGAGAAGAACATACTTTCGGTCCAACATTTTATCTATTTTTTTTTAGTTGAAGTGTGGGTGCTCATGTCAAGACAGCAGTGTGAATGCGTTAAGGGTCTGAACTTGTACTCAATACCTTGAGGGTGATGATGTGACTTATGGTAGCCGTAGTGGCATGTACAAACATGGATTTAACTTAGATCCTGTATTCCACAATGTGTCCCTCACAGAGCTGATAGCTCAAATTACATTTCCAGGGAGCTGTGCTTCCTGGTGGAAACCCTTTGAAGTGTTCAAGTCTAATGGGACTCTCTCTCCTTGGAACAAAATGAGTCTTTTACATACATTGAACAAGACTATATGACTAAAAACATTGCAAGCTGCTTTTATAGCCATATGCCTCTCTCATTGCAAAGATGGTTTACCTCTGGAGTGCAGTCTTTAGCACTTGTACCACTGTACTATGTCATGCTTTTTTTTTCTTTTTTTGTCACTGATGCAGAAGGAGCACTTGAATTTATAGCATCATATCTAAAGGTCATATATTAGCCAGCTCAGTCTATGAAGTTTGGACTGCGATATCATGTGACAGATATTACGCTATTCCACACCTAAGCAAAGCACACATCCTATCATAAATACCTGTTAAAATGGGTAAAACATAAACCAGCATGCCAGAGAGTCAGGGAATTTTGGTATGAAACATTAGGCTAGTTTCACCAACACAGACAGATTGGGCAGGTGCTCACATACAAGTGTTTTTATATTTCTTTAAAATAAAGACCTCACCCTTCCTTGCAAAATTCACCTTCAATGATGGTTGCTGATGGGGCTGTAGTTTGAAACTCACTGAGAAACCATTTGGGGATGGAGAAGGAAAAGATTCCCATGGGATGTCTAACTTTGAAGGCACGAATATCAATGAAAATTCATATGTAATTACTTTTTCATGTCAGAGAGTCGGGTCTGTGGTGACTAGTGTAAACAGCTGCACCTGTGAACTCATGGGATTGAGGTCGGATGGTTTTTAGTAGCATAAGCAGGGATGAAATGGCATGGCTGGCATGGGATTTCTTTTGAAATCCCACTACTGCTGCCTCTTCACAGGTTGTCAGGCTTTCCTTGGGGTTTAGTTTGTTTAACCTCTCTCTGACAGTAAATAAGACTCGGAAGTGCTTCAAGTTCTGGGATAACACAAGCTTTGCCTTCGTACAAAATGCGACACCTTTCAGTCTGCCGGGGGAGCAGATAACCAGCCAAAGCTGAAGAACCCTTTCACAAAGCAGCTCTTTCCAGCCACCTCTCAGGATGTGAGCACCAATGTTGAGTTTATGCAGTTTTCAGGGGGTTATATTTTTTTCTTTAGGAAATCCTTTCTTTATCTCTGTCTAAAAGGAAAATGTGGGCAGTGCTGCCCTCTGAAAACACCAAGAAGTCTTTTTCACTGTCTTCCCAATTACCCATTGCTCCCCAGTTAAATTTCATGTAAATTTAATTTATTGTGCTTGATGGCTTAACAAGAAACTATTAGTACAAGGGAATTAGCTGCATGTCATGTTTGGAAATTTGCTTTGTTGTTTTTGCTATTTTGATCCTAATTTGCCACTTGAGCAGATGCTCCCTGCACCTTGACATCAAAGAGGTCTGTGTCTCCTGACTGCTGCAGCTCTTCATTCAACCAGTGGCCTGACAGACTACATACAGGACAAAGCTTTCTTATTGGACAACCTGTCTCCATTAAATTTACTTTAACTGCACACCAATTTAAAGAACCCCCCAAACCAAAAAACCCCACCTAACAACAACAATATTAATAACAATTAACAATCATAATAAAACAGCAAAAAAAGGAGCTGTGAAAATGGCAGTAAAATGGTCCCAGTATGGAATCAGAAATTAGTGAGTGATAACTGTGGTTACTGTGTCCCTGGCCTCAGTAACCCCCCAACAAGCATTTAAGTATTAGTGTAAGGAGGCAGGAGGTAAGTTAAATTTTGAGAAAGACTCTTTTGAGTAGTGGAGAAACTTTTGCCTGAATAGTCCTGCCACACCATGTAAATCAGGTGTCCAAAACTGATGTGCCCTCCCAGGCACTCAGTTTTCCAGCTCTGTTTTCCACCTTTGCATGGGTGAAACTGGGCCATGCACAAGGGGTTGAGACCCCTGCCTCTTCCTGTCCTGCCCCACAGCCCCCTGGCTCTCCACAGTACCATTGGGTATTCTGACAATGAAATTCTCTGTGGCAACCATTCTGCTGATTTGTGCAGGGGATCAATTACTTCAGTCAGCAAGAGCCAAGAGTCCATGTCTATGCTGGTTGTTGTACCAATTCCAGTTGGTTTTCAGTTTTTGACTGTATTTTATGCAAAAGTCAGGCTATGCTGCAGATGGGGTTTAGGCTTGTAGCAGTCCTCTCCTTTAGAAAATAAGTGTTAGCAATTCCAAAATTTTAAAACAGGATAGTTGCAGTGGGCAGGGGATTCCAACTCAGAATATTCAGAAAGTTAAGAGAAACAAGGGAAGATAAACCGTGTTTTTATTTGATCTTCTGAGGAGCTTAACCTCTGCTTGGTCTGACATAAAGCAGCCCTGATGAATGCATACCACCTAGGTAGTCCCAGCTGAGCAATTTCTAGCACAAAGGAGGAGTGATTAGAGCAGTAAGAAGCCCCATCCTGTAGTTTTTTCAAACTATATTAAAGCTGTAGGGGCACCACCAACACTGTGCCACTGTGTCCTGGGCCATGGATGCCGATACAGAGCAGCCAACCCCCGTGTCCTGCCCTAAGGCAACAGCACTTGTGGTTTGGGTCAGCTCTACCCATAAACTCCATGTCCCCCTGTGCTGCGGAGACACACTGAATGGAAAGGAGGTTGAGGATGTGGCAGCTTTCCACACTGGAGAGTGACCATTTTCTGCAGGGGTGGGAAGCAATGCTGTTTCCCCAGTGCAGTGTAGCAGGAAACAACCCTCCCTGTGGCTCCTCCAGGCTCCAGCAGCAATGGGGATGAGGTGCTGACGGTACCGGATTTGCAGGAAGTCCACTGGGCACAGGTGCAGGACGCTGCTGCCGGCCAGCATGACTGGCCTGGCATTCCTTTCAGCCACTGCACTCACAGTGGGTGTCTGGAAACCATCCAAGCAACTCATGTTCTTGCAACTGGGGCCGGTACTGCCTGGGTTTGGCTTTTTGAAGCCCTGTGTTAGTGACACTCTGGCCATAAACCAAGGTGGCATGTCACCAGGAATACAGATTATGGTTTAATTTGGAAGCAAGATCTCCTCATCAAAGTGTGAGGGATCTGCGCCCTTCCTCCTCAGCCTCCTCTCCTTGCAAGGGGTAGGCTGAGGGCACTCTCCCAGGGCATGAGTGCTGGCCAGCTTGGAGCAAGGACAGCCCCCCTTTCCCTATTAGAGGCACAGATGCTATGTGAGCACCCAAACACAGCCACTGAACAGGATTACAATGCTCCACACGCTATCCAATTGCAAAAGAAGCCACAGTTAAAGCAGACACAAAGCGGAGACCCACAGAAGAATACAGCTAGAGACACCAGCAGGACCTGGTGGGAGTGACGGGTGGCACAGCCAGTCTGTGCAGCTGCAAGATCTGCAGAATGGGGCTGAAGACCTCAGTTTCTTTTTTTAGCATCTCAAAGGAAAGCTTCAGTGAAGGTTTAAAAGAAAATAAATGAGCTTTAATATATATCTATACATATATATATATTATAATATATGGTGGTATATTGCCCCATCCCTGGAAATGTTCAAAGAGAGTCTAGATGGAACTTTGAGCAGCAGAAGGTTTCCTGCTCATGACAGACATTGGAACTGGATGGTCTTTAACGTCCTTTCCAAAGCAAACCTTTCTGCCATTCTATTTGTGGGGTCATCCTGACAAGATTTGGTGCAGCAGGAGACAAAGCATGGGAAGGCCTGTTCAAACCCTTGCAGGGAAGACAATTAAATCAAACATCACTGACACTGCAGACAGAGGTGAATGCATCTGTGCTGAATAAAGGGTGAAGAGCCTTGGAAGAAGGCTAAAACACTGTTCCCTCCTAAAACTCTCCCAGGCTCATGCAATGGGAACTATTTTAAAACCTTACAGTTAGTACAAACCTCTTGCTGCCGTCACCAGCTCTTGCAGAATATCCCAGGGTTCTGTTTTACCCCTCTAAGTGACATTAAAGAGAGCCTGAGATAATGATGCAGGTCAAAAAAGACAAGTTTGTTTAAACACTATTTTCATAGGCAATATACTATTTCAGTGGGTAACAGCATCTAACAAACAGGAATCTGCATGAGGGTGCCCAGCAACCTTTATTTTTCAACCTCTGCATGGCAAGTGATTACATGGGCAGTATTACAAATCAAGAGGGAAGACCCAGGCACACTGGAACTTGAAAACTGGAGCAAAATTCTGGCATTGCTACAGGCAAATCATGCACTGATCATGCTCAGGCTAGGATTTTTTGCAAGACTCTAATGAATGGGACAAATGCAGTTTTCAGCCTTTAGTTAGACAGACAAACAGAGCAATTTAAAATTTTGTGAAACATACTTAGTTAGAGCGCAGACAAATAAAATGCTGATGTAGCCAACTAATGAAATACAACCTTAATTTTACCTGTGGGTTAAAATCAGTGCAATCATAACCTGTTTGAAGTGCTTTGCTGGGTTAGGAGGTAAAACTTTGTAAGAAAATGAATGTAGATTGAATTCCAATAGCATTTTGCATAAACTTGATAAAGCTTGGAAAAGTAGCTTTTCTAGTTAATACAAGTGCCCACAGTCTTGTGGAATGAAAGTAACACTTGGAATATCTGGGTAAGTCACTCGCGAGTATTTGGAAGGTGCTTTAAGGTGCTTCCTTTCACTATTGAGCGCAGCCATTTGTTTTATGAAATCTGGGAAAGTACTGAACAGAGCACAGCAACAGCACCCAATAATTCAGGAAAGAAAATAAAGATGACACACTGCAGAAAACCCTAAGCATTTTCTGAATATAACAGTTAAGATACGGATTTTCTTCTGGACACTTTGATTGATGGCTCTTTCTCTTGCATAAGGTGTCACGGGACCTTTTAAGGAGCACTTTTTTCTACAGAGGCTCTAACAGCATAGCTCTTCCTAATCATTTGCTGGAGTAGGATTTCAGTATTAACTTGGAAAAATACTATATACTAAATCACTAAAATGATTTTCTGGAGCAACTTGCTTTTGTTTTGGTGGTCTTCTATTCAAGTAATAGCACAGGCCAACCTTTTATGACAATAGCCTTATTTCTTTTCTCTATTAGGTTTTGTTCCTAATGTAATTGTAGTTTTGCCATCAGAGCAATTTGCACTCCCAGCTCACTGGCAGAGGCATTCAATTATACCACACACGAAACTCTGTTTGTGCATGTCTCCGAGAGACCGCACGTTAGGGTGTGCACAGGTGAGCTATCAAGGAATCAGCCCACTTGCCTGCTTATGAATTTTGTGAAAAATAAAACATCTTTAATTTGATCTTGATTTCTCTCTCAAGCTGTTGTGCAAGCTCAAATAACAGCTGCTGTTGGTCTAAAGGCCCCTATGTCCGTTTTCAAACTCTTCCTGTGGACAGCAGTCTGTTTCTCGTGCTGCAGAAACATTGCCTTGCATGGCAACTTGCGTGCAGCAAGGAGGCCATGGGAAGAGGAGGCAGAAGCACAGGAACACTGCCAGAAACAGAAATCTCAAGTAGCATATGGCCTCAGCACCGGTGGACAGGATCAGTAGCAGTTAGTGCTGCAGCTGCCACCTTGTAACAGGATACTCTAATAGACTCTCCATTTCACTAAATGATTAGAGTATTAAAGCTGATGGAAGCCAGCAACAAAATTGCTCCATATACAATATACCCGAAACAGGCCTTCAGATTTTAATTCTGTACTTTTATTCTCTATTCTGATTGGATAGGAAAATCTGATTTCTCCTTTTCCTGAGTTTGGATACTTATGTACGCTTTTTCTAGTGGATTAACCCCATTCTCCATCTGGAGGCCTGGGATTGCACCATATTTTCTTTGCTTTTAAAACCAGCTGGAAAATCTCCAGCCCTGAATGTGGCTGTATGCCCTTGGCTTTGACATTTGGTTTCTAGTCTCCACTAATAATCAGGGTTAATTCCTTTGGTTGTCACGATGATTTGTGTGTTTTGAATTGCCCTAATTTATACAAGGCTTCTGTCTCTGCACCAGCCCCCCCATCCTATGTCTGGCACTCCAGTAGCATCTCACTCTATGCTGGGAATGTGAGAATCACATAATCAAATAGGTACCTCTCTGATTTGCTTTTCTCTCCTAGGGGGAGGATGAGAACGTGCAATATGTAGGCACATCAGTCACCTAACTTTTATGACTCCTCTTGTCCAGAGCTCAGCCTTTCTCATCATCCTCCTCAAACTGGACCTTGACTTTTCAAGTGAAAAACAGAGAGATATACTGATATCATCTTTCATTGTATATGGCTGTATATGGCTTTCTTCTCATAGAATCAGAGAATGGTTTGGGTTGGAAGGGCCCTTAAAGATCATCTAGCTCCAGCCCCCCTGTTATGGACAGGGATACCTTCTGCTAGACCAGACTGCTCAAAAGCCCCATACAACCTGGCTTTGAACACTTCCAGAGATGGGGAATCCACATCATGTCTGGGCAACCTGTTACAGTGCCTCACCAACCTCACAGTCAAGAATTTCTTCCTAATATCTAATCTAAACTAACTCTTTTTTCAGTTTGAAGCCATTCCACCTTGTCCTATCACTACATGCCTGTCTAAAAAGTCCCTCTCCAGCCTCCTTATAGGCTCCCTTCAGGTACTGGAAGGTGCTATGAGATATTTCTGGAGCCTTCTCTTCTCCAGGCTAAACAGCCCCAAATTTCTCATCCAGTTGTCTGATTATTTTAATGGCCCTTCTCTGGACTCATTCCAACAGGTCCATGTCTTTTCTGCATGATCAAACAGCAACCCAAAGTTTTATTCAGTTTTGAACCTCCATTTTCCCCCCAAATCTCCTTCATGTGTACAAACAAACACATATCCCAGCACAACAATTACCTTGGAATGATGCAGACGTTGCCACATTAGACATGAAGAAGAAATTGGAAGGTTAAATTATACGAATTTTAGAGAGCTACAGATATTAGGATAAATAATAGCTACAAATTACTTCAGTCTCTAAGGAGTAAGAGGGACTGTGTTCCCCTTGACAAGATGACCATTTAAAAAGTATAGCAGAAAAAAAAAAGGGAGCTGTATCATGGTAAATTGAGGAAGACAATATGGAAATACATCTTTTAGAGCTCTTTTACGTGAGATCAGATAACTGTTACAAGGTGATGTGTCACAGAGCTACTTGGAAAATGCATTGGATGGTAGATCTTGCAGATCTCCTCTGGAGGCTTCCACTGGGAGAGACATTACTACTCATTTGGCAACCCTAAAATGAAAGAGATGATAGGCTAAAAGTAAGACATGAATTCTCATATTAACTTGTCCTACTTTGTAACAGGACCTGAGAACAACTGTAAATTATTTTTAAACCTTTTCTTCTGACAGCACCCTCTTGGGCTATGTTCTGGTATATGAAGATAGATGCTTGGCTTTCTTCTGAGGAGAGGGCAAACTGAGGCAGTGGGGTATGGCAGGCAACCCTGCAGACTGAGATAGTGTATCTACAGAGAAATTACCAAAACCTACCTCACATCATGATCTGTGCAACCAAATACACGCAACCAAACCAGCACTTTGAAAGCTGATGGCGTTTGCTAGGAGGGACAATCAAAAGAACCACTGTTTGCTCAGCTTCTCAGCAATGTTTTGATAAGATCCCAAAAAAGGGATACGTGGAAGCAAATCACTGACCACAGGACAAAGGGCAAATTTTTTTGCCATTTAATATCTGGGTAAAAAATGGGAAAAGAAAAGATCCCAGGGTCTGGTACTATTTATGGCGAAATATTTCAACTGAGGGGTGACACACAGAGGTGGGGATACTTGGAGTTTAGGAGATTTAATGTACTTATGCTGAAAAAGGGCTGAATCCTTTACTATTTCTTACATGTGTGAGCAATTATATACTCCACTGAAGATGGTAGATATCATATCTAAGGGTGAAATGAGAGCAGAGTGTAATTCTCCTCAAGTTAAATGACAATTAATCTGAAAGTTACTATCCACAGAATCAAGGGACTATCAGATGAAGGAAAAGGCCAAGGGACAGTGAAGTTTTTGAGCAGTTTTGGCTAGCAAAAGGCATAGAGAAATGAGCAAGGAAGTGCCCCACAGCTCTGGGGGAAGTAGGACATTTGTCAATGTTTCCTAAAAGAGAAAATCAGACTGTACTAGACAAAGTCTTGACTAAAACATCAATTTTGCTTCCTTTCAGAAGCAATCTGCAGCACCCAGAATTGAGGTTAAGCATTTGGGCTAATCACTTTGCAATATCCTACTGAGCTGGGAGAATTAAATTGGTGACCAGGGCAAGTTGGCTGGGTTGCTTTAAGCAGTAGCAATAATACTATGCTACAATATTTTTTCTCTTCTCTTATACCCCTTAATCTCAAGCTTCCAATTTACGCTGGTCTGGAATAGCCTGTCAGCAGGAATAGAGAGAGAAAATTCTCCTTATGAAAGAGCTTGTATAGTGCCATTGTCTCTGGTGGACAATATTCTTCAGTACAGAAGGGTTTTTCCAAGTCTTTGCTCCTACATAAAACACTGTAGAAATATAGTGTTTGAAAAACTGGGCAGTCTAAAAATTCTGGTTTAGATGGGAAACAGTTCATTAGATTATCTCCCTGATGTCCACAGCCGTGGGCGGGGCAGTGGCTGAGCAGTGAGCACACTTTACTTGAGGAAAAGGAACTTACCAAACAAGGAATTATTAGTGCTTTTGAAAGCAAGAATTACATGTGTTTTCTGTGAACTTTAATTGGGAAAAGGGACAAATGAATGCCTTGCCAGAGATGAATGCAGAAAGTCCCATCATGATTTAACTATGCAAGGATATCTGGGAAATGACAAAAAAAATCTCCAAATGTCAAACCAGAGGTACATGTGTAAGGGCTGGTCTGCCCAAAGGCAAAAATATCTCTTTTTTTTTTTTTCTCTGACTACCTACACAGGTTTTATATGATGTTTATTCGTCTATTCAATAAATAAGAGAGCATATTCTCATAGAGTGCACAGTATTTATGCAACTACCTTGGAGCCAAAGACACTTTCCCAATAGGCAACAGCTATCAGGAGATCTGGGACAGTTTTAAAATTGTCATATGTCTCTTCAGTCAGATATTCCAATCCTTTGGCTGCACAGATTGAAAACAGCAGAATTTGTCCCGAGAGGTGCAGACTGCTCTTTCTCATCTCACCCCTCAAAGAAACATTTTCATTCCATAATCAACAGATCAAATTGGAGTGCTCTCTGGGTAACTGACTGTAGATAAGCTATTGCTACTTAATTGTTTAAAGCATATATTATGCAAAATGCACCAGTTTGATTTTGAGCAATGGCAGAACTGGCTTTTCTAAAGCAGAAGAGAACTTTTGCCTGAAGTTCAGGCTGGTTTTGAGTGAGACTGTGAAAAAGTTGAATTTATTTTCCACTCCAGCTTCTGATTGGTGATACTACACGCTTTCATAAGCTCCAGATATTGAGATATCTATTTTTATCACTTAAGGAATTAAACTCTTCAAACATCTTGAGAAAAGCCTCAGAGCTGCTAGACTTACTGTTCTCCTTTGTCATCAAGTATTTGGTATTTTCTGTCTTATAAACCAGAGTTCTAAGTTCCTGGCATATGCAAGGAAGAAAATGCAGCCAGAAAGAAGCAGCAGCCCTGTCAAAGAGCTATTGTTTCAGAGATTCCCTCTTTATTTTCTGGTCCTTGGATACACGATGGAGAGCCAAAGGCTGATTTTGCCAGATTTGCCCAAGACGAGGTGATAAGAGAAGGCTGCATAAGCACTCCTGTAACATTTACTCTTGTTCCTTACTAGTACTTAGTATTTTAGATTATAAATAGCATCTTGCCCTGTGATAGCCTAACATAGAGCTGGGTACTCCCCAGGAGCTTATAGTTAAGATCTCTAGAAGCCTCTGCTACAGAAAGCCTAAATTATTGCCTCTGCGGTCAGCAGGAGAGGAGTTCATGGAGCCTCTACGGCTGTTTTGGGAAGGGCTCCTCTTGACAAGTCCCAGCTCAGGGGACACAGTGGTCCCCTCCTGGGAGGGCATTGCCTCTGAAATGTGTATCTCCTGCTCTGATATTTTTCTAAGATGATTTGAAAACCAAAGGATGGTAGTGTTATAGCTGAGGTAGCTTGTGCTGAAAATTTGGGGCAGGGAGACCTAGCAAGACAATATTGCAGCGATAGGTTTGCATGTAACTGCCTTTGGGCTCCAAACTTAGCTTTTGCTAGGTTCTCTTGCCTCCCTCCCTCATTAATAGTAGAGAACTGGGTAGGTGTCCCTCAGCTGGAGGTTTCCTGGCCTTTTCCCAAAACCATGTGGGAAGATGTGAAGGGAAAGGGAGGCTTTCCTCCAGGTAGAGCCTGGGCTGGTAGAGACTGTACCTGAATAACTGCAAACCCCTGTGCCATCCCCACTGCTCTTGGCCCAGGCTTCCCTGGGTTACCTTTGCTTTCTACCTCACCTGCCTGCGCTTTACGAATGTAGAGAAAATCCCTGGGAAGGCCCATGGGGAAACAAGGCAGTCCCCATGCTGGAAGGATTTTTCTTCTTTGGCTCCGTAGCACTGCTCTTCCCAGCACCTGAAGTCACAGTTCCCCCTCGTCCCTCCATGAAGCCTGCAAATAGGCATTCTCCAGACCTCATCATGCACTGAAACTCAGTTGAAGATCTCTGGATAATTTAAACAGAGACATCTTTTATGGGAGTTAATATGCAACAGAAAGCAAGCCATGCATGCAGATGTGTTTTAGCCAGGCTCTCCCACCTTGTCCTGGTCCGGGCTGTCTGCCTTGCCAACAGCACCCTCAGCCAGCCACCCTGTCTACAGGCAGCAGGAACTGCCAAGATGTGCAGTGGCTACATTCCATCAGATGCTACTCTTCATGGACTAGAAAACCTAGGAAAGCAAAGGCTCCCCACCCCTTAAATGCCTGTGTGTCCCATCTACAGTGAGCGCAGTCCCTGGACATGCTGCAGGGGGTAGTCTAGGCTGTTCCCAAAAGTGAGTTCAAATTGGACATCTCTGTTTTGTGGAGATGGGCATTTATGAGCTGTGCTATGGGGGCCAGAGAATGACACAATTTATTAATTGTGTTTATTTATTCATTATTTTCCTTTTTTAATACCAACGTAGGTGTAGGGACTGGAAGAGCCCTGTGAGGTCATTTCAAAACAGGCTGCCTGCATCTGGGATGGAGCAATTTGTGCAGGCAAGAGAGGAGACTTCATAAACTACAGATCTTGGAGGTTTGTGCTGACAAAGAAAGAGGTAGACAGATCCCACTGCTGTTGCTGTGGGAGCAAGGAATGCAGCATGCCTGGATTATTTGGGGGAGACTGGGTAGAATTTTCCTAAGAGTTAGGCAGTATAACACGCCAGGACAGCAGATGACTGGAGGCAAATGATTCATTGTGCTAAGTACCGTAAAGCCAAGAAAACAGATGTCCTGGCTGGACTGAGGACAGAACAACACATTGTATTAAATAGATATATCAATAGGATAATGAATATTTTGTTCAGATTATTGTAAAGTTGCTTTTTTATTTTACATCCTAAAACATTATAACTACATAAATCATGAAAACCTCTAGTAATAGTTACCAAAGTCCTTTCTGAGACTGAAATATTAACAGCATGAAAAGAAAATTTTTAGTCGAAATGTAGTGAGATTATTAGCCAGTCCTGTAAAGCTGATTTATACCCATACATTTCCATTGATACCAGTGGGAAAGAATGGATTTGAGTAAATCGAATATGTGGCCCTGTGGTTTTTTATTGATGTGCAAAACTAAAGGCTAAATTTAAAGTTAATACTGACTGAAAGAAGAGCCTATTTTCTATTGTTGCATGTAGAGAAAGTGCCATATCCCTAGGGAAGGAATGTAATATTTGTGCTGATGATTTTACTCCAAAGCCTGATGGGCCTGCTATGCACATGGATGTAGTGTGGCCCGGCAAGCTTCCAGCCCCACTAAAGATTATGAGATTGCATGTACCCTCTGCTAAACATCACTTCATTGGCACAGAAGAGTTTTGTGAAGAGGCAGCTGTAGGTGTCCTCCAAGCCACGGAGAGCAAGGCAGCGATTTGTAGGGCAAACAAAGCTGTGTAGACATGGCCTAGGTCTCCTTCAGGTAGCCAGTAAGGGGTCTGCTTGGCTCCTACAACAGGAAGGGTTAGTGAGACTCTGTGGGGACATTCAAATCTGCATTATTCTGGAAAGTATTCAAGATACACACAAGCATTAGCTGCAAACCAAATGTCATTCACCCATTAAAAATTAGAGAAAGTGTTTTCTCTAGGTGTTCTCCCAAAGAATCCCAGTCGACCAAGAAGGCAGTGGAATCCTGGCTTGTATCAGCAATAGTGTGGCTGGCAGGACCAGGGCAGTGACTGTCCCTCTGTAGTTGGCACTCATGAGGCCACACCTTGTGTCCTGCATTCAGTTTTGGGCCTCTCACCACATAAAAGACATTGAGGTACTGAGGCATGTCCAGAGAAGGGTCTGGAGCACAAGTCTGATGAGGAGTGGCTGAAGGAGCTGTGGGGGTTTAATCTGGAGAAAAGGAGGCTCAGGGAAGACCTTATTAACCTCTACAACTATCTGAAAGGAGGTTGTAGCCAGGTGGAGGGTCTGTCTCTTCTCCTAGGTAACAAGTGATGGGACAAGAGGAAATGGCCTCAAGTTACGCCAGAAGAGGGTCTAATTGGAAAACCAGGCTGCTCAGGGAAGTGTCTGAGTCACATCCCTGGAGCTTTTTAAAAGATGTGTAGATGTGGCACTTATAGTCTTGGTCAAGTAGTGGACTTGACAGTGCTGAGTTAACGGTTTGACTTGATGATCTCAAAGGTCTTTTTCAACCTAAACAATTCTGTGATTCTCTGGCTCTATTTATATCCTACCAAATACCTGGAAATCTACCTTTTTGTGGTACCATCATATGCTTAAGTCCTTTGTTCCAGAACCTTCTCTACTACTGTAGTGCTCAGCTCTTCCAATCAAGTTACAGATCTCTCCTGGATAGGCCACCAAAGCCTTCTTTTACTCCTTTGAAACTATCAAGCAGTGTCAGAGCGGTGGCGCACTAAAGGTTTTGGTCATATATGTAAAGCTTTTGAGGTAGTTTTCTAAGCAAAAAGCCATTGTGAATTGGTCTGAGTTATCCACTTTAGACTATACCTGTCACTTGTGTGCTTGCCTTTGACTTTCCCTAAGGAAAGAAGTACATACACCCCCACACCCTCCTTATTTTTAAGTAGCAAGCAGCCACAATGCTCCTCATGTTGTGAGCATTATTGCTACCACATGTTCTAATGAGAGCACAAGAAAGAAATGCAAGCCTGTGAAGCTTGCTTTTGTCCTGCGTAGATAGCTACTTTAATGGCACAGCACATCCTGACTCTAGTCTTCTCTACTCTGCTCACACTGATACATTCCTGCATAACTGGTAGATCTGTCTGAACATGGGATGATGGCTGTGTTCTTTCTCTGGTCAAAAGCTGGAGTCAAAATAATATAGTGATAGCAATCTTAGAAAGTAAAAATAAAAGGAAGAAATGTAGATGATCAAGTTTTGGGAGGGTGTGTGCGGGAATGATAGTTCAAGAAGACTGCGAATTAATCACTCTCCATAATATTCCTGAAAGTATCTTACCAAGGCATTAATTTTAATCTTTACAAGTTGAACAACAACTGCAGCGTGAATTTGACGTTGCACCTCCAAAGGAGCAGCCCATTCTGGGAGTTAAAGATCCCTCTGTTTATCCTTTCTGTGAAATTTTGCTCCATTTCATCCGTGCAGTGCCCTATATACTCTGCTGGAAAAAAAAAAGTAAAATAAGAGGGAGGAAAAAAATGTCACTGTTAGTATCAGGGGTTGTTTTTTTCACTTGAAAAGGAATCTTTGCCCCTTTCATGACTTAATATGTTTTATGAATCCCACCCTCTTGACAGACCATTCAGGCTTCAAAAAAGGAGCTGCAGCTCTTAACGGAACAAGGACAACTTGCCAAAAGCCTTCCCTGTCCAGGAGAAGCCTGTCACTTGTGACTGCCTCAAGGTATTGGGTTAACTGCTATCTCGTTATTATTGTCAACTGCACTGTCTGATAATCAGACCAGTTGAGATAAGCCAGTCTGCTGAACAGAAAAAACACTGTGAAATCCCACTCTGGGAGAGATTGTAGCAAAGCAGAGCATTCTTTCAAATAAAAATCTCCAAATGGAATATTGGCAACTGTAGGGAATTTGACTGGCAATACCCAAGATGGTCTGATCATTAGCGTCATACAATATTGTTTTCTGCCTTTCTCAAATGTTTCTGAATGTGACTGTCAACACCTCTCCTGCAAGGCGAGCGGTTGCCACCAATATTTGGAAAATCAGGGTCTGCCAGTAACAAGCCATTTTAATACCCTTGCAGACTAAAGCACAGACACCATGCAGAAGCCCAAGTTCCAGTGGCACAAAATAGCACAAAGATTTTGGGTTAGGATTGGCATTACTCAGGCTGCACACTACAGCTAATGCATTTGAGGAGCTGATTTGTGCTGAATATTCAGGAGTGCTTTGCTGCCATTTGAAATGCTCAGGTAAGGGATCAGGTTTCTGAGAGAGCTCATACGGGTTTATGTAGTGCCTCTCAAAATCTTTCTGAAATATGTAGGACACAAAATGTGGGGCAGGATGTGTGGCAGGATAGTGGCAGGATGTGGGGCAGGATAGTGGCAACTTGAGGGGGTCTGGAGTAAAAAATATGTGAGGAGCTGGGCCTATTTCTTCCATTACTGTTTTTAAAAAATTCTGCCTGTGACAAAACGGGATATTGCTTCCAAAATAAATAACACTTCAAAGACAGACAAAAAAAGGCACTCTCAGCCACAAATCTACATAATTTCTCTGTGCTTAGGGAATAAAATCTTTTCGCAGCAGGACCCATCACATTATCATGGAAACTATTTCTATCAATTGGAGTGCCCTTTCTTACGTCCACTATAGTGAGTGGGGAAAAGATGGAGAGCAGCAGTAGACTCTCCTCCTGGCCTTGCTGTGCCTACAGACACCTCCCTGTATGCTGTAGAATTAGGCAGGTTGGAGCCATTCAGGCTCCTCTTTTGTTCATGCCTCCCTCAGGTGGTCTTCTCTCACCTTTGAAGCCTACCTGGGTACAGCCTACCCGGGTACAGCCTACCCAGACTCTTAAGAAAAAAACAAACCCCAAATGCTTAATAATTTTACCACTGCACTCATTGACCTGGCTATTCTGAAATGGTGGGTCTAGCAGAAGACAGGCTAAATGGATCGCAGCAGTGTGATATACCTGCAGCTCCCTTGTGCAGATTTCCTCACTGCCCTTTTTATGTGTTCCATTCAGTCTATGATGAAATTCAGGTGCCTATGAAGGTGACGGAGAACTGTTCTGTCCTCCTGGCAGCCTTGGTTTCCTGACCATCAGCCATACAGGTGGTCAGCACAGCTGGCAAATGTTTGTATTAGTTTCCATCTTCATGTGGCTCAGTTTTCTGAGGCAGCTGCTAGTCCTGGTGTCCTGAAAGCCCTGTCCATGCTGGTGTCACTGCATGTGGTTTTCACTGTGCAATTGCTCTGTTGCAGTTAGACACCTGCAGTCAGAAATATCTAAACTACTCTCACAGAATCACAGAATATGCTGAGTTGCATGGGATCCACAAGGATCATCAAGTCCAATTCTTAGCCATGCACAGGACCATCCACAAGAGTCACACCATGTGCCTGAGAGTATCATCCAAATGCTTCATGAATTCTGTCAGCTTGGTCCAGTAACCACTTCCCTGGGGAGCCTCCTTCAGTGCCCAACCAACCTCTGGGTGAAAAGCCTTTTCCTAATATCCAAACTAAACCTCCTTTGACACAACTTCAGGCCATTCCCTTGGGTCCTGTCACTGGTTACCACAGAGAAGAGATCACTGTCTATCTATTCTCTTCCCCTCACAAGGATGTTGTAGACTGCAGTGAGGTCTCCCCTCAGTCTCCTCATCTCCAGGCTGAACAGACCAAGTGACCTCAGCAACTTCTCATATGGCTTCTCCTCAAGGCCCTTCACCATCTTCGTTGCTCTCCTTTGGATGCTCTCTAACAGCTTAATATCTTTCCTGTGACGTGGTGCCCAAAACTGCACACAATATTCAAGGTGAGGCCGCCCCAGTGCAGAGCAGAGTAGGAAAATCCCCTCCCTCGACTGGTTGGTGATGATTTGCCTGATGCCCCCAGGACACGGTTGGCCACTGCTGACATCGAGCAGGACCCCCAGGTCCCTTTCAGCACTACTTTCCAGCATCTCATTCCTCAGTCTCTACGTACATCCAGGGTTGCCCCATTCCACATGCAGAATCCAGCACTTGCCCTTGTTCAGCTTCATATGCTTGGTGATTGCCCAGTCCTCTAATTTATTGAGGTCCCTCTGCAGGGCCTCCCTGCCTTTGAGGAAGTCAACAACTTCTCCCAATTTTGCATCATCTGCAAACTTGCTTAGTATCCCTTCCAGTCCTGTGTCCAAGTCATTTATGAAGATGTTGAAGAGCACAGGGCCCAAGATAGAGCCCTGTGGAAACCCACAAGTGACAGGTCACCAGTCTGATGTCACCCCATTCACTATTACCCTCTGTGCTCAACTCATGAGCCAATTGCTCATCCACCACATCATGTGTTTATCCAGCTGTGAGCTGGACATTTTATCCAGAAGGATCCTGTGAGAGACATATCAAAATCTTTACTGAAATCCAGAAAGATTACATCAACTGGCTTCCCCGATCAACCAGGAAGGTTACCTTGTCATAGAAGGAAATCAGGTTTGATAAGCAGGACTTTCCTCTGATGAGGCTGTGCTGGTTGTGGCCAATGACTGTGTTGTATTTCAGGTGTTTTTCAGTACTTTACAAAATAATCTCCTCCGCAACCTTACCAGGCACTGAAGTGAGACTAATAGGCCTGTAGTTTCTGGGGTCCTCCTTCTTGTCCTTCTTGAAAGTCAGGACGACATTTCACCAGCTTCCAGTTGGCTGGGACCTCTCCTCCTCAAGGCATCAAATTCAGGATGCTAAAATTCTTCTAGACCAGTTGTGAACAAGAAAATTTTAGCTGGTAACAAGGGACTTCGTTCCATGCAAGCCATTATTGCAAAAGATTAAACTCCCACCTGCTCTATCACAGCAGGAGGATTCCAGCCTATTGCATTTCTTGCAGAAAATCCAGTGATGAACCCAGAATACTCTGGCATATGAAAACCTGTGAAAGGGAATGTTCTTGCTACTCCCTGGGACTGATGGTTTGGCAAGGAATAAATTCCCCTCCCAGGAAACAGGGGATTTTGCTCTGCTGTCTTTACTTAGAAAGAAGCACAAAAAATGTTGAAGTTGCAGAGTAAATAAGAGATAGAAAGAGAAAGCCTGGGAGAAGGCACTACTTGGCTGGGATGTTGCAACAGTCAGAAGAGTGAGATAACAGGCATGTGGGTGTGCAGGTGGGTAGGCACATGCATATTCATGCTTATGTTACACATGTCTAGTTTCTTGACTTTATCCTCTTCACATGGAAATAAGTCAGAGATTTTGCTTGTGCTTTATGCAAATATTTTGTCTGCTGTCTCATTGCCATCTAGCCTGTGTGAGCTTTTTTATGGCATTGTAGACCCAAGCAGGTATGATCAGGTCTTGTTCATGAATGTGTATGTCCAATGTGTTGTGCCTGCCACTAAGCACCATTGCTGCCAACACAGTGAAGGGCAGTAGGTGCTGGACATGCAGTGGTTTCAGTGACAGTGTCTGAAATGAGGGAAGATTAATTACTTCCACAGCTTGAAAATATTAGCTTAATTCTGAGGTGCTGTTGATTTGCCGGTGTAAGGGAGCTGTGCTCAGTCTGTGTAGTATGACATACTGTAGGGTGGAACAGTGCAAAGAAACAACATGAATGCTTCCTTCTGCACCCACCTGGGTCATTTGTCATCTGGGGCTGGACTCTCAGAGCACTCAGCAGCACACCAGGAGGAAATGTCCCCAAGCAACAACCCCTTGCAAGCATGAAAAAGTGATTTGCAACTCTGAATGGGCAAACTTTAGTCTGCTAGATAGACCCTTTCTGATCTGGTTGCTAGAGGTTATATTGCTTCTTTGTGGTCAGGAAGGACAGTCAGTATGTTACACTGTGGCTGGACATGGGAAACAGATATGTCTGTTTATGAGTATAGCTGCTCTGGCTCCCCACTAACAGATCTAGGTGGCCCTACTTCTCCCAGGCAATTGCAAAAGGACAGGGACTGAGCACACCTTCCCATTCTGGGTATTTCTGAGGCCTTGGTTTTATCAGTAACGAGAAGAAAAAGCATGTTATCTTCTCAAATGACATAAAGCAATTGGGTTAGTTCGAAAAACGTTCAAACCTCTATCTTATCTCATCTTGCAGCTCCTTCTGCCCCTATTTTATTGTCTGCTTCATGCAGACAGAGTGGAATTAAAAGAGAAAAATAATTGATTAGTGTAATGATCTTACTTAAACCCAGGTGGCTGAGAGCTATGTGTGAACCTCTGCATTTGAAGTACTTGTGATTTTGTCTAGATCAAGTGGCACGGGGCCGCTTCGGACCTGATGGACCAGGCCTTCATCACAGCATGTTTCATGGTGCAAATCAGTTTTGTGCCATTTATTCCTCTCTGCTCTAGAAGTTGGAGATCTGGTCCATTCTCCTCGGGGACAGAGCTAAGGAATAAAGAAAGAAAAAAGTTGAAGACACAGCCACATTGAAGTCACTACACAGGGCTGGAATTCCATGCAGCTCTGCAATGGGTGCCATGAGCTCCCCTGCTGCAGTGTGGGTACTGAGGGCGTCAGCCTCACTTGACACGAGCCGTCTTCCATGTGATTTGGAAACACTGGGGTTCACTGGAACATGGTCCCTCTTGTTCTCTGTGCAACTGGAATTGCTCCCATTGAGCCAAATTCATGTATGGTGTTTAGTATTCAGATTGCCAGCATTGAGGTTACATAAAAATCCTTTTCCATTAAGAGACAGAATTGCGGTTTTTGACCTTTTCTTTTCCTCAGAACAGCAAGCTGAGTTACTAATTTTAAGTGCAAATATACATTATCCACTGCTAACTGGGGACTGAGACAAAGAAAGCAAATGTGAGAGGCAACTAGACCCTGTGTTCAGCAACTGCAAAGCCACTCATTTCTCACAAATGAGGATGAACTTGCTTTTGATATTTGGATGTCGAAAAGACTTTAGTACAATAAAGATTGTAAAAATTAATAATCTCAACTCTCTGGTACTGAGTTTACTTGCAATACTTCCTGGATTTTTTAGCCTGGCCATTACACATAGGATCAACATGCTTTTTTCTTGAAGTATAGGTAAGCTCTTCTACTCTTTTATGAGTAGGCAGAGACAAATTTTAACAAATACAGTTGTCCGTTGAAGAGATTATTACAAATAGGCCTGGAGTCTTGTGACACAAGTAGCACAAGCAATGCAGTATTTGCAAATTACAAAAGAATCCCCCCTGCAAATTAGAAACAGATAATCATTTCTTCCACCATTTGCATTAAAGATGATCCATTGTACCACTTGCACGTGATGAAACAAATGATCTACAGACTGGCTCCAGGAAGCCTTTTTTTTTTTTTAGTCCTTTTCAGAGTGTTAACTTTTTACCATTTTATTTCATAAATTCTCCAGTACATATTAAATCTGATGAAGAGTATAATCAGCATTTCCAGAAGTCACAATTTTGAATACTCAACTTCTAGGTATACAGAGTCAGATTTTCAGAGGTAATTCTATTTTAACATGAGTCTGAACTCATGAGCTTGACCACAAGATGCACAGTTGTGGACACCAGAAGATTTTGGAGAAGAGTGGATGAGAAAGAGGAGAAGAAGGTTAGAATCCTGCCATCTCTTGGCATGGCCTTAGGTGTGCTTCTGTCTGCTTTGATACCTAGCTGGAGTTTGATGAGTTTACCAGCCAATAACACGTCACCCAAGTCCCTCTGGGAAGGGCTATGCCATAGGGGTAGTTGGGGTCTTGGCCAGCCCTGCACCCTGTCCAGCAATGTAGGACGGTCAGAGCAAAAGGTGAAGAATGTGTTTGGCTTAAACATGCTTCCTGGTGCACTTTCTTGAAGGAGTACAGGCATTTAAACTGACATCTAAATTTGGACATTCAGAGTCAGTCAGCACCTAGGTCCTGGGTATTTTTCTCACTTATACTTTTGATTGTTGAGTCCCTCCAAGATTTTCTTTGTTTTATCATGTTGCTCTGTCATCAACACTTTCATCCTGATGAGCTCTGTTGAGGAATGGGGATAGGATGGTCAGACTGACCACAGTGATGGCGCTTCAGTTCTACTGCAAGTGCCAGGAAATGGTCTCTCTTGCCAGCTGGATGCCACCAATGTAATGCTGGTAGAGAAAAAGCAAATTAACTGTTTGCATAATAAAAATAAATATTATACTCATTATTGCATAAGTAGTTGAGAATTGACTGTGCCACAAATGCAGAGATTAAGACTAGGCTGCTTTAAGGGATTTCTGGGACAGGCTTTAAGGGAAGCTAGTGGACTTCCTTCATCCTGGTGCAGAGATGGAGCAAATACCACTTGGGAGATGAAACCAACTCTGAGTAGACCAAACTCGAGCCACAAAGGACACAGGAAAGCTCTCCATATTTGCTGATATAAGATACTAGCAAAAGGAAATTAATTCGAATAAAGCACAGCTTTTTTATCTCACTAAAATGTTTTTCTGTGTCCTTTCGAGGAGTGCAGTCAGCAGGCCTCCATTTCCAATGTGTTGTGGAGTGGACCAATTTTTTGATCTGAGCAGCAGGAGTCTAAATGCTCTTGATGTCTGTTTCAAATGAAATGTAATAGTCTTAAACATTTGACCAGATATTGAAACCAAAGGATAGACATTGATTTCCATGGGATACCTGTGTAAGAGTGTTAGATGTCTTCACAACTCTAAAGAATGAACCAACAGATAATCAAGCAAAAACAGAAAAAAAAGTCAAGGTGAAAGTATGTTTAAATTCTCTTGGAATATTTTTATTTCAATGCCTCTACTGATTTTCTAGGGAGACTAGAAATTATTTAAGAATTCTTAATTTTGACAAGGTTGGATTGTCCTCTCAGCTGAGCTATGTTCTTTGTGGAAAAAAAAAAAAGAGAGAGAGTAGGAGGGGATGTTTTAATGCTTTAGTGGACAAGAAGAGACTAGGTCAGCATGAGATTGGTGGTCTGTTTTACACTGTACTCTGAAGTATTCCTGTCCCCCTGTGATGGCTGCGCATTACTAAAATGAAGACTCTGTGCTGGAGGGAAATCTTGTCCCTCAAGGATTCCATTTTACAGGAAAAGAAATTATTTTCCACATTGCTATTTCTGTCATCTAGATAGATAAACGAGGTGTTTTAAGTAGCTGGTTTTTTACCCATACCCCATTGCCCTCACGTTCCTCTAGACCTGGGAAAGCCCTGTTAATCTTTCTTCAAAAATTTTTTGGGTAATTATCTATTCCTCAGCGTTGTCACCTTACATGTGCCACAACCAATCCAGAAGCAAAACCTCTGCATGAGAAGAAGTTTCAACACTTAGTCCTACCTTTTGTCCTTGCTCAACATCAAAACTCCAAAGGTTGTAATTTACTAATAAAAAATGAAGTTCTTTGGAATTTAATTTTGGAAATGCTAAGAATGACTTTATATGAAATATGCTACTAGGAAAAGGCCTCAATGTCTTATTTTGATCAGGCCAAGACATCTTGGTCTGACTTCTTTATTGTTTAACTTTTACTTAAAAACATAACACAACATAAATCATATGGGTCTATCATGTAAAAGGCATAACTATTTTTCCATTAAAAACTATAAGCAGTGACCAAGTAATTTCTTTATTGTCTTTTTTATTTTATCAGATCAGTGTTTTCTGAAGGAAAAGAAAATCAACTGGAAAATTTGCAGCCAGTATCACTAGAAAAGATGTTTGTGCTGTCATGTCCATCTCCTTTGAGACCAGTGGTCTGGTTATTCATTGGCAGGGATGTATGACAACGAATATGCCCTTATGTAAGTCAACAATTCCAGCTATTTCAGAATCTGCAAACCTTATTTAGCATAGACATGAAATCCAAAGCTAACAGAAGCTGGTCAGAATATAAAACTGCACAGACTATGGTGACCATGATAAACATTGCTAGTGTGGCTTGTCCACAAAACTGGCTACAAAGGTTTTGTTAGATGGAGAAGCATGAAACAGCACAGCACATTGGAGCAAAGCTTCCTGGGGTGCCCGTCGTAGCCTGTGTGTTGGAAACCTCTCAGACACATCCAGACGGAGTGGGCAGCAAACCTTTGCCTACCCTGGGACAGCTTTACAGGGCTCCCTTTCACCCTCCCTGGTTCTATGACAAAGTGTCAGCACTCTTCATTAGCTCCAGGTCTTAGACTGCAAGGTGGTAGATAACCAAACTGTGCCCTGTCAGTGAACCACAAAATCAGAGAATCACAGAGTCACAGAATGGGTAAGAGTGGAAGGGACCACAGTGGGTCATCTGCTCCTCCCTGCTACCACTTGGTTTGGCTGCCCTTGTGCCAGGGAATGTGTGCATGAACCAAGAGCTTATAGTTGCTGACCTTTTGGTTTAAACTGAAACTCAACTTAGACCTATAAAATGTGTCTGCTAAAATGCTGTTTCAATCAATGTAGATTGAGGTGTATTAAATAGCATGGAAATATTACATTTGCATCAGTTTTAACATCAAAGCAAGAAATTGGAAGAGCTCTCCCAGCAGAAAAACTCACTTTGAGGGAAATGTATCTGCTGCTGAATCCCATCCCACGCTCGTTGTTAATCACCCCTGTATAGGGATAGTGCAGATACTGTGTAGACTGTTCCCCACTGGAGTAGTGACACTGTTCCCCAGAGGAGCAGTGTGAGCACTGGTGGCAGCTTGAGCTCATGAGCTAGGGGCTGGACAGCTTTCAGGATGCTGTTTACAGTCATGCTGAAAGTATCTCATAGGACTGATCTGAGAGAAAGCCAGGCTACTCTGCAGGTCCAAATGCTCGGTCTGTGCCCCACCAGCTCATCCTGCAATTCAAGTCTCATGCAGATGAGGTGTGAGGATGAAAAGCACATTTCTACCCAGTGTCAGAGGCACGGAGCACAGTGGAAGCATTGCCCTCATGCCCCGTACGAACCTCATGCAGGCTGTGAAGCAGACTAGTCCTGAGCTGGTGTCAAGCTTGCAAGGGCAAGTTACTCTTTCACAAGGTTTTTTTTAACAAATGTGTGTGGGTAAAACAAGTATGTTCCAGTTCAGAGCTCCAGAGCCCTGTGAAGGTGATTGATTTGAGGCAAGGGACTAGCAAAACAGATTTAGTGTTTTAAACTCCAGGGCCAGTGAGGGCTGATTATTATAGACAGACACAGTCACAAATGCCTTTACAGATCTCAGCAGTTACAATTATTTGGTTACAAATTTTCTGTCTGGCTACAAGGCATGAAGGACAGTAATCTTTTTATATATATACATACAAACTATACATATGTATGTGAAAACCCTTTATCTAGGAAGAATCACCCTTTTGCTTCCTAATATACCTGAGTACTAGTTTTCCTGACTGAGTGAAAAAATAGTTTTGTTCTTGAAGGTAGCAGAAATCTGGACCGTACTATGTACTGAGAACTATGACTGAAGGATGATGAGAAGACCAGGAATGCTTTTGTATGCCATTGCCTCAGTCTTGTGCTGACAGCTTCATACCTTGACCTGATGTTCTACTTGTTTGCCCATGACCATCTGATGGTGGGCAGGATGGCAGGGCTGCTTTATGACTGTAGGAGAGAAACTTCTATCCTAAATCAGACCGTTGTGTTGTGGCAGAAAGTGATCCTACATCAGTCTCTAAAATATGTCTGGAGTATGTGTATATTCATTACTCCACTTCAGTAACTTTCTCAGTTTCTCCCCCCTTTACATTGCTCCCATATCCTGGGACAGACTTCAGTGGTGACATAAACAAAATTCTTATTAATCAAGGCCAGATGTCAAGTTTTCCATTGTAAGACTAGAAATAAATTACATGAAAGGACAATGTAAATAACAGCACTCCATACGGAAATTGAGTAGTTTTCTAGAGCCCGGGTTCTGCTATGCACCCAAACGTGAAGCCCTGGGACTGGAATGCAGCACCAGCTGAGTGTTTGCTTTGCTTTCCAGAAGTAAAGCTGGGTGAGCGCTCTGTGCCACATCCCTTCTGGCTATAACATGTGTCAGTATATGAGTCATAGGCCACTGATGTCATAGGGCTACTTATATACTCTTTCTTACCTTTAGGTGTCCACTTCCCCCTCTTCTTCTGAACTACTGCTGCACTATAAAATTTCACTTCATTCCCCTGCCCACATTTACTGGGACTATTGTACTTTTAGGTAAAAATACAAGTATCATAGACTCGTAGAAAGCGGGCTGCTTAGGTGATTAAGGACTTCTGTCTCTGGCTCATTTCTGTCAGCTTGTTGTTTAATTACTGCTGTCCAATGGCCCATTTAAACCTTGTGCCTGTTGGGTTTACATACACATTGTACTAAATAGTGAAGATAATATAAAAAGACTTAACTATAACTGTGTCCTAAGATCATTGTGATATACAGCCTGTGTGCTACCAGCCTCCTAGAGAGGCCACACTAGGCACATTGACAATACTCATGACATACTTGTTAGAACATTGTTAGTATTAAAAACTTTGTTAGTATTAAGAGATGGTCAAAAAAGATCAAAGTAGACATTCTTCAACTGAAAAATTACACTCTGGTATCTTTAGATAAAATATGTGAAACATGTCTATTTCAATAAGCTTGCACTTAGAGAAAGGAAAATTAATAGCTTGGATTAATTTTTGACCTTATCAGAACAGAATAGTTTTCTTTTTTGTTTTTTTTTTTATTACTTAGCTTTGAATTACCATGTTAAAAATTATAAAAGTTTGTGTTAACTATATTTTCATGGAATTCAAGTCTTGCCAAAGAAAGGTAACAATCTTGTTTGACATGATTATGGGTCTGGTTGACACACGTAACTGTATTAATAGAATAGTTAACATCTTCAAGGCATCTTCCTGGACAATTTGATCAAAACACTTGAATTATGAAAAAGTCAACCTACTGATTTATCTCAAAATGCAGTTGTCACTGAGGAGGTATCAAAGATGACATATCAGCCATAAAAGGCTGATTCTGGTCAGGTTCCTCATATATGTGTTCATCGTCATAAAGTGTTTTGTAATTCATATACAAATAGTATCTTGTCCTGGAGTCATCATCAAACTCATACGAACAACAAATGGTCCAGGTATTGGTATTAAGAGGAACACATTGAGATGTTTAACTGCACACCTAGGTCATTATTCTTGAAGGATAAAATTCTGGATTGAGGCTGGTATGACTTCATGTTTGCAGGAGGATTTCTTTAATGAATTGTTGTGTGAATCTGCATCTAAAGCAGCAGCATGACTCTGTACACATGTGAGTCAGATGAGAGGGTAAAGGACCTGGCAAGGAAGTTTTAAATTTGGTGAGATAAAACTACTTCCCAAAAGAATGGCTGTGAGCCCCTCCAACAGGTACAGCAAAAGGGTCTTCTGTAGATTGTAAGAGCACAGTATGACCTGTAGATCTAGTTTCATTTTGTATAATTTTTTCTCTTTTGTAAAAAAAAAAAAAAAAGGAAGAAAAGGAGCAGAAATTACCTTAAGTTTCACTGTATGATTTTTTTTTTTTGCTAAGTATGACATCAGTTACAGTAAATGTTGTCTGTAACTTTTGCATAATAGCATCTGCACACACTAGAGGGGCATGGAATGAAGTTCCCTGGCTCTTGTGTGGGCAGTAATGAAGGTCCCTTACAGGTAGAGTCCTGAGATAAGAGTAATTGTAATGATCTACTTCTAACTGGGATAGAGTCATCACTGCCATTCTTAGTGACATTTCAGTTTAAGGAACTCATTTGCACTTGTTGCTTCTATATCTCAAATAGCTCCTTCATATTTATATATGGAAAATATGTCATCCAAAAGAAGTGCTGCCTACTCTCCAAAGAACTGTTCTAAAATTTCTGAAAGAATGATTAAGGAGTAGCAAACAGGCAATCTTTCACTTTTTTCTTCTCTAGATGTTCCTCATTAAAACCTGGATAATCAGAGGAAGACCAAATCCCCACTGTAAGTAAGCCATATGCATGAGCTTTACACAATGGACACACACATGCACAGTCCAGTTGCAGAGTCAGCTTTTTTCTGCCTTATATTTGTGCAAGACCATCCTCTGCCTTTGGATATATAACTGTGCTTTCCATATTCTTTATTAAGAGACATGGATATGAATCTCTTCAGTAATCTTCGTTACCAAGTCCCCAGCTTCTAGGTTTTGTTTCAAAAATCTGCCTTCATCAAGATGATGACAGTACCATCACTACTGGTACCTGGACCTTCTCTAATCTTGTCCCTGCCATCATAGAGATTTACTAGTTTCACAGTCAGATATTTTCTTTGCAGGTTTGTGGCCCAAAGCATTGGGTCTTCCAGTGATCTGTAAACTGAAAACAGTTGTTGGAGGTGATAGAGTCACCAGCTGGAGCAAAGCTCTTTCATTTTCATCCCTCTCATAGCTCTCAAGCTATTCTTTCTTTGTAATAAATCTTTCAATTCATGTGGCTGGAACCAACAAAATACTGTCTATACAAAGAACACCGTCTTGTTACTTTTGCATGAAAGCCTACTATCCAATGACTGCTGTGAGGTAGTCAGAAGGAACTAACGACATTTACACTGGCAGGCCTTGAAACATTCACCCACAATTGAATGCTTATCTTGGAGACCATAGCTTTTCCCTGGCTTACCCAAACCTGTCTGTGTACAAAATAAAATTACAGATCTTCTTAATTTCTCTTTTTTTCAACACAAGGTGTTTTAATTACCAGCAGATAATTTTATAGTTGGTACAGTTGTGCAGAAACATTGCAGGAGCTTCACTTTCTACTGTCAAGGCAGGGGACACAAAGGTTCAGACCTGCTTCCCCAAGGCAGTGCTGCCATAGAGGTATCAGCCAACAGTAGGAGAACTGCAATCCACAGCTTAGGAGCTCAGGAGCTGGGCCCCTGATGACCTCCAAGCCCGATGTACAATACACAGGCCTTGCACCTAATATCTCCTGCATAGCTGGGAACAAAAGCATTAGAGGTTCTGCTAATGCCTACCTGTAAGGAGGCGACTGTAATGAGTCTATTCCCTATGAAGTACTTGTTAAAGCAGGGTCACCTCTGGTGTTTCATGCAGGTGTCACACGGAAGAGACTTATGACAGACATTGGACACTTGAAAACTATGGCTGTAATAATCACATCTCTAGTTGGTGATGCCTCACTGAAATTTTGTAACTGGGGAGATGGAAGCACCACAGGATACATGGATAACTAGACACCAAAACCACCAGTGTTTTTGGGACACTGAAGTTTTTCATGGACTGAGAGAAGGCAGGGCTTGCAGGGTTTAGTTTTGTAGAAGATCAGTGAAGGAAGGTATCACCAGGAAAAAGAGCTCAGCTGGTTGTATTGAAGAAGACATGACATCTTGCAAACAGGGAACTGGCACTGGATTAAAAAGTGACATAAGTACCTGAAACTTTCTCCTGGGACCAGATTAACTGGCCTGAACTACTGCAGGTAAAAGTGAGATTTTTTCACAGGCAATGTGAAAAATGATCCATGCCTGTGCTCAGTGCTTGCAGTCCTTAATTTACTGAAAAACTCAAGACCTGAAGTGTGGCAGCTTCCAAATGCCTGAGCCCCTGGGATGTTTCCAGTGACTGTCTTGACTAGATGTCCAGCAGCACAGATCCAGATCCAGAACAGGCTCACAAGGAAGTTTCTTGTGTGTAGCAATGCACAGCTGCATCTGAAGGGTTCATGGAGAGAATCCTGGAGAATGAACGCCTTCTGTCAAGCATTATGAGACGGCATGATTGGTGCCCAGCAGTTTGAGTTTTGGACAAGAAAGACTTGAAGAACTTGTGAGAGCAGCATCAGTGTGTGCACTGCAGCTCTGTCCTGCAAAGTGTTCTAAAGAAAATTTGCTGCTGGCCCACAGAACATTGTTGTATGTCAAGAGTAAACACAAGAACAACACTTGGCTGTGAGAGGGAGGCAACAGTACCTTCACCCAGAGCTCTCATGCAACTGATTGCACGAAATGCTATCCCTTCCCTCCAGCTGTACAGCTGCTGCACGAGAGGAAGCCAATAACATATTATCTCAGACATTTAGACAATTTTAGGTTGTGCTTTACCCACTCAGGATTCAGTCACAGATCTCAGTCATTAGGAGGAACAAAGTCATATGCATCAGCTGAGCTACAATAAAGAGGTATGTTTTCCCTCATCATAGAAGGTGGTAGTTTAAACACCACAAAATCCCAGAATCCCAGAATGTGCTGAGTTGGAAGGCACCCACAAGAATCACCGAGTCCAGCTCCTGACCCTGCACAGGACAGCCCCAAGAGCCAAACCACATGCCTGAGAGTATCACCCGAACAACTTCTTGAACTCTGTCAGGCTTGGTTCTGTGACTATGTTTATGGGGGACCTGTTCCAGCACCCCACCACCCTCTTGGCGAAGAACCTTTTTCTACTATCTAACCTAAACTTTCCCTGACACAACTTCAAATCATTCCCTTGGGTCCTGCCACTGGTCACCATAGAGAAGAGATCAATGTCTGCCACTCTGCTTCTCCTCAGAAGGAAGTTGTGGACTGCAATGAGGTCTCCCCTCAGTCTCCTCGAGGCTGAACAGACCAAGTGACTTCAGCTGCTTTTCATAAGGTTTTATCTCAAGGCCCTTCACCATCTTCATTGCCCTCCTTTGGATGCTCTCTAACAGCTTAATATCTTTCCTATATTGTGGCACCCAAAACTACCACAATATTCAAGGTGAGGCTGCACTAGTGAAGAGCAGAGCGGGACAATCCCCTCCCTCGACCAGCTGGCGATGCTTTGCCTGATGCCCCCCAGGATACGATTGGCCCTCCTGGCTGCCAGGGCATTGCTGACTCATATTCAGCTTGCCACTGACCAGGACTCCCAGGTCCCTTTCAGTGGCACTGCTTTCCAGCATCTCATTCCCCAGCCTGTACATACATCCAGGGTTGCCCCATCCCACGTGCAGAATCTGTCGCTTCCCCTCATTAAACTTCATATGGTTGGTGATCAGTGAAAAGCATCTGACCCATGCATTTGAGGCTAGAAATGTCCATGCTTATACTGTACTTCAGTTGGTGCAGAAGAACTTCTGCAGCACAGGAGCTCAGCTGCACCTGAGATGTCTCCTACCAAAGCGGGTAACTCCATGACAGGGGCAGCCATCAAAGAGATCATAAATAAAAGACCAAGTTATAAAAATGTCATTCTGTCACTGCTGCACGTCTGTATGGGAAGCTACGTTGCACAGCAGGGAAAGAAGAGAAGTTGGCTTTTAGAGGCACTGAGGGGCTTCCTACATGGAAGATGTCACAGAAATCGGTTCTCAGCTGCAGCTGGGAAGCAGGTGGCTGCAGAGTTCAAGTAGAATGGAGCAGCAGCTTTAGTGTCCACTCATAAAGGTGGGTTAGTGTTTATGACCTTTCACCTTGTCATAACTGTTACTTCACTTGATAAACATATTTGTAACTTGTGACTGTACTGCAGGCTAGTCAAAAGCTGTGAATTGCGGAGAGCACACCTTGTTATCTCAGATGTGCTGCTACACACAAGTTAAGAGCCTTAACTAGTGATGTTCTTTCTTTTTATTTATTTTTTACTAGAGCATCAGTTCCAGAATACTATTATCAGCTTTATCCCTATGACATATTATTGAAACAAGGACTCTACAATGTATATTCGAAAGTCACAGAAAAGAACCTCACATGCTCATATTTGGGGGGGAGTCCAGCCCACCCGATGCAGACATTATTTCCTTTGGTTTTATACACGAACATACAGCAGCCCTATCTAAATAACCTGACTATGCTGTTCATTTACAAATAGAAATGAGTAAACACCTCGAAGGTTGTCCAGGGAGTCCTCAGGCAGAACCATCAATCTTCTGACGGTCCATTAGACATTAGATATGGCTGTTCTATCCCAATGCTATGTTCTTTTCTGGGTTGTCCCTAAAGAATGATGTTGGCTTAAGAGTAGAACTGTCAGAAGGGTCATGATATTTAGGATGGACCATTTTCATCAGAACAGTGTTGTTGCTTGTCTCCTCCTCCTCTGGCACCTAACTTGGTTAAGGTACCTCAGTCACACAGGTGTCAAGACCTGTGCAGTGTGAAAAGGATGTGGTGCCTCTTTCAAAATTGTCAACACCTACTGCAGTGGAAAATGATGAGGAAATAAAAATAATTTTTCCACCAACTCTGATTTTGTGCATGTGTGTGTGTGTATTTGTATAAACAAGAGCCATTCTGATCTGCAGAGGTCCCTTAACTGTAAAATCACCACCCCTTGTAGAGGTTATTAACAGGCTATTGTCTTTTTTTATTGAAAGAGAGTTGATGAGTAATGACTACTATAACTTTCTTGATTGAGGCATTTACTCAACTCTTTGTAGTTTCATTGATTTCTTGTTTCATTAATTCTTTGGATCAAGGCTTGTGCAGATCACAAGTTTTTGGTTTTGGTTTGGGGTTTTTTTGGTTGCTTTTTTTTCTTTTGCTTTGTGTGTGAGAGTTTTTTTTCTGTACTTTTCTTTTTGCCAACTTAACAGCTACTTGCTAACCAATTTTTTATCAAGATCTTTAAATTCATCTTACTCCTTGGTTCCTGCTTAAGGTCATGCTACCTAATTGCATTAACTGAAATTCTTTTAGTAAGTTCTGTTTCTTCAGGTTTTTTAACAAACATGATACTGGTTCCTCAAGCAAATTATATTCTTCAATGTAATTTTGCTGTATTTTCTTCCCGGATGATACACTGAAGAGCAAAAATAACTCTTGACGGGCTTTAGTCTCCAGTTCTGCATACGGTATGAAGTCCAGGTGTAGCAAAGTACATTTATAAAGACACTCCACAGCTATTAAAATTTCATGTAACTTGTCATGAAAATTAAGGCTTAAAGTCTGCAACAGCAGATGAAACAAGTTTCTACCAATAGATCTAAGTTTTTTCAGTGTCTTCTTTTCTGATGCACTTGCTAAGAAGCAGAATTAGTCTGTAGGGGTATGCAAACTTCACCTGATCTTCCTTGCTTTTCTTCTCAGTTCAGTCGTAACCTAACCCTTGAATTTTGCCTGGGGCAAAGAAAATTTGAACAATTCTATGATGAACAATTCTGTCTATAACCATTCTTGATATCTGATAAAGTTTGAGTCTGAGTTTTTAGCTGAGGAGTGGCAAACATGGCAGCAAAATATAAAGAATGGGTTAAGTTGACACCTAAACGTCATTATATTTGAGATTTGTGGTTTGAAACCTGTTGTGAACCCACTGCTAACTGGGAACAGCTGGACAGATTGATCAGTAGCTTATTTTCTTGCAGTGCTCCAGTGCTTTTGGTGTTGAGACAAGGGCAAAAAAAATTCTTCATTTATTTATTACTTAGTTCTAATAGCCTTTTAAACTTGATAATTGGCAAGTATCTTATTTTAGAGGCAAAAATTCAGCAGTCTTTCCTAGATGAAACACTATTATTATCTTGAACATTCTAAGTGCAGTAAGGAACAAAGTATAGGTATGGTTCATATAGTAAGCTGAATTGGAGAGCAAGTATATTAAAAATACCCCTTGAATAATGATGCTTGCAGTCAGGAGTCAAACACTGACTACCAGATGGTGTCAGGAAACAATGAGCACTAAACTTTCAGCTTTACAGTTTAGCTCTCTAACCTGGGAGAGCATTTCAAACAAAGGTACACTGCATTTAACCCCTTCTTATCATGCCATATGGGGCCATCCTGAATATTTAAAATAACTTTTGTCAGGTGAGAAGTAAAAAAACCAGGGTCACTCTTGCAATTTCTACTTGTTGTCTGGTTATTGACCAGTGGTTTCTGCCTTTGGGGATGGAGTATGTACAAGGCAGAGTAGGTAGGCATTTTGTATTTGCACTGCCCCAAATCATTATGAGGAATAAAATCGCTGAAATGGATAGTTCTGTGACCATTTGCAACTCTTGTGGGAGTGTTTTCCATAGCATGATTTAGTCTTATGTTGCATTCCACATCAGTTAGGGTAACTTTTACTTGTCCAATATGTCTGCTTCCAATGTGGAAAAGTATTCCAGAAAAATATGGTTTGTCTGATGGCTTTATCTCCCTCCCATGCCACACTTGCCAGGACAGCTGACCGGTTTACAATAGATTTAAATAAGTCCTGCCTACAGAGCCATCATAGCTGCTGGAGACACTGTTTGTGGTTATGATGTTGGTCTCCTCCCAACCCTTACACCTGCTGAAGCCCTGCTTTGCAGGAAGTGGTAGGACATCCATCTGCCAATGGGAAGCAGTGAATGAATTCCTCTTTTTGCTTTGCTATGCACAGGGCTTTTGCTTTCCCTAATAAAAAGCCATTATCTCAATCCATGAGTCTCCTCACCCTCTGTTCTCTCCCCATCTTGTTGGAGAAGGGAGTGACAGAGTGTCTGGGTGTCTGGGATTTTTGCTGTCGGCCAGGAACCATCCGTGTAGTGGGGGTGGGTTTTTTCCTACGTGTGGTTATTGACACATCAAGATAAGTCATATTACTTCATGCAATGATATATAATGGAGCAGACAGCAAGCACTGAAACATGTGGAAAACTACTTTCAGCTATTTTGTCCAGGGAGTAATCGGTAGGCTTATTTAGCATTGCAAAACTGTTAACATCAAAAATAGTTTATACATGGTGGTCCACTTTTTAATCCAGTAATTTCAGAGGAGAGAATCTAAATTTCAAATATACAGCAAGAACAGATCGTTCAAGCTGCGAATATTTTATTTCAAATAAAATATTTCTTCTCCCTTTGATTGTTGAAATGTACTGGGGCTTCAGCTGTGGGGGAGAGAGAAAAGGACTTTTCAGATTTTCCCGTCCTGTAAGTATCGTACAGATTAAATATTTTGGTGATTTTTTCTTTATTTAATCTTAATTACAGTAGACCTGCCAGGTATATATGTGCCAAATTTCCCTACAGAGATTTATTGCCTGTCACCCACACTCACTCAGCTCACATTAGCCATCATTTTGTCACTGCCCCACAAACCCATACACCGTTTTGTGAGGACCAGACCACTCACAAAGTACTGCCAATTGCATAAAGCCATCAGACCTACAGAAAATCCTTCTGAGTCCTAAGAAACACAGCTTTTCAGATGATTTCCCTATTCACAAGTACTTCAGTTGTAACTGGCCATTCTAACATCTGCAGAGAAGTGAGTGGTGGTGAGGGTGACCATCTGGTTCCTCAGTATTCATGACGCTCAAAGCTAAAGCACGGGAGAGCTTGTGGAAAGTGAGTGCGAAAGTCAGAGGTAACTGAATATACATGAATTTTCAAACACTAACAAGATTTCAGACATTCTCTTTTCCTCTGTGTGAGCTTGTGATGCTAGCAAAGCAAGAGCCAGTGAATGTCCTGACCTCTGGGAACTGCAGCTTAACTGAGAGTGATGGAAGTTCAGCTGCTTCTTCTTAGAAACTTAAGCAAAAAAATTTATTGTCCTTTCTGTTCAGAAATACAAGTTCAAATTTCCTCTAACATGTGAATCCTAACTTAAATATTTTTGTTATAATGTTTATTTCTTTCTAAATCATGTATCTTTTCTTTGCATATGTGCTTTGTTGCCTAGGAGTATGTGTATACAACTACTGACTTGTGAAGAAATATAGAAGTAAAGCAATAAAAGTTTTAAAATCTTCAGTTAACAAGATAATTGCATTCCAAACAAATTCTATCTTGAAAATGTTATTTGAAAGATTATAAAATTCTTTTTGAAACTGTTCTCGCCCTGCTGAACTTTCCTAGAATTTAAGCATTTTAGGGGAAAAAAATGACATTTTCAAAACCGTTTAGACAGAAAGCCTCAGAGCTTTTTATCAGTTGTACCTGATAAGTTCACTAGACAGTATGAAATAGTGCTTCCTAATTTCTCTGATCATTCTATGATCAAGGGGTAATTCAAGTTGGTTTCTGCTCATATTAAGTTTAATAAAATATTTGCTTTCCTTGTCACTCAGAGTACCATTGGTATTTGATGTGGGAGTTCTGCATTATTATTATTTTTATTATTATCAAGAAGCTACTTATAGTTAATGAGCAGCCAGCAAAATACACACACATGCTTGCAGATGGCGTGCGTTTGTCTTTGAGCTGGAGTGACTTGGGCTTTGAATTCTCACCTAGTTAGGCTGAGCTGCCTTACACATGTCAAACTCTCGGCTGTCAACAAGACAGTGTTTTTTAGATGACAGTTGAAATCGTTTACGAAACATCCATTTTAAGTGTGGTGCAGCACTAAAGTCTCGTGGAAGAAAAATTTTCTTAAAATTATTTTTTGGATGATATTCCATGTCTTTTACCAATGGTTGAATAGCTATCGGGTTCGAACAACGTTGCAAGTATTTTTCATATTTCCATTTTTAACTTCTGTATTCTCACTTTACTATTGGCTGTAATTAGAATTGCTCTTTTAAAAAGTTTGCAAATGAAAAATGTTAGAGAAGTCCACCTGGATGCTTATCTGGATTCTACTGCCAATTGTTTGTAACAACCCTGTAGAGGATGATTTTGGTTGTAAAGAGTATTGTTGCAAAATACTACCAAACTCAGTGAGCCAAGGACAATATCTACTGCATCCTGTATGTTAGAGCTGTAGTGGCCTTGCTGTGTGTCTCAGTCTGAGGAGACTGGAATGTTTGCTAAAGAGGATGAGTTATGAGATAGACCAAACTCCTCTCTCTCAGCAATTGTAAATTCAAAATTAAAGGGCTTTAATTGAGGAAGTGTGGAAAAAAACCAGAAGAAATAACAACCCTTTATTAAAAGATATATGTATGTTGGCAAAAACAGTAACAGAACACAAAAAAACCCTAGACAGTGGTCCTAGAAGAAAAAAAAAAGGTCTGACTGAACACTTCTCTGTCCTTCAGCGCAGTCCTAATCGAGGCCTGCAGGGGGCGCTGTTGGATCGCTGGAGGTGCAGGACCCGCAGTTCTCGTCGTGGCCGGCAGGGGGCGCTGTTGGGCTCTGGCGGTCACCACGGGGGGGGGAGGGGCGGTCCCGGACTGCGGGAGAAGCCGAGAAGGAAATGGGGGACCCTTCCCTCTGTGGGAGGAAGGGGTAAGGAAAAACAGTTCACCCCCCCCCCAACAGGACTCACTGTGGTTCTCAGTTGATGGCACCCCAAAAAGCTCCTCCTTTTCTCCCAGCGAGCACAGAGACTCTCCGAGGAAAGCACAGCAGGACCGGGCTGGAGACAAAAAAACAGCTCGCAGGCAAGTTGAAGCCAGCAGTCAGGGCTGAACAGGACGGGAAGCCAGACAAACAGGCTTCTGGGCCTTCTCTCCAAATGCCTGCACGCAGACCCCTGCCTCTGTCCGAGAGAGAGAGCTCCACGGGATGCCCCTCTCCCCTCAGAACAGAGCCAGCCCCCCCTCCTCTCTCCCCAGCCTCTCCGATGGTCCATCAGCGAGGAATGCAGTCTGGCAAGCTAGTTCCTTTGTCAGGCTAATTACCTCCCTTCCCCCTTCCCTATTCGAAACTCTGTTTCTCTTACAGGGAAGCAGGGAAAGAAAAAATTCCTCTCTCAGATTTATAACCTATAACACTGTGATTTCCAGCCAGTCACCATTCAACCAATAAACGTATAAAAATGCAATTAAGAAACAGTTCTCTATATATTAATTTATACCTTCTCATGTTTCCTAGCAAAATTGCTTATTCTCAAAAATCCACAAGATTTGTGTGCTGTGAATTTCATGACTGAATATTTTGGGTTTCTTCCTCCCTCCTTCCCCCCCTTCTGTCTGGGTTGGTTGGTTGGTTGTTTTTTGTTTGTTGTTTGTGTGTGTTTGATTTTCATTTTGGTGTGTCTTTGCTTAGGGTTTTTGTTTGTTTAATTTTTATCCAAGTTCCATATTTTACAAATAAAAGATTATAAAATGATGATACAGTAACAAGCAGTCCATTCATAGGAGTGTAAAGCTGTAAATGGACCAGCAGTTTTCTGATACCAAAATTTCTTAATTACAAAATGTACAAGTACAATAAAGAGCACAATTTGAATGTTTGCCCACATGGCACAAAGTGCTTAGGATGATGCTGTATTTGTAAACAGTACATTATGTAGATTGGAACAATACAAAGCAATTCAATTAGTGATAGTGTGACCTTTTACAGCTTAAGCTCAAAAGTAGCAGAAGGAATTTCGCCTATAAAGAGCATTTAGCTATCTCTACTTTATTACTCTTTTCTAGCATTATCTAGATGCATGTGTCTTCTCCGTATTGCAGTCGAATTTGTATGTCTGAAGCCTTTCGACAGAGACATTACCCTTTCTCAGCTCAATGACATCATACACATGTCCTCAGTAATATAAGTTTAACCATCAAGACATTGATTTGGGAAACCACCAAGCTGGGCATCATTAAAATAGCATTTGCCACTTCACAGCGACTGCAGTAATGCATTATCTCCTCTGGTGCACCGTGCACCAGAGAACAGCATTGCTGCCTTAGTATCCTTCCTGTGGTGAAAATTGTTAAGGTGCCTGCTGCAGGTAGCAATGGTGTTGCATGCAATACTTCCCTTATCTTATTTCTTATAAACCTAGGCTAAGATGTGGGTTCTGCCAGAAACAAGGGGAAAGCAATTAAAAAAAATCTACTCACTTCACACAAGAAAAATATTTACAATTTAAAAATCAAAACTAACAAGTAACATGTGATCAAGATCTCAGTTTTATCTCTCTTTTATATGATAAAGTGCTCTGACACATTCTCATTATTCTGCTAAACTGTCTCAATAATGACTCAGAAAATTCCATCTGCACTTCCTACCCAGCAGCTGAGTTTTACTACAAGTCCCTTAAGAAGTAAAATTTTCCAGGTAGGCTTTTCTTAAAAAAAAGTTACTGTTCTTGCATTTGAATATCTTGTACTTACTTTGTTTTAAAATGTAGTGGTTGGCACATACAGTTTGTGGTTCTGAACAATATCCTCCAATATAACAAATACAGCCAAGAGTATAGTGTCAGAAAATGACTCATTGAGCGCAGGAGCCTGTTTTAATCATCATGGGAGAAAGGCAGCTTGCTATGTAGCATTGGATAGCCTTCAGGTACAGCTACTGAGCAGCTCTCAATGCTGTGAGTGAAACAATGGGAAGAAATCAGATAGGGGATTACAGGAAAGTAAAGAGCAGGAGATGGGAAGCGGCCCCAGGAGAGTCTGTGACTAGTGTCATGTTTAGTCACGCTATGTCAGCCACCTGGATTTCTGGGAATTTAATCAAGTTCCAGGAAGCCTGAACAGTTAGCTGGTTAAGCAGCAGTTCTGCTGAACCACCCCAGCAGCACCTGTAAGTGCAGAGGAGGTTAATGAGCACCTTTGGTGCCAAAGGGGCAGGAATCAAGATGAGTAAGGGAGGAAATTATGAACTCATGGAGCAGACTCATTAGAGAGCCAGGAAAAGGAAAGCTCTCATCCTGGAAATTCCCAGCTGAACACAGAGTGGGGCAGCTTTTTGCTGACTTCCCAGGACAAGAAAACCATATATATACATTGTCTTGAGGAATATTTCCATCCCATTCGTCACACATATATGTTCAAAGCAAGAATAGCTAAACTTTTTTCCCAATAAAGGCATTAGCTTGTGAGGGACTCTGTATTTTCAAGGGGAATGAAGGATACCAGAGGCACTTCTCCATGGGTTCCTATGGACCTTAGTCACTCCAGCACTGCCATTATGCTAGCTGGCTACTGACCTTCTTTGAGTCATGGACCAACTAATTCCTCTCCAGAGGAAACCCAGAGTTGATGAATAGAATCACAAGATGTTAAGGGGTTGGAATGGACCTTAAAAATCATCTAGTCCCATAGGCAGGGACGCCTCCCACTAGACCAGGTTGCTCAAGTGAACCTAGGTTTGAACACTGCCAGGATTGAGGCATCAGCCTCACTGGGTAACCTGTTCCAACGTTTAACGACTCTCACAGTGAAAAATTTCTTCCTAATATCTAACCTAATTTCCCCCTCTTTCAACTCCTTGTCCTTTCACTACATAAGAGTCCCTCTCTGGCTTCCCCATATACCCCCTTCAGATACTGAAGGGTTTTTATGAGGTCTCCACAAAACATTCTCTTCTCCAGGCTGAACAGCTCCAATTTTCTCAGTCTTTTTTGGTAGGGTGAGAACTTCTCTTCAGGATCTGTTCCACACAGCCAATGAGGATGTGAAGCTGTACAAGGGTTCATTGCTCAGCTTGCCAGTCTTTCACCACTATCTACCTACCTACCTACCTACCATGGGCTCCTCCACATCCCATGCATGCATGACACAGTGCTGCTTTCCTGAGACAAAACCACTATTCTTGCAGGTTGTCAAGGCTCTTTCTTTTAAATGCATCTGTCTTATCTTAAACCGGTACCCTAACAACAGCTAGCATGTTGCAGGGGCACAGAGGGCCAAGCTTAGGCTTTGGCATCTCAGATGCCCTCAAGACTCTATGGACCAGGCACCTCCCACAAGATGGTACAGCCAGCTTGGCACAACAAAGTACAACTAATGTGCTGAGCTGCGACAATTAACTTGTATTCCAGAAGTTTAATGAAGCGTTTTCTAAGGCCAGAGATGCCACCAAAAGGTTTGGTACATCTTTACATAAGTGTGCAAGCAGTACTGAGTCTGTGGTGAGAAGGTCTTCACTGTCCCACCTTTCCAGAACTGTGTTCAATGTCCCTCTTGTCTGGGCCTTGGGCTCTGTCTTGAGCTCAACAGATCAGGCAGCCCAGTTGCCATCTCCATGTCCTCATCACTAAAGATGAGGAACTAGAGGAATGGTCACCTCACCATTGACACCTTATCCCTCATGACTCTGATGAGAAGGTGTTACAGAGGGTGATCAAATCTCTGGGTGCAAATGAACTGATGCTGGGTGAGCCAGGCTTGGGGGTTATTTGTTGCTATGGCAGCTACACATGCATAGATGACAATAGGCACTTGCCTCCCATCTGAGAGGCAGGTTTCCTGAATGGTCCTTGTGACTGAGCTTGTATAAACCATTTAGCACTCTCCTGCTATGGCCCAGTGACTGCAGCATGGACATGGAGCTTATCAGCAGCTCCTCCCCAAAAACCCTGACTGTGCCAGAGTAGCATCATAAACATCTATCCCCTGTGTGACCACAATGTATTTTTTCAATCTTTATATCCATTAAGTCTTATATCCATTAAGGCTCCATTAAGTGTGATGCCTCTTCTATGGGAGTGACTTTTAAACGTGTTGCTCCAATTGGACTCCCAGTTCCCACCTTAGAGGTGGCCTTCCATCCTACTAAATTTTGCATCCTAGGTTGGCAATCTCACATGGTTAGTCCCAACAGTAACAGACACTGGTGTACACAACCCCAAACCTTCCCTATACAGGGAAAAGACCACCAGAGGTTGCAATCAAAAATGAGGGGTTTTTAGCAAGTGTGGCTGTGTTGGGGATAGCTAAAAACAGGTGAGGTTTGCAGATGTGGAAGCCAGAGCTACGCCCAATGTGGTGGTACCCCTCATCCAGGCCTGTCCCATCTCAGTTGAGCCATCTCAGTCTGAGGCCATCCCAGTGAAAGGGCTCTGCCATCATGTTCCAAGAAGTTGTGGATGCAAGTGAGGCAGGAAATGGTCAAACATTAGCTTTGCCAG
Source organism: Pseudopipra pipra (assembly GCF_036250125.1). NCBI lineage: Eukaryota > Metazoa > Chordata > Aves > Passeriformes > Pipridae > Pseudopipra > Pseudopipra pipra. The sequence goes on along the minus strand of NC_087581.1, from coordinate 20,041,964 downwards.
GGAGCAAGGATGAAGGTGTGCTGCCTCTTTTTGGTGTGCTCTGCTGTGGCCCTGCACAGAGTGCAGCACTGATGAGGAGTGAAGCTCACAGGCACATTGGTGAATGAATATGAAGGGCTTTGCGACTGCGACCCTGACAAGGCTTGTTCTGAGTTTTGCTGCAGTCTCTCTGCTCCAGGGAGCTGATCACAAAGAGCATTAGCATGAGTCATTCCTCACCAGCTGATGGGAGGCTCCCTTCACGGATCATAAAGGCTGCATAGATGTAGCCTAAATGTCTCTGTAATCATCAGAACTCAACTGTCAGGTACTGCTATTGCTCCCGGCTTGTCATTTGACAGGGTATGTTCTTCTGCACCTGATTTTCCAATAAATTTGAACATATTTTTGCTAGCAGGTAGACAAGCAAATGATAGTGCTGTCCAGGGAGAAAGTCATGACTAAATCTTACTGGAATTCACAAAATTTGCATCCTCCTACTCAGTTCACTTTGCAGCTCTTTGTCACACACATACTCTGAGCTTACTGAATATAAAGAATGTGTGAAAAGAAGGAAGAGAGAGTGGTCACCACATCACCTGCTTTCACCTGCTGCTGAGCACCTCCTCAGAAGGGCCCAAGGACAGGAGGTGCTTACAACTGGAAAGCCTAGGGATCCAGGGTGGACCACACATCACAGGCAAGACCCTGTAGCTGGCTAGGTCAACTGCTACCCAGACAAATATCCTCATCCCTGATGCTCTGAAAGAAAGCCCCTCTCATCAAGATCTTGGCTTGCTGCTTTGCAATATGGGAATGACAATTTTCCTTCACACTAGTTGTTTGAAACAACAGCGTAGACTGCTAAGGTTGGGACAATGTTCACAAGTCAATTTTTCCCTGAAAATCTTTAATCAAAAAAACTCCTTCCTGCCAACTCTGCTATCGATCAACATCAAATCAATACTGTCAAATAATCCCTCCAAATTCATGTTTCTCTGTTAAATATGGGTTTGACCATTTCCCATTTTATAACAAAAAATGCACACCACGACTACTGTAAATAACATCTATTTGATTTAGATTGTTTTGAGGTGCCCTATCACTTTTGGGGGAGAGGTCATGTTTTGTAGCATCATTATAGGTAAGTAGAGGAGGAGGAGAACCAGGCGGCAGCCAGAAAAAAGGTCTGCACTAAATGTACTAGAGGTTGCATTCCGCTCTTCTGGGTTTGCTGGAGTAGAAGAGGGAGTCTCAGGAGCTTTTAGCAGTTTGAGTGGAAATGCACGAAAACTCTTTTTTTAACAAATGTTTCCTTATTTCATCTGTTAATTAATAAGTGATGTTACCTAGGTGTTAATTAAAGCAAAACAACCCCTACAATGACAGATCAGTGAAAAAGGATGTCTTCAAATCCCATCACTCCCACCTGTTCATACTGAGCTGGTTTTGCCCTACATAATTTCACTATTTCATTCTCACCTCTTCACTCATTCTGGCCTCCATAAACTTCAGAATTTTCTAGCTTGCATTTCTAATGAAAAAGAAATGGAAATTCTGAAGAGAAGGGACAGTCTTTTGCTATCCATTAGAACAGAGCTTTGCTGGATCATGGGGATCCTGATCCAGAAGCAGAACCTTCATAGCAGAACTATCATGCCATTGGCAATGACGTGAAAGGTAAGAAGAGTCACCCTTGTCTCTGGGCTAGAAATATTACAGCACAGAGTCTCTTCACAGTGCTGTGCACCACCCTCATGTCTGCAGTGCTGAAGTGCTCTCAGCAGTCAGTATCACAAGGCAATCAGCCTCTCCTCACTGTGGTCTCTACCCCATGGGTGCTGAAAAATAACCACTTAGCAGATGACTAAATATTGTCTTTTATTCTTGCTTTACAACCACAGGTCTAAGAAGCTACATCTCAGCTCTTACAGGGAGGACTTACATTCAAGGCCTTCATAAAAATTCCACTGCATTCTAAAGCAAGAGAAATGTTGTTATTTTCAGTCCTACTCTTTCTCACTGTGAAAAGTCGGATCTGTTGACATGCAAAAAGGCAAACATGAGTGATATACAGTTGTTGATTATTCCTTTGTTCACTTTTACTTTTGTTGGAAATACTCCTATAGTACTACATTTTTAGTCTCAAAAATGTTTGTTGCCAAATCTGATATGGACCTCATTGTCCAGACAATGACATTAATATTCCTCCTCTTCAGTCCAACGTAATATGGTATACTTTCATTTCCAAACACTTCAATGATCTTTCACTTCTGTCTTGAAAATCTTTTTAAAGTGAAGCTATAGCTTTTTCTGGAACATTAGCTTTCCATCTAAACCCTAGTCTAAGACCAGCTGTGGCCTTTTCATAAGTTTTCTCCTTTTCCGCGCAGTCTTTTTAGTCTCCAGCAGTGAAAAAAAAGCTGTTTGAATAAAACTGTAGGTTTCTTAGGTTGGTCTCATACGCAGGCCTTCAATGGTTAAGTAAAGGTAGTTCTTCAGTGTGCTGACTTCGTCTCTTCTGGGTTTTTCCAGCTGCTCAGGTGCTTGGTACACTCTGTCTTTCCTTTTTCTGATGCGGATGGAGCCTATGTTATTGAAAAACTCCATTGATGATTTACTAATTAGCCATTATTACCAGAATTGGTCTGACCTTACCTACTTTCAGTACTGCTCTTACTGGCTCTGTTCCTCCAGAGCATTCTCACCTATTTCCATGCAGAATGCACACAGAGGAACTTGTTTGGGTTATGAGTCAGAAGATAAGCCCATCTCCAAGCCTCCAGCAACAGCTCCTGAGGCTTAACTGTAATTTCCAATATTCTTTACAGTAATTTTTATTTTCTTCACAAGGTAGTTTGAGGGATCAGTATGTAAAAGCAGTAGAGATATTACTAAAATTTGCCTGGCATTTAGAGTCTAGGCTATAGACTATATGAAATATTTTACAGGCACAGGAATGTCCTGAATATCATTGTGCTTTTTCCTCATGTTGAGCATAGGGTGAATGTCAAGAGTCTCCAGCACAAACTAAACAGTGTTAGGAGGCTAAGTAAGGTTTCTTCCATCATGTACCTCTTTCTCTGACAAGGATGATGGAGGTTGGTGGGAAGCTGTTCTACCTTCTACTTCATGAGCAGCCATGCCAACAGTGTCATGACACAAAATAATGAAAATAACATTAACTTAAAGCAAGCACTAACCAACACAGGAAACCTCTCTGTTGTAGTGGGTAGCTGTACACTGCAGTCTCCCACAAACATGCTTATATGCTCACTAGCTCTGGTGCTATGTAGGAAGCTTGCCCACGGGAGTTGGTTCACTAGAAACCAGTAAGGTTACACCAGATTACAGCTGCGTTTGTCTGAAAGGCTAGGGCTGCTGTCAGAAGCCAAGAAGTTCAGACTGATGCCTCAGAGTTTTTGATTTTTTTTTTTTTATTTTTTAATTTTTATAGATTTTAGAAGTAGATATGTAGTGGACATAGATTTTAATGTATCGGTATTTCCAGTGGAAGTAACTACAGCAGCACATAACTCAGGTATCCACACTGAGGTTTCTACCAGCATGATTAACATGCATTCTTTTACTGTCTCACTGTATTATGTCTCTTACCAGTATTTTCCAGTAAAAGTAGCAGCAGTAGCTTAATGGTTGCACATACCAAACCCCGTCCCATATCAATCCCTCAAAATTCCGTTAGCTGTTTAGTCTTCTTTTCAAGGTGGAATTGCAGAAAACACCTTAACATCTGCACCAGGAGATGTAAACATGAGCAAAAGTGACCTTCAAGCCTGAAACTTTGGAGGGCCTCTAAGGACTGAATGTGCTCCGAGGAGGACGAAGATGATGAAAGAGGGGTCCCAAACTCCCCCAGACTCAATTCCTGAGGGGGTGTGCCGGGGGCCAGAACGGGACAGAACTGGGGGCTGGTCAAAGGGGGTTGGATGGACATCATTATGAAATTGTAGAACCTGTGCCCGAACATGCACGCGGTGGTTTGTATTCCTGCGGGCCAAGCACTCATTAAAACTTCTGCTCTTCTTATCATATGTCTATAATAAATTGGCCTGGAGCCTTTTTTCTCCTCGGTCTTTTGGCAACAGATCAAGAAGAAAATGGGTGCTATCAGAAAAGTTGTGTGCAGAGCACATGAGAGACTCCTGGTATTCGGAGGTTTCAGACAGGCGAAAGAGCAGAGTTTCTTTGAGACGCTCTGTTGAGTTGTTCATTCCATAGAACCTGTCTTATTTCTTCACACCCCCAAGCCTGCTGCCTTAGTGGACCAGCAGCACCCTGGGTTCAGGGCCAAAGAAGGAAGAATTGCATGTTTTTAAATAGTTACTTAAACCCTGCAGTTTAGGAATGTCACACCGCATATGTGTAGCAGCGTGGCAGCCTTAACATTTTGCTACCCAGATGAAAGGGAGGTGGAATTCCCTACGTGGAATAGACTACATCATATGTGAATATGACTACATCACTCTAATCGCAACATGATTTATCACAGATATTTGGGAAAGAATTTCTGTAAAACACATTTTTGCACTGGGAATGAACAATTTTCAAAATGGGAAGCATTTCTTACAGAAGGCTCACTGGCTTTTGCCAGACAGATGCACTTTATACTGGCTTTTTTATTATTTTTAGCATATCTTTAAGCATAATGCATAGTAGTTCTAACAGAACACTACAGACAAATCTGTTGTGTCATGTTGTCTCCAGTATTTGTAATACAGACCATGGAGACAGCTTGTACATGGACAATACTGTAGCAAAGAGGCAAAACAGTTTTCTTGTGAGGCATTGTTAAATATTGACAGCATAAAGCAACCCAGTTTTGAGTAGGTTGGACCATATTGTAGTGTTTGTAACAACACCTGTAATTTTCCCTATAGATTTTGTCCTAAGAGAAGATGGTGCAGTCATTATCCATTCCTTTATAAAGCTATAGCAATTTGGCACTCAGTCCCTCAGGTGAAGGAGAAGGTGATCTGTGGTCTTTACTTAGGCATATCCGTTTTTCAGGAAAGTACAGCTGACGATGACAGAAGGCTTCCCAATAGAGTACATAAATCAGGGACAGGAAAAATGCTCCAAAGCGTTCACAACATTGAAAACAATCCTCCTCAAACAAGGAATACACTCTTGTGGTTGTGACCAATATCCGGTTTCCAAGCAGATGCTCTTTAAAAGGGATGGAACAACTAGAAGATTGCAAGAGGCTGGCTTAAAAAAAAAAAAAGAGCGAAATTCAGAACTAGCTATAGTATTAGCATGGTCATCATGCAGGCCATCACCTGCATCAGTTGCATCCAGCAATGACAGATTAGGAGGCTCCATCCAAGATCCTAAAAATCCTCAAAAAAGACAACCAACTCTCCAAAGACATAAACCAATAATCAGTCTTTTGAGTGTGAGTACTGAGTACTCACAAAGAAAGAGAACAAAAGACAAATCAAATCATAATGCAGGAAGAAAGACTGACTTAAGCAAAGAGCAACTATAAAAGTTGAATCTAGATTCATGACCAGAATGGTCAAAGAAAAATGAGCCAAGTAGCCATATAGCTCCACAAAGACTTGGGCAAGTCTAGTGAACCACCTTCCATTAAGACAGAGCAAAGACAGGATAGGCAAAGAGGCTTCTGCCAGAAAACAGAATGGCATTTTAGCATATGTAAACAGGGAAAGCATGCCCCAATACAGTGGATACAAGCTGCGGAGAGAATGCTCTGAATGCTGAGGAGAAGAAGTGTACAAAAAAGGAAAACAAAAGAAGACAACCACAGAAACAAGCAGGGGTCCAAGGAGTGAACACTTGCGCACACAAGAGCTCAGTGCAGCACAAAAGAAACTACAAACCACAAACCACAAAAATGAGCAGAAGATGTCTGTAGAACTTGGTGTGCTAGCAGATGCAAGAAAAGGGTCAAAACTATGGGTAAACTAGAACCACAGAATAATTAGGGTTGGAAAGGTCCTCTGGAGACCATCTAGTCCAGCCCCCCTGCCAAGGCAGGGTCACCTAGAGCAGGTTACCCAGGAACATGTCCAGGTGGGTTCTGAATGTCTCCAGAGACAGAGACTCCACAACCTCCCTGGGCAGCCTGTTCCAGTGCTCTGCCACCCTCCATGGAAAAACGTTCTTCCTCATATTGAATGGAACTTCTTATGCTGTAGTTTGTGGCCATTGCTCCTTGTCCTGTTGCTGGGCACCACTGAAAAGGGTCTGGCACCATCCTCTTGGCACCTGCCTTTGAGATATTTATATGCATTAATGAGATCCCCTCTCAGTTTTCTCTTCTCTAGACTAAACAGGTTCAGCTCCCACAGTTTCTTCTCAAAAGCAGAGTACACAGAAAGAGGAAGGCTGGGATCTCAGGTAGAGGAAAAAGAGAAAAAAAATCTCTGCTTTTATTAAAATATATTACCCTAGCAAATCCAAAAGAAATATTCTTCTCACAGACAAGTGGCAAACTCAAGGTATAGCAGGAGGAACTAAATCTGTTCCATCAAGGCAGTCAGAAGGTTAGTAAATGACTGTTGTGTTTTGGGGGATTTTTATGGACAAGAATGCCTTCCAGACCTCTCACGTGTGATCACAGATAAAACAGTTTGGTTATTATAGGAGCTGACTCCTAGAAAATCAATTCCATTACACAAATAAAACAACTAACAGTGGGAGCCACAAAGAGAGTGGAAAAGCATATTGTATTGTCACAGAAGCCAACCATCGGATGAGTAGCATGATACTTCCTTAGAAATCAGGCAAGCTATTTGCCAGAGACCCCTAATGCTTCAAACAAAGCACTAAAAAGAGCTCAACATCAAAGGTCCTCAAAAGGACACATATAAACTGAGTTGAAAACAGCAAAACATGTTGGCAGCCAGTGCCAACAATGGATATTAATAAATGGCATTGAAGCTACTTCACCATATTTGGGATGTCAGTAGATTGACAGAAATGGAAAAGAATGACTTTTGGGGTAAAAACTAAGGACAACTTCCAGTGTTACCAGAAAAACATATAAGCAAGATTTCTAGGAAGTTGAATCATAGCAGATGATGTTCTGGCAGTACAGATGCAATAGCTAGGGGAAGGTTGATGAAAATCATGATAGAAATCCCCGCTGTCTTCTGTGAACATTCAGGGATACAGAACTGCAGTTGGAAGTGGTGACACTGAGCCACTGACCACATAATGTCTGTGACCTGGCCTTGGGAAGGCAGAATTAAGGAAACTCAAATCCACATTAAATGGATTCAGTTGGTTTACAGACTATTAGCACTGGTAAACTAGCTACGCTTCTTTCCCCTAGAGACTTTCGGTGAAAGTAAACGTTCGTGGTTACTATTACACAAATGAGTTATATGGGTAATTTAATGTGTCACAACTATCCCATACCTCAGAGACTAATTACCTACCCCAGAACATTGGAATCTGTATAGAAAAATGTGACAGAAAAGACACCTACATCAGAAGTGGCAGTAGGTGCCTTCTGTGTTGAATGTCGCGCTGAAAGAGGGTCTTGCAGGACCACATACATGTGAAAAGTACATGAGAAATATGTTCAGTTAGTCCAAGCATTGGAAACCTTCAAAGAGAAGGTGACCATGAACAATTAGCTTTTAAAAAACACATTATTGGAAGCTTTTGGAAAGTTTTATCACATGCTGTTGATATTGCAGAGCCGTAACCTATACAAAATACGCTTCAGGATACTGAGATGTACCTAGCTGGCTTCTTTTCCAAAGGGATATTGTGACACAAGGCATGACAGATGATCAAAAACACTACTTCATCATCTTGAAAGAAATACAAACAACTGTGTGGCACAGAAAACACCAATTGAGGTAGTTACGAGGCAATTTCAAGACAGCAGTGAGAAAGAGTCTGAGAACAAGCTATCTAAAAGAAAAAATTACAAGTGTCCATACCAGTTGTTCTGCTGGGAGAATGAACAATGAGAGTGAGGCATGATCTTCCTCTGAAGACTGGTGAGATGGGATGAGTGGACTATGGCAATATCATAAGTAAAAGCAGCCATATCACAGGAAAGGTTTTCTCCAAGGTGTATTTGACCCAATCTGGATTAAAATCTGGGAAAGCAAAGATACCATAACCAGCTGACCAAAATATCATGTGGTCACTTCTAATACAGGTGGGAAAATTCAAAGGCAATAAAAACAAATTACTTTTCTAACAGGCCTGTCTACATTGCAGAAGTGTAATCTTTCATTGCAGTCTTCCAGTGTGCTTCTAATAAAATCTGGTGCTCAGACTCCTAGGGACCAGAGACATGGACAACGTAATCACAGCAACTGTCCTGGACAATGCAAGGAAGACACAGAGAGCCTGCAATCTCATGGTGTGGTTTCACAGGGGGAAATAAAAAACTTCATTCAAGTTACCTGTTTCTGTGAAGTCAGATGCATCAGATCACTACTAGCGGAAGGGCAGATAGGGATGGGTATTTTATGTCCAGTAGAAGGTTTTGGGGTTACCACAATTTGCCACTTCTGCAGCAAAATTTACTGGAGGCATTTGATGTTCATTGTGAAGACCATAGCAGAAAGAATCACACAAGGTGGGGCTCCCATTCTTGTCTGTGGTGGATTCAGGGTTCAAGTTCTTTACCAAACAGCGAGGAAGCATTTTCAGCTGGGGCTTCCATATTGCAGGAGAACATCTTTAACCAGAAACTTTTTCCATGCTGAGATCCCTTGATTTAATCCCAAATTTGTTTCCTTTAATTTGTTTCCTCTGTTTTTCTGTTCTTTTTTGGGGAAAATTAGGAGAGGAAACAATTATTTTTGCTAAGGATAGGTTGAAAAAATATTGATGGGAGCAGTGCCTATGAAGGAGTGTCAGGCCATATGATATTGCCCCAAGCACTCTCTCAGCCTGAACTACTGCAGCCTTGGGGACATCCTAACTTAGATGGGCCTCTGCCTATTTGTTTTTCCCTGGGTACTTGTCCAGTGTCCCCTTAAGCCCCTGTTAACCTTCAGTAGTTACTGCTTTGTCACTCTGTTGTTTTATGCTTGTACGCTATCACTGTCAGCTTCCTTAAGGTTTTGCTTGATTTCTCTGTGTGGAGAGTTATAAACCAGCCTTTTCAGTAAAGAAAGTCCTTGAAGTGCACAAGGCTCATGGTCTGCAGCTACATTAATATATAGGAAAGTCCTTGTTGAAGACAAGAAAAATAAAACATTTTAGATTTTTCATTTTATCAGATCATTATATCAGCACCATCACTTCCAATTTAGATCCTATATCCACTAAAGATAGTTTTAAATCTTTATATACTGAACAGAAATTTACATTCAACAGGATGTATAATTAAATGACATTAATGTTTTCCTCATTAATTTCTTCAGTGCTCCTGGACATAAGTCTCAGACTGCATTTTTCTGGGATGTCCTGAACATTATCTAATGTGGAAGTATCTGTTTGTACTGACCACCACTTATTATCTGTAGGCATACAAGGCTCATTCCTAAGTCTACCCATAGAAAGCTCTAATAGCTCTAGTGATAGCCGGAGTGGGTGTGGGCTGAGCAAGGCTGGCTGGCAGGGTGTGCTCTTCCCCATACTACCCCATCTGCCACCACCTGTGCCTCTTCTCCAAGGGTAGGTTTTAGAATAGGGTTTGGACCAGCCCGGCATGAAGCATTAAAAAGTTATAATGCCAGAACTTGAGGAGGAACGTGACTGGGAGAGATTCAAAGCCTGGAGAGACTTATATGGAACCTGAAGGAGCTAATAATTTACGGACTTTCATGTTATTTCCCAGTTTTGTATCATGTTCAATGTACCCCCACATATATTCCTATGTTAATCCCTTTGGTTTGTATTGTTCAGGTCTTGTCTGGACTTGCCCTCACATTTTCCCATCAAAAGTTGTTTACCACCTTGTCCTCCCCTGCTTTCCCGTTCATCCCACACTGATTAGCTGACGGGTGCCGCAGTGCGGAGTGAGCTCCCATTGGTCCCCTTCCCCTAGATACTCCCAAGTTCCTCCTACCTTTCCCTCATTCCCCAATCCCATATTCTCCTGAGATGTCAATCTCATGCTCTGCCTCAGTTACTAGACCTCCCCTTACCCTAACCCTATATAAGTCCTTGTTCTCCTTCAATAAAGTGGGCATTACACCCTGACCTTCTACTGTGTCAGAACCCTCTGTGCAGTGTTGTGTCCCTATTCCTTTCTCCTTCGGGCCGTGGCAAGCACTGGCTGCCATTGCAGACATGGGGCACTGAACTGAGTTTATGACAAAGAGATGTTAATAACTATACTGGGGCACAATTTTTTTCTCAACTTGTGGGAATTTTTAGGCCTTTACAATTTTTCTCTATCTCATGTCAAGGCAGAGAGTTGAAATATCAGAAGCCAAGTCAAATGCTCTTCCTCTCCTGCCTTCTGCATTACGTTTTTCAAAGGTCTTTCACTGCTATTTTTTCTTTTATTTTTGGGAGGAAGTCATATGTCGTCTATGATCTGCTATCCCCTTCCCACTGCCCTCCAAAAGGCACCCTCTTGGCAGTAAACACCCATATCTCTGACTGTGCCCTCTCACCACCTCCCTAAAAACATTGTTGCTAAGCTGGTATAGGGGTACTCAACACTTTCCCTCTAACTGCTACTATAGTACCTAACCAGCATGATACAGCAAATGGTTAAATTTTTTACTTAAAAAACACTTAAACAGGATGTTTCAAATGTAAAGAATCTTTTCCATACATTTCAGGGCAGGAGAGCCTTCCACTGCGTATATTGTTACTTTAATTTTATCCAAACATTAATTTTGGATAAAACTCTGTTTTGATGGCTGCCTTTCTTCCAGGTAAAATGCAATGAAACTCCAGGACATACCTTTGTGAGAGAGGAGTAGCTTAGCTTTTGCACCCTATGACACAACTGACTGTAGAGGGAACTGACCTCATTTTCCAATGCTCGTTACTCTAGCAGGTCTAAATGAGGTTTAGCATTTTTGAAGGTCAAACCTTGTTATCAGAGACTCAAGCACAGATCCTGGATTTATCTTCAAATGTGTTTGTGCCCAATGTTTCCCTACAAACACTTATAGGAGGAGCTTTCACCAAGATGGCAGTGGAAATGGCTGAAATACTATTGGTTTTTTTCAGACTATGGCTATGTTATGAAGGAATCTATACTGCCATAAACTTCTCAGAGCACCTTTTGGATTTTTCTGGAGTCTGGTATGCCTTTCCTCTATTTATCTCCTTTATTGACTTCCTTTGATTATTTTTTCCAGTTGATTTTCTTAAATTTAAATTAACTTTGTTGAATTCCTTAATGCTCTATCTCTTCACAAGAAAAGGGGATAAAACCATTACTTCTTGTTTTGTTTCCATCACCAAAGTAGTTAGAACTGTCATGTCTGTAGTGGGCTTATACCTACTCTATTAAAGCAAGATGCAGTGTCCCTTCAAAGACACAGAGTAGTTTTATTCAAAATATATGCGTTAAGCATAACAACTCCTGACATATGCTCTCTTTGCTCGTACTGCTAATGGTGGACGGTATATACACCTGAAAGAATACAAATATTTAACATCAGTGAGGAATGTCTTACCATCCAGGTGGGGGTGTGCATCATTTAGTTGTGATCGAATGACATTCCCTTAATATGTTGCCTTCTTTTTCATAGCTCATTTACATCTGAGGCAGATTGTAAGGGAACCCCCCTTTTTCCTCAAAGAAAGTTGTCTTCCTCTTCAAGAATGCTTTTGTACATTGCTACCTCTGCCATGTCTTTGTACTGCTGTGACATCTACAAACCCTGGTCAAGGCCCATGACACTCTGGTTCTTGGGCCGGGTAAGCGTATCAGATCCATGTACCTTATTTCTTTGCTCTCATTATGTCTCTGTTAATGACAGAATACAGCAGTCGAGTTAAGACTTCTAGGCTGCAACTTCTCTTGCCCCAGCAATGGCAGCAGTAAGAGTCAGCTAATATTATTATTGCAGGATCTGGCAGTCTTTTGTTGCACACTGGGAACCACAGTGCCAAGCAGTGAGCAAGCGCAGAGCAAAGGCACTTTCCCCTTTCAGGAACTGCAGCAGAGAAGAAAGAGGAGGGCTTGGACAGATGAAAGAGCACTGGGAAGCAGTAGGAGGGCGCTGTCTAAACAGACAGTATTCATAGTCAAAACAGCACATAGGCAGCCTGTCAGGTTGTCCATGGACAACTGCAAAAATGGCAAAACCAGCTGTACCTCCGCAAGTTGCCTTCTGATTCTTCCTCAGTCATCACTCGAGTACACAAAAATCAACCAGTAAGTAGAAACAGAACCAAAAGTCCATTCCTGTGGATGCTGTTGGGAACAACTGAGCAGGGCTGGTACCCAGGGATGTCCTGAGCAACCTGACGCCCCAGACACCTTTTCACCATGAACCCCACTCAAGAAATACCCCAGAGAAAATAACCATGGTCCTAAAAAGTCTTCTGGGCACCTGAGTTGACAGCTATCAGGGATGGGCAATGCCCTAGAAAGTTTTTTCAGTGACACCAGGAATAGCAGAACAAATAAGGACTTTATTCATTGATGTTTGTTCTGTGAAATCTCACACTGATGCAACTTTTGGCAAATGCATAGTTGAGTCAATTCACTTTTACTTCAGGTAAATAGCATTTATTTATTTATTTTCCATGCCTGCAAATTAAAAGAATGAATCCACTTTCTTGTTTAGCCCTGTATGATAGGTCCAATCAGCTTATTCAGAAGCAAGAAGTGATTTTTGCAAATCGACACGGCTAAGTTTTTGAGCCAACTCTATTTCTGCAAGAAGTCCTAGAAGACTGAAATTGCAACATGAGATGGGCAAAAGGGATGACAACAAAATAAAAAAATACAGTAACTGGAGATTCAATAAAAAATCTGCTTAACACAAAACGACTTTGTGCAATGTTTCTGATACCTTGGCTTAGTGCTGTGGCTTAGCAGGCAGCATGGGAAAGCACTTAGCCTTGCATGCCTAGCTCTGGCACAGATCAGTCCTTCATGTAAAGAAATCCCTGGAAGAAGTTCAAAGAGGAGTGATGGCAAAGACAAGCAAATGGGGACCCCTTGCCAGACATGCTGTCCTGGCAGATCCCAGCAGGGACAAAAAGTGTGCATACCATAGATAAATAGCATAGTGTCACTTCCACTGCAGGGCAGGTGTAAAACAGCATGTTCCAGCCTCTTCCAGCTCCTCCACTGTCTTCAAGATCAATGAGGGAGTATCAGAATTCAACATGAGGGTGCTGCACATCCCCTAGCAGTGATGCATTTCAAACACAAAAGAGAGCTCTGTTGTTTGTATGCAGGGCTGCTGGGCTGACTGCAGCAGTGCATGCTCTCATCTACTAACTCAGTCTTCAGCAGATTTTTCATTTATTTGCTCAGAACTATTTAACTGCTGTTTTTAAATCTCACATTCACAAGATTTCAGCAATTGAAAATACTTTACACCATTTTCATCTCCCTGCTTCATTTCTATGTTGAAAGAACATGTACCTCATATCCATTATTGAACACTGGAGACAAGAATGGAATCAAAAAACAGAGAAGCTAAACCTAAATAAAATATACTCAACACTATTTCTGTTATAGTCTTGCATAGCTCAGAAAGATCCAGTGGAAAATTGCCCTGTGATACCCAAATAATGCTCTCTAGTGTTTAGAAATCAGAAGTTAAGGAAGATCTTTGGCAATGTTTTGTCAGCAGATAAGCTGGCTAAACATTAACTTCTTTTTTTTGCAATACCTAATCAGAGGTTTCCATTCACACAGCTGCTCTGTACTCTGAACCTTGAGTTAATGTGTCTCTGTTTTACAGGAAAGCTTTGTTCATGCTGCTTTTGGGCTCTGCAGACTTCACAATGTGACCTCCTTCTGCCAACTTGGGAGGCAACCTAATGATGCCTTTGCTTAGGTCATGTTAGTTGGTGAGTTCATGTCAGGTCCAATGCTTAGCCTGTTAGGAATGGCTTGTGGATTCCAAAGTAAGTGCATCATTCTGAAAATAGAATTTTACTGACTGAGAGGAAGCATGATTTGGAAATTCACATTAAATAGACAAAAATATTTCCAAATCCCTGTATAGAAGTGAAGCAAGTCTGAATAAATTATTTTCCTGGAAAAGCAGACCCAGCCAGTAGAGTATCTACAAGTTATCAAGAGTCTTCTTCCATGAAAAAATCGAATAGAAAATCTGACATTTTGGTGTTTCTAGATAGTATCAATGTAGTCTGGTTTTTTCATTAAATAAGACAGACACTAGTTCAATGCTGTTATTTAAAAGTACTAAGTATTAATAAGGAAATAGAGATAAGGGGCACAGTAGCAGCAGAAGTGCTAGATTTGAACTATGAAGACAATTTTAATTTTGGTATGTTAGAATGTTTTATGATTTTTCAGCAGTGTGGAACAGATGCAGTTAAACTGGTTGTGGGACATATGTAGTGTTCAAGGGTCAGAGCAGCTCATGGTTGGCTCTCTGGTCTGTCGTGGAGTCTGGTCAGCATAATGAGTTGAACAAAACTGCAGGATCTGAAGGAAAAGCAGCATCTAATAATATTCTCTGTCCATCCTGGCCTGCCTGAATTCTGGGAACGTTTTGTGGGCTGTGCTGGGCCACACAATGGAGCCATGTTCCCTCTTCCTCTGCTAGATTCTGCAGCTCTGGGACTTGCTGAGCTGCAATGAGAACTTGGGGCAAGTCTTGCTTTCAGTGTCTTGGATATCTGACCCTCGTGTTGAAGTGTGCCTCTGCAGACTTAGCCTGTCTCTTCTGTGTCCTGAGAACATAGTTTTGTAATGTTTTTCCTCAACTCCTCTTAGACATTTAATTTTCTAGGCAAGAAATATAGCTGGTTCAAAATTCAGTGAACAATCCGTATCCTACACAACAATTCATCTCATACTTAACTGTAACTTTAGCACTGACCTGAAGGGGATGTGAGCATATACCCAACTTGCTGTCCATGCTAAATTATTTTCCTGAGCAAGGACTGACAGAAGGATCAATCCTGAGCTGAACTGGGGCCTTTTCAGATTTTATTTCTTAGAGCTCAACTGTTTTTTGATGTTGTTTAGCCTAAAAAAAAAAAAGCAACAGTACAACAGCACTGCAAGAATTTATTTTAGAACATAAGAAAAAATGTATTTTTTATATTCTGCCATAACTCAGTAGCAATTGAAGGGATAAAGCTCAGTAAAATAATTTATGTCCAGAAAGCAGAGATGAACATTTTCAACTCAAAAAGTGAATGGTTTTTTGACTCACAAAATGTGAGAACTCAAGGGTGATAACTGAGGCTGCCTTGTGGTCTTATTGCAGCCTTCACGCAAAAACTCCTGGATAAATTAACTCTCCTCACATGCAGTCTAAGGCAGTGAAGCCTCTGTAGAGGTCCTTGCAGTACTGCAAAGCAGTCTGGTGAACATAAGATTAGGAGTTACATTTATTCTTCCAGTTGTGCAGCTCCAAGCACACATAGACATTAGAAAAGCAAGGGACAGTAGCAGAGTACAGGGTCAAATGCAGCCGCACATTAAGAATGCAACACTACTGATTACATTAACTTTGGATTTGAGTGCAGATAAAGATACCATTTTCTGATTGCATTACAGCTGTGGCCAGGACAAGCTCTCCACCAGCTCTCAGAAACCACAATTCTAACCTGAGGACATAAATTTTAGGCTCATGCAATGAGGAACAGTAACACAGAAGCTTCCCCTCTCTCTCCACATCCTTTGTGTATGCACCATACTGTTGAGGCACAGTGTTGCTTACAAGTATTGCTGCAGTATTGCTTACAAGCTGTTTGTAAGTGTGTGGACCCCTACTCCTGTTCCAGGCACAAATCCTGATAGAAAAATCTCAGTCCTGTGGGTGTAGGAGGCAACAGAACCTTGATATGGAGCCCACCTCTGTCCTGCTGCCCTGCTCAGTTGCCTTTCCAGCCCTACATGCCACCCGTCCTTAGGCTTTTTCCAGGGGTACTGAAGTCATCCAATATCCCTCCTGTCCTGACCCTACTAAAAGCAGTTATCTCCTGAGCATTCTTCCCTTATGGACCTGTAGAAAGTCTACCTACAGCCTATTTCCCCTCACCTAGGTGGATTTGCTTCTCTCTAGGATCTTTCTGTGCTCATTTAAGAGATTAAGGAAGTAATTTCTTCCTAAGAAACTGTATACAGCTTGACTCATAAATCCCCTGTGACTCACTGCCCTCATAAGCACATTTCTTTTACCATTTTTGATGTCAGCTACAGTCTACATTTTGTTTACGTGTGTCCCAGGCTACCGATATGCAAAGCATTTCCAACATATTGAAGCAAAACCTGATAACTTCTTAGGATAAAGCGATATAATCTGATTTTTTTTTAGTGTCTCAAGAATAGTAATCATACATTACTCTGCAGTAAAGTCATTATATAATCACGCATCTGTGGAAGAAAAATTCCCATGAACCTGATGGTAAAGGGATGACCCATTTTAGCTGCCTATCACTTCCACATGAAGCAGAAGGGCATGGCTATATTGATCAAAACTACCTCTTCCAGGAAGGCTGGTGAGAAAAAGTAGCCCATGGATGGACCCTGGTTTGCTTAAATAACATTCAGTATGGATGGGCTACATCATTATGAATATATATATCTGTTTAGATTTACCTCTGTGGTCACTGAGAGACAGCGGAAGCATATAGTATCATGTGCAATTACAGACTTCGTCTTTCTCTGAGTGGGAGGAGGCAGCACAGCTTTCATTAAACATCTTTTTATCTCACACTAAGAACCATATATAACTGATCAATAAACTGGAAAGCAAAATATCTTTTATTCAAATTAATAAAACTTGAACTGAAGCATAAGCACAAAGGGTCAGACTGTGATGTCCTCGTGGCCAGAGAACAGCACTAAATGCAGTGTGATGGAGGCAAACAGCAAAGACAAGGGAGCTAAGGGATTAGACAGTGTCATTAAAGCACCAACGTGAGGCAAAATCACAAAAAACAGAATGAAAGAAGGACAAGGGAAGAGGAGAAATCTGATGAAGTACTGTCAGGGTTGTATGGAACGGGGTGGATTTTCCTCTGCAGAAGTGTGTGAGAAATGTTTGGTGATATTCAGTGCCTTGGTACACTGACCCCCAGCTCTCAGTGGACTTTCACGAAGTTTCCACATTTCAGATGAACACATCTGAAGCTATATGATATGTTGCTATGTATGTATGTTATATACAGTTATAGGGTATATGCTAGAGAGCATATAATACATATTATCTACTTTAGGGTGGCCAGAATAACCTATAGAAAAACAGCAGTGATGTTTTAGGACTTTCAGTCAGCTGAGTAAGCCATTAAAGGTAATGAATATATCACTGCTCTTGTAGCATATGGGGAAAGAATGGAACTTCTCAAGATTGAAGTGACTCTTCAACTCTTATTTTCATTGCCACTGTCCCAGTTTCTACCAGTTTCTACCTTATTTGTGCCTCTCTCAAGGCAACCATTGGTGATGATGTGAAGAGCAGCACTGTGAGGTGTTCTTTGAGTTGGCTGTACTTACAGGGGATAGCAAGATTTTGGTTTGTTTGTTTCAGGGGGTATTTTTTTTTTTTTTTTCAATTTCCTTCTTTTGTCTTAAAGGTATGATTTATATCTGGATTTGCTTTTATGTAGGGAGCAATTATTCATTTTCTTTCTGCATGAAAACTTTTATCTACTCATTTGTGGCTGCTTTCCCCTTCAGGTTTGCTGTTTCATATTCAATAAGTTCTAACAATTATAGTTAAAACTGTCCATTGCTACTCAGCAGTTAGAACACTATGGACACTAGAAATAGATGTAAGCGTCAGTGCTGGTGGTGGAAGGGAGCTGAACAAATCCCCTACTTGCTGCTGTATGGACCAAATACACACAGGGACAGTCAAGACTGTCTCTGAAGTTGCATCTCACCCTTGACCTGTGTCTTCCTGTGCAGAAGGCACTAGGGTGATTATTTGCAGAACTTGATAAGCCTTCATTTGTTTGAGGAACTATTCTCTTTAACCAAGAGAATATGCTAAAACAGGCCCCCAGCACACAAACAGAAAATGCTGCTAATCTGCCCTGTGCTTATTTTACACCAAACTGACTACCTTTATTTTATATGTCAAAGTTGGACATCCTCCCAGCTCATATGCACATCCAGCAACTGCCAGTATTGCCCCTGAAAGTGACTGATTCATTGAAAATTCTTTTGAAATCTAGTCTCACAAGCTTTGTGCTTTGCCACAAAACATAAACTCCAATTTATCTACATGACTGCGCACAACTGCAAGTATAATTGCCTCTGACAAAAATAACCCCCTAGTACCCAGCCCCAGCTTTTAACTCTATAGCCATTTCTGAACTGTGAGCCATATGTACTTATAGTTCTGCTGACAAAAGATGGGGTTTGGAGGTCAGTGTGTTCTTCTGTGTAAACAGTGTACACAACCCAAAAGAGCTGAGCAGTTTACCCTTTCCTAAGACAAAGTCCCCAAGTGAAAAGAGTAAGCAAAAGGCATGAAAAGACAGATCTGGGACATTCAACTGAGATTGAATTTGCCTCTCATAATTCCATAAGCATGCCCTGTTCTCATAAGCCTATGGAAAGAATTTATGGACACCAAAGGTTTGGGGTGAAAGACTTGGTGACCTGAAAAATGTGGTTAATGGTAAGGTATTTGCATTGTGCAAAATGAATCTTCACATTCATGCAATGCATCTCTCTATTCTGCTTCTTACAATGCCTTTCACAAAACTTGCATTTGCAGAGTCTCTCAGCAAGAACAGGAATGCTCTTATTTCCACAGGTGAGGAAATTGCATCACAGAGAAATCAAATGATTTTCCTTCAGTCACACAAAGTCAGAAACAAACTACAGGAGAATCTGATTAATTTCCCTGTCTAGAACCCTCAGATAACAGTTGCTAGGGATGAAGAATAGGAAGAACGTAACACCACTGTTTCTGATGTTTGTAACCATTGTTAACAAAATGTGAACCATCATTATGAAACAATTGTACCAGTCTCAGTCCTTCTTGGTGCTGGCAGCAGCACTGCAATCCTCTGTGCCTTTCTGAAACCATGCAATTTTCGTCCCTCTTCTTACTCTCTAAGGACTTATGCCAGAAGGTCTGTGGATGTATTTCCTATTTTTGATAAATCTTTTTGTGAGTGATCTTAAAGGATAATGAATGTGATCAAATCTAACTCCCTGTATATGTGCTTCCAGAACCTTTCACAAGTCAAAATGACTGAATGTTAACTCCTGACAAAGACCAAGATTTGACTAACCAAGTTCTTAGATAAACTTAGAAGGAGACTACACAGATTGTCATCTTTCTTTCCCAGAGTGCTCACTTTGAGTCAGATTTAAAACAAAGAAAGTGGGAGGAAGTACAGAAAAGAGTCCCAAACCCATGATCTAAATAAGGAAATAAAGTGAAATGAGTAGAGCAAGGAGTTTTTAATACTGCAGGGATCCAGTTCTTTAAGTAAAAAGAAGTTTAATTGATTTTAAAATATTTAAACTAGGAAATATACTGTAGGAAACATTTCAGATAAATCATTGCACTAAAAAAACCAGTATTACCAGAGAAGTGCATGAAAGAAAGCTAGAATGATTCAAACCTAGGATGGTGATGCATTCATAATAGGTTCTCTGTTATTTTCTGAGCCAATACTTCCTATAATTTTCTGGATCCAGTGTTTTTCTAATTCTATTGGCAACTGTGCTGTAAGCATAAGGAGTAGGCATGCTGGGTGAGTGGGCTATGAAGGTGACAGAGGCAGACTGGTGTTCAGGGAGGTATCAGCGCATGAAATAGCCCCAGCAACCAGAGCACTTTCCAGAGGAAAGCATAACCTCCCAGACAGAGAAGAGACAGGGGAGAATGTTGCAGGGACACCGGTGTTTTCCTTGGATGAGCTGACTAGAACTGTGCTAAGTTCTTCATATCCAGGTGTTGATAGATACCAAATTTTCACGGCAAAGAAAGATGGGTTTGGGCCTTACAAGCTCAACCCCTGTCTTTCATTCGGACATTAGGAGTTCTCTTTCTTACTCATTCTTGTTTTTCTTCCTCTAGCTTATGATTTCAGAGAGAGAGAGAGCAGTGCCACTTAGGGTTCAGAAACTCCAGTTTTTGAAACTCACAACAACTCCCCATTACTTCTAAGAGAACAAAATTAGGCCACTTATCTTGTACTCAGTGGGAGTAGATAATAGAGCCAGAAGACAGTTTGGGGAGCTACAAGAAACCCTTTTTGACTCTAAGCATTTAACATTGATTGACTGCTTCCCAGATTCTCTAGAAATAGTTCTGCACGTTCAGAATAGAAATGGTCATGGTATGAGAGGATGACAAGAGGATCACTCCACCAAAGAGGGGATGTTCATTTCCAGGGTGCATAAGCTCCCCAGAGAACAGAGTCACTCTTCAGAAGAACCACAGCAAGGGTCATCAAGTCTAATTTGGATATGACAGTTTGTATTCTGAGGATCCTGGCTCTTTCATTTCCAGGACATGCTCGCTCTCTTCTCCTCTTCATGTTTCGCTTTCTTTTCTCATTGAGAGGGGTAGGAAGAAAACTATCTGGACATGGTTTGATTGTAAATAATGTCATTTTTTCATACATGCGCACCAGAAAAAGAAACTTACTTGGACTCCTAAGCCAGTAAAAGGAACACAATGCTATATCTTTGTACCTTGGAACATTTTGTGGAAAATCATCCCAAGAAAGTGTAACTTTCCTGAAGGAAGTATTTTCTTCCCTCTCTCAACTTCCTTTAGGTTCTAGTCTTTAGACTATAAGCAAAAAGGCTTTCAAAGAAGCACAAAATAAATCATGAAATCATAGGATGGTTTGAGTCAGAAGAGATCTTAAGGACCATTGAATTCCAAATCCCCTGCCATGGTTAGGAATACCACCCACTAGACCAGGTTAAATGAGAAATAACTCATCAGTCAAATGTAATGCCATTTGTATTGTAGTCTCTGTATGCAGGAGCCTTCTTTGCTTGCTAAAATTCTCTCCTGGTTTCAGCTATTTTGAGGTATATGCAGAATGATTTAGTCATCTACATTTCCCTGAACTTTTTTTTTTGCCACCCTGTGGCACATCTGCTGCATGGTGAGACTGTGAAGAGCAGTTGGCACAAGTGGAATGAGTCTCTTGTATGCTGCCCTAGGATTGTTTCTGTTTACCTGCTTCCAGATGTGGGGTGTTAAATGCATTTTGGGGCTGCCATTAGACGTTAAAAACTCAAAACTCACAGCTCTTCAGATGAACCTAACGCTCATCTAACACTCAGTGTTTAGCTCAGGCAAACAGCCTGAACAGTCTGAACCAGACACTCTGTTGAATTATCATCTATCCTGATGCTGCAGGAGCAAACTTCTTTGGCATAGAGGCTGTTGTGAGGTTGGTTGCTCTTCTGCAGTGTTTGTACTCAGGTATTTTTTATTACCTCCCTTTGGTGTTTGCTCAAAGTTCACCCTCTTCCTGTTATTTTTGTTTTAATTAGAATTGATCTCTTTCAAAAGTTTCTTCTCCCATCCCTTGAATAATTTCTGAATGGAAATGCGTACCAAATCCCATTAGCAAGAACAGATCTTGTTTAACAAACTATAGGTAGATGCTAACTTCTGAATGTTACAATGACTTAGTCTCAGAGGTTTTCCAGTGGTCAGAAGATTTAAAAGAAAATATTTCTCTAGTTACTTTATAATCCTATTACTCAGAAGTACTTTGGAGCCAAGCATAATTTATAGGATCAATCAGGTCTGAAAAGTTTTCCCTGGAGATGCCAAGCCCTGGTTTTGAAGAACCACCTTCCTCACAGCAGTGCTAACAAACTCTATCAGTAATGCTGTTCATAGGTATTTTTCATTAGCTGTGACAGGAATTCATTTGACTACACATGATGACTGATTTCTTTCAGCGCTTCTCTGATATTGGCCTCTGTTAATGTGCTGAAATCTGGGAGAAGGGGAAACATATCCTTTCATGTGCCTTTGGTGTTGCTTCCCACATGGAAAGGCCTTCTGCAGTGCCAAGGATACCTGACACACGTGTCTGCCAGTCTCTGACATTGTATAAAGCTGATTTCTGGAGAGAATGGGAAGCGCTCAGGGCTGACAAGCAGATGCAGAGCTGGGGACAGTGGATTTGCATAAGAATTTGGCTGCTACAAAGGTAGAACTGGAACGACTCCCTGCCTTTGACACATCCATTTTAGAGGATCTGGGGAACATTTTGATTATATCTGAATCTGATAATCTTTTCCATGCCTTCTGTTTTATTTTGCTTTTTCATGTTTAAAACTTTTCTTCTGCAGAAATGGCTAGGGGACAGCTTACACTCCAGTGATAGCAGTCCTTGTTGGTATTTAGCTATAATCAGCTTTTAGGTGCTCAAAGGAAGGGGCAACATTCCCACAATGTATACACTTCCTCTGTGAAGCAATGAAGGGATTTGTGGTAGGCTGAAGGTGGAAGAAGAAGTTAACAGAGAAGTATTACTCTATTGAGTTCTAAGGTACAGTGGGAATAGTGCTATATCATACATCTCTTCATTCATACATTCTCTATGTAGTATAAAGTGCCTTAAATGTCTCTGTGTTTCTCTTCTTGTTGGAAAGTATGTAAAGAAAAACAGCAAATCATTAAAAGAGGCCTCGTGCACTAAATAAATAACAAAAAAAAGGGGAAAAAAAGGAAAAATCTAACACACTAGAAATGTTTTGCAATAAACCAAATTAATTCTTTAGTGTCATGCATTGATGTGTGAGGTTCTCAGCTTATCTGCTGTTAGGAGACTTTATGCTGCCTGACTCAACATTACGAATGCCAACCCTTTCCCACTACTCAGAGGAAGGTTGGTTACCTGCTTGTTCAAGTAGGTACACACAACAAGCTTTTTGGTTTGGCTGGATACAAAGGTGCTTCAGTCTTCCTGTTCTTAACTGAAAAGAGTTATACACAGACTCTGAGAGTTTAATGAAAAAATAAAGGATGGGGGGACAGACACAGTTTGTAAATGAGATTTGGATTTTACCCAAAAGAATACAAGTCTTGAGAGCATCCAAACAGAAAATCTGTACAAGCACACTGATTACCACCAAGGAGTTTGTGTTTTTATAAACACAGTCTTTAATATACCTTTCATTATAGAGTAGCTTCACATGAATATCCCTCTTTCTACTTTCCCGTGCTTTTGTAGCAGAGGCTCTAGCTATCTGTGCTAATGCAGTAATTCATAGCTCACGTCTCTTGGGCCTGATTAAGCCTGTTGCACAGACACTAAAGCCACCAAAACACAATTCCTCCCTTCTGCTTGGCTCAAATACACTGCTTTCCCAAATCATCAGAAAGACTAGCTCAGTCTTCTTTCGGGAATCTGGTCTTTGGACTGTTCATCCTGTATCCTCTTTCCCTGTTGCAGCACTTTGCTTACTGCAGTGCGGGTGAGTTAAAGACGATCTATCTCAGTGAGCCAGTGTAACCAGTACTGGATACCTTCCTCAATAAACAGTAAGCCAATAAGGTGATGCACCTCTTGACTTGTGAAAGATTCATTCCTTCAATGTCATACATTTTAGACAGAAGATGTTTTTTAAAATTAAGTAACTAAAATGTAATAATTTCATAATGAAATTTCATTCAGAAATAGTGATATCCTTAGGAGACTTGTGGCTCTTAACCAGGTACATGACAGCAAGAAAACCCAAATAACATCTTTGATAGCAAAGAGGGTGACTGATCACAGAATTCAGTGGAAAGGTGAAGCAGCCTGAGCGTTATCAGGCAGAGAAATTAAAGTGTGAAATATTCATAACTAATAAGGAGTTGGCGATTAGAGATTTGCCCTGTTGCTCCAGCGCCTCACTGCTCTTTAGAGGAGTAATGGTTTGAACAGGAGCTTCTGAGAAGAAAGAAATTAATGTGCAAAACTTATCTCTGAAGGAATGTAGGTAGCTTAGACAGAGGGGTGAGGATTTAGCGTACAATGGGAAGAGGGAAAGATGCCCCTTCCACACTGGGTTTAGTTGAGACAGTGCTCTGCCTGAGCCGGGCTGGGTGTGGAATGCAGTAATACAGGTGAAAGAGATATTGAAGAAGTGGTCTGTAGACTGCTGTAGTCAAAGGCTTTAGAAGAGCAACTTGAAATGAACACGTAAGCAGGAGAGGCAGTTTCTGGAAGGAAATCACAAATACAGAAGGAGCACTGGAGAAAGAAATGGAAAAGGCATGTCTCCATCAGCACTGGAACAGTAAACGATCAGCAAGTGGAGAGGAACTATGCAATGAGCTCTGAATAAAGACCATGTTTGGCTTTGTCACCAGTCTCTGTGTGTGATGACAGCCAGTCATTTCACTTTTCCTGTGCTTTTTTCTCCCTCCCACTATGGAAAAGTCTCTTGCTCAAGGTTTGCTTGTTTTCTGGTTCTGGCCAAGACAGCATTAATTTTTTGCAGTAGCTGGGAGGGTCAATGGCCAGGACCCAAAGGTTATTCTATATTATTTCATGTCATTATTGGGACAGGGGAAAGGAACTCTTGCTTCTGGGGAGAAGATGTTCCTTCCAGGCAAAAAAGCACGGTGGAGGGAGCCATCTGCTATTGTCTATTATTGGTGACATTTGTGAATAGTTTCTTTTCTTATACTTTTTATTATTAATATTGTTGCTGTTACCATTTGTTTCCTTATCTCATTGCTGTTTCCAGTAAATTGTTCTTATCTCAACCTGTGATTTTTTGTTCCTCCAATCGGACAGGGGGAGGGGAGCAGCATGTGGTTTGTAGAGTCTTGAGGGGGCACTGAATTGGGGAGTACCATTTCTAAACCACAACAATATGGTTCCAGCATGGGAGGGCCTCAGGTTTCCTGGGGCCTTCAGGCACCATGGCAACAAAATATTCCCTAACTGTAACTGAAGGCGTAGGAAGGAGGCCAGGTCCAAGCACAGATCCGGAAAATGAAAGTATTAGTTCGGAAGTAAAGTACAAAATGTCCATAACCTTTTCTAGGCACGAGGAGTGCTCACTGGCTCTGAAATCTCTGGATCTCCTTCTTTCACCCATTCTTTCCCTCTTGTCATTCCTTTTCTATTGTGCCTTCATTTTATAGCGATCTGCAGACATTTAGCAGCTAAAATCTACATATGTCATTCTCAACTATAGCTTGAACATTGCTGCAAAATGCCTTTCTAGCCCTGTTTCCATGGAGATGGAAGCTAGCAGAATGACAATAAAATAGGAGAAAATCATCAAAAGAGAGCAGCTGAATACCTTTATCTACTGTTTAGTAATAGTAAGAAGGCAAATGCTTTCTATCTAGAGTGTTTTCCAGTGGTGCATCTCAAAATGCTTTCCAAGTGTAACTGCAGTTAGCCTCAAAACATCCCTGAGGTAAACAGTACACCCATTTCCTAATGGACAAATGGATTTTTTAGGCTGCCTTCCCAGGTAGGTGTAGAGTCCTTGTTTCAGGCTGGGGCCTTTCAGACACTGCATAACAGTGTCATATAGCATGTGACATGACTATGTTAATATGCTCAGGAATAGACCCCAGGACTGTCTACCCCATCAAATCACTTTTCCCCAAAAACAATCTTATTTCTAGGTTGTGAAAGAAAGTAAAATGGCCTTTCCTGGCATCCTGGGAATAAAAATTCAAATGAATTACCATAAAAAATAACAACAAATGAATACCTGACTTTTATTCCTACCTCCATTCTTAGTAAAAAAAAAATAGACCAGGGAATAGCAAAGCCTTTCAAGCACTTTTAAAACAATTGCTTATTGCCTGACCTTTTTTCTCCCATTTCCATGGAAACAGAGCAGAAAAAATGTAATAGAATGGGACAGAGGACAGTTATGCCAAGTGCATGTAATCATTCTCACTAATAGTTCTCACTTCAATTTCATGTTAGGTGCGTTTTAAGGAAGGGGAAACCTAAAATCTGGTAATTATCTAGCGGTGGATCTCCTTTTTCTTATCATTCATACCACAGTAAACTTTATTGCATTGATGTGAGAGTGACTGAGCACTGGAACAAGCTTCTCAGAGAGGCTGTGGAGTCTCCTTCCCTGGAGATATTCAGAGTTGCCTGGACACAGGCCTGTTGTTGCTCAAGGCCCCACTCAAAATGGTTCTTCTTCCAGGTCACTTGATGGAAGGCCCTCCCAAGCTGACTGTAACGTGCAATGTGCATCCTCCAGAAACTCACAAGACCTAGGAAAGCTTGTGTTTCCTTCTTGTTAGCTGGTGGAGACATAGTTGGTATTTTGTTTGCCACAGCCACAGGCACATAACAGTGTCCATCCTGCCATTTTATTCCCAAGAACTGGATCTCCTGTGCAGGTCCCTTTATTTTATTTTATGGCAAAATCAGCTTTCAGAAGAATTTGGGTTATTTTCTTCCCTTTCTCAAAAACTTCTTCTGCTGTCTTGCCCCACACAATGATATCATCCACATATTGCAGGTGTTCTGGAGCTTCTCACTATTCCAAGGCAGTACGGATCAGTCCATGACAGATGATCGGGCTGTTTCCACCCCTGGGGTTGATTTCAGGTATACCGGACACCACTCCAAGTGAAGGCAAACTCTGGCCTGCACTCTGTTGCCAGAGGGATTAAGGAAAATGCATTGGCAGTATCAATTGTGGCACCACTTGGCTGCTTTTGACTCCAGCTCATATTGACATTCCAGCATGTCCAGTACAGCAGCACTCAGAGGCGGTGCGGCTTCATTCAGACCACAGTAGTCCACTGTCAGCCTCCGTGCTCCATTAGACTTTCACACTGGCCATATGGGGCTCCTGAAGGGTGAGAGGGTCTTGCTGAGAACTCCTTGCTTCTTCAGTTGATGAATTAGTTCACGGACGGGAGTTGAGGAGTCTCGGTTGGTGAGATATTGCTGTCAGTGCACTGTTCTGGTGGCAATTGGCTCTTGCTGGTCTTCAACTTGCAGCAATCCCATGATGAAAGGATCTTCTGAGAGGCCAGGAAGGGTAGATAATTGTTTGATCTTCTCTGTATTTACACTAGCTACACCAAAAGTCCCCTGATATCCCTTTGGATATCAAGGCCATGTTGCTGAGAACACAGCTACGTTGGGCAGGGCACATCTCCAGGATGGAGGACTACTACCTTCCTAAGATTGTGCTTTATGGCAAACTTGCCACTGGGTGCTGCAAGAAAGGAGCCCCGAAGAGGAGATACAAGGACTCCCTGAAACAATGTCTCAGCTTTGGCCATATTGATCTACTCTGACCTCCAGTAGGGAGACATGAAGACACACTATTCATAACGCTGCTGCTTCTTTTGAGAACACACACAGATTCATTCTTGAGGAGAAAAGACAACACAGAAAGAACCGTGTCTTGCCAATACTGCCTAAGGAGACTTCCTGTTGTGCCTTTTGCATCTGGACTTGTCTGTCTTGTATTGGCCTTTTCAGCCATCAGCGTGCTTGTAGCAAGTGTGGATAGAATCCTTCTCAAATCTTCGTTCATGAAGCCTAGCCATGATGACCCCTTTGGATATTTGAAGTACCCCCTCCTGAGGCAGTTAATGTCACGGATACAAGGGGCCTTTGGGCCAGTCACAATGGGTGCTTTTCCTACGTGTCCCCTGTTAAATTCACTTCAGCCTCTAATACAGACAACTCCTGGCATCCCCCTGTCACTCCTGAGGTCCAGATGGGTTCTGCACTCCTGTGTCTTGCTGGCAACAGTATGCACTGTGCACCAGTATCTACTAAAGCTCTATACCTCTGTGGATTTAATGACCTGGTACACTTGCCTTCAACGAAAATTCATGGATGCATCAACACATACATGGGAGGCAGCAGGCTTTGGATTTAGGTTCCTGGAGTGGAAGGCTCCCAGCTTTCTCCTTTCTTTGACAGAGAGATGAGGACAAAATGGAAACTTTTTTATTTTGTGTCACTAACAGAAGTAATGACAAAAAATTCCAGAGCAATCTGTAATACACATCTGTAATATTTTACAGATCAAGCTGACATTAGGAAAATGGAAGGAAAACACTTCCAGAGCCTTTTGCTATGATTCTAGCATTGAGGTGGTCCTGTATATGCATGAGGGACATGTCTTCATGGTTTGACTGTTGCAAAGGTCTGTCTGGGCCCAGTTTATCTATGGGCATCATTTTGCAAGTTAAATCAGTCAGGAATTTCCGAATGACACACTCCTAAATGAGATATATCCTCCAGAAAAGCATCCATTCTTATACAGAAGGAGGAGGGGAATGCGGGCTGTCAGGGTTTAACGCAACTGAAAAGAGCTCTCTGTCAGGAAAGACTCTTTGAGCAAGAAGCCTGTGTGACCTTAAACAAAAATTTTGTAAGATGCCTTAATTCTTTGTTACAATTGCTTCAGAGCAACTTCAGACTCTTTTCTGTCCTATGGATCATTCAGTCAGAAAACAGAGAAAAAAATGCCCGGAGGCCAGTAACCTCTGAAGGCTGAAGCAGGTCACAGAGTACAATCACTCTTGCAACATAGTCATTAGGAAAATGGAAACAAAGAGTAAACGAGAGGGAATCATGGGCTGCTTATGGATATTCTGGAAGCAGACAAATAGGCTGACTTAATTGGATAAGTTATTAACCATGAATTATTCTTTCCACCTGGATGATTAAAAAGTCTGTTTATTCTTGTAGCCATTTTGTATTTCTTCACAGATCTCATAGGTAAATGCAGAACTGGTTACTTAAGTAAGGGATTTTGATAAAGGAACTAGGTAAACGAGTCACCTTGATTACAGTGGCTTCCTGCCCAAGGGCATTTGCCATAGATCACATTACACAAAGAAATAATTCAGATGTGACTCTGAAAGAACCACATGACTAGCTCTGAAACTTTATTAGAAACCTTGGTAAGTATTTACATGTACAATTAGAAGTCTGTATCTCATTTTGGCCAAAATAGAGTCAGTTCAATTCTCCTTGAACTTTACTTCAAAAAAGCTGAGTTTAGATCAAGTGAAACAGACGTATCTTTATCCATAAAGCTAAGATGTTTTGGCAAGATTGATCTAAACTGTAGAGAGCTGTTAAGTGACGATGTCCTTTCAGTCCAGCAAAGGAAAGCAGGAACTGACTTACTCACTGGCTAATTTATTTATCTTCAGCTATTGCACAGAGAGAATTGTTGTCCTGGGAGAGCCCTACCTTTCTGATGTTAGGAAACAGTTAGAGAAAGGTTGGTCAAAAAAAAAATGTGCAGCATTAAAATTCAGCTCCTCTTTGAACTGTTTAGGGAAGTTCTGCTTTCTGCCCCATCTAACTTTTCAGTAAAGTGAGATCACAGCAAATCGGACACTTTTTCTGCCTGTAAGCTGAGTCACCCAGAGCAGTCTGCTTCTTCTGAGAGAGAGTAGTTTCTTCTGAGAGAGGGAGAATAAAGCTCTACTCTTTGTCTGGTTGCCATGGTCATCTGTCCCCATCCTGCTAGACTTGCTTATGCTTCTGTGAGGGCACAACTCACCCACTTTCTGAAGAGAAACGTCTCTTCAGATCCAGGTTGTGCCTAAGGGTCTCCACGTGGCCTTTTTAGCCTGCATAGCTCATGTTAGTCCTCCTTCCATTATCACAACTCTCCTCTGCATTTTTTTACTGTAGCCCACATTGAATGCAGAATTGACAATGTAAGTCCCACAACCAACAGTGCCTGGATTTTTATTTGCTTACCAAAATACTTCGGGTCTGGTACCAGAAATTCTTCATGTAGGAGAGATGAAGATGAGTGACTGATTATAGCTACTGTGCTTTCCAGCCTCCCCACTCATTGCTCTGTGCCTATATTTCTGTTAAACACTTCTTGTTTCACAGCAGTTCTTTCCTGGTTACTTGTCCCTCAGCTGCCTTAGGAGGAAGGCACAGAGAGGAAGGCTGATGTTCTCTTTTAGGAGTTTCTTCCCCCTTACTCTTAGTTAATGCACAGATGCAAGGCTTACTTCCAGAACTAGACAGTGGTGCCTCTGCTCTGTTTTAGGGGAATGTGAGCTGTGCCCAGCTCAGGGCTAGTCCTGTGGGGAAGGGGTGTCCTGAAGTGGGTCCTGTGCCACAGAATGAGGCTGCTCTTGGCCCACTAAGTCATTCTGCACTTGTGCCTTACACATATTTTTGGGAACGAGGAACAGGTCTCTTTCTTAAAAGATTCTCAAAGTTCTGACTTTCTTGCTGTGACCTGGAATTAATACACCAAAACAGCAAAGAAGGCATACAGTGAAGTGAGGTCTGGTAAAGCTGAAGGTATTTTTCTTGACTCTCTTTTGGGAGTTGTGTGGCTTGTTTACTGGAAATCCTTTGGGTAAGTTGAAGAGGGAGCCGGTCACTTCCAGAGACAGTTCTGCACATCCCTGGATCTCAGGAGCTGTTCTCAGAGCTGCCTCTTTGTTTCAAAGAGCATCTTAGTTCTAGTTCCTTCACAGTGCTGTGCCTCCAGATTGACGTGGTGCGGTGTTAAATGGCACTGTTGGGAAGTGGCACCAGGGATACCCTAGGTATGCCACACTCAGAGATCACAGCTATCAGATACTATGATGAATATGGGTGTGGGGCCATCCATCTACTTGGAGACCTAAAACTGCAGCTTTTGTCTTTCCTGCTTATGAGTTTGGGAATGTAACCTTGGAAATGCACTTCAATTTTGCAAATATTACCTTTTGCTTTCAAATGTTCTTCAGGAATCTTATCAGCAATGCTGAACAGTTTTTGCATTGAGTTAAATTCCAAAATAGCAATTTAGTTGGGTTGTGACTCAGAAGATCTGGCTTCTGTTCAATACTCTGCTACCAAGATCATTCGCAAATGTAAGCAGACCCTTTCTTCTGACTGTACTGCAGTTGGATAAACTAACAGCGAAGTAGGGGGATTTAATCAGCTAATATTTTTCTTGTCCAGATGCAGAAATTATCATGGCCCCATGACATGTTAAGAAGTAGTGAATGAAAAACACAGATAAGGTCTGCAAAGCTTCAGCATAGCACCTGAGAGCAGAGAAAAGGAAGAAACAACATTCCAGAAAATTCCATCCAGTTCTGCAGCTGCCTGGAGCCTCTTGAAATGTTTGAGCATTTATCAGGTTAGGCTGATATTTCAGTTCATTTATAAAAAAAGCAAATATGTGTGTATGTATTTATAAATGTAGTTGTACAGTTATGTAGTTATAATTATACATGTAGGTTACAGTTTAAAGATAGTTTAAAGTTCAATAGTTTATATGCATATATATAACTCTCCACATGCATAACTGGAGAATCATACACACTCTTAGATATATATATATATGGTTTTTTCTGTTTTAAAGAAAGAGTGAAGACCACTCCTATATATAACAAGAGGCTCTGCTAAAAAAAAGAAAACCAAATACAAAATCAGCTCAAGCCTAACTCTCTGCTTTTCTAAATGTGGTAGAAATCAACAAATATATTCAAAATATACTGAGGAGTCAGCAGGCCAATGACATAGTCTTCACTGCCCTAGAAAATCGGGCCAAAAATCAAGCAGGGCATTTCGAAGATTTCTGTAGTGCTCATACTCTACTACTTGAATAAACAGAAATAATTATTTTAAAATGTTCTTACAGAAAAATTGTTTTATCATTCTGTTCCTCTTTTTACACTCTAATTTCCCTAGCTTCTTTAATGTGGTTTTCAGGCTTGCCCCCAATTTTCTAACCCTTTACTATCTACTGTTGAAAACAGCTCATAAAAGATCCAGTCAAAAGTTGGTATAGCCTCAGACTCAGGTTAGTGACATGTTGGATCAGCTCCTCCAGCCTTATCTTGGTCTACAGGAATTTTGAAATTAAGATTGTCCACCTGGCTGATCTGTTGCTACACTCATCCTTTGAGCTGACTATATCTAGCTTCTTAGCTGACTTTACCTCTTTCCACATTTTAATGGATGTCTGCGTCCTGAGTTCCTCAGCAATTGTTGTGTCTATATGTGTGCCCTCAGTCCCCGAGCCATTGTTGCATCCAAGCCATTGGCCTGTAGCTTGGCCCCAAAACTGACACCTCAGTTTTGGAAAGACTGCCTGATGCAGGACTCAACTTTAAATGAACAACACGTCGGTTGTCTTTCAGCCAATACCTAGAATTATTGTGGATGGAAAAGACCTAAAATCTTCAGGTCCTAGCATACAATAGACAAAAGGCTCTTATTGCCCTCAAATCCACTAAAGAGTACTATGGAACCTAGGCACATGGAGAAACAAACACAGAAATACAGAAACCATGAAGAATGTGAGAAAAGGGCAAAACCACTAACTGCTTATATTATCCACTGTTTAGTTTTGATCCAGAGTGTTTATTCCTTCTCGTTAATCCTAATTAGAGAAGTATTTTGCATTGTTATCTACATGGGGAACGAAGTTTTCTTATTCTGAAAAAGAATGTGGAGACATTACTTGTGGCAGAGCAAGCTTATCCAAAGTCTTGCTCAGAGTCTCTGTGAAAGGCCACCAGAACTGTTACCTCAGTTCTTCAATCCCAGACCGCTAGCAAATCCTATACAAACATTTTCAGCAGTGGTCATAGGACTGACAACATTTTCTGGCAGTATTCTTACTGAAGAGAGCTCCCGTAGTGTTACTTCTCCATTCCACTGAAAATTTTATGGACAGGACTCCCAGATGTGGACAAAGATGCAGGACTGAACTGCTATAACCTGCTTGTGATCTTCAGGTACTCCTGCTAGGGGCTTCAGCCTGACTCCAGTGATATTAGAGAATATTGAAGGAATTCAGCACCCTGAATATAGGGCCCAAATAAAGATGATAGTTTTAGAAGAGTTTTTTTAATTTCAAATAGCCTCTTGAGAGTTTACATACTCATGAAACTGTCAGTTTTGTATAACATTTTTTGGTGAACAGGAGTTGGGAGCACTTATTTTCAACAGGTTCCCATTTCTTGTGACTTCTCAACCACAGGAAAAAAGGTTCTCTTAAAACCTCACCCTGACATGAGTTCCCTTCCTTTCCTCTCTCAACTCCACATCTGTGACCCTCATTATCAAACATGGTTTAATCTTCTAGGGTTTCTTGAGCAGCAGCCATATTTCCAGGAATAGGGGAAGTCCTCGCAGCTTTCTGATGTGACCATTCATTAAATCCCATCTGCTGTCACTGCTTACATTTTAGGTGGTTGCTTGCATGCTGTACAGTCACTGGCTTTTTTCCACATCTATATGCTGCTGTAGGAGCCCTTGTGCATCTTGCCCTTCCTGTTCCTCTTCTCTCCATCTCCTCCAATATCATGCTGCAACTTCAGTGAACACTGTCTAATGACAGAAAGCATAAAAGTTACAAATATTTACAAAAACCACCCTATACTGTGGAACTGAAAAGTCCAAGCACTTCACTTATTTTTCCTGTACTGTATTTCTTTAGGTCTTTCTACTGTTCAAATTACTTTTGGGAAGCATATACAGCTTACAACAAGATACATGTATCCATCTTGTTGATCATGGTGGATTGTGTTAAACAATAACATAATAAGTTGGTTTTGTACATAGTAGGATAAAACAAAGTTAAACTGTGCTGGCCTGAAGTAACCATGATGATTTTTGAAGCTTACTGGTAGTCTCTTATCCAAGTCATTAATTGATCAAAACCATAAGAATAAATGAATTTTCGGGTTTTGTCCATTTCTCAGTGCTTCAGTAGCTATCTGGTCAACTGCAGAAAATAAGCTTTTCCTGAGGGTATTTAGTTGCATAAAAAACTATTAACCCATCAGCATGGGGGTTGGGCTAAGGCAAAACAGCCTCATTTTTGAGAGTATGTGTTTCTCTTCTTGGCTGTGCTACTAGTTCTGTATCTTTATTTATCTTTTATATCTGTATTTTTTTTTAATCCAGTCACAAAGAAAAAAGCAAACAAGGATATTTTTGCATCTCTTCCATTCAGTGCTGTGAATTACTGTGCTATGATACTGATCCTCTTTTTTACAAGAAATCAGCTACTCCAATTCTGCTTGTAAGCACATATGGAGTTAGGAAAAATCCAGTGATCTCTAGATTCAGTTATGGCCACTCCTATTATGTTTTGATGGTGTTAGAGTGTAGTTCAGTCTCTCTCTTATTTAGCAACTAGTCCTGTGGGAGAAAATTTCACAAATAAAGGCATGCTTGAAATATTGCATGATATTAAATGGATTTAGGTCCACAATATTTTGTGAAATTAAGAATATCAGATCAGATTATGTAGATAGAGAATGAGCAAAGAGACATAAGCATGGTTTAACTTAGTGAAACACCTTGAAATTTCTCAATCACTGGGTAGCATAACACTCAATGGAATCAGTATGTTGTTGAAGGTTAATTTTAGCAGTGCAACTTTAGCCTAAATACACCCTCCCTGCTGCTGTAATCTGTATTGGTTGACCACAGATTCTTCAAAGAAGATGAAACACTGTTCCCTCCTGAATTTCACGTTTATTAAAAGATTTCATTTTCTCCTGTGCAGTGTTTGCATCACAACACAAATCAGCAGCTTGCTTTGACCCTGACACCATTTTATAGGTTTAATAATAATAAATATATGTCCTAAAATAGTTTCTGCAGATTACAGCAATCAATCAAAATTCAGGGAGCCTTAAACCATTAATGTCATCGGCAATGATCCAGCACCTTGGGAATCCATCTAAATCAGCCATTATTACTGAAAATGCTCCTTAAGATAAAGGTAGTATTTGGGAGCATAAATTGCAGTTCTATTTTTATCAGCCACTGAGGGATGATTTTCATGATGATTTTTTTTGTATCTGTTTAGAACAAAACAAAGAACAATTCCTTCTTTTGCCTCATGCAGCTCTTTTGGTTATCATAATAAAAAAACAGAAGCCATTACATAGCAGATTGCTTTACCAGAGTAAAACTGAAGTATTTGTTGTGTAAAGGCATCTCTGGATTTTTTGAAGGAAAAGGAAAGAGCTGCTGTTATAACCCCTTATTGTACTTCATGTTGAGATATTTCTAGTTCAAGGCAATGCTTCTAAGAGAAGCTGGGCCCATTTTGTAAGACTACAGATATATATGGGTTTGGTAATTTCGTACTATGAAGTTTTGTGATGTGGAGAAATAATGAAAGAGTTCAGGACAAAGAATTTCTTCACTGAGAGATACATCTACAATTTTTGGCTCAGGATTTTCTGTAGACACCCATTACCAGAATATCTGAAAACCTACCATGTAAAATCAATGGCAATAGTGCAACACTGTAGAACTCAGATACCTCTTTCTTTTAGGGGTAAAATTCTCTTCACTTTTTGGTTTGTGTGTAGATGTTTTTAAATAGTTTTCTTCTACTTGTTTTAACGTGATTTTTTTAATATTATTTTTTACGTGGCTGATTCAATTTAAGGATGCTAGTGAAAAGAAGGGCCACATGCTTTGGAGCAGGGTCTTTTGAAAGTGTCTAAACTGTGTCCTGCTGATAGTTTTCCCTGATGTGCTCTGACAGCTTGTTCCCACCCAGCTGTGAGCACTCAACATATCTCAGACACATCAATGCAGGCTCTGTGATCAGCATTGTGCTGAGAACAGCTATCATTTTATAAAGACCAGATCTCCATCACTAGTGGGAATGGATTCAAGGTACCACTGAAGACTAGGTTTGCTAGATGCCAGCTGATTGCCTGGCACCTAAACGCAATGGGCAGTGCTGAGGCAGTCCAGCAGTCTCCATCTTCAGCAATCAGTATCTCAGCAGAGATCCAACCAGATAGCTATAGAACATGATAGCAAACTCAAAGTCAAAGGAAAAATGTTTGTCATATTGCTACAGACAGGACTGTAAACCAGCTAGTCAGCCTGTCCCTAAGACAAAACATCTCTGAAAAGGGAATAACCTTTTATTTCCCCCATGACCTAATTCATCCACAGGTGCAGCTACACTGTTCCATTGTTCGTGACTTGAACTTTCCCCCAAAACAGAGCAAACATGAACTGCATGGGCTATTTTGAATCTTCATACCTACAAAAGAAAGTAAAAGAACACAGATAAAATCCTGTGTCAAAAAGCATGTTGTATGAAACTCACTGACAAGCAGCCTAAATTTTTACCTAATTCAAAAAAATATATCTACAGAGAGGTTTTCAACCTCCCATTTCACACTGAAAAACGGAATATGCAAGGGAATAATATTATGTTTCCCTGCTTGTGACAAGCACTCTAGTCTCACTTGGTGGCTCCCTGTTTTTTGCAACTGCTTTAATTAATTCCCTGATAAGAGACTAGCTGCAGTTTTGCACTTGAAATATGACATTGGCATTGTTGTCTGATAATGGTTCAAACCAAGCTTCAAAGTGTCTAGGGAAAATGGTTCCCACAGCTGGTTCATTTCCAGTGAAAGATCTCTAAACTCTGCTGGTCCCACAAGAAGCATGACAAGTTACTTGAACCTGGATTATAGCTTGTGGGGTCTATGTACTAGAGTGAGACAGTTGTAAGGGAAAACTAAAAAAATATTGTTCTTTCTCATCTGTTCTGTGAGTTAATGGAGGAATAATCTATGAATATCATAACCTAAGGAGCATACAGCTAAATCACCTTCTCTTGTTCTCCCCTTAATCTTGTATTTCCTAAAAATGATACCCGTGACCTTTTACATCTTTTAAATTTGATAGCAGTATCTTTTAAAAACAGACAGGCAATCGTGACCTTGACAATGTCAAATAATTTCATCTACCATTAGATGCCATTTCTTCTCTCTTAACTGATTTGCATTTGGGACTGCAGCTCTCCCTGAGCTAGGTGGCTGCTAATGGGGCCTTTTGCTGTGGTTTGTGATGCAATGAGCTATAAATGCAACCTTTTATTTTAGTTTTTACTATGCAAGTGAAATCATTTACTGTAAAAGTGTTTGGGTGACAAAGCTCAACAATTGAATGATGTAGCCCATTCTATATCTGAAACTCTGCTACAGGACTTGCAGTTAAAGGATGGAGATGGAGACCAAAAAAGCCCCAAGTTCATGACTTAGGAGGTGTACAGCTGCTACTTTAATGGAGTAGCAGAACAAGAAGCAAAGTTTTTAGTTGGTTCTTTCTGAGGAAAGTTTCCTAGATATACTGAATGAAATTGTTTGGCTGATGAGGCACATGAGAAGGAGACATTTAATTTCTTGGAGTTCGTGAGACTCCCCAGTGTCACGATTTTTTGGCTGGTTGAGGCTCTGTCTCGGGGCTGCTACCCACGTGACAGGACAAACGCATGTTTCTCTGGATTATTCCTCTATTGCATCTCTGTGTGTAACACCCGTCAGGTTGTATAGGCACTACTTCAGCTCTAACTAGTGGTTTTGAGATCGGTGTGTAAAGTCATGCTGTGGTGTAGGAATGAGCCAGTCAACGATGAAACCCATGTACCTGGGCAGTTACAGAGCTCAGGGATGTGCCAGGTAATGACCCAATCCTCAACTGAGGAAAAAACTATCTTTTTTCTGAGTTGCATTTTATCTTCAGCAGAACAAGCAAAGGCTAATGAAACACTTATACTCTCCAAACAGGTTTTGGAAGATTGAAATCCCTGGTAGGTCTTGGGAAGAACATTTGGCCTCTGAACAGGTAACTTCACAAAGTATCTCTGCCCTCAAAGTTATCTTATCTGAAAGAAGTGCTACTTTGCACTGAGTTGTATTTCTATGCTATCTAAACAGGAAGAGAGTATTTCAGAACTGGGATGTCTAGTGTGTGTTGACTGTCTGTGCTTATGAACATTTACTCTTTTGCTTAATGTTTGAGCTTCCCATTCTGACTGTCTGGTTCTGGAAGTCTGAGGGGTTTGATCTTTGAACTCTCACATTTCACCTCCTCTGCAAATTGAGACACTGATACTAGCACAGCAAGGTAGAAAAGACAGCAGGATCACCTGAGTATGCTAAATGGTTATACTCTACATGGCATAGACAGTCCTTCTGTCAACTAACTCCATCCCAGAGGTTTCTAACTGTTTTGGTTCTTTTAAGGAGCAGCCTTGATTCTGTTACATTACACTCTGGTGAAACTACTTAAAGGAGATTTGTTGAATCAGTGTCAGTGTTTATACTACAGTACATAAATTAGATCGTAATCTTACAAATCTACACCCAATTTTTACAAATACGTACATGTATTCAAAAGAGAGTTCATTGCACTTAGTTAACCATATGCATAAAATGTCTCTGAGAGTTTTAATTACGAGCTTTAATTGTTGAATGTATTCATCCTGTTCTGCATTCTCGCAGATTTGTACCACAAAGAAATCAGTGGAAAACTCATAGTAGTGTGACTTTCCTAGAGGTTAATGAATACAAATTACTATAGAAAGACCTAGCATAAAAGTATGTGTGTCTTCCTAAATAAACCAATCATGATCTTTCTGACTTTAGATTAGTTCATTCTTAGCAGATTTCAGCTATCTCATTTCCAAGTTTCACACTCCAGAAGACTCAAAATCATTCTGTTCCTTCAAGTAACTTTGGGGGTGTCCCAGTACCATTTAGAAGTTATGCCAAAAGGTACCCTTTCCCATCAAGTGCACAGCACGGCCTGATGTCTACTGAAGGTAAAGGGAGCTCCTCAGGAACTTCAAGTACCCTTAGAAGGAGAAGTTAAGGGTGTGAGGTCTTG
Organism: Pseudopipra pipra; assembly: GCF_036250125.1. Lineage (NCBI taxonomy): Eukaryota > Metazoa > Chordata > Aves > Passeriformes > Pipridae > Pseudopipra > Pseudopipra pipra. The sequence goes on along the minus strand of NC_087581.1, from coordinate 20,003,288 downwards.
AGGGACTTGAAATAAAGAGTACAGATCAGAAATGGTACTGGGCTACCCAACAAATATTCCTGTATAGAGGAACTAAGCTTTTCAGATCTGCTAGAGCTACAAGATAAAGCAGTTCAGCCTCCACGTTTGTAGGCTGTGTTAAAGAGAAAATTGGAATGTGGGCAAAAAGGTAAGTATAGTCATACAAAAATGTACGTAGAAGAAAACTTCTGGAAACTTTTCTACTCCAAATCCGGAAACCTAAATCACTTCCTCAGTGAGTTGGTTCTTCCTATATTTGTCTCAATCCTTCTGATTGTTTTCTTGCTGGATGAGGACCAGAGAGGAAAAGCAATAGATGGAGACAGGTTGGTGATATGGGTGTAGTGGGTTGACCCTGGCCAGATGCAGGTACCCACTAAAGCTGCTTTCTCACTCTCCCTCTGCAACTGGACAGAGGAGAGAGAAAAAAAAAAAACAAAACTGCTAAGGATTCATGAGTTGAAATAACAGCTGGGAGAGGTCACTTGCTGATCACCTTCACGGGCAAAACAGATTCAAAGTGGGGATAGTACTTAAATTTATTACTAACAGGATAAGAGCCAAAGAGTGAGAAATAAAACAGTCTTAAAAACACCATCCTCTCCCCCCTCCTTCCTTCCATGTTCTCACTCCTTCCCCCCAGCAGTGCAGGGGAATGGGGGTTGAGGTCAGTTGTTGTTTCTGCACTGCTCAGAGAGAGGAATCCTTCCCCTGCTCCCGTGGGGTCCCTCCCATGGGAGACAATCCTTGATGGACCTCTCTGGTGTGAGTCCATCCCTCAGGCAGCAGTTCTTCCCAAACTGCTGTCCTGTGGGTCACTCCTCCATGGGGTGCAGTCCTTCATGGGTGAGCTGTAGTACCGTGGGTTCCCCACAGGGGACACAAGTCCTACTCGGGAAAAACCTGCTCCAATGTGGGCTTTCCTGTCCATGGGCTGCAGGTCTCTGGCAGGACCCTGCTCCATCTTGGGCCTCCCACGGGGTCACAACCTCCTTTGTGCATCCACCTGCTCCAGCATGGGCTTCTCCATGGGCTGCAGGTGGGTCTCTGCACCCTGATGTTCCTCCATGGGCTGCAGGGGCACAGCTGCTCTACAGTGGTCTGCACCACAGGCTGCAGGGTCTCAGCTCCAGTGCCTGGAGCACCTTCTACCCCTCCTTCTGTACTGATCTCAGTGTCTACCTTCTTCCTATGTTCTCACTCTGCTCTTCCCTGGCTGGAATTCGTTCTGCACAACAATCTTCTTTTCTTAAATGTGTTATCACAGAGGTGTTACTACCACTCCTAATTGGCTTGGCCTTGGCCAGTGGCAGAAAGTCCATCCTGAAGCTGGCTGGCATTGGCTCCATGGGACAGGGGAAGCTTCTAGCAGCTTCCAACAGAAGCTGCCCCTGTAGCCCCCACCACTACCAAAATCCAGCCACAGAAACCCACTACAATGGGAGAGAGCAGTACTTACACTATTGGCTTTATTTAAGGAGTAAACTGAAAGCTCAATGCTTACTGCTTATTGCTATTGAGGCTATTTCTGAAACTGAAGGGAAAGATTATTATTATTTTAATTGTTAGTCTGCCGAACATTGGAGAGGGGCAATTTAACAATCTCCAAACTGCCCATGAGGAAGTGCTGTTTCTCTCCAGATTTTCAGGGGAATAGGCAGGCTATCTTGTGTCTGTTTTTCCAGAGCTCCAAGTGATAGGGAAATTAAGTACAGTGGGATTACAGTCCTTTTACAAAAAAAAATCAATAAGAACTTGTGTTAAAAAATTGTTAAAAATGTCTCTCAATCTTTCATTTCTGTGTAGATATATGGTGTCATTCCCATAGGGTCGAGGTGGAGTCTGGGTGGAAGAAGAGAAAGTACAAAACAATCTTGTCTGCACAGTTCTAGAGTAATGATCCATAATTAGAAAATATTTTAAGCATTTCAGCTTGATGTTGTGGTGAGGATCAGTATACTCAAGGCCTAATGAGGCCTCCAGAACAGATTGGTCATAACTTTCACCATCCCTTTTTTCATCCACATTATTCCTTATATAATGGGAAGAAACATCAAGGACATAGAGCTTTGAAGTGTCTAACAGAGACAAGTTTTTCCTTCTTTGAGATGAAATGTCAAGTGGAAGTGTCTGTATTGTGGATGACAGTTTGTGAGTGCAGTGAGGAAGCAGATAGCTGACAACTATGTAGTGGAGGGTTTCTGAAAACTAGCTGTGGTTTTGAGTCACTAATTGTATGTTAAACCTCTGCTTGGCCTGACATTGTATGCAGCTCTTAACAGAAATGTAACAAAGAAATATATCCAATCCAGTGTTTCCTCTTTTAGGGCTTGCCAACTGTTGTGTAACTCCCAGTGGTGATGAATTTCTTTGAATCCCAAGAAGTTAAAAGGATCAGGAGGTGCTCAGCACCTCTTCTCTATGAGGACTTAGTCAATAGGCTTACTGCAAATCAGGTCCCAGGGCAGTGCTGGTAGGGAAGTGAAAATCTACTGGTGGGCAGAGGCTGAAAGGGCTATAATCCCCCTGATCAACATCAGTTTGGGTAGGCTCAGATGCAGTCCCGAGACAATGTAGCAGTTTGCCTTTGTGCAACAGAGAGCTGGACTTGGCTCGACAAGGAGCGTCTGATTGAAACGCTGTCCATCCATGGTGATCCTATGAATGTCAGCTACGAAACAACAGTTTTCCATGATTTTCTACACTGCAGCACTACAAAGAACATTGTTCTTCACTGGTTGTCTAAAAATATGGTTAAGTTCAGGTCTAGAAACCTTACTAGGCAGAGCAAAGAGCAAGTATCTTTTGCACCACACCTATAGCGCAGTTATGATAACATTCACAACCATTCAGAATCTGGCCTGATTATTTTGTTGGGCAGAAAAACTATCTGCAGAGCAAGTTTATCCTAAAATATTGAACTCTGTTCCTGCTTCCTCAGAGTACCTGTCTAAGCATGCTAAAAAACATAGCTCATATTAGCTCAAGCAATGCAATTCAGGCAGTTCAAAGACTATGTTATATTACGCTGTAGGCTAATATGCTCAAAAACTTGTTAGCTGCTCATACTTGGCCTGGGGAGAGCGAGTCTAGGCTACAATGAAGGTTTGTACACCTTCAAACTTTGCTTTGCTCTTAATGTGGTATAAACAAAACCAGGAAACCATATGGGTATAAATGCATTCCAAGAGATACATCCATCACTGATACACATGTATGCATATATGTATATACAGACAGTTTCACTATCTAACTTCTCTAGCAACTTTCCAGTGGCATTCAAGAGAGTGATATGAAAGCCCCCACAAAAGCTACTGGATGTTAGAGATAAACTAAAATATTTGCAAGTTTCTTCTGTGTACTGTACTGGGCTTTTCAATCACCTTAAATTAACTTAGCTGCACTTTTTCTACTCCTAAAATAGAATGAAAGACCCGTGATCAAAGATATCTTTTCTTGGTTGCTGACTTGTGATGAAAGAGACTTATCTGACCTAATAGTCTGGCTTAATCAGCAAGATATTTGTGTTTTACTTGAATAATATTGTACGATAAATACATTTTCCTACTGGTCCTAAAGCACATGGCAGCTTGAAACAAGTAAGTTTGTGCAGGGGTTTGCTTCCTGGTTTCTGATTTCAAACCCAGACTGAGAATCAAGCCTCAGCTTTTCAAAGGATTTAGAATCATAGAATCATAAAATGGTTGGAGTTGGAAGGGGTCTTAGAGATCATCCTGTTGCAACTATTCCACTGTGGGCAGGGACATCTTCCACTGGACCAGGGTGCTCAAAGCCCCATCCAGACTGCCCTTGAACACTTCCAGGGATGGGGCAACATACCCAAATCTCACTAATCATCCTTTAAACTGAAGCTTTCTTTTGAGATGCTAAAAAGAAAACTGAGCTCTTCAGCCCCATTCTGCAGATCTTGCAGCTGCACAGACTGGCTGTGCCACCCGTCACTCCCACCAGGTCCTGCTGGTGTCTCTAGTTGTATTCTTCTGTGGGTCTCTGCTTTGTGTCTGCTTTAACTGTGGCTTCTCTTGCAATTGGATAGTGTGTGGAGCATTGTAATCCTGTTCAGTGGCTGTGTTTGGGTGCTCACATAGCATCTGTGCCTCTAATAGGGAAAGGGGGGCTGTCCTTGCTCCAAGCTGGCCAGCACTCATGCCCTGGGAGAGTGCCCTCAGCCTACCCCTTGCAAGGAGAGGAGGCTGAGGAGGAAGAGTGCAGATCCCTCACACTCTGACGAGGAGATCTTGCTTCCAAATTAAACCATAATGTGTATTCCTGGTGACATGCCACCTTGGTTTATGGCCAGAGTGTCACTAACACAGGGCTTCAAAAAGCCAAACCCAGGCAGTACCGGCCCCAGTTGCAAGAACATGAGTTGCTTGGATGGTTTCCAGACACCCACTGTGAGTGCAGTGGCTGAAAGGAATGCCAGGCCAGTCATGCTGGCCGGCAGCAGCGTCCTGCACCTGTGCCCAGTGGACTTCCTGCAAATCCGGTACCGTCAGCACCTCATCCCCATTGCTGCTGGAGCCTGGAGGAGCCACAGGGAGGGTTGTTTCCTGCTACACTGCACTGGGGAAACAGCATTGCTTCCCACCCCTGCAGAAAATGGTCACTCTCCAGTGTGGAAAGCTGCCACATCCTCAACCTCCTTTCCATTCAGTGTGTCTCCGCAGCACAGGGGGACATGGAGTTTATGGGTAGAGCTGACCCAAACCACAGGTGCTGTTGCCTTAGGGTAGGACACGGGGGTTGGCTGCTCTGTATCGGCATCCATGGCCCAGGACATGGTGGCAGGAAGGGAGAAATGGAAAGTGAAGTTTGGCTAATCGCCAAATTAAATGTAGAAACAGCAGCAAAATTACCATCCATATGAGGATCAGTTCACGACCCCAAAGCTGTAACCACGCTGCAGTTTTTAAAAAGAGGACATAAACAGATCATCAACTCCAGATTTGTCACAGAAGGGAATTAGGTCTATTCCTTAGTTAATATGGCTTGTGAGGTCATTGTGGCTTATGCCATATTCTCAATTTTTTGTCTTTCTTGAAGAGATGTTTTATTGTACCAGGCAAGTGTTTGAAGTGCAGAATTTTATGTGATTATGACTGTGTTTTTCCTGACAGAGGAATAAAATGAACCTCTATTCCCTTATTCCTTGCACCATAGGGTTGATGGTGCCCCTTACACCTCCAATATAGTTTGAAAAAGACTACAGAAGGGGGCTTCTTACTGCTCTAATCACCCCTCTTCTGTGCTGGAAATAGCTCAGACAGGATTACCCAGGTGGTTTGTATTAATCAGGGCTGCTTTATGACAGACCAAGTAGAGGTCAGGCTCCTCAGAAGATCAAATAAAAGCACGGTTTATCTTCCCTTGTTTCTCTTAGCTTTCTGAATATTCTGAGTTGGATTCCCCTGCCCACTGCAACTACCTCGTTTTAAAGTTTTGGAATTGCTAACACTTTTATTTTCTAAAGGAGAGGACTGCTACAAGCCTAAACCCCATCTGCAGCATAGCCTGACTTTTGCATAAAATACAGCCAAAAACTGAAAACCAACTGGAATTGGTACAACAACCTGCATGGTGATGGTACCCACCACATGCACATGGACACTTGGCTCTTGCTGACTGAAGTAATTGATCCCCTGCACAAATCAGCAGAATGACTGCCATAGAGAATTTCATTGTCAGAATACCAAATGGGACTATGGAGAGCCAGAGGGCTGTGGGGCAGGACAGGAAGAGGCAGGGGTCTCAACCCCTTGTGCATGGCCCAGTTTCACCCATGCAAAGGTGGAAAACAGAGCTGGAAAACTGAGTGCCTGGCAGTGCCCGCCAGGGCACATCAGTTTTGGACACCTGATTTACATGGTGTGGCAGGACTATTCAGGCAAAAGTTTCTCCACTACTCAAAAGAGTCTTTCTCAAAATTTAACTTACCTCCTGCCTCCTTACACTAATACTTAAATGCTTGTTGGGGCTTATTAAGGCCAGGGACACAGTAACCACTCCCTAATTTCTGATTCCATTCTGGGACCATTTTACTGCCATTTTCGCAGCTCCTATTTTTTTGCTGTCTTTTATTTTTATTATTTTTAAATCGCTGTGCAGTTAAAGTAAAAATAATGTGGGAAGGTTGTCTAGTGAGGGGTGAAAACTCAAGTATCAGTACTGCTGCAAGTCCATCCCAAGCATACAGCATGATACAGATTTTGCGCCTCCCAGAGGTTTCTGGCAGCTGATAATGTTTGCTGTTGCAGTGTTTCAGTTTCTGTTTGAGGTAATCTGCAATCATAACACATTATTGAAGTTATGAAAAAGATTTCCTAGTCCAGACTAGAATAACATCGCATATGTACAGGGCAGTTCCTAAACCGTGCCCTGCTAAGAATCCTCTCCCATAGGAGAGACCTTTCTGCACCAGCCCTTTGGGGTTTGATATCCCTGTCCAGTGCCTTATGCTCATACTGGCATGACTTCCTTCTCCACACAGCCTCAGCCACCAGTAAATTTTCTTGAGTGCTTTCTCTGAAAATCTAACAAAAATATATCCAAAGTACTCTCCCAGTCTTTCCTATTAGTCATAGCTTTAAAATATCTAAACAGTTCATTTTAAGCCACTCCTTCACCTAATTCCATGTCTTTAATCAAACTTATCCTGCTGTTAGCTGTTGTCTCAGTAATTCTCAAAAAACTGTTTCTCAGCTGAGCTGATTTGTAACGAAGTCTACTCCACAAGCTCGATTCTGAGGCCAGAGCTTTTGGTCTCTCCACTCTCATCCAGAGCTTTTGAAGTCTTAAATTTCCTCTTGGGGTTGTTTTACCTGAATAAGACAAGTTGATGTCACGCTGCTGAAGAGCTCCACAAGCAAAGCCCATTTCAGGGGACTTCAAAATGAATTTACAACAGCTCAGGGCTTTTTTATATACTCCAGATATCACTGAGAAAGTGTTGAATTGTCTCAGTCTGAGGAGACTGGAATGTTTGCTAAAGAGGATGAGTTACGAGATAGACCAAACTCCTCTCTCTCAGCAATTGTAAATTCAAAATTAAGGGGCTTTAATTGAGGAAGTGTGGGAAAAAAAAAAAAGAAATAACAACCCTTTATTAAAAGATATATGTATGTTGGCAAAAAACAGTAACAGAACACAAAAACCCTAGACAGTGGTCCTAGAAAAAAAAGTCTGACTGAATACTTCTCTGTCCTTTAGCGCAGTCCTAATCGTGGCCTGAGGGGGTGCTGTTGGATCGCTGGAGGTGCAGGACCTGCAGTTCTTGTTGTTCCCAGATGACGGTGTCCCAAGGCTCTTCCCTTCTCTCCCAGCAAGCACAGACCTCTCCGATGAAAACCCAGTAGGTCCCGGCTGGAGTCACGAGGCAGTGTGCGAGCCGACCGAGTCCAGTGGTCTGGCCTCACCAGGACAAAAAGCCAGAAAGAAAAACTTCCAGGCCTTCTCTCCAAATGCCCGCATGCAGATCCCTGTCTCCGTCCCCGAGAGCGAACTCCGCATTCTGCCCCCTTCCCCTCCGAGCAGAGCCAGCCACCCCCTCCCAAAACTCCTCCCCTCTCCCCCCAGCCTCTGATGGGCCATCGGCGAGGAATGCAGCCTGGCTAGCTAGTTCTTTTGTAAGGCTAATTAACTCCCTTCTCCCTTCCCTATTTGAACTCTTACAGGGAAGCAGGGAAAGAAAAATTCCTCTCTCAGATTTATAACCCATAACACGAATGAGACAAGGTAACCTATCAGCTGGGGTGTAATTTTGTTGTCATATGAGCGGCAGGCAAGAGTTGGCTTTTTTTCATGAAAGTGAAAGAAATATTAATAATATTATTGTTGTTTGATGGAGAAAAACCCAAGGGGAAGGGAGATCAGTTTTCTGCTCACTAGAATGGCTAATTGCTAATGAACTTCTGTCTCCAAGTCAGTTTAAGAAATCAAGAAGCATCTTTTCCCCAGTATAGTGGAGTACTTTCACCATGATGCTAATACCTACTTGAAACAAGATTTTGTCAAATGAGAACTCTTGTTAGTGTTATAATAGACAAATAATGTCTACTAGGGCATATAAATAATTAAATGGATGCTAGAGTAGGATTTTGTTCTCCTATATCCCCCAGTGAGAGATATAGCTACTGGGCCATCATACCCCTCTTAATTGCCTATCCTTGCTTTGGGGCAGTAAATGTTTAATTATTTCTATAGAGAAGAATAATTCCCACAAAAGAGACTGGTATTGATGGAGTCTGGTAATGATACTGCTTTGCTGAATATGGTGAGTGGTTATAATATCACAATGCTCTTCCAGAAGTACAGTGTCCTTGGTCATTCCTCCCAGACACTAAAAGCTGAAGTTTGGCAGTTACAGAGCCTGGGGAAACTGCTTCTTTTAACTTTCTGAATTTTTTTCCTTTTCTGTGTGCGTGTCTAATTTTTTACTTTTAATTTCGTACGGATTTAGTGTTCTCTCATGCCTTTCCTCCCCACCTCAAAGAATCTTGTGGCAGAAAGCTGAGAGATAAGGCTTTGCTGAAACAGAGAAAAAGAAGAAATGTAACCAATTGCAATGACAAGCTTGGACTGGGTATTTTAATACACACTCAAATGAGTTCCTGCTTGCCTAATGCACTGTGTATGCACAAGAAAAGGCAGAACAAAAGAAAAAAGAAAGAATCTAAGAAGAGAAGAACCCACTCGTATTCCTAGGGAGGGATGAATACATTTTTAGTACACAAGTATTTTGAGTGAATTGTGTCTATTTTTCCCCAGAGTCATCTAGACCAAAGGAGACAAGCTGATGAGAGTCATTAGTGAGATTCCCATGAGCAGCCTGGTCTGATAGACATAGACTACTCTCAATTAACTCGTATTCTCACACAAGGCCAAAAATGAAGTAAAATGGCTGTGAGGCTACTGGGTGAGACTGGGGATAGCACAAAGTTTGACAGATTCATCTAACATAGTATCTCCTCTGAGAAAGCTTCACCTACTGCCTGGAATGAATGCCAGATATATCTTTATTCCACTGAATAGGAGGAACTGCGATATCTACCTTGAAAATTATTCAGGATGATAAAATTTTGTACTACTATGACTCTTTATCTAAAAAGCCTGAACTGTCACTGTCTTAATCTCTAAGATTTTTGTTTGGTTGATTTTTCTGGGAGGAGGTGTTGTTTTTGTTTGGTTAGTTGAGTTTTGTATTTCCAGTGTTTCGAAATAGAAGATTTTACTTGTACTTAGTCAAGTAATGAAGAATGACAAAGGAGACAAATGGCAGGAGGGAATAAAATTTAGAAATTCGTCAGATGGAAATGCAATGAGTAATCTGTGATAACTCAGAGAATAATGGGCTGAATCTGGTATGATCCTAGGCTTTTAGTTTACCTCCTTCCGGTCCAAGACAAAACTTCCCCTTAAGGCTGAACACAGGGTCATGGCTGGGCTTCGCGAACGAAGATTTGGGAAAGGTCTCTACCCACGTTTGTCACAAGCGCGCTGGTGGCTAAAAAGGCCAATACGAGATAGGCATGTCCTATTGCAAAAGGCACAGCAGAAAGACTCCTTAGGTGGTAAATTCTGCAAGGCACGATTCTTTCTGCGTTGTCTTTTCTCCTCAAGGGTGATCCTGCGTGCGTTCTCAAAAGCATCAGCAGCGTTATAGATGGTGTGTCTCCAGGTCTCCCAGTTTGAGGCCAGAGTAGACCAGTTATGGTGATCAATATGGCCAAGGCTGAGATGTTGTTTCAGGGAGTCCTTGTATCTTCTCTTCGGGGCTCCTCTCTTGCAGCAGCCGGTGGCAAGTTCACCATAAAGCAAGATCTTAGGGAGGCGGTGGTCCTTCATCCTGGAGATGTGCCCTGCCCAACGCAGCTGTGTTCTCTGTAACATGGCCTCAATGCTTGTGACTGCTGCTTGCTATAGAACAGATGTATTGGTCACATAATCTGACCAGTGGATGTTTAGGATTGTATGGAGCCGGGCAGGTGGGCCGTGCCGAGCGCATGCGGCCCAGGGCTGAGCCGAGCGGGCGGGCCACCTGAACACAGGGTAATGATTAAAAAATCCTCATTTTTAACCTATCTGGGAAGTTTTCCAGAATGAAAAGGAGGAGGAAAATCTGTTTGAATGACTGAAAATTTAAAGGACTAAATTAACAGGAAAATGTTTCTAACTAACTGAATGTTATCTTCATGCAATATGAGTTCTGCATATATGGGCAGGCAAATACCAAATCTATTATAATCCACTCCATATTGGATGGCAGCTAATGAACTCTTGGCTTCAACGTGTTTGGATAGTGCAGTACCTTAATTCTTCCCCTTTCTGTTAATGGGAAGAACAGCAGCTGGGAGAAACATTTGCTGTGGGCAGAGTATAGATTGCATTAAAGATGAAACATTTAAGCAGAACACTTCAACAGGGACGCAGAACCCTTTTACCCATTTAGATTTCAGCTGTGAACACATTCCATCTCAGTGTAAAACTGAGCCTCTTAGAATGCCTCTGCAAAAGCTGAGAAATACTAGAAATTAAGATTGCCTTTACCCTTGAAGAAAAGGGTCACAAGAATGAGGTAAGAATATCCCCTTATTTGTTTATGTTAACAAATACTTGGTATAATTTCAGTATGTGTAGGTATGGTACTGTACACCCCAGAGTTTGAAAGTGAGTTCTTTGCAGAGATGGCATTCTGACAGATTTTTTGCAGAACTTTTATTAAATCAGTCATGAGCCCCAGGAGACCTAAAAAAAAAAAAAAAAAAAAAAAAAAAAAAATCCCACATTTCTAAATATAGAACTTTAAATAACTATGTGGACTTGAGTATTGCAGGTGAAGTTATAATTACCTTAACCCTCAAAACCTTAAAAAATTAGGAATCCGAGTCTGAATTTTCACCATAACTTTTTTTCACATCCTCGATTAGACCCATATAATGGCTTCTGTGGCTTATCATTTCTTTAGTTTTACCTGCAATCTAAGGATTTTATTGCCTGCCAGTAGTTGCAGCAATTTTCTGTTCAGTAATCCTGATGTATTTGACTGTAGTTTCCCAGGTCAAAGAATTTCACAGTTAATCTACATATTATTTGCATTCATGTGTTTTAAATTAACCACCTGTTAAGTTTTTTTGATGCCCTTGGACCCTGTGTTCTAAGAAGCAGTAACTGAATTTCCTCTGTTTGCTTTCTCTCTGTCTTTCATAAGTGGTTGTACCTATCATACTTCCTAGTCAGCCTCTTTTCCAAATTAAAGTATCCCAATCTAGCTTATGTGCTCTCTCAGTGAAGCTACTCCACACCTTTATCCATATTTGTCATTCTACCTGATAGTTTTGCTACCTTTTTCATCTGCTTTTCTAGATGAAGGAGACCACAACCGTATGCAGTCAAAAATTTTCACTGTTTTTGAAACAGCTGAGTTGCTTACCATCTTAGGAACTGATTGTCTCTGGCTTGAGTACTATATAAGGGCTTTCTCACAGATTCAGTTTTGATAAGGCAACACTGAAGTGTGAATTTCCACTGCCAACCTGAGAAAAAAAAGGCCGGTATGGGGCTTCTGACTGATTGTGCTTATGGTGAAAGGTGATGCTCCAGCAGTGACATTTACTAATTCACTTGTCCTGTGTGCCTGAATACACACTCACAAAAAACCCAATGCAAGCAGCTTTGTACGTTATACTTTTAGAAGAGGAAATGTACACCTCTCCTTGCCCTTATCACTAACGAAAAAACACTTCCTCCCCAAACCCCACCCCAGCTCTCTCCACAAAGAAACAGAAACAGAAAATGTTAAACCTTCTGAATAAGGTGACCACCACAAAAATATCTTTTTACCAGTCCCCATGAATTTGCTCTCATTAGCGACTGTTTGCCCTGTCCTGAAAGGATGGGATTGCTGATGACCAAGTAAGTAAGTCAAGCATCTGATCAGTCTGTCAATTTGCCCTCTCTCTCTCACTCCCACCAGTTATTTTTCAGACAGGGACATGAACATGCGGAAGAACATTAAAAAAAGGAATCCACCCTGTGTGAACAATATATGTAAACCAAGCTCATAGTTCAGATTCAATGATCAAGAAGCTTGATCATCTGTAAGAACAGTCAGGCTCTAATTGGGAAATACAAGTCCCATTTTCAATTGCAAGTATTGTTCAGGTGTGCTGGGTGCAATCAGTCAAGCACAGAAGGGGAAAACGTTTCTATGACACTAATAAAAAAGCAGTCCACAGGAGCTTGTGGCAGCAAAATTAAGTGAGACTAATAATTTACATTTTCTTACTTACAAAAGCAGTATCACCAGAGCTAGATAAACTGTTGAAAAAGTTGTCAAATAAATAGCCTAGTGGATATGATCACCATTTTGCTTGTTGAACACATTTGTACAGGTGCTCCTCTAATACCCTCCAAAAGTAATTATCTGATAGAAATGTTAATGTGACTTTTCTCCTACTCAGCTTTTCAAAATTAATATCCTTGGTGCAGTTCTACCACCCACTCAGAATTTTTGGACTTTGATACTCCTCCCATGTGAATGACAGGAGAAGACTTCCTCTACCAGACCATGCATGTCTTCAAGGCTAGGAGGCCTGACCAGTGATTTTTGTTCAGTCACTGTGATAAAGAAAGGAGAAACCATTTTAAAATATTTTAGATTAGCAAGTAGGAAGGGCTAATTGCTTTAATTTAACAGCAAAACCAGGGACATAAATGGCAGCCAGATCTATCTATAGGGTGTCAAGGTAGTTCTGCTGGGATTAGATGGAGCCAGTGAAGCTAAAGAGATTTTTGGTACACACAGTCTCCTCATTTCTAGCTAACATCAATTTCAGCTGGGATTGGAGTAGTCTGGAGGGAAAGCATTTGAAAACAAGGGCTAGGGGTCTTTTCTAACTCTGAGTTTACAATCAGCAAATAGTTAATTATACTTTATGGTTAGTTTTTATGGAGCCATAAAAGATTCTAACACATTCATTGGCCTTTGTTTGGTTGGTTGGTTTTTGGGGTTGGGTTTTTTGTTTGTTTGTTTTCTTTACTTCTGTGTTCAAATGTTCATGTTTCTGAGCCAGAAGACTAAGCAGTACTGAAGTTTTTCAGCATGAAAGAACAAAACCAAAACTGAGATTCTAAAATATTTCTGATTTCTGAGTGGATAAAGTACAGTCATGAAAACACCAGTTCAGCCTGGTTTCTGTGTCATACTTAGACCTGGCTGGGTTTGGTTTCCTGTTTTAAGTTACATCTGTCTAAAGCAGAAGGTTTGTGATATCTACAATTGCATGAGGTGGTTCTTCATGAGTCTAGAAAAACTTTCTAAACTTTGATCCTCTGGAATCCAAAGACTGACTCACACTGAAGACCAAACAGGCCTCAAAATGTAAACATTGATCTAAAACCAATTCTGATGCAGATATCACTTCTTCAGCTGTACTACTCAGTAAAAACACAAGAACTCAAACTGCTTGTAGAAAAATATCACCACCTTTAAAGCTATACAATTACCTGTCTCAGCCTATGCCTGCCTAAGTTTCATGCTGTAGACATGGAGTCACCATTGAAGCAAAGATGTGAATTCATTTTTCCTGTGTCCCTGGTGAGTATAATGACCAGGCATTATAATCAGTTTTATTTATTCCAATTAATATTTTTATTTATATGGACTAAAAGTTCCAGTGGATTGAAACAAACTCCATAGTCTGGTGGAAAAGCTAGAGTATCTTATGTTTTCAGCCTCTGCTCACTGAGGACTCTCCTAGATCTCATCTATGCTAAGTGTCTACTAAGATGGTCACTGTCGGCTAACAGGTTTATATTAGATGGAAACTGGAGTCTTGGTTTTTATTTTGAACTTTGAAAGAGCTCTGCTGAATTCATAACCCTTGCGAAGGTTTCATATGAAATAAATGAGGGTTTTTTAATAAGAATTTCCCTCACAGAACAATTCTTGATCAACTCTAATATGTGCATGACGAGCCTTATGTTTCTAGTCTCTTTTAAGGTCCATGACTAAATTAATTTCTAGGAAAGGATGGAGAATGATGACATTTTGTTGTTGAGTGGGTCATTTATATGATACAGGAATATAACCTCGTATTATCAAATGCATCAGCACAAATACACCAATAACTTTGAACTGATGAAGGTGTTGGCTTGGAAAATTTTGTCCTCAACTATCTGCAGAGCAAAATTGAAAAGATAAGTAAATCCAAGGTTTTAGAATACTATAGGAAGAGAAATACTAGTCATGAACAGCTGGTAATGTTTTTCTGCTTTGACCCTTCTCCTTGCATTCAAGTAGATCTACCATGAATTTGATCCACTGAATAGGGGCAGCTTAGGAAAATATTGGAAGGAAAGTCTTTTTCCCCTTGTCTCATGGTTCCCCTCTCTCAGTGGGACCCAATTCTCAAAGCTCCAGAGCCAGGCTTGCATCAGAACCTCTAGGGGTGAAAATGTAGAGAGATGTCAGATGTGAAGTATCTGCTGCGAGTGATTCTCACAATTAACCAGTATTTTTCTCACAGGGAGTATGCAGTCCACTGTTTCAGCTTCAAGACTGTGCTGACATTAAAAAAACAATCAGGAGAAACCAGCTGCCTAACATGCGGTAATACTTTTTGTGAGCCAAAGAGATCTGAAGGTATCAGTGCAAAGAAGAAAATACACACGTTGAATTGGGCATGGGCATGCATCAGTCAAGAGCTACATATGTATTACCAGACAGGGAAGCAATTTCTTTGAGTTTCTGGGGTCAGACATGTTTCTCAGGTTCATCCTGATTTCATATCAGGGCGTAAGCTAGCCACCACCTTCCCTTGCAGCTCCATTGCCACATAAAACAACCCAGGTGCATGAGTGGGAGCAGCTTTGGCTACTAGAGCTAGTTTCCCTGTCTGTGGCCAGAACAGTGCGATTTGAGGACAGTCAGAATGACCACAGTCCTTGTTTTTTGGCTGGAGATGAATACAAAAAATCCAATCCAGAAATCATAAATTTGTACAGTAAGGATACTCTGATAGAGCTGTGGTAGACCCGCTTTGCAAGCCCGGGGTGTCTTTTCTGGAAAATCCCTGCAGCAATGTGTTTTGCTTGTTACTTTTTACTGAGGCACTGATGTGGATTTCTCTCGCTTCTCTAGAAACATTTCATAAATTTTATACCAATTTTAAGGGACACATGAGTTTTAGAAATGTAGGGAGTGTGGCATTTTGAAAGGAACACTATTCATTGTCACAGCCTGGCTAAGAAGCTGAACACATTTTCAATTAGTTAGTTTGCCTTCAGACCTGGGGCCATGTTAATGATTGTATTCAGCTAAGAAATGTCAGGTCAGCCTTAGGTGGTGCTCACAGATATTACAGTCAGGCTGTCTCCATCATAGATGTGCTGAAGGGAGCATGTGCATACATGTTGCTATAGATGTTGAGAAAATAAGGGAGGGAAACTTGTTCATTTAATTGTCACAGCTAACCACCTTCCCCAGTAAAAGGAGCTTCTTTGATGACCACCTTAATAGAGGATGTGCTCTTCTGTATGTGACACCAGAAAGGACATTCTTGTGAAAAAAATTTCTATCAAGACTTTAATAGCAATCCCTTTCCTTTCCTGTCTGCTGCTGAAATGGCTGTTTGGATCCAGCATTACCCAGGAGCTCTCACATACAGCTGTCATAGGAGTGTGCAGGCACCCAAGCAACTTGTGCTAACTCAAGACAACTTGGATCCAGTCTCTGGCCACACCCTACTGGAAGCACATGTGGCCCAGCCAGATAAGAGGTGTTTTTACCACTGGAGAACCAATGGACAAGACCTGGGTCATCTGTGCCTGCCAAGATTACAGTGGGAAATGGATGGACCATGGCAAGATTTCAGTTTTAGTAACATTGTTATTGGTAATGATGATGAAGATATTTTGAAATATCAACATCATTTAATTGTGTGTGTTTGTATACACTTGGCCTTTCTTTTCCTTTTTTAAATTAGTTTGTCCTCTCATCCTCTCTGAAATAATATTCACAGTCCTGAAGGAGTGTGGCTGTGCACATTTACTCACTGACTAAATCAGTCTGTTTTCACATAGGAGCAATATGCTTTTGTCCAGAAACCTACAGTGCCTACCACAAAGAGGTGCAGTGCTGTGAACCCATTCTGAGGATCTTATTCACGTATCCTGAGGAATCCTGGCCCTCATGGGTGGTTTGACAATCTGTGGCTCTCTTGTTTACATTACCTGTTACCCATTGAGCAACAGCTGTTTGCATAACAGCTTCTCTTCTTTCACATCAAGACTCCTGAATCTTCTGCCCAAAATGTTCCTGCGTCTGACCTGACACTGTCTTTGCTCTAGCCACTGAGGCTATCCAAAGCCAGATCTTCCACTTCATCGGATGGACAAACTCCCCTTGCAGTCTGCAGACCCTTCTCAGTAGAATATTCTTCACAGAAAGATTTAGTTTAACTGACAGAGGTATGCATATACTCTTGTACCCAAAAACCACCACAGGACCTTCTTAAGTTTTCCATAGATGCCTGAGGAATTCCACACAGCTCTCCTGCTGTGTGGAGCTCAGTGTGACTGGGAGGTAATTTGGCAGAAGTTCTTAGTTTCTTAGTTTTACTATCATAATACCCCACTTTGTGTCTTGGCTATGGACCAATTGGAAGGAAAGAAAGTCAAGTTTCCTAAATTTTCCCTGGATAAGAAATACAGATGTGGTGACTAACAAACTGACCGCACCTGGAAAAAACAGCAGCATCTTCCTCATCCATGTCTTCTTGGCTGGCCACATGGCTGGCAAGAGACCAAGGTATTTCTCAGAAGACAGGTGTGTAGCCTTCACATAGGCTGCTGGAAGGCTCTGATAAGCCAGGTCTTCTCTGCCTGTCCCTGGAGCAGGCAGAGAAGGCAGCAGTATCATGGATTCCTCTGTGTGCAGTCCAGAATTACAGCTCCAAGGTTGATATGGTCCAGCATCTTTTTGAACCTCTCTGCCACCTTTACAATTATTATGAAAGACTCAATTTCTGTAAACCAATTTTAATTCCAGCCCCAAATTAATTGTCCCTTATCATTATGCCTAAGAGCAGAAGACATTGCAGCTGGTACTGGAGAGATTAAAATTGAACTGCTTATCAGCAGGGAAGAGATTGAGTTCATCTAACCTGAGGCACATTAAAGTTGCACATCTAGCATAAGCCATTTGCCTGGGCTCTCCCTCCAGTCAAAGAAGTGACTCCATAGAGTGATTCACTGCATCCTAAGAATAGTGCCTAAGGTAGGTGGGGTGAATCACCCTGAGGAATTGCCTGGCTCTCTCTGTGAAGAGAGTTTTGCAGACAGCTTTGATGACAAGCCTTTCTTTTAGGTGCTTAAAATTAGATGAAATGAATCCCACTTCAAAATGTTCAAACTCACTGTCTTTCTGAAACAAGGAAGAGCAGCAAACTGCACCTGCAAACAGGTGCTGTTTTAAGTGGCAGCCTTTACTCAACAGAGTAATAATCCTGCATGGATTTCCCAGGGAAGGTGGAGGGTGACTGGAGGCCCAGCATGGTCCTTGCTTAGAGGCTGTGGTGCGAAGCTTTCCTTTTCGTCTTTGCTTTCTGGTATGGCTCCAGTCCTGATAGCTGCTGATTTGCATTCCTCTCATGTTTCCACATCATGCTCTTTAAGGTCTCCATTCAGCCTCACAATAAACAAGCTACAAAAAATTGCTATACCCACCTTTTAGATAGGTAAAGCTTACGCCTCATGACCCTGAGTGCAGTGACGGCACGTGATGGCACGTGAAAGCCATCACAATCACTGCCTTGAGTGATGGACCTTGAGGCAGCTGTGATGGACCATCCTGTCTTACAGTCCAGACATGCTATTCCCTGTGGGAAGGTCACCACCAAACATTGACTCTCAGTATGTCTGTTTCAGCTAACACCCCATGGACCACCCTGCTGAAGGACTTCCAGTAGTTACACCATAAAAAAAAAATAGCAAAAGGATTAATCTAACAATGTTTTATACCAAGCACAAGATTTGTGGAAAAATAAAGTAAACCATGTTGAAAACAAACATTTATAGAGGATTTATAGAGGATAAAATGCTCTCAGGTATGAACTCAGTATCTTTCTTCTCAGGCTATGGTCTTCTAATGAGACAAGAATATCAAACACACAACACTGAAATCATCATCTGAATTAACTATATTCGTGTCCAGTTTTGTCAATATTTTTTTGTTCAAAGACCTGAGCATGACAGGTTTTAGATCCTTTCGTGTGATACCTGTTAAATTTTACTCATGTAAATATTTGCACATTTAAATCAGTAGCCCTAAATGCCTCCTTTTTTACTATGCAAAGGTAATTTCTTCATAGAGGACAGAACAGTACAAGCAGAGTCCTTGCAATGCCACTCTGGCAGGAAACAAGGCCTGGTACAGCCATGGACAAAAACCTGCTTTTTCAAAGAACTATCGGGATGTTTGTGGTTATCTGATTGCTTGATCACAGGTCAAAAGGCTAGTCCCTGCACAGATTACCCAAAGTTTGAATAGAGGCTGATAAATCAATATCTGTTTTTACAGAAGGTGCTGAAGAATTTCTGTTTCTGGTGGTCTATGTATTTCAGGACATAGGTCCTCAAAGAGAATAAAAAAAAGAGACACCAGAACCGTGTCCTCAGCAGTGCTCCCACAGTTCCTGCTTTCTGTTTTTTCAGAGGAGATAGGAAAGGCCTAGTGCCTCTCGCAAAGCCCACATCTGTCTGGAATCATGTCTGATCCCACTTCCCTGCAAGCTGCCCTGCAGTGAAAGTAAACTCACTTATTTTTAGCCTTCTTTTCATTCAGGAATACTGGCAAGGCCCCACTGTTTGTCATTTCCCCAGTTTGCACCCTCTAAACGAGGGAATCGGGCCCCTGTGGTAAATATTAGGTGTATCCTGGTGGTAATCATCTCAAAAGGTCCTCCATGTGAACAAGAGGGGCTCTTCTCCACGGTGGATGGGAGGGCTACCTCCATGGGAAGCCATTATAGGAAGGGAGAGGTGGTCTAGGGCTCCAGCAGCGCTGCTTCTTTGCCCCTGTGCCCAGCTGCCCCCATCTGCAGCCCGGGGAGTACCAGTGTTGATCTATTCAGAGCCATGCAGAAGGTGACATTGAGTTTTAAAATTTTCTCTTTCCTCTTAGGATTCACAGCTCAGACAAAAGGAATTGTGTGAAGTTACTCACACATGACTTTGCATGAGTCAAGCAACTTGGGGAGAAAAAAAACCAAAATCCATGATAAGCATTCATAATCTTTTAAAAGTATTACACCCACTTGTAGCTGCACAAAGATAGACTGAAGCAGTCTTTCATATTCCCTATGATTGTATGACCATCAAAGCTTAGCAAGAAAGCAGAGAGGGAAAGTGAGGGGGTGTTTGCCTGCAGACAGCAAAAATAGAATGACGTTTTTGCAAACTACTTTTCCAATCTTCCAAGAGTGATTTCTATACAATGTATGATACAGGAAAGAAATCTGCCAGTCCATAGACTCCTCAGATTATGATCCAACAGTCTTAATTTTTCTCCAACAGATGATGATGGACAACGCATAATTCACCACATAGGTCACCTTATTTTTAGATGTTGACTCTATGGCTGCACAGCCTTTGTGCTCCTCAGCATTGGTTCAGGGGGCAGGAATAAGATAAACTAAGCATCTGTATAAAAGAATCAGCTTACTAACAGAAACACTGCAACAGATACATGCATTGGAGATCTAACCTCGCTTTCTAATAAGCAGGGTAAAAATATGATAATAGTCCTTAATCTAAGTTTCTTTTAAGAATCTCTAAGGGCCAGTGACAATGTTGTGATTATTAAAAATTATTCCAAGCCCGTGTTACCTGAGTACTTCAGTCAAAGGTATTTAGAGATTAGTGTGAGCAAATTTTGGAATGGAAACCTTGGACAGAATCTGAATAGGAATCTCTTTCTGCTTCCAGAGTGGTTGGCTGACTTACTCGGAGGACGTCTTTTGGGGTAAGATATGAATGGACTTAAAGAAGTCAAATACCATCTACCAATAGTGAGGGTAAGCAAACAATGCACTGTAGAAGGCAGATCATGAGTATTGTACTGCTTTTGAAATAGTATGAGATGAGCAGAACTGTGATTTTGACACTGTTTTGACAGGAGACTATTTTGGAGCTACCCAACTACCCCATTCAGTTCAAGATATAGGACGGCTGAGAGTCTGCTAAAACTATTTTTTCCCTAGTTCCCTCTAATAATATGAGCATAATATTATATATTAGCATTATATATATATATATATATATATAAAATATATATATTATATGAGCATAATATATATAATATATATTATATAATATATATTCCCTCTAATAATATTTGGGTCTAATTTTCAAAGAAGGCCACATACTGACAGAAAGATTTACCCAAGGATGCTGGTAAAGAGACATCACAGTCCTTATGGAAGCCTCAACAACTGAAATGCAGTTTCAAAACAACCTTTATTCTGCTTATTACAGACTTATTACAATTTTTAAAGCAACCCAAAAACAAGACACAGCTCCATCAACTCTACAGCTTGAACAAAACTTCAAGGAGGCATGTTTTCACAGTTGCCTTGTAAAGGCAATTTACAACCTGCTTTAACCTGCACCTCCTGAAAGACAATTTTAAAACAAAGTAATCTTAATGTTTTAAAGACATTTAACAGAACAGAGCTTTATTTTTAAAAACAAGAATAAAAAAGAAAATAGCAGCATCTTGGGCAGCTAATGCAATCTCATCAGGACAAGTGTAATGTAACATTACCAACTTCCACAGTTTAGTCTCAACTGCAGTAAATACAACATGATTCTACATAAAATGTTGCACTTTAGAACCTTGTCCCATGGGAGGCATTGTGCTTTGAGCTGCCCATTTCTAAAGTGATCCTGAAAAAAATTAGTATCAGGATTCACTTTCCCAACTTAATACCATGCATAGCAAAAGCACTGTGTGAAAATCGGCAGAAGTTTTCCTCATTAGAAGCATCTGAATGTTTTCCCAAGCATTATTATTTCATTGCCAATTACAAGACAAAGCCATTTCTCACTACAGAACAGTTGACATCAAATAAAAAAGCTGAAGATTTGGTTTTACAGATTGCTTGACAAAATTTCTTAGATAACAGAACCATACAGACAAGCTTGGTTTGGGGTTTTTTTCGCTTTTTTTTTGCTTTTTTTAAGAAACTATCCAACAACACAGAAACTCAGTTTTCTAACTGTATCTGGAAACATGCTGCACCCACAAAGGTCTAGTGTGCATGTGTGCGTCTTTAAACAAAGTTAATGACATCACTTACTGAATTCAGCAAAATGATCATGTTCTGAATGAAAGGTGAAAGTGCACCTATATTGGGATCTGTTCACACATTAACACAGCAAGTGTGCACCTGTATGCGCAGATACATATCCCCAACCTGCAAATTCAAATTTCAACTTAAGTAAATCAGAAACTACTTATTTTGCTTGGGAGCTTTGGTTCTCTTTGCTATGTCTCAGACCTTTCAAAGGCCTTGTGAAAGAGATGCTGCAGTGCAGCATACCTCAGGAATTTAAATCAAAACAAAAAATTCCACCCTCCCCCAAAAAAGGTAACAAAACAAACCCCTTCCACATATTATATTAGATGAAAAAGCTACACATCAACAGAACTACAGAAAAAAACCACTGTGTTTCTTCAGTTATATCCCCATGCTTTTTTTCCCCGTATATAGTAGTCTGTTTGAGATCAAATCAAAACTGGAGTGAACGATATGGTACATTAAAGACAAACAACTCTGCAGTGAATAGGGCCTTTGGCAGGATTTAGCTTTGTGCATTTAGGAGGGAGAGAAATGCAGAGGCCACACAATACATAAGTACCAAAGAAAACCTACTCATGCCAATTTGAGGGACTTGATGCCTTAAGCCCCTAATAGTTTTTATTTTTCTAATTTTTATAAACCTTATAAGTTTTATAAGTAGTAGAAGTAGATTTTAAAAGCAGCAACCCTCACTCCCTTTCCCTGTAATACAAGTAGTTTACACATTCCTTAACCCTCTTACCCCATTCTATGCTCCCCATATCAAATCTACCCCTGAATTCAGTGGCAATGTTTAGTCTCTTGTCAAGGCAAGGCCTAGGCTGTTTAGAGAACAGTCATATCAGGGCCTGAATAACAAAACGGAGTCAGGAATTAGGTGACTAGGTACCCTTTGTGCTCTGAAGATGATGAGACTGATGAAGTTGGTGGTCCTAAAAAGCCCCCAGACTCAATTCTAAGGGGGTGGATCCGAGGTGGTCCAGAGCAAAGGCTACGGGGTGGACACACCTGGGATTGGACAGATAATATAAAATGTAACATCTCAGGCACAGCTGGGCGTGCGTCTTGTAACACCTATTGCCTTGGCACATTAAACCCTTTCCTTATCTCACCCCTAATTAACTGCTCCGGAGTTATTTTTTAGCACCAACATTCCACAGCATCAGACTTAACTGATCCCTGCAAATTGCATAGACCCTGTGTAGGCAGAACATCTCTTTAAGAAGCCCTAAGCACTCATCCTTACTACACAGTGCTTATTTCTCATTGTTGCTTGTGCAAGAAAAGCAAGTGCCAAATCTCATACACACTGTTTTTTTTTTTTTTCTCCTACAGCCACACATGAAGAGAAGTTGCACAGCAAACAGGAATTATGTTTCCATTCAGTATGGAATTATATTCCATACTGGACAGGGCATGCTAAGGATATGGCCCACTGACATAACAGGGGTTTTCTTAATATGAGGAAAATTAGATCCAAATGCCTTAACTATGATAAAATTTCTTGACAAAAGCTGCGTGAAACACCAATTTGGATTACATATATTTTGCCTACAGAGAAAAAAATACAATTTTACTCTTAAAATATTTAACATTCAGAAATTAATATATGTCCAAAGAATATCTTGGATTGCTATAAGTGTTAAACTACTGCATATTCAACTAAGCTGTAACTTGAAGCCCAATAGTATAACTGGCATGCTAGAGTAATTGTTGGTGCTTTTCACAGCAAAAACCAGTTATTGGTATACCAAATTTACATGGTCCTATAGGCCTGAAGAGAGTGTGGAATGAGGAAGGTAAGGGACTCTACTTCTATTAAGGAAAAATATTCAGAATAATTTTCTAAGTGATGACTATCATGAAACATTACTATTTGTTGAATTGTGTTTCCTGATACAAATTCCAATAAGAAAATACACCTATAGGAAAGCAAAGACAACCCACCAAAAAAAAAGAGCACAAAATCAAAATAAAATCAAAAGCCTTACAGCATCAGAACTGAAGTAGCAATTTGAAAATGAAATGATAATATAAAGATCATTGGAGACCAGCAAATTTCCTCCAACAGCTTATAAAGCCCTGCATATTTAGAAATAAATTACAAGTATCTCTAAAGCAGAGCTACTATGGGAGAACTCCATGGGTCTTGCTCTTTTGATTGTGTGTGCAACTCTCTTTAATGGTAATGGGTATTGCCTTTTTTGATCTTGGGGGAAGAATAAAGTCATATGTTCACTTAGTCAAATCTTTTCCAAGATTTCTCTGAAGTTCATTACTTTATCAATTTGCAATGTGTGAATTTCCTTAGTGGTCAGGACAATAAGTAACCATTGCAAACCACAGACTGAAAATTATCCCAGAATTACAATAAATCTGATTTAGTAGGATTCATGTATTTGTTTTCTTTAACTGAACTATAATTATGGAAGTCTCTGGTGCCCTGAAATTATGGAACTGTTCACTTTGATACTGCCTCGGCCTACAAACTTCTGAAAGTAAGTATCATAGCCTAATCATTTTCAAAAAAAGACATATTCCAGTCTTAATTAGCTCTATATTGTATCCAAACATTCTCAGTAGAGGTGGAAGCTTTTTTTTCCCCATAATACTAATACAAAAAAGCCCCTAGGCAACAGATTAGAGAATCTTCCTTCATATGAAATGAAAATATCTTTACATGCTGACAAAAATTCTGCCACAGGTCAAGAAATCATTTATTTACTGTGAAAGGTGGATTCATTCTGAGATCCAAACTATCTACACTCTACACTGCAGTAGCAAAATATCCCCATTTTTTTCTGCAGTCACTATCAAAGAAGGATACACTATTTGTTTTTTGTCTTCCAAATACAAAGACAATTGTGATAAAAGTTCAAAATGCTTCAAGAAGCAAATGTAGTATGGTACCGTATTCTAAAGATATCTCTGAAACAGTATTGTTGGACTCAGTGATATTTCATAATGTTCATATATTTTTTATTGAATAAAGCAGCTTTGAAGCTTATCAGGCACTGCCCAACAAATATTTCATCAAAAAAAATTTATGAACTTTTTAAACTTTGAGCTAGTAGCTCAATATTCTATTTTTCTAAAGAAAATTGTAAAATATTTCATAGTTTTAATTCTCAAGCCAACTCTTGCTGGCTTCCTGTACATTAAAAAACAAACAAACAAACAAACAAACAAAAACTCTCAAAAAAAGCAAGTCCCATGAAACAAACAAGAAAATCAGTAACAAAAAATAATCAGGAAAAATACTCTCAGGCAAAAGAAATAACAAAAAAAAAAGAAGACAAGGAAACAAGAAAGAAAAAGAAGCCTGTAGATATGTTTGAAAGAAGACTACAGCCTAAAGAAAATTCAGTATTGCATAGCATGGTCTAAGAATTCAGCTTTCAGCAAACAGAAAAGGGAAAAAAGAAGCAGTCTGATATTGACAGTTTCCATCAATGATAGTTAGTCATCCAATACTATGTACACTATTATACACTGTATGCCACTGAAAGTCCTGTTTTCTTCAGTCTTAAATATATTCTTAAAACAGGATTTTTAATCATCTAAACAAAACACTTCCTGGCACTTTGCTATTACAATTACTCTGAACAACATACTGGAACTGAAGTCCTTTTAAAGTATCCCTTAGAAATGAAAGTGCCATTCATTCTGCTACATATCATTCACTAGAAACCAAAAAAATCCACAATGCTGTGTGTCTGGATCCACTGAGTGCAGCAACATCATTCCAAGTTAGGTCGTGACCACGAAATTCCAATAACTGAATGATACAGACCTCTTATACCTTGTGTCTGGATAATCCAATGTTCTAGCTGGTAAAGCTTCAGAAGTGGTCGTAAACAAGCACCACGCTTAAAGGCCTCTATGTCCCTGCAGGGAGATCAGGTTTGGATTTTTCTCGTGTTTTTCTTTTCTTAATTACAAAAAAACCAAAAAGCACTTCAGATTGCAAACATACATTCACGGCTTACTACTGTGATCTCTCCCACCACAGTTGTGAAGGAAATCTCTAGTCCTATCTGAAACAGCTTTGAGACTGCAAATTCTTGAGTAAAGCTGAAAGGAGCCTTTTCTCTCCAGAGGCCTCAATGTTGTCAAATCATTTCTCTAGAAAAAACCAAACAATCCGCAGTATTAAGATGTTCATCGCCTCTGCTGTGCATATACTGGGTAGGCTAGTGTGACATTGAGAGAGTCATTGTGCTGCACAAGTGATGTGTGTTGATAATGTAGCACCAGTTCTTTGAGCGAATTGTACAAGTTATATGGCTCTGCAAATCCATACCCAGTAGGTGTTTTGTTTATCACACAGTGCTTTACTTCTCCATCCACCCTAAAAAGGAAAAAAAACAAACAGTTTTTAATTTGTGAGTACAGTAAAACTGAGATAGAAAAAATGGTATTGGCGATAAATCTTAAGATGCTAGTCAGTACATAGAATTCCTCTCTTCTGTGGTGAGATAATGGTAAAAACCTGGGTTTAGTCCAAATTCGCAGATGTCATGCTGGCTTAGGGAGGCAGGAGATAGGCAGGACTTAGTAGCTGCATTGAAAGGAGTGCACCCATGCTTTTGTTTCCCTTCTGAGTGAGGTTTATCTGTGGGAGTGGTACAGATTGGAGCTGTGTAGGAAATGAAGCAGCAAAGAGAATGGCCTCAGGACTTTCTAAACCCAAAGGTCCAATGGGAATCATGCATATGCAAGTGTCTATCTGCCCCCAGCTCGAGGTAGGCCTCTCAAATGTTGGTTACATCATTCACAAATTAGAGTACATACACAACAGAGCAGGCATAGCAGCCTTGCTTGCTGCTTTCTCGAACAAGGAATGTTCCATCTCGCTTTCCGCGCAGCAGATTTTCAGCTTGGCTTCTATTGATATTTCCCACATTCCATGTTCTCTCATCATGATGGGGCAAGTCCTCATCATCTTCTACCATAGAGTATTGGCTGCCAAAATTGGAAAAAAAAGCATTTGTGAAACACATAGCAGAGTAAAATCCACTAATTGGATAGTGTCTATTTCATATTACTTACAAAAAAGAAAAAAAAAATCAGTGGTTAGTCCAATGCCTCCCTGGTAAAACTAGGAATGTAAACCAAGTAATATTGCACTGTTCAAACCATTGAATAAAACTAAAATATAAGCTCTGTTTCTTATTTCTTTGAAGAACACTCATGTAAATATGAAGAAGAATGTAAAAAGATGTTCCGCTATTTTTCAGAACCTGCTGTGAGCACTCCAGTACTCTACTACTACCGTTGTCCGCTGTTTTGGTAAATAGCAAGCCCAACAAAATCAATACCCTCTGAGTCAGCTTGATTTCCAAAGATCCGAACACTTGGTCAGCAATGAAAAATCATGCAATGTATCAATTACAGTTGCTGCTTGGAGAACCTTTGAGCAGTTGTACAGATTAATTATTTATAGGGGAGATGGTTTTGTGGAAAGGGTGCAACAGTCGAGTGCTTTCTCTCTCTCTTCTTATAAGCAGATTATGAGAAGAGCACATAATACAGGGCCTTTTCTGCCAAATCAGCTACCAAGAATATAGCTGTTCCAGAGTTACAGAGAACCCTCTGAGCTAAAGCCTACCATGAAAGGAGATGCACCTGATTCAGCTGTGTGGACATCGCTTTGGTATTGAGCAGCTCCAGAGCTCCCCACTTGCCCAGCAGCCTGCACTGGTGGGCCCTGCCTCTCCTGATCAGCTTGCAGTCAATCTGTGTTTGGATAATGCACTTATTCTCTCTTTAAAAGGCTTTTAATCAGTTTTCCTCGGTTTAAGGAAAAATGACTTCTCACTCATCCATGGTTCTGTCTGAAGATACTCAGAGTAGTCTACAAAAATCAGCAATCTCACCCAGAATTCTATTTTCACAGAGAAAAAGGGTTCTTCTGCTTCATGTAACACTCTCTTCAAGTCCCTTATACCGTCATACTCTTTCAACCTGCATGATAGTCAAACACATGCAGTAGTGGCTCTACTTCCAATATAGAGAGTGCAATTCCTGTATTTTATCCTGCTCATTATAATGCTGTTTGGGTTTTTTTCTGCATTACAACTTCAGAAAAAGAGTAAGCAAAAGTTTAATTTTTCAGCAGTTACCAGGATCGCTGGCAAGGAGAGTCACAGAGTGAGAGAAGAGGAAGATGTTCTTTAAACAGTTTCACTTACTATTTTGATGCTAAACTAAACCCATGGAGTGGCATTATTCTTTCTCTACTGTTTAAGTGATAGGAGTACTACTGGGAACAGGTGCCTACATATTTTACATCATATCATCTTTGAATTGTGCTAAGATTCAGAAAACAACGTGGCTGTAAAACGTGTATGTCATTTTTATCTCCTGCTTCTACCACAGCAGAGAAGCACAATTTCTAGAATAACAGTAAGAGACTCAATAAACCAAGCCAAATTAAAATAGATGTGGACAAGGCTAGAATGTAAAACCACTGAAGAGTCATTGTCAGTCTGCTGCTTTTGTTGTATATTCAACCAAGCAGCATAAAAGGCATGCACAAGAAACTACATAGGCAGAAAATATTTATACAAATATTACTGAGACAACTTTGATTTTCTATTTGTTCATTCTTCACTGTTACTACTTCAGATATTATTTTGTGTCCCACTTTTGTTAAAATCTGGTCTACATTCACAAAACCCAATTGCTTTTTGCTTTTTTCCCAGTCTAGCCCCTGTCAGAAGCTATAGTATACTAAATTGCCTGAAATGACAGAATACTATCCTGCCATTTTCCAGAAAAATTAAATAAATCACAAAACCAGAGAAGGCCCACTCCTCAGCATATACAAATTTATTATCTCCAACAGTAATGTGATATACTCATGTGGGTACCACTACAGAAGATAACAATATGGTAACAACAGTTGAAATTCAGAAAAAGGCTGCTCATACCTAAGAGACCTTCTGAACAATTTATCCATCCATGTCACGTCTCTCTAAGATACTAACACTTCATGAACTTAATTTTGCTGGTAAGAATAAAGACACAAGTTACATTTCAGTGCTTTGCTATAGTAACTTGATTATACACTTCCCTGAAAAAATGTAGAGTAGGGGGTGAGACAGCACCCTTTCCAATACTGGCATTATGTAGGCTGTCATGCCTTAACAGTGTGCATTGTTAGTAGGCTTGAGACTTCCTCTGTGTGGTCCAAGAATTAAATATGCTTTATCTCACTTCTGTGTAAGATGATTTGAAAACCAGAAATATTTAAATCTTTCAATACTTACTCTTCTGCATTTTCATTTCCAAGCCACTCATTTAGCTTCTTCTGCCGAACACCTTTTTGAGTCAGCCACCTGGACAATAATTGTAAATAAAATTAATTTTTAGTCACAAAAGGTGGATACCATTAAAAAAAAAACAACTTAAAACCAAATTTGTTAATTCATGATACTCACATCAAGTACTGATCTCTTGTCTTCCTCAGCTGTATGAGGTCTGGTTTAATGCTGTTCATACGCTTGTCTATCTCTCTATATTCAGCTGCTTGCTTCTTTAAATCTTCCTCTAATCTACGCCTGCTGTCCACAATTTCACTTATCCGAGACTTCAGTTTTTCATAGTTGTGCATAATTCTGGATAGAATAATGCGGTAGGTTAAACTCTGATCTCTTACTCATAACTTTATAATCTGCTATTTATATGTGTAGACACTTAAGGGAACAGATTACTCCTCTAGATGTAGCTATATATTTCACAAGTTCACATCTACCCTATTTGAGGCTTCTTTGCTTACAGCTTTAAACTTGTCATCTTGCTTCAGTTTCAGGCACACCTATACTTGGCAGTTTGTTTTTTCAAAAACCACACAATTTGATATGCAAAACCAAATACTGACCTCTGTATTTCTTTTTCATTTCCTTCCCGTTTAAATTTTTCAATGTACTCCTTACTGTATCTTTCTTGTGTTTGGCACTGCTCTTCAAATATTTTTATTGTTTCATTAAATGCCTCAATAGCTGTTCTTTTCATTTGAATTTCCTGAAAAAAAGTAATTGTTATTACAGTTGATATCAGACAAAGGGGAAAATTTATTGGCTTCTATCACAGAAACACTTCAGTATGTTGTAAAACAAGACTTCAATATCCCTTTACCAAAAAGGCATTCTTCAAAGCCTTATGACATAGAGACAACAGGCTTGTGCAAAAGGCTACCATGATGAGGTTTATCAAGGAAGTGGAACTGCTAGAAAAAGAACCAGTTACAACCTTTGCTTTGTATAAATAAATTTCATTTGTGATGCTTAGAGCCGTACGGCAGCACCCTTTGCCCTTTGTACCAACTAATGTCCTTAGAGGTACAGCTGACTTTCTGAAATAAAGGTGTAAGATACTGGCCTGAACAGGTCTCATGAAGTCATCTAGCCTATCCTGCCACTACATACCTAGTTGATAGCCAAGTCTTTAGTCATACAAGTTAAAGTTCAAGTTGCCAGAAGTTCTCCACTTTTCTTCAATTATTTCAATTCTTCAACGCTTCCTTGCAAACATGCCTTGAAAACCATAACTCATCTTGATGAGGTCAGTATGCAGAAGTGCTGGTAAATCCAGATAGTTACGGACTTGCTTTGGATGGAGTTGTCAGAGTTGGGCACAGTGTAGTCAAGTTTACAGGTGATGGGTGTTCAAACACAAGTAAGTAATTGTACTATTCTGAGCAACCATATCAGGGCACTGGCAATGGTGGCAGAGGGGAAGAGTAGGAAGATGGCAGCATGAATTCACAATAATATTCTTCAAAATCTACAAAGTCTTCCACTCTGCTTCAAATCTAGCTCACCTGAGATGTTCTTGTGTAGTCTTCATAGAGTCTGTCATATTCTCTGCTTTTTTCTTGGAACTGGGTATTATATTCATGTAATTTCTTTCCCACTGCTTCAATGCTATCCTCTTTTACAACTTGATCCTGGAATGACGAGCAGAAGGAAAGATATTCCATAATGAAACAATTGTATTGCAGAGATTTTCCAGATAAAACTACTTAAAAATACCTAGATAATTACATGGAAATGTGATTCCTCTTTCTTCAATACAGAGAACACTAAATGCATAATATGCAAATGAGACATTAATGACAAAAAGAAAATTTGTATTGCAAGTGTTTACCTTTATACCGAAAATTATATATTTTATTATTGAGTGGGATATTTATTAAGATGTTTATTTCTTAATATGTATCCACAGTATTTAAATTTTCAAATTTACTTGGAAAGTGTGGAGTTGTTTTTAAACAAAAATATCAGGTTTTACACCCAATTTATTTTTTCACACATTGACAGAACTGAAGTTCTTAATGATAAATGACTTCTCAGTCTGCAGTAATTTCTCAGTATTTAAGTAACACACAAAGAAAATAGACTAAATTACCTGCTGGTACTTAGATACTGGATACAGTAATTTTACATCCAGTTTAGGATTATACTGGGCTAGAGATTCATTCCGGTAGTGGTTTATTAGCTCGACCACAGAGTTGAAAGTTAATGGGTCAGAAAAACCATATTTTCCATCTCGATGAAAAATTTTGATTAATTTGTTATTTCCTCCTTTCCTGTAAATACAGTATGTTGAAAAGTTAGGCATACTTCAAGTACTATTTCCTAAAGCACGCTGTATGTTAAATGCAGTTATTGCATTTTACTACCAAGTATCACAGACTTAGTATTAACCAATCTCACCTTAGAGTAAGTGTGTAGTCCCCATGCATCTTGGTTGAAGCATCTCGTACCAAAAAGGTACCATCAGCAGTGTCTCGAAGCTTCTCATTTACTTCTTCCCTAAAATGAAAGCAAAAGTAACCAATCATTTCAGTTACTTCTCATGCATTTATTCTCTCACTGTGCTCTAATTTTTTCTGGTTTAAAACAGGTGGGTTTTAGAAGCCTTCTAGATCTCCATATTAATAAATACAATTATTCAATAGCTCATTTAAAGTTGCTGGAGAAAACTGGGATACAAAAATGGCATACTCTGTCCTCTCACTGCTGGACAAAATTATTATTCATGCAAAGGTCTTTCTGCTTGTTCATACAAGCCTGTACAATTTGAGCAGCCAGTGCTGGCCTAGTGTACCTATATATAGTACAGTTAAAAATGTTGCTAATATATGGCACTTGTTAGTCTGATTTGTTAACTATTGTGCCTACAATTGAGGTTTTGGATGAAAGACAAGAAGAAAATATTTATTTCTTGGTGCTGTCCTTTCATGCTAGTCTTTCATATAGCTATCTTAAAGTAATAGAACAACCATTTTGCATACTACATTCCAACTGACTGCCAGTAACTTTTTAGTCATGTTTGGAATAAAACCAGCTGTAATATGTTTGTGTTGGAAAATATCCTAAAAATGGCTCTTATAACTAAATTTTTTACACTTGAAGCATAATACATATACACAGAATAGCACAGCAAGAACATCAAGCCAAGCATAAGAAATATATGTCTTGAGCTGATTTACCTTGAGATATCTCCCCAGTACCATTCTGCATCTTGTAATGACATGTTGTTATTCATGCTATTGTTAGTTACTGTATTAGGTTTTGGTGGCTTAGGAGGCAGTGCTGCAAATGAAAGGGGGGAAAAAAGTTGATTATAACACACTGAGAACATGACCATATATTCCTTGAAATCACATGTTACTACATGAATTCTATGATTCCATGAATGAGGAAAAAAAAGGACTGGTTACCAAACAGAGTTGTCCATCACTAACAGTTTTTAAAAGACATTAGAGGAATCAAGATACTGTACTGAAAACAAAATAATTCAAAATAAAGTTGTACTGTTTCAAAAAACTATGTTACTCTTGTAATAATGTATTTTAAGCAAAATATAACACTAAACTCACCTCCTCCCTCTGTGAAGAAAGCATTTGAGAAAAAAAATCTGAACTTTGCTTTTACCTTCTTTCACTACCTTCAGGTGAACATAAATAATGAAACATGCCAAATTTTTTTTATCCTCCTATGTAATAATCTTAGACAAATTTTGCTGCTTCCTTACCTAGAAGCTGAGTAATAAAAAATGCAAACCCACAGCAATACTGTATATTTCAAAAAGAATTGGGTTTTTTTGTGATCCCTAGCATTCTGTGCAATGATATGCAAAAAAAAAGGAAAAAACCCCAAACCAACAGTTTAAGAAACCCATCTGTGACCTAAATATCTCTTGTGTTAATCTTATTATTCTACAGAATAAATTGTGTTCAAATGGCAGGACTGATTAAAAACCACATTCCCCTTTTCTCAATGTCAAAGCTGCATACGTATACCAGTGGGTGCCAGAGAAGATACTGCAGCACTGACTTAGTAACAAGGGGGACTACATTGGAATCAGCATCAAAAATCAACTCAGCTCTTTCAGTAAGTACATCATTCCTGTCCTGTATAGTATGACCGGACTCAAAAGACAATGTTTTTAAAGTTGCAATGAATATCAGGATAGCATAATATTTTCATATAATATGAAAAAAATGATGCTATAACAGGTATTCAATTAATATTGCTAAATTTTAAAAATGTTTTTCCTTAAACAATCCAAACCAATGATTTGTAATCAGTATTTCAGGAAACAAGAGTGATACTACAGCATCTCCTTTTAGGCACAGTGTGGAACAGAGACAGCAAAAATAATAATAAAAGAAATACAATTTTTATAATGATATAATAGCAGGACTAGAACTACCTCTGATATAATTAAAAAAAACTATAAACAGGTCAATTCATTAAAAATTCAATTAAATAAGCAGACAGGTATATGTTAAGATTCTAATTACTACAACCATGCACTAAACAACAATTTCATTCTAATTTATGAAAAAAAAATATTTGTGTCAATAACAAAGTAAAGAAATCCTACATATCCAGTAGCAATTTTCCAGCATCTATTGCAAAGACCAAAATTATTAAGTCTTCTATAATAAGACTGCAGTTTTACCTGGTGGATCCATTTCTATGTAAAACATCAAGTCTGTGCCACAACTTATATCTGTCTTAGGATATTCTACATCCAGTTCTTCCATATTCCAAACAGTATTGTACATTTGTATGAGTTTCACTGAGTAAGCTCAGATACAAGAAAAGAGTCAAGCTTTCTTTGTAATGGTGTCTTGGAATTCATTTTAAAACCTATAAGGGGCTGCACTGTAACCTATTACATCATAATCCTCAGCCAATCATGTCAAAATAATGTCACCAAACCACTCCTGCTTCCTTATTTTGCTCTACATTAATCTTAAAACAATTTCAGTTTTGGAAAGAATCTACAGTTAGCAGAACTGCAATATAAACCTGGTATTACACACAAAAGGAGCGAGTGGACTCTCCTTGCCCGTGTTCCCGGCTCATTTTCCTGACTTAGCAGCATGGTACAGTCCAATCCTCGCAGGATGACAAAAGGCTGATATGCTGCAGCACGCAGCTCTTCTTGCACACACACACACACACAGGGCAGCTCCCTTTAGAAGCATGTCAGTCACATCTCAACGGCATTCTCCTGCTTGGATGCCTGAAGTTTACCTTTCAAAAAGCTTTAAAAGGATTCTAGATTGTACATATTAAAGATGCAGAAGGGAAAAGAGCATGACTTTGTGCATGTCCATTACACGCTCATTTTAGACAAACATCCACACAGACACATATATATTCACATAATGAAATACAGATTATGTTTTTAACCTGTGCAGATTTCTATTATTCTAATGGGCACACAGGTCTGATAGGGTAGATATTATTACATAAAACGTGCTTACTATAGAGATGTCTTCCTCTCTTATCATTATGTAACAAAACACAGTTCAAATCAATCTAGATTGACTGATTTTGAAATCTAAAAAGCAAATATTTTAATCTTCGCAGATTCGCTGAAAACATGGAAGAAAGTCAAAACTGAGCAAGATCTTCAAAAGTGTTTTTGCTGTCTGTCAGGATACAAAAAGATTTAGTCTGCCTTTTCACATGTTTTCTCTACCTTATTCTCACTGAGATATTTATCAAGTTAATTGTTTTTAAAAGTAAGAGTCCCTTGTCAGTGTCTCCTTCATCACTTGACTTTATGTCATCAGTATCCTCCTCCCATTTAGAAATATTCCATCTTAACTCCCCCCATCAGTTGACTGTAACTCTCTCCCACCTCTTGGAAGAAACATGCACAGAACAGACTATTAACTCCAAAGCAGAATGCTATGTAAAGTAACGTGAATATTTTATATTTGCTATAATCTATGGGGGGAGAAAATCAGAGACCAAAAATAACCATGACAAAGACTAGCTGTAGCAACTATCTGTGCCTGCATCATAAGAAATTCTGGAGCAACATTTCTGAAATAGAGCACATTTCAATGTGCTCTATCTCAGAAATATCAGAAATATTAATTAAAAAAAATTAATACAATTTATATCCTTCCCAAATATTTCACACATGTTAATCCCTGCCTCCCTTCCCCCTCCCACCCCACACGTCTGGTCTGTGCCTCTCAGCAGGTTAACCCTTTCAGACAAGCCTCAATATATAAGAGTGTATCTGGAGTATCAGAATATACAAAAAGATGCATGCTAGTTTGCTTTGTACATTAAGAAGCTTAAATTCATTCTGAAGTAGACTCTGCTCTCCCAGTTTAGGTAGACATGTTCCAAAGATTCATTTCATTTCCAAAATGAAATAGGATACTCAAAATCACCCCAGACACAAGTCTAAACACTGAACTTGGAGGTTTAGCCCATCTGCTACCCAGACAGTTGAGTTGCCAAGGTAATTATTTAAATTAAGCAACAAAGACTTCCTATGAAGAGAACATTGCTGCATTTAGGTCTCATGTGGGATCAGTAAGATTTTATTCCATTGCATAAAGATTTTAAGGAAAAATTATTTCACTAGGGTTTCACTGGTGGCCAAATTTAGGACTCAACAAACTTGCATAATCAGGTTAGTGCTCAGCTCAGACTAGTCTAGCCTGCAGGCAAGAAAAGACAGGAGGTAGATAGGCTATTCCCCATTCCATATATAACCTGGAGAGGTACCGAAGTACTTTAATTCATGTATCTTAAGACCATTAAAACTCTACCTGGTAATCAGTTACAGTATGATACTTCCACAACATGATGAAGAAAACACACACAGAAGTTGAAAATCACTTACTTTGTAAATTATGCATTGCAAATGATCGCCCTTGTAATACTGTCGGAATATACAATCCAATAGTGGTTTCCTCTTATAAAAATCTTTCTTAGAAAAAACAACCCAAAACCTCCTTTCACTAGGAAGGTTTTCGGGAGAAATGAAGGAAAAAATTCTGAAAAAGAGATTGCTCTGCTTTCCAAACAATGTTCCATAAAAATCCCTAAAAAAACTGCAACATGCAGTGAGAAAATCCAAGCCTTCTCTCTCTTCTTAACTGCTTAATGCTCTGTGCTGTGCAGAAGGTATCCACTTACTCTGGCTCATCATTAAAAAGTGCACCTGACTTCAGCACTACAGAAAAAAAAAAAAAGAAACCACCACCCTCAGTAGCTTGCACGTCTCTCTCAGATAAAGATCTCAGCTTCATGATTAACTTGGGTAGGTTCAAATATTTGCTGAGCCAGGGGTTTCAGGTGGGGGAGGGGACCCAGATTCAAAGTAAAAGTTGTCATCAGCTAACAAGTGGCCAATGCAGGACTAACTTTCTCATTTTAGCTAAGTAAATGAGAAGACCATTGTAAGAGGCCTTAAAATAGTCTCTAGCACTTGCTGCTGCATGCAGTATTGAAGATGAGAGAAGCACCATGAACAGCCAAATACAGGAAGTGGCTAACTGAAAAAAAAAAAAAAAAGAAAGAAAAACCAACAACAAAAAAAGAGAAGATAAAAATTATCCTTGAAAAGAGCTGCATCTCTCAGAGCAGCCCTGTGCAAGCAAAAGAGCCTGCCTGCAAGTATAGCATCCCCTCCTACACACTTATGCTGGATCACAAATACAGGTGCTGCTTCAAGACCCCTAGTCTGATGCTGTGAGGCTTTTTACCTATTTCCTATAAAGTAAAAATACTACAAAAAACACCTATCTGTATCCATGGTGTTTTCCAGTAGGTAGGATTGTTCATTTCTTGGGAAAGCAACAGTGAAGAGGGAGAGCTTTAGGTCAAATTTATTTTCCTTGCCTTAGTGTTTAGTGGAGACCAAACTTGCTAAAGGAACAGAGCGGCAATTGAAAAGCTTGCTCCCCTTTGCCTTCTTTGCCAGATAAACTTCCATGATGAAATAAATTCAAAGTGAAAGGAGAAGCAGACACATTCAAATAAAGAGAGAAGGGGATTAATATTTTCCTCCCACTTGTTGCAAACAGTGAGAATTTCTAATAGCTGTGTTGTTTCAGATCTTCTTGTTGCTTGTTATGGCAGCCAAATAGCATAGAAATTTTTGCCTTCCTAATACTTCACCTACCGAAATACTCCTAATGCTGCAAAACATCACTTGCACCTAATAATGAAATCTCAAATATCTGCAGTATATTTTTGATGTTTTGCAGTTGATTGATCAGCTTCACCTATAACAATCCCTTGCTTCTGTAGTTTTTGCCTTTGCCTAGTTAAACAATTGTCAGTTCTAAATACAATTTAAAGCAGCAGAGTCCAAGTGGAGATGTAAACCTCTGTTTCTGAACAAATCCAACTTCAGACTGTAGCTGATACGCCTCTTTACTGTTAAAATTGTGGAAGAGGTTGAGAAAACTTCTTGGTTTATAGGGCCACAATACAGAAGCATATTCAGAAAGGAGAAAAGACAACCCAACCCTGGCTCACTGAATTTTTTAATCTTTTTAAAAAGCATAGGTATCCACAGAGAGACAATGAGTTCCTAGTTATCCTGCAGAAGGGAATCGAGTGTCTTGTCAAAAAAAGATACTGGGATGCACACACTTGTATTTTTAATTATTGCCCTGTCTTAACTTTTTATTTAAATTTTGAAACCTTCACTGGTGCACATTTAATCTGCAGCAGATTATTACTTGAAGTTACACTCACAGTCTTGTGCTAGCAAGATAACATATTTTTTTCTATGTCTAAAGCAGGAAAAGAACTGATTAGATTTGACATGCTTTTATGTGTGTTACACATACTTACATGCAAAACCACGCACATGCACGGATAAATCTGTAAAAATTCTAGTAGCTTTTATCAAATACTTCCAATCAGGTATCAAGAAACGTAAAGAACAGGCTAGCGTCAAAACTTAAACCAATAGAGCATTCCAAAGTACGGTGGTTAACCAAGCATTTTACTTTCCGTTAGATCAGGGATGAAGCCTGATTTTTATTAGCTTAGAAGGGGAGCCCTCTGCTGGGTGAATCAAGGACGCACAATATCCCTCCCTGCCGCGGGGCATTCGCTTTCCCTGGGACACACTGCCTTCTGCGTGCTCCAATCCACCCTCGGTGGTGCTGAGAGTCCAGCCAAGACTGTGGCACGATGCAGAAAAGTCCTGCCAAAGGAAGCACTCCTACACATTAGCGTATGTCCCCAGGACACTACTGACAGGACTGTGGTCTCCGCCTGACCACTGCAGCACTCCAGGGGAGCTCTTGAGTCCAATTCTAAGAGGAACTGGATCAGCCTTTACACTGCTCCAGTCCAGCTGTTTTGCTACCCACCCTTGCTAACATTTTGTGTAGCTAAAAGCAAAGTGTCTGCACCTTGGTGATACTGCCATGACTTTCACCCCATCACCAACAACTGAGCAGTTACATGTGAGGCAGTTTTACTACCTCACTAATTCTTACCTATGATCCTCTGAATAGTAAAACTCTTCAGGCTTAAAGCTGCAATATTTCACAGTTTGAGCCATTTATTTACAGTGTTATGTACAAGCCTGAGAAACAATTGGGATGGACAGCCCGAACAAAGCATCTCAGCTTGAGTCAGTGCAAAGGCTTTGATTCATCCATACAACAAGGCAGCTCTTTCCTGCCTCTGCAGTAGCTCTTCCTCTGCTCTTTACCAGCAATGCTACCAGCTCCCCACATCCCCTTGCTCTCTCGTCACATGCTGCTTACTCTTTGCCTTCCTAAAACAGACCTTAATCTCACACAAAGCCCCTCCACACTCTCTAACTCCCCCCCCAGCCCCAAAAAGGACCCCAATCTCCCAGAACTCCCCACAAAAAATCACCTCCCAACTCTTCCAACACCCCACCTTTCTCTGTGTGACCTGCCTTCCCAGTTACTAGTGTCAAAATTACCGTGCTGCCCCAAGCATCCACTGGGCCCCACAGACAACCCTGAGATCTGCATCCAGGACAGGCCTCCTCCGGACACGAAAGCCAGGAGCCTGTATGATCCCAGACAATCAACTGAACCCCCCCTGTCTTCTATACCTATAACTATAGCCTAATATAGCCTATTTTCCAATATTTACCTTCACAAGTCTGTATAATCCATGAGACTCTGTGAGACAAGACACTTGATTGCTTTCTGCAGGATAACCAGCACTGTTTGCTAAAATCTGTCACAATTAAGCTACTTTCTTCTAATAGCACTGTTTTGAATAACATATTTAGAGACTTGCACTTTGTTCTTCACTGAAAAATCAGCATTACTCATTAAATTAAAGCCTGTGCAGCTGTACATCAAGTTGGGGTGTTCAAATGGGACAGGAAATCACCTTGCTTGCCCACCAACACCATCTTCTGGCTCTCCTACTGATAAATTTGAAGAATGAGACATGAATCAGAAAACAGATCTTGTTTTCTCCAGCCTTATTTTTTCCTGCAACATTACGTTGTCTTTGCCTGCTAAGCAAGTATCTACGATTCTACGACCAGGTATTATAACCTTAGTACTTTAACTTTTGTGTAGGACTAAGCACTATTCTAACTCACAAACTAAAATGCAGAGTTTGCTGATGAACACTATGACAGAGGAAAAAAACCAATCCAATTGTTCTGTGACAAATCAAGTAACGGTGTAGGGGTAGCTTCCTCTTTTTGAATTATGGCGTGCAAAGCATCACTCTAGCTAAAAGATGTCCAGTTAAAGATGCCCAATTTAAGATAATAATTTTAAGATACAATAAGATATAAGGTACAGTTGCTTACTTTCTATTGTTCCCAGGCAAGAAGGATAATTAGTGGGCGATGTAGTAAGAAAGAACCCCCACAGCTGTGCAAAGATCTCCTCGCTATTCAGATCATTATCTCCAACGTTACGTTTAATATCTCTATGTACTGCATAAGATACCACTAAAACTTCATGCACAGCTTGTTTTAGACAGAATGTTCTCATCTTAACAGAAAAAAGTATGAAAGGAGGAAGCCATCACTCCAGCCTGTGAAAAAGAGAAGAAACCTGGCAGCACTGGCTTTCCTGTTATCACTTAGTTGTCATGACATTATTTTCAACATGTAAAATTCTTTCTGCTTAAAACCGCTTAACTTGTCCACTTGTAAAATTCTATTAAAAATTGTAATTCTCAAACCGGTTGTATGACAAATAAGATATATTTTATTGGAATCTTCTTTTTATTACAATGTTTCTAAGCAATCTTTATGCCAAATCAAGCCACTACAAACAATAATCTTAAAGATGACAATTCTGAAAAACACATCTTAGAGTCTTCTATGAGAACTATAAAAACAGACCACTTCAGATGTTCAGGTCTGAATGATTTTGGTGTGGAAACGGACTCATGTCCTAGTTCTTGAACAGAACAGAACACTCTATGAAGATCCAACTTTTGAAAATTATGCAAAGCCTTTTACAGGCTTAAGAGCAGAGGCTAGCTAACCGCAGACTACAAAGCCTGAAAATTTTTACCTGAGTTATTTGTCAGTGTATTAATAGATGTGCAAATGTTCTACTAAAAAAACATTCCACTAGACAGGATGGACTTTGAAATGCACAGCGAAGGAGTTCTGTTTTTGTAATAGAACTTGTGAAAAATCCAGGGTGGACCCTCAAAATAAATTACTGCAATCTGAAATATTAATTAATGTAGAAGTAATATTATAAACAATCTGATGTTTGATTATAATTATTAATGTAGTGTCACACACCATGAACCTGATGGATACAATGACATTGCTTCAATCACCCTAATCATATTCTCAAGATGACTAGACTCCTTGTCCTCATTAGTAGTTCTAATGTCAACACCTTTCACTTTTATACTTTCCTCACGTGAAGCAACTCAGAAATGCAACCAAGGGATCTCTTAAGTGCAACTTATAAAATTCGCACTTTAAAACTTAAAAACTGTCGACCCTATGTTTTTAACCTCCCAATCAGTGCCTCTAGACATGTTTATTTACATACCCGAAAGCATTTGCAAATGTGTAACTATAAAAAATGCTGTTAGCATTAGAATATTGGAGGATTTAATATCTATTTTGTTTTTTAAGACTTATAATGTATGACAAAGAAAATAATTCTTTAACAATTAGCAGCTATTTGCTGATTCTTAGTAAAATAGGACAAATAGTCATTTAAAAGTTTGGACTCTCCTAGTTATGAAGCCTTAGGAATTAAAAAAAACAGTAGTTCTGGAAATGCCTGCTTAACTATTTTGACAAAATGTAACAAAAACAAATATATGGAAACTAGCTGAAAACAGATGTACACTAAATGTTAGGGAAGGTTTCCTAACTACAAGAGCTGGTAAGATTAGAAAAACCTTTCAAACAAAGCAGTAGGAACAAAAGTTTTAGCTATTTTAAGTTAATCTTCAATAGCTGATGAAGGGGATTATACAATGTGCCTACCTGAAATACAGGAAATGAAGCATTTTTCTGCTGCTGAAAAAGCTCTAGCTTTTCAAACCTTAAGCAGCCCTACGAATACTACTGCCATGAACTTCTCTTTGTACTTTGAATAGAGAGGTAGGAAAGCTACAGGCTGTCCAATGTTCTGTTCACCATCACCCTATCCTCTGTTCAGATATCCTTTGTAAATAAGCTGTGAAATGAATTGCTTTCAGCTAACATGTAAAGTTCCCGGCGTTAATAATTTCCTTTGCACATAGTCAGCAACTATGCCTTGCTTTTACCAAATATTTGATTCAAACCCAGTGATTTCACATAAATCAGAGGTGGGCTTTACTGTTTGTTGACTAAATCATATGCTACCTTACAGAATCAATACAAGTATTATCTTTCTTTCCTGAATGGGCTCTTAATATTTTTTGGATTATTTATATTGATATCAAGAAATAAATCTTTTGAGTATCTGGATTAAAATACATATATATATGTAAATAAATGGTGAAATTTACTTTCTTCCAATATCTCTATGGGGTATAGTATTTCTAAGAAAATTCGCCCATAAGTAAATTGAATGCTCAATAAAACCTCCAGAATTAACCCCTCAATCACTGTAGGATAGGCATTTTATTGGTTTACAAGTCTTAAAAAAACCACAAATTCCTATTTGCTGTTTATTGAAAGAGAAATGAAAGTCCTAAGGCTGTACAAACTATGGCTATTAAAATTATTTTAATGAAAAAGACCATTTCTTATGAAGCAAACGTTGCATACCACATAAAATAGACAAACAACTTCTACTTAGTTCTGTATTGCACGCTTTTGCTTTGCATTAATTTTGATTAAGAAAGAAAAAATTATTTACTGTTCTTAAGTTGAATTTCATTATTTAAGCAAACAATGGTATATAACTTAATTTAAAAATATTTTTTACCTGGTACAGGCTGTCTCTCATTCCATTCACTTGTGATTAAAGCTTCGATGATTTTTATGTGTTGTTCCGTATTATCAGAGCTGCAAGAGGTGGATCAGGCAGTAAGAGTTAGGAGAAATGAAAAAGTTTACTCTAGAGTTATTCAAAAAACACTGGAAAAATTTACTACAATGCCCTCACGTCAGAAATAAGTTCAGAAAATTACTTAATTAAACTTACTTTTGTACATGACTAACCCATATTTGCAGTAGAAAATATGATCAAGATGACCCACATACCTTGTGATCTGGAATCTGAAAAGCAGAGGGCTGAAAATTTCAGACAAGGACCTTGCATTCAAAAGATTTTTGCTGGAGGCTTGACAAACTCTGAGGAAATGTTTGAGCAAATACTGGAGTGTAAGCCAATATTGGGGAGGTATATTTGGAGATCTGATGAGTTTCTTCAGTAACTGAGCATACTCTTCTGAGCTCTGCACTTCTGCAAGCAAATAGATAAAAGGTTCTTGAAATCAGCACAGGAACATTCAAGTAAAATGAAACTATATGAGACTCCTTTAGAAGTGTCAGTTTTACAGAAAAAAATAATTCTGTCCATTAGCACTGTAAGATTTCTTTCGTCTTTTAAAAAAGTAAAATGCTCAGAGTAGAGTGAAGAACAAGTATTTAAAAGTCAAATGGAAATAGATACGCATTTTGGTAAAAACCGCAATATGTTCAGAGTGTACTGGTAGAAGTCTGTCTTGTGTTTAGCGTTACACATGATTGGGTAATTCAGAGATGCACTAGATAAGTCTCACAGGTGCTGTTCTAACTTTGAAGGTTACCAGTAACAATATCCTGTCCTGAATATATAATAGAATACTTGGCCTTGAAAGCCAAAAAGCCATACTTGTTTAAAATGACCACTGTAGATGGTGAATGCATGTATTTCTCACTTCATAATCTGCAACTCCCAATGTAACACAGCACTCCATGACCTCTAATACATTTACTTTGTCAGCATTGATAAAAAGTTAAAAATTAGCTTTCCGCATACAGATAAGTCCTTGATTTTTCCCCCCCAGTTGTTCTATAGTATTTCTACTTACTAAAACAAAGAGAACTGTGTAATTCCTTGTATTTTCCATTATGTTTACACAAATAAGTAACCAAATAATGCAGAATAATATCTAGTTCTGCTGAAACAGCTTTCATCAAAAGTGGTGAAGGTATTCATGTTCTCTGAGATGCTGCCACATTGTGCAGAATCTTCCCTGTTCTGTGAGTGACAGCTGGACTACCAGATATTCAGAATTCTAATAAAAGCTTTTTTGTTTGACATTTGAAATACTGTGATAATCATACCTTGAGCTACAGAAATCATGTCACTGTGAACAGCAGCTGGAATGATGGGATTTGGCAGGTCCAGGATATACCTCTTGAGAGCATCTGATAAAGTATGCACATCAAATGTCTCTAAATCTAATGAAGAGGCATCTGAAGAGAAAGAGCAACATACTTTTTAGACTCTAGAAAATGGAAAAAATATACAAAGTTCATCATATTAGGGCTTCATAACAAGCCAAAATTGCTAACTTAGATCTGGTTTATGGGGAACAACTCATAAGAAAGAAGACATTAAGAAATATCTTTGAGACTAACAACATACAGTGTTCAACACCATGTCCAGGCCTTTGGCATATGATGAACCAAATGGCTTCCGCAGCTGTTTGTGGCCTTCTGTCACATACAGTTCAGGGCTGAACTCAGAGTAACAGTAACTTGCTGCATGTTGGAAGGGTAATGGAACACCAGAATATTTTTAACAGGTCTCTGTTTTATGTGTAAATATTTTGTGTAAGAAGTAAGTATTAATCAAAGGTTTGGTCAAATGCCACTTCTCTACTGGTAGCTACTTCTATTATGACTGAAAGTTTGATTAACAACTTGGGGCTCCAAGTCTGTAAATATTTATGTGAGTAAGTCGAAACAAATATACATGTGCAGAACTTGTGCAGCTGTTAGGATTTATCTTGTAGAACCTGATACCCTTCCAGGATAGTTATGACTCGGGATAAAGTTTGGAAGTGTCACATAAAGGAATATCAGCAGCAAAAATAAAAATAGGAAAATATAGAAATCCTTACTTAGTAGGAGCCAGATTAGGGTTCATCCTGAAACATGAAACTCTGGCACAGTAAAGT
Organism: Pseudopipra pipra; assembly: GCF_036250125.1. Taxonomy (NCBI): domain Eukaryota; kingdom Metazoa; phylum Chordata; class Aves; order Passeriformes; family Pipridae; genus Pseudopipra; species Pseudopipra pipra. Next base: position 19,958,998 of record NC_087581.1, on the reverse strand, counting down.
CCTCAGTGTTTACAAAAAGATCCATATTTGGTACAAGAATTTTCAGGCATTAATGCTGATCAACATTCTATGCTAGCCAGGTCCTCTGTAAAATAAGTCCTGAATCCATTTGGCCAGTTTAAAGTAAACAGGGAGGCAGAGGAAATCAGATATGTGGTGCATCTACAAATACTGTGAAATAAGGCAGCCAAGAGGGGGTAGTGAGAAACTTAGAGCTACTCCACCTCCTTTCTGTTTTCCCCAAAGAAAAGCTTGCAGTATGAGCTCAAATCTTATCACACTAAAGAATTTGCATGAGAAAAGAGACATCATGAATGTCTCAGATGATAAAAAACTTGCAGTGTGGGAATGAATTCTACAAGAGCAATTATGTGTCAGAGAATCCAACTAAAATTCTTCAGAAATAGTTTTTATTAGTTTTGTTGCTCACTGAATGTTTTTTTTTTCATAAGCCAAGTTAAATCATGCCTCTTCAGTGTTGAACATTTCCCTGAAGTATATCCCAAATTATTATAGTGAGTACATAAGTGAGAATAAACTTACTCTGCAACTCTTTAGGTGTAATGATATAAACAGACCTGACCTCTTCCATCTGCCAAGCTGGCTAGATGCAAGTCAACTTTGATTTTAGAGCTAGATAGCACTGTGTTGATGCTAACAGACAGTTAGTCAATTATGGAGAGCATTTTAACCGTTAGCAGAACACCACACTAACGCAAGTTCAAAACTTTGAGACCAAAGATGACTTCGCTCTCTGAATTAGCATTCTGCTGATTCAAAGAGAGCAGGCAGAGGAGATGAGATCTGTCTGTATCCATGTACCTGGATACCCACTGCACTAGCTTTGTCCTGGAAGATTCTGATTCTTTCTTAAAGAAAAGTCAGAAAGAGACACTGTTACTAAAGGGCGAAGTCCTGTTTTTGTTTCTCAAAGCTAACTACATTTTAAGTAAGAATACATGTAAACCACAAGTTTTTGATCTCAGGAGATAGATGAACCTTTCAAAAAAGTACACCTCAGTTTAGAAACTTAAGAAAGGATGCAGATAAATGAAGAGATACATTCATATTGGTGCCCAGAAAATCTGGATTTATCTGGACTAAAAATACAATTACAAACTAAAAATATGGCTGCTAGTGTAAGGCTGCTAGCACCACAAGCATATCTCCTCTCCCTGCTTGTACACATACACTTCTTCACTCCTGCCACAATCATCAGAGGACAGGATGCCCTTTTGTTTTGAAGGAACAGACAACTCATAGTATCATCTCATTCATTTTGTTAATGTTTGCAATTATTAAAAATGAAGAGACTAATTCACAGTTTAAGCTTGCTTTCTTTGTCCCTTAGGCAACAAGGCATGTAGCCAGTTTCACTTCCCACCCCTTGTATTTTTGTGCTCCTTTAACCAAGTGAAAGCTCACACCACACACTGCACCCCAGCTCACCAAGATGTAGTCAAGCGCTCCTCCTACAATAGCTACTGATCTCTCATACTGCAACAGAGTGCTGCCAAGCCAGTATATTCTGGCCTGAAGCAGTGTTAAAGAGTATCAAAAAGAAAAGGAAATATATTTCGGGAAACTTGAATGGGTAAGTGGTGTTATTGGTGTAGTTGTGTTTTACTGTCTAAAACCTGAGAACTCAGCCTACAATATTAATCAAATGGTCTCTGCTACTCTGTAGCAGGGTAGGTAATGTGTTGCTATTGCCACCCCACCTACTGGACCAAAAACTGCACACATAGAACTATATGTAAACAAATGACTACTTGGTTACAAAATAATAACCTGCAGCCTTACAGGAACAATGAATCATTATTTTGACTCTGACCAAAACATCTTTTTTTTCTCTGTACAGCTAGATTATCTGTCTTTGAACAAGCAAAAGGATAAGCAGAGATTAAAATTATTATTCTTGGAAAAAAAACACACAATGGAGCCATGAAGAAAGAATCTGTAAAAGTGAAAAACACCTTTCATATTAAGTGTAAAAGAAAAATTTTAATTATATATATATATATGTCTTCTTAATACTATATTATTGAGGACCAGAACATATGAGTGGAGGAGCAAAGAAAAAAGGAGTGCTCTGACCACAAAATCTGTCTAGTGCTTTAAGAAGGATACCTGCACTTACCACATTCAAAGATTTGTCTTAAGTCCGCTGAACTGCTTGAGCCTTGTGCTCCATACAAAGTTGAGCACTCCAGACCTTCAAAACAAAATCAATGGGATATATTAATATTTTAGTGACTGTTGCCTTGACAGAATATATTTCTCTTTTCTTCAAGAAGTTTAAATTAGCAACATTCTTCCACCGCCATCCACCTACCACGCTAAGAATGTGTCTGCTTTTTAAGGCTACAATACAGGTCCTTGTACATTCAAACTGCTGTGTCTGCAGAAAAAGCTGACCAAGGAAGATCAGAAATACCAGCAGTCCCATGTATTCTACACAGCTATCCACTGGCCAACTGTAGAAGGCCAGGACTAAGAAACAGATTCACACTGCTGTGAGAGAAAATATCCGTATATGTCACATAATATGTCTAATAATCCACCTGAATAACAGACACCAATAAAGTGGTTTTGTGTGAAAGGTACTGTTTACTACTTCCATATTTCAGTGAAAATAGAGAAGACACAAGGAAAGAGATCATATCCTGGTATGCAGAGCGCTGATGATTTAATACTATCAGTGGTGTTTCCTGAAAGCAGCAGTTACTTATGCAAAGGGTTGCTAAATACTGGCCTTTCTCATTGATATTAGCAAGTCCATACTCATTAAAGAAAGGCTTACCCTCTCTTAAAAGTATGCAGTATGTGAGAACCTATGTCCGCAAGGATAGCAGCCTGATTCTGATTCTGATCAGAATATTGCTTTTCCTCTTGTCCCTGGCTTAAGATCCCTGAATGATCAGGACTCACTGAAGCTGCTCCTTACCCCACCAGGACTATGAAGTCAACATCAGAGGAGGTGCCAGGAGGACAGAAATGGGGCAAAAGAGGTAGAACACAGAAAAAGAAAGAGGAAAGCTTCAAAAGGATGGAGAGACATCAATATGGGAAAGCAGGAAAGAAAAAAACATAAAAATAACACTGGCTCGTTCAACATCAAACCAGTTCTTGTAACTTTTTCATGGTTTATTATTTTCTTTGCCCCCTGCTTTCGGGCAAAGTATTACTTGTTTTCCTGTATGGCTGTGTATCCAACTCAATGTTATGAAGGTGTTTCCATAACCAACTGGTTAGAAAAAACAAAACAATACCAAACCCTTCTCCCTTACCTTTTAATAATACTCATATTAGTTGAGTTATTAAATGTCATTTGAGATGAGCTTTGGTTTTGCTCCTACAGTCCAAATAGCCTCTACTGAGCAGAAACCAGTGCAACAGACCTTAAATGAGATTATTTCAGGTGTTAAGCAATATCAGCTCTAGAAAGGGGAGATGCCACCTCTGGATCCAATTCTGCAGTCTTGGTTTACATAAGCAACAAAAAACCTTGGTAGATTGTTCTTCAGCCTACCTTTTTTTTCAATGGTCTCTACTAACTTGACAAGAATCTGTGGAGCAACATCAGGGGGTGCAAACTGTTCTGTAAGATCTGGAAGTGAAAAAGCTGTAAAAGAAAAAGAAGAAGAATAAGCCAAGCTACAGGTCAATGCAATTACTGTTCATGAAAATCTTGACATGCAATGCAACCAGTTAATTTAGTAACAGAACAAACATGCCACATATCAGAGCCACAAGAGAAGACTCCATAAGTAATCAGAAAATAGAATAAAAACAATGGTAACTGCATTTTTATAGCATTTTCTTTTAGGGACCTAACTCAGTCCTAGAACCACTCACCGTACTGCCTGGAAAAAGAAAATATAATAAAAGTTTGTAGTCTGTGGTTTTGCAGAAATACAATGCAAGGAAAGAAAGAAAAAAATCTTCTGGTCTGAAACATTTACATACACTGTGCACCAAGTATGGGAACTAAACACATCACTGTCCGAGAGCTGCAGATCCTGTGGGTACAACAGATTTACAAAGACCTGAAACAGCAGTAGAAACAAGTATTTCACACTCGTAAAAAGTTCAACAACTTCTTTTTATTTCAATTTTCAGGCATTTTACTATGAACAATGTAGTTTACTTATAGCAAGAATCTCCTTTTCAAGGGCTGGTTAAGAATAAATAGCGGTATAATCGGAAAGGGACATTTTGTAGACTCAAACAAAACTGCATACAGATTTTATACAAAGTCAGTTTTCACACAATCTAGTTTCTTCATGCAGAGAACATACTCTATAAAGGAATATTCTAGCTCTGTGATGTGAGTGATGATCTATCTCTGAATACACAATTTTTGCCAAAAGAATAATTCAAAAGTTTTAGAGTGGTTCTGTTTAACACTTGGAAAGCAAAAATGTTTACATAAAGATATTAAACTATGCCAGAAACATCTGGCATAGTTTGATGAATTATGATTGATAAACAAAGCTTAATCACTGAAGTAAAAAATGCCAGTTGCCTAAGTGATGGCGATCTCTGTCCAATTAAACTCACCATGGACAAACAGAAAGCAATTCTTAAACACACATACACATAGATGCCTGCATGGATATGTATACATACATACATAGTGCCCCCCACCCATTCTTACAAGACTGAAACTGAACAAAGTGATGAGGATAACTAAATAAAAGAAGAAAAAAAAATAAGAGAAAAATGTGAAAATTTTTGACATAGCAAAAAAAGAAACAAAAATACAACAACTGAGAATGAGAAAGCAGAAAATTTTGGCTGATAATTCACGCTATTTTAGACTACATAATTCCATAAAAATGCAAACAGTTTTATTGTGGTTTAACCCCAGCCGGCAACTAAGTCTCACACAGCTGCTTGCTTGCTTTCCTCTGGTTGGATGGAGGAGAGAATCAGAGGGATAAAAGTGAGAAAATTAATGGGTTGATGTTCAGACAGTTTAACAGGAAAAGCAAAGCCACACACACAAGCAAAGCAAAACAAGGAATTAATTCACTGCTCCCCATGGGCAGGCAGGTGTTCAGCCACTTCCGGAAAGCGGGGCTCCATAATGATGACATGGGAAGACAAATGCCATCACTCTGTATATACCTCACTCCTTCTTCTCCCAGTTTTATTGCTAAGCACAATGCTATATGGTGTGGAATGTTCCTGTGGTCATTTGGGGCCAGCTGGCCTGGCTGTGCCCCCTCCCAGCTCCTTGTGCACCCCCATCCTCCTTGCTGGTGGAGCGAGGTGAGAAGAAGAAAAGGCCTTGACACTGTATAAGCATCACTTCGAAATAACTAAAACATCCCTTTGCTATCAGCACTGTTTCCAGCATGCCAAACACAGCCCCATGCTAGCTACTGTGAAGAAAATTAACTCTACCGCAGCCAAAACTAACACAAATTTAAAACCTGCATGGAAGAGACAGAAGTTCGGAAGTGTAGAAAGATGAGGAGAGATGAAAGACAATATATAAAAATTATTTAGTAAGTAGTAATGAAGTGAAGCGTACTGAGACGCTGAGACACGTCCCTTGCAAAAAGAAGGAAGATGATGGTACCACAATGTTGGAATACTTTTTAGTCCATTCATAAGTGAAGACATTAGAAAAACATCTGTTAGCCATAACAGTTTAACTTAGGGTGCCCAGAAAATAAGCATTCAGGAGTCCCAAAAGAGTTGCCTAAGCAGATCCCTGGCCTGCTGATGCTACTTTTTAATGACTTCTGGAAAATCAGAGCAATTCCTGAGGTCAAAAGAGTTCTAATACCTGACCCACACTATAAAAGGACAAGTAACATGACTACATGCTAGCTACATTATAAGTCATGGGCAAAATAAAGAAAAAACTGACACTAGACTCATATAAAGCAATAAAAGACAGCACTGTATAAGGATTATCTGCACAGCTTTTTAGAGGATAGGTTCCTTCCTTGGTGACACCTTAGTGAGCTGAAAAATGCAAATGAGTAGACATAATAAGTTGTATGGCCAGTCTTTGCGAGCGAAGATTTGGGAAAGGTCTTTACCCTTTGAGCCTGCGCAGTGGATTTTTTAGGTGAGACACAGTGTGCGCTGAACTGAGCCCACCCTTTAATCCCAAGGTTCATCTACTGGGGCCGAGCCAGCTTGGACAGTGGCATCGAGGTCCTCAGGACGTAGGTTTGTTTAGAGTGACCTTCTCTTAGATGGATGGCCTTACAGGGCTGACGAGCTCCATCTGCCCGGGGGAGTTTCCCTGACTGGGAATCGAACTCGGGCCGCAGCGGTGAGAGCGCCACATCCTAACCACTAGACCACCAGGGGTGCCCAGACATAATAAACTCTGACTTAATATAACACTGATTAAAAGCTGAATTCAAAGAAAGCACGTTATATAGGTACAGCTGACCATTGTATCTCCAAGTATAGTTATTAATGCAGAACAAGCTATTCAGGGAAGGCATGGACTTTTCAATTCTTTCCACCTTTAAGTCACTTTCCACCTGGAACACCTCTATTAGCTTAACATCTGCTTCATCAGACACAAGATGGGCCCAAATGAAAAATGCTGCCCTCCAAGCAGCCTCTGCTCAGGCATAATGAATTACAGACCATCTGATTTCTAATTTTCAGATCAAGTAGTTCCTTTCAATCTCAAACTATAAATCGATCTTATGATGTGGGCAAATTTATTGAAAGAATAAATGGAAGATCAGTCATATCAAAGGGTATGCTATGAGAGTGCAGTTCATGGGAAGAAGCACCTTGCAAGGTGAAGACAAGACAATACAGAAAACACTTTGTCTCCATGGGAAATGAGGAATGGGGTGGTGTAGACCCTACATAGGTTAGCTAAACATAAAGTGACTTTTCCTGCAACCTACCTGATGCTCCATGCTTTTCATCTAAACTTTAAGCAGAATTTTAGCTTATAAACTAGGTTTGTATCATAATCTATTACTGAATATCTGTTCATTGATCAATAATACTCTTAATTAAAGTGAAAGGCTTTTGGAAGCTATGCATTTCCCTTTATATTTATGCAAAATCCGTAATATGTCTACAGAATATGTGTATGCAAGGCAAACATCACATTGCTTAAAAAGACAGGTTTCCAATACTTCTCTGTTCCCCTAAAATATGTATTTTAGAAGTTCAGAGAATTTCTGATGTCTCTTCCTCCCTTTATCATATTCCTTTCCAAAACTGGAAACCTGTATCTTCCAAAGACATTGCCGAACTTTAGAAATGATAAGAAATTTAAATGAATGACAATCTATTCCATAAGTAAGCAGTCTGTAAGATACTTGCATATATGACTGAAAACTTGTGATATTCACCTATCTTTTAATACTATGCACGTGTACAAGCTCTACAGCAAAAAGACACAAATAACACACAGACACACAATGACAGGTACAAAACCTGCAGTTACCTTCAGTGACAGAAAAAAACATCTAAGTCACACAGCCATAATGCTCATCAACATAGAAGAAAAACACTCATTTCATCAACATGTAGGCATGAACAAATTAAAATCGCTTAACCTGCCACCTGTTCTAGGATTTCCTACTCATTGTGGCACCTCCACTATAACTAGTGCACAACATCATACTGACTTTTGCTTTAAATTTTCCCACTTCTGCACAGAATAGAAAATTACGTTCATTTAAAGGTGTAAGGCCTCACAAAACACACAAGTTAGAAAAAAAAATAGACTTAACAGTACTCACAGAACCGAAGCCACTTCATAACATTGACACGGAGGACAGCCCAATTTGGAAACAGTGCATTTCAGTTTCAAAATGCTGAGAGGAAATCTCAGGGGCTAAACTGAATAAAACTACACCTAATTGGGGTGGGGGGAGGGCAGGGGGGCAGGGCCGAGAATTTACCCCTAGAGCTAGGATACAAGTTATGCTTAAAGAAGTTATGATTCTAGCTTGGGTGTTCCAAAAGAAAACTCAGCATGCACATTCAGATGTACAAAGGGAAAGGAAAACTTTTCAGACAGGTCACTTTTAGTGAAAGAGAACTGAACAAAAGCTCACATGCAAACTGAATTTAGTACTTGATTCCAAAATAATCTTTTGCTTTGAAGAACACTGTAGGACAGCACAGAGGATTGGAGAACCAAATCCACACCTAAGGATCTAAGGTACTTTGTAGATCCCTTTGCTAAAATCCAGTATTAATTTTTTATTTAAAGCAATAATTTCCCCCAAAATTCCTGTTTTTTTGTTGTTCTTTTTTCTTTTTTAATTCCAGGGTCTCCAAAATATTATGGTTCTGAAAACTATTATATAGCTTTTATGCTTCTTCCCAGGTCTGGTAGTGGGTCTCCAGATAGTAAGGAAGCTTCCAGTGACACTTGACAAAAGCTGGATTTTCCACTAGCTCTATTTTTACCTTGCTGCAGTGAGAACCAATGAGATGAACAACATCAGGGTTCTCTCCAATCTGCAAACTCTTCCTTCTTCTTGATACAGACAGGACTGAATAGCTCTAAGGCAATGGCAATGTGTGGGAGATGAGAGCATACCTTACGTTCAATGGTTGCCAACACAGCTACAAAATGCAAGATGAAACCAGTATACAGCTGCACCTTTTGGAAGGGTTCTCAGTAAAAAGATATACTTTAGACTTAGTATCTGGCAATGACAAGTGGAAATTTAAAGCTACAATTTGGCTTCAGATGCTTCTGAGCCAAATCTTTCATTACTGCTAGATGAATAATGAAATGGAAAAATACATATAATAAAACCCCTTAAAATGTACAATCCACACCATGAAAAGGAGTTTAATTTCTAAATATTTGAAGGAACTATATACTAACATCACTTGAATTTAGCTTTAAGATCTCCATGAATGTTCTTATTTCTCCAGAAACGGCATTAACGTTTTTGCATGTATATTGCATTTGATGACAACACAGCTCTATATAAAAGTCTACTATTTGAGAGCTCAGGTCTTCAGATGTTTATAACTGACTTATGTGCATGCAGATATACTCTTTATGCATGCAACTGTATCCACTAACATTGCGAATTATTATGGATTTACACACATACTTGTTTGAAAATCATGCAATAAGTCGAAACAGGAATGGTTTGACCAGTACTGAAATTACATATATTAAATATAAGCATATTAATTAATGAAGAAGAAAAAATGCGAAGGTAAGGATCATGGTCAAGCAATTGTGACAATACTCCAACAAGATTAGCCAGTAAACTGTGAAGAAACTATAGCTGATCAATCACCTAAAATACTTTTGCCAGTGATACCATCAGTGTAATGCATTACAAGCTGTGGACAGTGGAGGGTTTCCAACAAAGTTCAACGCCCATGCTTGCTACAGAAAATTCTGGAAAACATAGGAGCTTATTTGACTGCAATACAGTTACTTCAGCAGTTACGTACTCTCCTAGGTACGGGAAATGGAATTCAAAAAGTGTTCCACTAGTATCACCTATTTTCCTTGAAACAGAATCAATAAGGATCCATAATGGATGAATTCAAGCACTTGTCAGTTTACAATGTTGAATTCCAGTGAAGATGCATTGGAAACAAAGGCAGTTTGGCAGTTCTGCATAGTAAGCTCTGAGGCATCACCTTTAAGGCAATAGTATCCTATTGAGCAGTCCCCTGTATTCCTCCCATGTGCTGACTGCTAATGACTCCCAGGCCAGAGACAGCAGTGCTTCAGAAGGCTGCATTAGTTACACACCAAAAGCCATGCCTGCAGAAACACAAGTGCAGATGCTGGAAGAGTGGAAAGCACCAGGGGGTACCTCCACCCAGGTGAGGGCACGGCCTGAAGCTTCTCATGGCCCTGTGGTAGCAGGTGGTACAGATGCCAAGCCTCAGCCGACACAGCCCCCTCAGCACCTGCTTTAATCTGCTGGGGAAGAAAGGCCACATGAGCCTCACAACACGTCAGAGAGCGAGCAGAGTCTTACTGACACAAAACTCTTAACTCCTAGTGAGAAGCATTCTGTGGTCCATTGTATGTTTCCTTGTACTCTTAGCAAGTAGCAAGTTCTTGCAAAAAGTTTCAGTAGAACAGTATGAAAGATTAAAAAACCCCAGAACACTAAACTTTATGGAGAAATTTTCAAGAGAGATCTATGCTTTGGGTTCAGTGTCAGACCAACACAGAAGTTAAGTCTGGTATTACAATTAAATACCAGAGAGCAACTTACTCTGAGATTTGAGGACTATAACCTTGCCTTGGCATATGCATTTTCAGATAACCTACTGGTATTTATGAAAAGAACAGTGTATAGAACTGCCCAACTGCCATTAGCAAAACGTTTTCACTGGGCCAAGATGAAAGACAAAAAGGTGAGAATGGAGACAAAGTTAGTGTCACTGTGTGTCTCAGACAAATCAAGGACTGCAATACATTGTAAATTCAGCTGCAACAGTTGGAAAAGAAGAATACCTCTCCTTAGACCCTACTGACCTGAGGTGATTTAGGTTGGCTATAGTTAAATCCTACTAGAGGATGAAAGCACCACTAAAACTGTCAGGAGGAAGAGCAGTTCAGGGCTCAACTACCTTCTCCAGTATTGGTTTTGTTAGAAATATTTTAAAACACAACATGGAAAAATATGAAAGAGATTTAAGCTTCAGTGAATTTGACATATCATTACAAGTGGCTTAATAAGTCTGTCAGCTACTACTTGTCTCTTATGAGATGCAGTCAATCAGGCAGATTTCAGACTCAGAATACCACAGAAGCCTTGGCAGCTAGCAAAAACTAAATCCGGGAGAAATGAAGACAGGTGAAGACTATTGCAGCAGTAGAAAAAAGAATGGTTGGGCCCACCAACGCTATCAGCCTTTGGGCTCACAAGAAGCCCATTTATATGGAGGCAGACAAATGTGTGAGACTTAAGGTTTATTGGAATATGAATGACCCCAGAGCTATGAAAAGGAACAGAGAAATTATGCCCACTGGTGCCCTTACATGACTGGGGCACAACCTGAAAGCTGGATGAAAATTACACCATTTTAAGACCCTTCAATTTAATGCGACCAGCACAGTCTGCTTCTTCCATCGGTCAGTAGGCGACGGGTATGAACTGGAGGAAAAGTTCTCCATTTAGATGCAGATGTTCTGTTAGATCTAAATCACTTAGATCTAGATGTTCTGTTAACAGAACACTGAAGATTTTAGCCACAGAACGAAATACAAATCTGTATTGAAAAAATGGTTTATCACATCTGCTGTCATTCCTCTTTTTACTCCATCTTCAATGGAGAAATACCTGACTAAAACGAAACGGCCTTCCTGGGACATCTCAATTACAACATATAACCCTCATGGACAAACAGTACTCTGGCAATACACTTCCAGACTTCCAATATCTTTGTAAAGCATTCATATTTCTACTGTGATCCTACATCAGTAATACCTAGTGACAAGAACTTATCCAAGGGGCTTATTCCAAAGGATGACAACAGCAGGAGTTCTCAAGAGAGCATGACTTTTTGACTCCAGTCAGTCCCAGTGTATGCCCAAAACACAGAGCCAACGTTTCCAGATTCCTCTGTGTGAGGTTGGTACTGACAAACATAGCCTATGTCATGATTTGAGAGCTCCAAAATCCAATTCCCTAGTCCAAGCCCCCTCCCACATCTCAACTCAGTGTGAGATGTTTTTCCAGACACTACAAGAGACTCAAAATGGGGGAAAGGGAATATATATTACAATGACTGTACAAATAAATACTACGATACATTATATACAATCTTAGCTATCTCTACCATGACATAAAAGTATTTACAATGGATCAAATCTCTTCTCCCCTCCAAATAAAAGTCCAGGAGGGAAGAAGGAAAAGATCTTTTCTACTTTCAGAGCAGCAGTCTCTAAGGCAGCAGGTTCTCTCTGTCTCTCTCTTACATGCAGCAGCTGTAGCTGGATCTCTGCCAATACACACAAGGGGGTATCCAAGCCCCTCGGCCCATCTTCTCCAAGCGAGGGCCTTCTCTTCCATAGGCTGCATAGCAGGTACAAAACTCACTTCACCATGTCATATCATGGGGTGTAAGACCCCCATGAAGGTCCCTTCCTCAGGGGATTCATCCCTGAGTCAGAACGTCTTGGGCAGCTTCCAGTTGAAGGCCTCTACCTCAAGAGTTCTATCAGAGCTTCTGTGCTCTGATCTCAGGCTGCTAGCTTAGCTTGGCAGCAGTGGCAAGGGGGGCCAGGGTCACCCCCTCCACATTCCTTCTCTGAGCTTTTCAGCTCCTTTCTGCAGTGCTGTAGCACTTTAAGACTCTTTCAAGTAAGAGTTCATCATCCTCCTCTCTCTCGGAGGTCTCAGAGGGGTTTGGGGGTTTTTGGCTTCAGTCCTTACCCCAAACTCTGTCTCTGTAGATCTTAGTCTTGCTCTCTCTGCTGCTGGCTCTCTTTCTCTTTCTCTCTCTCCTTCTAGGAGTTCTCTGTGTTGCTGCATGCCTGTTGTTGCTGTTTGGTCTTATCTCCTCTGGCTCTCTGCCACTTTCTTCGTCCACTGCTGTTCTGCTGCCACTTTTCAGTATCTCTTGCTGCGGATCACAGTGGAGAAACATCCCCCGGCTCAGCTACAGATACTTAGCCCAATCTTACACTGTTCAAGTCCCCGCAGCCCCCAAGAGGGGCTCCTGCCCCTTCTCCTCATGGCCTCAGAACATGGCCACCACTCCAACAACAACTATAACTACTACCTTTCTCTTCCGGTCTAAGTGTGATATGTTTATATTTTGCAAAAGCGCTCATGGGTTCAAACTTCCAAGGGGGTCACCACCCCCTGGGGATTTACCATTTTATAACTTCAGGGGGAAAACTGTTTCCCCCCACCACAGCCTATAAACTCAAAAAAGGGCATCTCAAACTGACCTTTATAGAAAAATGTATGAAACATTATAATATATGTGACATTTTACAGAATAAGGCAGTCATTTTTTCAGAAGGACAATTATGCATAATAAGATAGAGTCATTTATAGTCCAATGCACTGAATCTAAGAGGGTGAGAATAAAAACTGAATGTTACTTCATTTTATCCCTGTTGCACATAATATGTCGAAAAGAGACATAAGTTACCTGCATAAATCAATGCTGTAACTGAGACCAGTAAAATATTTTGCCTAGATACTTTCCAGGGTTATCAGCACATGTGTACAAGCAACAATCTGATTGATAAGGTATCATGTGCATGGTTACTATGCAGGAAGTTTTGGGGTGCCAGGAGAACTTACTCCTCTCTTCATCCCCATTCATAAAGTTGTGCCAGCAGCACTCTCAGGCTGAGAAGAACAAGGGGCAACCATGTGAAAAGGGGTGAAACAAGCCCAGGCAAACATAGATTAGTACAAGAAAATAATTCATAAACAAGAGGTGGCAGGACTAGGCAGAACAAAGCTTTGATTTGAAAGTCTTACTTTATAATGTACAAATTCTCCTGAAAGAAATCTGGGATCTTTTTACCCTTCTCTGACACAAAAATGAATACTTGTCCTTGAGCTGCTGTTTTAATCAACTCAGAATTCCTCTAAGACAAAGTAAAATGAAAGCAGGGAGAGAAAGAACACAGAGATGGTGTCTGGCTTGAGGAAAGTTTACTTGCAGAGATAAGCAGCATAGCAAACCCACCAAGCAACAGAGTGTAGAGGACTATATTCCTTCATAACAGGTTAATACTTTCAGCAGTAGCTGCTAATCATGTTTCACACTTATTAATTTAATATTTCATAAAGTCCTCTTTCTATAATTTATTGAAAGAGAAGCAATAATGCCTGTACTGGGAAGGAGTTCTATACATAATATTCTATCAGATTAAACCTCAGTAACTTTATGAACTATGACCTGTCAGACACTTTTTCATCTGCTACTGAACATACTTAGAAATAGAAGCTATAATTAAGACAACACACGTCCTTTGTTGGCTTCATCTGAAGCAGAGATAATTTCTAAAAAGCAGCCTGTAGTTAAGACAGTATTCTGGTTCCCTCTACAGGTGAGCTTTTGCACTACTCCTTTTCAAAACAACTGAATTTTAGGCTTTCAGTGGCTGCAACTATTTAAAACTATTATTAACATAATCAGAAATCATGAACAGAACTGTTCTGAGGAAAATATATTAACTAAGTACAGCCTTCTGCCATGCCACTGTATTATAATGGCATATATAATGCATAAACTATTTTGCAAAATAAACTCCCGCCTCCCAAAAAAACAAGGAAGCGATGGGAAAACCACCTGCTTCTTCAACTGTTCTTTCAAGGAGCTGTGAGATAAACAGTGTAAAATAAGAAATAAGCAGGAATGTAGTAAAAGGTATCTTTCTACTTCTAAGTCAAAGAAGGCATTCAATAAGCTGAGGAGCACAGAGGAGGTTCAGCACAGACACCTTTGGAGCTCTACCCCAAGCAGGCTGGCACTGGGGCTTCAACACTGCTGGCTTTCAGGAAAGGTGTATCTTACCCCTATCACAGGGTCTGAGTCCTGGCACAGCTTGAGGCCGTGCATGCTTTTCTCAGGTGTGGCAGACTGGCAAGGAAATCCTTCTTAGCCCTCACTCTCAGGGATCACTCCAAGCCCTGTGTGACATGCAGAAGCACAGCAGTAGCAGTGTTCTCACATTCCTGATGAGCATCACTTTAAATGGGAGGACAGGTTAATGTCTCTAAATAGAACAAGCCAGCAAGGATCTGAGAGTATGATTCTGAGGGCAGAAAAAATATTCTAGTAAGCCAACGCCTGCTTTTCTTGTCTTGTTGATGTCTGCAGGTTCCCTGCCAGGAGTTTACAGTCAGAGAGATATTAGCAGATGAGAGGTAAACTGTGGTGTAGGGTACCAAGCTACTGCATCACCACAAGCAAAAAAGACGATTACAGAGATGACAGAAAGGGAGGAACAGGACAGGGTCAATTGAGTAAACAGATCAGTACAGTGCAAAACATTGCCTTTTTCATGAAGTGAGGCTTGTTATATTCCCTCCTCCTCCTTCAGGATTGCTGCTCCAGGGCTAGAAAAGAGCTGAGCTCCGCAAGAATTTGAGTTACTCTGCCCAGTTCTCCTCAGAGACACTAACGGACAATTACAGCTTCTGGCAGTGGTTTGACACGAAACTGTACACGGTATCAAGAAGGAAAACATGTAACACTGAATATTCAAGTGTAGTATGGATAACACTGGCGTGAGGATAAACAGCACATTCCATTGGCAGTTGCCTCTGCTGACTTACTTATCAGGTTCCCAGTGCTTCAGTGTTATTCTTGCCATTAAACATCCAGATTTTAATAGCAGTATGTAGAAGTCCTCATTGGAATTGGAACAAAATTTTGACAGATCTCTACAAACAAAAGCTTCCTTACTGGTCTTAACATTAACTAAGCATTCCTTTAGAACTGATGCCAGCTGCCTTCTCACAAACTACCGCATCTTTTCCAAGGATATTAAAGCCATGATTTCTACTAACTTCTGCACTCTAGAATTCTTTTTTAATAAAGCAATGGTGAAACTCTAGTAAAAGTGTAATTTATTTTAAAGTGACTAGATGTAAGTTAATACATTTACATGGTGTTTTTGCTACAGCAACAAAGCTCCCTCTACCTGCTGTCTGCTATACTACACAGACACATGAAATTACATTCTAAGAACATTAAGACCACAAGGTCAAGCACTCAAAAGCTAAGACCACAAAGAACTAAGACTGCATGTGCAATTTCAGC